>NW_024368374.1:6101150-6828794 GCF_014805655.1 Passer montanus | reverse complement strand
CCGCCCGCGGCCCCGGACGCGGGGCGGGACCGAGCGGCGCAGGCGGCGCGACCCGGCCTCACGGAGCCGCCCTCACGGAGCCGCCACAGCGACGGCGGCCCCGCCGTGCCTGGCACTTCGGTACTCAGCGGATACAGCCGATACATCTTTGCCCTGAGACGGGAAGGGACGCGGACCTGTGTGTAGGAATAACTGCACAGAATAACTGTACAGGTGCAGGGCAGGGCAGGAATTGCGGATCCTTTAGGATCTGCTGGTTCGGTCAGACCAAGTGCCGGGTCCTGCACTTTGCAACAGCCCCTGGCAGCGCTACAGGCTGGGGGCAGAGTGGCTGGAAGGCTGCCCTTTGGAAAAGGACCTGGGGGTGCTGGTCAGCAGCAGCTGAACATGAGCCAGCTGTGCCCAGGGGGCCAAGAAGGCCAATGGCATCCTGGCCTGTGTCAGCAATAGTGTGGCCAGCAGGACCAGGACAGGGATTGTCCCCTCGTACTCAACACTGGTGGAGTTACATCTCAATTGTGTCCAGTTCCTCATGAGAAGAAAGTCCAGGGAAGGGCAGCGTAGCTGGGGAAGGGTCTGGAGCACAAGTCCTGTGAGGAGCAGCTGAGGGAGCTGGGGTGTTTAACCTGGAAAAAGGAGGCTTGGGACATCTCACTGCTCTCTGCATCTGCCTGAGCAAAGGCTGTAGTGAGGTAAGGGTTGAGGTAAGGGTCTTCTCCCAGATAACAAGTGACAGGACAAGAGGACATAGCCTCAGACTGCACCAGGGGAGGTTTAGGTTGGACATGAAGAGGAATTTCATCATGGAAAGGGTTGTTAAACATTGGAATGGGCTGCCCCATGGGCAGCAGTGAAGTCACCATCCCAGGAGGTGTTCAAGAAACAACTGGATGTGGTGGCATTTGGTACCACGGTTTTGTTGACAAGGTGGTGAGTGACCAGTAAAAGGTTGGACTCGATGATCTCAGAGGTCGTCTCCAACCTAAATGATGCAGTGACCTCTCAATCTGGCATTTATCCAAGTCCTAACTGAAATGTTATTTTTAACACTGTGAGGTAAAATTACCTTTAATGTAAGAAGTTCAGGCTGTGGGCATCTCCTGGATTTTAAGTCAATGAGGTTCAAATTACCAGTGCTCTGATTCAAAGGTTTTAAAAATTGGCTTTGTTGTCTTGCAGTTGCATACTCACATTTAGAAGGTTAATCTCTGCTGCAAACAAGCACATTTATTTTCAGACTTACATGATGACAACTTCTTAGAAAAGGAAAAAAAATTGTATGTAAGGATTCTTACTACCTGCACATATCTGACATTCGTCTGTAAAGCAACTGCTTTAGTGAGACTGCTGTCAAAATTCTGGATTTAAGAAAAACCCAAATAAAAATCAGCATGAGCATTAATATGTTATACAATTAAAATTCCCTAGTATTTTTACATTCACACATTCTAGTAATTTGTCCAGGCTTGTCCTTTATATTCATTAACTTGAAACAGGAGAAACAGTGTCTGGCTTTCTGCTTTATATTTAGAATTAAACCAATTACGGAAAAGTGAATACAGAACAAATCAAAATACATAAACTCCAAATTTAATGTTTGAGTTGTAGACTATAGTGGGATTTGGACATTCCTGATTATGATTCTAGTAAAAATGTGGCAGTAACTTTACCTTGCTTTTAAGCACATTTAAATACTTTTTGTATTCAGATGGTACCAGATGCTGTGGAAGGTTTGGGTTTTAGGATTATCTGTCATCAACCATTGAACCACAGACAAGTAGATAGACCAGCTTGGAAAAGTAAGCTGAACCCCTAAACCACAGCTGAGTCCATTGCCTCCTCCTCACAACTGGCTTTAAGAGCACAAAAGAATTTAAAATGAGAGAAAGCATCTCAGAAAACTTGGTCCCAGCCAGTGGAGACCATGGCAGCTGTCAGCAAGAGGGAAACAAACACACCCTCCTGGGCTGCTTCCCTCACAGCTGCTTTAACAGCCCGGCCCTGCATCGTCCAGATGGCAGGCAAAGAATTTGTCTCATGGCCCTCAGTGCATTGCTACTTTTAAAAAGTTCACAAAACCAGCCTCACTGTAAATACTAGGTTGTTTTTTTTTTTACATTGCTAGTGCACTGAGCACCTTCTCAAGTCAAATTTTATGCACTTTTTCATCAAACAAGGCTCTTAGGACTCCCCTCCATAAATAGGGAAAACCAAAATATAGTCTCAGAATGCTTCAAGTTACAGCTGGAGGGAGACAAAGGGAGCAACAGGTGAATCAAGCAACAATAACCTCTAATAATCCATCCCAAAGCCTTGGATATAGTAACTACATCTAAACTGCAGTAAGAAGAGGTAACATGTATGTACTTCCAAAGAAATGCACATCCTTGAGTAAACCCATATTTAAATTGCTGCACCTTTTTCCCCTTTTAAGAGTACTCATTTGAATGTTCAAATCCTGTATTCTAAAACATCTTCTAAATGAAGCCTTTAGACTTTTCAATAAAATTACAAAGGAAAGAAAAAAATTAGCTCCTACTGGGGGAAGACAAAAGAAGCAAAGGAAACACTGCAATGCCAGATAAAGTATTAATGATAATTTTTGCATCTGACCTGACAAAATCTTCATTCTAAATATCTTGCTACAACTGCTTTTAGAGTATAGGTCATGGACATATGTGAAACATTGTCCAGTCAGGCAGTCCTGACTCATTGTTTCCAGCTGCTACACAACCTTAGGTAATTTTATTATCCTAATTTTTTCACTTAAAAGTATTGCTGTAGTTTCATGGTAATTGCCAGTGGGAATTAAAGCCATTATTTCAATTATAGTAAAATCAGTTTTCTGAAGCTGCATGACCAAAATGTATGCATTTTAAAACCCACTAAATTGAGAGCTTCTGGATATTAGTCCAAATACTAAATATTGGCAGAAATTCTGCTTGAATAAAGCCCATAGGCTGTAGAACTTGAGGATCATGAAGATGTCTGCATGTATCACACCCATTTTCCTGCATGTAACAGGCAGAATTAACCAGGGAGGGGACAGAGCCTTTCCTGGCCAGCCTTTTCTGTGCATTCACATTCCTTGCACTGTGTAGCAGCTGCCAGCCTTCTGCCATCACTGTCACCTGGACAGAGCCCAGCTGTCCCTCTGGAGCCCCAGCACAAGTGCTGACAGGAGCAAGGAGGTGACAGACCTGCAGGCCAGATTTTCACCAGCTGCTGCCCTACAGCCCCAGGCCTTAAGAAGAGCCTTGCTGGAGAAGCACCTGGTGCAGCAGGCAAACCCAAGTGACAGTCTTGCTGCAGGAGAGCCTCAGGGACACTGAGGCCATGGCTTGAAAGGGCCCTCTGCACTCCCCAGCATCACCTCCCCTGTGATTGCGTTGGACCAGCTCTGCTTTTGAAGCTGGAAAGGGTTTGCTGTGGTGATGGGCTGAAACTGACTGGTTGTGCCTCTTGGTGGTGGTGAGCCTGACCCCTATGCCATTGTTTCCTACACAAATACACAGCTTGAGATGTGAGGAATGAAAACCACTTCTGTAAGTTAATATTCCTACAGTGATGTCAAGTCCATAGGGACGCTATAACAAACATCTACCCATTTCTCTTTAAGATGAGAGGTATCTGCCAGATGTTAACTTCTAACAATTCAAAGCCTCTCTCTATACATTGACATTATTAATAAAAAGAATATTTTCCACTCCACAGTTACATGCATCAGTGGCTTGCTCTTCTCAGAGCACTACACAGGGCACTGCTGGACTCTCAGGACTGCAGTGATGAGTTTAAGGCAGGAATCTCTGTCAAGAAAGCATTTGACCAAACTGCCAGTGGGATCTGAAAGGACACCACTGTTACTGAATGGGGGGATGGCTATATGTAAATGATGCCTATAAAACCTCAATCCTTCACAGATACTTCCAGGTATTTTTCTTGGACATCAGAGAGGTTTTGCATTGATCAAGCTTTTAGACTTGAGTGTAATTTTTTCTCTTTTAGCTCAGTTGTGTTTGTTTAGAGAAGAATCATAACTGCTTATACAGACCTTCCACATTTCTTGTTCTCTGTGATAATGGCTGTCAGAGCTGTGTCTGTTTTAACAGATTTGCAGTAGTGCTGAGAAGCAGGGTGCTAAAAAATAAAATCCCTGACTAATGCAATTTATCAGATTAAGCCCTAGTGACAGTGCAATTACATCATACAAAAATGATCATTCCTGGTATGCCTTTCCTTGCTTACAAAGGTTCCTGGATATCAGTATAAATCATGCCCTTGCATGCACAGCTGCATCACACCCTGTGCTTTGTCACACAGGTACCACCCTGTGTCCTTGGCAGGCAAAGCCCTTCAAACCCTGGGTACATTGTGCCCCAGGAGGGTGCAGGGAGGGCATCCCCTCTGCAGGGCAGTTCATTTCAGCTGGTACTGAAATGAAATAAAAGTAATGTAAAAAAAAGTACTGGTAATGAAATAAAGTTCAGCAAGCAAACCACAGCCCTCTTGTTGCAATTACACAACCACGTTAAGGACCCTGCTGCAATCCCTCCCTTCCTGACCTTCTCAGTCCCAAGTTCTGCTTCCTCTCACCACATGAGAAAGTGTGCTCTGGCACAGGCAGCACCCTGTCCTGCTGCTGGCCATCTCCCCAGAGAGGATGTTTCCCATGCTCTGCTTCCAAGATTTCCTAAGCCCACAAGAAGCAGAACGCATTCTCCTGGAAGTAGTTCTTAGGAATCAAATTAATCTTAACCAACAACCTGAAAACCAATTGAAAATTAGCAACCGTAGCCTGTAGTGAGTGAGCATAGGCATTTCTCTGAACTAAACCAACCCGTGATCTTGTTTACTTCTTTCTGCTATAAGTGGGTCTAAGACAAAGGCATGCTTTACTAATCCATGGCAGTGAAATACCCTAATTAGGTGAAAACATTTGTGTATAGCATTCCAGAAAAACTCCTGGTGTGACAACAGTGCTGTAGGCTCTTCTATGTTGCTTCTTCCATAGCAATAAAGTCTCCTCCTACGCCTGGAACAAGCAGTGTCAGTGAGAGTGCAGCTCTGCTGATGTCTCTAAACCACAAGCTTCTGCTAACACTGATGTGTCAGATCTCCATCCTCCCACCCAACCCATGTGAACAAACACACGTACGCACCTTGACAGCCATCAGGTAACCAAACTCTTGCATTTTCGCTCTTGCAAGCCCAAAGGATTTTCTTCATGCCAAAACTTGTCCTGTGCCTCTACTAAAGCTGCAACACTTTAGCTGGAGGAGAGAGGCCGTGGAGCTTTTATTGTGCTTTGAAAACCCAGACTACATCGATCACACTGACTGTCACAACAACTTTACTCATGCAAAGAACAGCTGAACATCAGAGGCTCTTTGGAACCCATGAGAGTGCAACACAGCCCCCTCCACCAACTAAACCTGGTGGCACAGGATACTGATTTTGCTGCTCCAGTAATGAAGTTTGTCTCAGCATTAGGATTGATTTTGTTTTTTATGAGGAGTTTTAAAACTATTTCCAAAGATAATTGTCCAATGAGGTCATTTTTACACTAACCCTTTTCTGGAATTCGCTGGGCTGGAAATGTGGTTTCTTCAGTGCAGCACAGCCATCTTTGATTATTAGACTCCTAACTATTATTAGACTTGTATTTATTATACTTTTATTATTTAAAAAGGAAAAAAGCCCAGGCATCTCCAAGAGCTATTTCTTTCCATGGACTTATGTCCCATGCTTCGTTGACTTGGTCTAAGATGGCAGAAGTTCCAACGTGAGCTTTAACTGCACTCCAGGTGTTCTAGGTTGTCTTCCTACACAAACTGTTTGGCATTTAATAAGGCTGGGAGCTTTTCCTCAGTGCACCTGAGTATCTCCCTCCTTCCCCACACTCATTTTACATTGCTGATCCAAGTAAATTTCCTTCTAACAGGTTCAAAAGCTACTAGAGACAGGCATACAACATGATCATGGAAATCTCCCATGTGTAAGAACAAATCCATTTCTCTGTTCCACCACCCCTGCAGCAGCCTCGTTTGCTGGTGTCTCTGTTAAAGGGCACACCACAGATCACCAAGTCTGGCTACTCAGTTTTATTTTGAAAACAAGTTAAAGCCCGGACAAAGCTTGCTTACAGATTAACAAGTTTCATGTTTAACTTAGGGAAAATAGGAACAGAACGCTCCTGAAAAGGTAGGAAACATCCTTAAAAGTACTTCAGCGTAAATCTTGCGTCATACAGGGCTCCAAAGAACGCACCAGCAACCTTGTGCTGACATATACTTGACCTTTGTTGCAAACACACAATTGCAACATCCTGAATGTCTGCAGCTAAAGTTTTCCAGCTTGCTTGCACATATACTGAGCAGCAGTGTAAATATAATTTATACATTAACATCTAGGCCTTAGTTGATGTTCATGATGCCATGCACCATCAAACATGGATTTTAAAAGTCCAGCTTTGGAATATAGCAGTCGTACTTTTCATTTTGCATATAATGCACTTACATCAGGACCAATCCGTAAATTAAGCCACATTCAAATGAAGAAAAAAAAAAGTATTGTGTATTTAGAAAACTTCCTTTAAAACAAATTATTTTATCTCAGTCCAAACATTCACAATAGCAGGAAGCTGGATCATAGCATGTTTACAGCTGTATAATAGCTCCAAAAACAGTGAAGCATCCTCCCACTGTATTAAGAAAAGAGCCTTTAAAAGATGAAAAATAAGATTATTACAAAGTCTCTTGACTGAATTAAACTAAGACACTTATTTGGACACCTATAGTGTATATTATTTAAAAATAGATTAAACAGTGTTCTGTTTTTGTTTTTTTTCAAATATGCAATTATTATATAAACATTCCTACTTTTCTGATCAATCAATGCTCAAAATTTGGCCAGAAGACAAGTCAGTTCCCATGTCATGGAAGCTGTCAAGTGGATCTAGGGGGAGATTTTCCAGCCTTGTTTTTTCAAAGTTACTCCCTTTTTTTCTGCCCTGTATTTTTTCCTGCAAACAGCTTCAAAAGAGCAAGTACATTTTATTCATCTTATACTACCTTATTCTGCACTCTCCCCTAGAAAAGTTGGCATTACAAGGATCCAAATTGTATTACAAAAAAAAAATCAATCTTGCTTTAAGAATAGCAGTTTTAAGTGTAAGTGGCACAATAGAGAGTGGTAATTGGTGATATTTGAGCATGCCCCAGATTACCTGACAAAACTCAGTGGCACAGGCTGGCAGGAACACCACGATGGAGAACAAAGGGAATGGAAAAGTCCTGCAGGTAGTGAACACTCCTGGCTCTCAGCTGGGTCAGCCTCACTCATGGGATATGTTGGATGATGCCCATCATTTGACAAATATGCAGGATAGGGATTTCAGACATTACCAACATGTTAGATCAGCTTTGTGATCATACTCTGATCACATGTATTGTGCAAATACCCATCCAGAATTTCAGCAAGCACCACAGTATTGCCTTTAATTGAAAAGGGACAGAAAAACATGTTTCTCTGTTCATATTTCATTTTTCAGCCATCTAATCTATCTTTAGAAACACCACTTCAGGTAAAACGCATTAATTTTAACTGTAGTCCCTTCTTAAAAATAATCCAGTAGATTATTAGATTATTATTACACTGGAATCCAGAAGAACACACAAGACTTTTAGACAAACAGGTTTATAAGGTTTATTTTCCATTGCACATACATGGATTATATACAAGTTAGTAACATAAGTTACTTCTTTATTTTCTAAAAGATTGTTACAGCAAACGCCATCTTAAGACATCAAGTCAGAAATCAATCTCAAAAAGGTAAATATGACAATATTTTAAGAACAAAACAAATTGCACTTGGTTAGGAGAGTCAAATACAGGTTTGTCTATAAGCTGTAACAAACTATATAGCAGATAATATTACAGTTAGAAGTAGCTCTTGCAGTCCATTTGTACATTAGTAATTTTTTTCAATTTTACTTATTTAAAAACTGGTGGATATTTCAAAGATTTCTTCTTCTTCCTAGTATTTGAGATTCACATGAAATGCACTAGCAACTAAGTCTTTATACAATTCCTATTCAAATATAAGAAGAACACCACACCTGAAAATAAGGAGAAAACTAAAACGTATTGATTTTACATGTGTCATGAGATGAGAAGTATGGAAGGTGTGTTCAGCAGAAAGCTCTGTCCACTACTTACATCAAAGAAGATTTTAAAAAATAATCACTGCACACAATACAAAGGGTGGGGTCATACTGTACTTTTTAAATCTCCTGTAACAGTACTATTCCTCATTACTGTTCACAGATGAGTGTTTCCATAGCAAACTTGTTCTCAAAGTGTCGAATCTTTCGGCAGTTGATGGCTTCACGCTTCTGAATTCCTGTTGTATTGGTAAAGAACAACAAAGTGTCAAGAGAAGAAGGGCTGAGGTACATCAGAGACTGAAGTTTTATGTTTGCTATGATAAGATGTCACCAGAAATCAGAACTACCCTTCTCCAACCCTCCACTCCAACAAAACACACACAGACATTCAGACACTGGAAATCAATTAGCAGGGAATGATCCTGAAAGTGTGGTAACCAAATTCCAGTACTGGTTTAGTGAAAACCAACCTGCCAAAACCCCCCACTGGCTAGTTTTTAACTTAGATCAGTTCCCAATCTCCCTCTCTGTGCATCTGTAAAAATGCTTGTGGTGACATTTATTACTACAGGATAAACATACTAAATTTTTAATTGGATTTTGCTATTAAAACTTTTTCATTTTCAAACATCAATCTAAATTGCTTTTATAAATTGTATTTCTTCTCTTTGTTTTCCCAAGCAGTCAGGTCTCACAATATGACGCAAGCAATTAAACTGCTTTGGTGTGCACTTGCACACCACATGCAGATTACAAAACAAGAAATCAAACAACCAAAAAGCAAAAAAACCAAACCACTAAAAAGCAAATCTGAATGCAAATTTTAAGGCAATATTTAACAGTTCTTCAAGACTCTTCCAAATGTTTTTCAGCCATTTTTCCATAAAAAAGTACCAAGCACTACAATTTTCCTGTGAAGACAAGCTCCTACTGGCATTTCACTGACACAAATAGGAAGACACCTAACAACGTACAGATGGCTTTAATGACAAAAAGAACCCACAATTCTGTACTTGGACTACGAGGCTAAAGCTTCTCCTCTATTAAAGATTTTTCTTTGGTTTGGGATGGGGTGGGTGGTTTAGGGTTCAAGATTGAAGGACAGCATCAATGAAAGCCTGAGCTCCAGAAAAGACACCCATGCACACACACACACACACACACACACACAGACAATTTGGCACTCCTAGGTCACTGGGGCCTCGAGCACTTTTGCACCATGACACGACTTATTTGCACACCTACACAAGAAAATATCAGACCCACTGAGGCCCACAGAGCAGATCAGTGCAATAAGCAAGCCTTGCTTTAATTAGAGTCTTCTCTGAACACACTCAGGCATCACTGAAGCTTTTGCCACCACACCAGACCGCGGGAGGAGCGTTTACCTTTCATGGCTTCCTTGCGCTGTAGCTTGTAGGTTTCCTTGCCGCGGCAGAGGCGGTAAATAAAGAATCCCAGCTGATCCACATTTTCAATGCGATCAGTAACAATCATCTGCTCATGAATCAAATAGGACTGAGGCAAGTATGTTCCAGCCTGTTGAACAAAACGTAACAGCTCTGTCAAAAGCCATCTCTTCATGGTCTGAGTACACAAGAAACACTTTGCAGTGTTTTTCTTCAATGTATCTTCAAATTATTTCAAAATATGTATTATCCACTGACTTGCACTCTAAATGTGCAAACTTTACTGCAGTACAGAAACATGTAACAATTACATGCAAAAAAGTCACAGAATTTCCATTGATGCTAACGCCCACTGCTGTCCTGCTACAGTAACATCAGCCTTCAGCAGGTTTTTTTTCTAGGAGTACCCACTGTCACAGGCCAGTTCAGAACTTATCATCCAAAGTTTTCACTTAATTAATAACAGCCCATCAGACCTCAATGGGAACAGCTCCCAAGCAGGAGTTGGCAGAACCAAAAAGGGGAGAGCCATGATGACATACAAAGGCTTTCCAAGCCCTCTCTAGACCCTCCAGTATCATTCTGCCACATAAGAATCTGGCTCTGTGCACACCTCACTGTACATAGCTGAAGAAGCACAGACTTAGCTGCCAGCCAGATTCTACCACCGCTATTAAATAATCATCCATTTTTAAAAATACTAAGAAATCTTATTAAGAGTGGTTCTAATTTATAGCAGTGTAAAGAGGGTGTTCCTTGTTTTTAAAAATAGAATGATCAGCTATTTTGAAAACAAGTTCATATTCTGTTGTGAAAGATCTCTGTATTTTTAGTGACAATAAACAACTTGAAATTTCTGCTGTGAAACAAGATAATCTTTTCAGCTCCAGTGACATGTTGAGAAGCTGACTAAATGCTATTATCCCCAGTAAAGAAAGGACTGCATAAAATTCACTTTAAATTTTGCATGAATGAATAAACTATGAATATTTTCTTCAATATATATTGTGCAGAAAACAACAGCAACTTTTTTTTCTCTAAGTAACAGCCTAGCAAACATCACTCTCCCAAATCATCCCACTCATTATTTTGTAATTAAATCTCTGCAAATTACTGCATCTTAACTCCTGGAACCTAAGGAAGGAGCCCTGAGGGAGTGCCAGAGCACAGCAGGGCACTGGCAGGGTGGGCAGCAGTGCTGAGGACTTGGGGGGCAGCCTGCAAGGACACTCCTGGGCTCATGCCCTCCAAACCACAGGACCTCCCAGCCCAGCCCAGACTCAGCCTTCTCAGTCCTCCCTGGGTGGCACAGGCAGAGAGGAAACTCAGTGCAGCAATCTCCTCTGCCCAGTTGCTGCAGGAGCAATTACCCAGCACTGGGATCCAGCATAGCCACAAATATCATCATTTTTGAGACATCCTTGTGCACTGTGTACAGTTAAAATTAGCCAGTTGGCTCAGCAGCAGGAATGAGGTGGATGAGCAAATATATCTGGGTTTCAGTTTTGTTTCCTGAAGAAACAAAGGAGGCCTTTCATGTCTGCACATTGAAGCAAACTGTATCAATATATAGAAATGTGGAACTTTAGCCTAAAATTATGGTATTTCTTAAACACCAGAACAGCCCAGAGCTCCTCCATGTACATAAAATGCCCTCTGCATGTATTCAGAGCTCATTTTAATGAAAATAACACATTAATTTCATATTTTTCTTTTGCTGGTGCAACCAGTGTTACTGCAGGACAGTATTTATTCACTTTACGTATCTGCAGCATAGTTTTCCAAATTCCAGTTACAAACGTTTAGCCTGATTTTCTGTGACATCAAATGCCCACAGCATTTGTTAATACAATGAGAATTAAGCAGATGTCTCATAAAATTAGGGCACCCACTGTTGGGGACAATTATCAAAACTGTTTGCTTTTGCACGGATTTTCAGTTAAATGTGTAATGCCTGGTTATCCTCTTACTTGTAAACCAAGCATATTTGATTCTGTACTAATGACAAACTAGGAAATTAACAGATTTTAACAGTGGAATTTGTGTGATCTAAAATTGGAAAGAAAACAGCACAGACAAAGTTAAAAAAATGGGGTCACTGAGTTTTACAGACACCACATCATCCTTATGTACAGGAAATGAAAATGTGGTTAAATAGCCAGTCTCAAAATAGGAAGCAAAAAAGCAGCAAAGGACTTACTTGTGGTAAATTTTCACATGAAATTTATTTATACATACAAACCACTCAGAGATGGCTAAAATGTTTCCTGGAGTCCTAATTCCAATGCCTTTTTTGAAAGATGCAAACCCAAAGATGATGTAACTGTTCTAAAGTTACAAAAGCCCAGTAAAATATTAAAACATTCTCCCCAAACCTTAGCCACATTTCATCAGCTCTCTTCCCCACTGGACTATTTTGCTGTTCTGTGAAGAAACCAGAAGGCCAGGACCCAAGGTAAATACTATTTAAATCAGCAACTGAAAGCATACATTATGTAAAGGGTACAGCAGATCCAACACATCTCGTGTGTGCATCACCTTCAAGCCACTGGATCGAAGTGGGAGCCAAACCCAGGCTTTAAACAATGCCCCTGTAAAAAGCATTTCCCAGTCTTATCTACTCCGTGCCTCTCAGCTAACCAGTCTCACTCCAGTGCTTTATGGAAACTTCAGTCACAATGGATTACAAATTAGAAAACACAGACTACTATCAAAGTGTCCAGTTACATCACATTTACATGGTTTTGTCAGCCAAATTTTTAGGACTGAAGAAAATCAGATTTTTTTGCCTTCCTCTGAATTAATGATTCCTTCATGACTGTAGATCATTGTCTAAATAGGTTACAGACTTTTCTTCTCTTTGCAAAGACCTCTAGCAATCATGTGCCTTTTGTGAATGTCAGAGTTCTGCAGAAGTGGAAAAAAAACAAAAAAACTTCTACTTGTTCGTGTCTTAAGAAAAAAAAAACCTTGTGATTTAATCATACCTTGATATTGATGAGCAGCTCCAGGAAATTTTTTGGTGGCATAACAACTGAAGTGTTCAGAGGAATCACATAGCACTTATCCAGGCTAAGGTCAAGATAGGCAGTGAGTCTCTATTGAGAAAACATTTATTTCAATCAGAATAACAAGAAGATCAGAAAACTGACAAACAGATGTTGCTGAACTGCTATTGCCTTGTGCTGTTCTTCAAATTATTCTTTTGTTCACTGTAAAGTCCGTCCAACAAACTCCAATCTAAGGGCAAGTAAAAGCACAAAAAAAGGGCAGCCTTGATGAGAGTTTATATTTTCGACAGAGATTTGGGCAAGGCAGCAGGCCATGAGGAACTCAAATGCACCATGCAAGGAAACTACAAAGGTGTACCCGAGCTGTTATGGAAACAAGAGGAGTGTTCATTTATGCTTAGTGCCTTCATTGTGAAACAACAGGGTAAAAACCTAGCTCTAATCTTCACGCTTTTATATTTTGTTATAGTCTACAGAGAAAATGCTGCTGTAAGAACAAAACACAAAAGGAAAAAATTGCTACAGATAATGCAACAAAAGTAGTTTTAGGTTCAAAAATATGACTGACTGGCAAGGTTAATGATTATGCATAGCTGAATTATTATCTTTATACAGTACCTGAACTGCAGTATTTGCCATTATTTGATAAAAAGCCCAGGGAATTACCCTGATGAATCCTGTAGCTCTGTTCACTGAGCTGTGTTTTACTGCACCTGTTCTTGCTAAAGAAGATGTTATCTCTAGCTGCTGAAAGCTCTGAGGCTGTGTATGTATACAAAATACTGAGTACCAGGAGCCCAGCAGTCAAAATGATGCCAGGACAGCAACCATCAGTGCAGCCAATCTTATTACATGGAGCAAGTGCTGTATCTATGGAAAATGACCCTTGCACTGACCTTTAGAGCAAAGCCTTTAACTTATTAAATCCAAAAGTAAATTTTTAATATGATATTGTTCTTACTTGCTTCTCAGGTGCTGCTTTCTTTTTTCATTTTCTAGTTTTCCCTCTTTGGAGTCTTTATTCTAATTCTTAACAGAAGGTCCCTAAATATATTCTGAAATATTATTTGAATCACATAGCTTGAGCAAGCAACGTTTTCCTCCAAATCTGGCTATGAATATTTGATAGATAGCACTTTAAACTCTGAAGTTTGCATAAAAAAAATAGGACACTTCCCTATTCTTTTTCAGCTTAGCTTAAAAAAAGCTGTTCAGCGAAGTCTTCAACTGTTCACAGAGATTTAGCTTCCTGAAAACCAGCTGTACAACATTTCATTGCCATCAGATAGCTCCAACCATGCTGATACAGAAAAGGAAGGCGTCTAATTGTTTTGCAGCTGCTTTTAACACTGAGAGCTGTAGGCCTGTCAACTGCCTTAACAGAAATTTATTACCATGATTTCTATCAATCAAGGTTATTTCTCCAAAAAAGGAAGACAGCTTTGAAACCCCAGTTCAGTGCCTCCAGGAATCGTAGTAGCCTGTGGTGCACAAAGAAATTAAACTTTGGCTTCCTGGGGCATGTGGGAAATGAGCTGTCTTCTGTGGTCCTTCTCCTGCTGCTGCTGCTTTGGGGGTTTGAGCCATGCTAGGAGAGCACCTCTAGGAGTGCCTGAACACACCCAGTGACATCAGATGAAACCAACCCCTCCAAGCTGATGTCAAAGCTATCTCAGCCCTTTCCAAATTTCCCTTGGCACCACAGCAGCTGGTCAAATTCTGGCTCAGTGGATTCAGCAGAGCAACAACAATATTCTCTTTCGTTCCTCATATGAAGGAGAGCAAACAGATCCAAGATTTTTCCCTTTCTAAAAACAGAACTGTATTTACAAAAGGTGGTTTACACACTACCTGATGATGACTCTATGATGCTGTACTTTATGCCCAGTTAATAACTGCTTGCAGCCTGCTGCTGATCAAAACATTTCTGCTGCCTCTCCCACCCTTCTGCTTTCCCCACCACAATAAATGAGTATATTTATCGGGATGACTGAGGGGGAACATTTTTCAAGTTTTAAATGCTTTCAACTTCTTCAGATATATTTCTTACCCGGTGGAAGTCATGGACGATATCGGCAGGATCGCTATCAGCAAATTCAGGGACTGGCACACTGATAAACTCAACATCTTCCTCCTCCAGGATCTGAATATTTTGCTCAATTGTGTGGTAGCGAGCAGTCTGAGCCTCTGCCCCAGGCTCAGGTAAACTTAAGCCATCTTCAATGTACTTTATTCCACAGAAATACACGCCACCCTGCTAAAAATAGAAAACAACCCAGCAACAAAAAGATCAGTAATGTAGAAGTTTAAAAGTAATATTCTCTGAAGAAAAACTTGTCAGACTAAATGAAATTTTTTGCCTTTAATTCAATTCATACACCAAAGCAGCAGCCAGTTGCTATCAACAACAGGACCTCAACTACATTCAACCCAGAAGGAGTTCGCCTGAATTCAAGGAAAACAGTATCCCATAAAGCAGGTTCTTAAAATCCAGTCTTCCATGTATTTTTAGAAAGATAATGAAGTTCCTACAGCTACACACATGTGTAGTATTATTATTATTCTTAAATTATGATCTAACTGTAAAATTATTAAATTCTAATTTAAATCTGAACAGTTAAATCTAACTGTTCAATTATTAAAAGTCAAAATTATGAATAAAACCATTAAAACTACTCATCCAAATCACCTTTAAAAAGCAAGTCTAACTCTAAATTTGGTCCTGCTTGCAGTAGAGGATTGGACTAGATGACATCAAGACTTTCCTTCCAAACTCAACTATTCTGTGAAGTTGCTTAGTTTTACAAGACTTCAAGAGTCTGGAAGGTCAGTTTTTAAAATAATTTTTGAACATTTTTAAGAGACAAAAAGGTAAAAAGATAAATTGAAATAACTAATTTGTGTCATTCTGCCACAGTACATGTGGCAGGCTACCTAAGTGAAGTGTAAAATACAGTTCTGAGTGAGAGGAAGTCATGTACCAAATTTACACCAAATAATTTTAGAAATACAGAACTCTGCATATGCACATGTCATCAATTAAAAATTTTACATTGAAAATGTGTCTTCAGTGCAATGTCAGCTCAATTCCTGAATGTTTCCTTTAATGCAGATCTGACTCATAAACAAGCAGCACAGGTTTGAATTAAATGGCACTTTCAGTTTCCTCTCACTGGCAGGTGAAAGGTGGAGCATCCAGTGCTAGGCACGGGTGAAATGTGCATTAGAAACACCAGGGCCTTCAGCTCCTCAGCTCGTTAATCCACCCACTGGGATGAGCTGCACTGTTTAAGCATCATCATTTGCAACACTACTTATCCCCTGTAAATTTGGTTAATGTGATAGCCAAATAGACTACAAACTGCAAGTTCAGCTAGAATTTCTCAAGTTTAATCACTTGGCTTTCCACATTAGCAGCTACGAAAATGGGAGAAAAGCAACAGTCCTGCTATCAGGGACAAGAACATGATTTTTTATCTTATAATTAGGTACACTAACCAGTGGGCTAGAGAGATTCATGTTTCGCTTACCCTCTCCCTTTCTGGCTCTGTGATCTTGCAACCCCAGCAGTTTCTGAAGCAGGGAGGGTGTGCTCCCACCACTTGGGCAACAGCCTAGCACATCCAGCACTGCCCAGTGACAACCCCCCCAAGGGAGACAGTATTTAACTCAGATCTCCCCTGTTTCAGGTAAATGCTCCACTTCCCTGGCACTGCTGCCTTCACAGAGCTCCTCTTGGAGCAGTGCTATTTGTTAAAAGACTGAAAATACATTTTGTTAGAGGACTAATCTTGTCAGTGTGGATTAGACTTGACAGGGCATGTTTAAAGCACACTGACTGTGCTTTTCCCAAGTCCCCTGCAGGGCCCATATTTCTTATCCATGTGGAGGCTAGGGAAGGGGAGAGTCGCCACGGTGCTTTCACAAGCAGCTCCTTTCCTGTACATTAGCAGTGCCTCATGTGTTAGGAAACTGGGATCAAACAAGGAGGCTTTCAAGGGGTTAATCCACCTCCAGTATTTGGCACTGCAAAAAAGAAAAGAGAGTAGATAAAAATCTGGGACACCGCTGGGGCTCCTAAACCCAAGTCCTATTTAGATACAATCTTTTCTCTGCAAAGTGAGGTTTTCAAAACTGTTGCTGTCTTATTTGCCAGCTTCACTTCTGCCCTCCTCTGCCGATAGGTAACTTCAGAGAAGGTAAAACTCTAGCCTTTAGAAAACATGAAGTTTTGGAAAGAAAAAACAGTTTACTTCCTTTGGTTTAGTCTGTTCCTCCTCTTCTAAATGTAACAGAAAAAGAACAGTCTGTTGCTCCTCTTCCCACAGAGAAAAACAGCCCTCTCATAATGAGTATGTGACTTACCTGGAATGCAAAATATTTGTACAGATAGGCACCACCCAGGAACACACCAGCCAGCATAAAGGCCAATCCAAAGCACATGCACCAGCACCAGGCCCTTCTCTGTCCAACAGGCACAGGGTCCTCAGGGTCCTGCAAGGCATCAGAGAGGGACCTCAACACACTGTTCCCAAGGAGGGGAGAGAGCAGATACTTCAGGCTCAGCAAACAGAAACACTGCATCCACCAGAAAAGGCTGTACACACTTCAGCACCAGTGTTTAGAAACTCAGCTTATTTGGTAAAATTTAAAACAAAAATTTAAGTTGAGGTTTAGTAAAACTTGTACTTTTAATGCCATCATAACTGACTAAATCAGCAAACTTAAGAGTAAAATGTAACAAAATCTACTGAAATACCTAATAATACACAGTGAGCCACTTCCCAGGTTGCAGAAAGAAAAATATGCATTCTCAGGCAACCTCCATGCAGCAACAGCAGAGCAAGGAAGTCAACTCAGAAAGGTCAGATTCTGTTTTACCTTAGTATATGCAATATGTGAACCCAAAGAACCAACAAGAGATCAAAGCTAGTAAGAGCAAAATATATCCTTTCCAATGTTGTTCCATAAGAACAAAACAGCCCTTACCACAACTTGGCTGGAGAATAGCAAGGGTGGGAATGAAAAAAATATAAAGATGCTTTGTAAGTTGTTGTTAAGGAAGCTTTCTGCTCTCTCTGCTGTTCGTGTAATACTCAAGGAATGACAGGATATTTCCCCTTCAGGGCACTAGTTTGCATAACCATGCAGTCCCCACAGGCATCCTAAGCAATAAACTGCTGCTTGCAAAATCTTTCCTCTATCAGCCACATTACAAAGCTCTCTCCTCCCCCAAAGTGTTTGTGTAACTCATATACGGAGTAAAAAAGAAAATAATAACAACAACAACGATAACAATAATTATAATACTAATTATATTATATTAATTATAATAATAAAATTTAAACATCCAACTTTGAGCTACCCTGTTCCAAGCCAGGATAATCCTGGGAAACATCTGAATTCAAATAAATACAAAGAAATTCATTACCCCTTTGCAACCACAAAACAACAATGTAGAAGGACAATGGGGCAAAATCATTATGACTGAATGAACAATAAAACACCAAACCAGAAAACTGAGGAAGAGCAGGACAGAAGTGCTTTAGAAGGCTTTGACAGCCATAGTTGTTAGCCAGTGTTCTGCCTGATGTGTTGGGTCTTTTTGCTGCACTTGCTAATTAAGGTGATACCCCACTTGAACAAAGGTGTGGGGACACTACCCAGCTGCCTTGGCCCAGTTAGGAAGGAATTCCCCTTATCTGGCTGAAGCAAGTCTGACACCAAATGGAAAGGGGACCCTCCCTGTAAATGGTGGGAGAAAGTGGCATTTCCTGGGAATGACTCAGCTATCCCAGAGAAGGGTAAGTACCATTTTGGAGGTAGTTACTTATTTTCACTGATTACAGGGGGAAATCCCTTGGTTAACAAAGCAGGTGCCTAATTCATATGCAGCTAAAATTATGTGATGTGAAACCCACCTTTACAGTACACTGCAATTACCTTTCATACAGAAGAGGCAATGCAGCTTCTTTTCCAGGCAACGGCTGCCAAAATCTGATTCAGAAATATCTGGAGTCAAACTGAAGATATTTCACACATTTTATTTTACTTTACCTTGCTAAATACCACAGTAAATCAGATTGTGAAATCTCCATCTTTGGAGGTTTTCAAGACTCAACTAGAGAAAGCCATGGCTAATCTTGCTTTGGCAACCATCCTGTTTCTAAAGGGAGGCTGCAGCAGATGACTTCCAGAGGCCCCTTCAAACCAACATTTCTGGGATACATCACAAGGCAAAGTGAAATCAGCAAATTAACATTCACTGTGGACTGAAAAGATACAATGTAAAGACAAGAAACAACTTTTTAACACTTTTAGAACACCAATTATTTAAGGAATTCAGTGTAAAAAATTACAGGATTACTAGCTGCCTGATTTTTAACCTGGCTCTTTGCAAAGACTGAGAATAGGACATAATACCCATGCTAATCTAATTAACTCTCAGGTCATGTTGAGAGTCACTGTGGATTCTTCCATAAATCATCTCAATTATAAATCTAAACCAGGTAAACCAAGGATTTTTATTTTTATGTTGCCCTGTATGATTAGGTAACTATTTCCCTAGATATTTCAAAGCACTCAGGACATCTGATTGAAACTTTTTGTAATAACAGTCACTTAAACTGTTCCAAGTTACAGCCAGAAAAAGGGATAGCAATCTGCCTTTGGGATACAATATCAAAATATTTCCCAGTGAAGAATATAAACAGTATCTTTATTCTTGAATAGACCTGCTTTCATCCCCCACACCTTTTTAACTTCAACCAGAATTATCCATTAATGGAATAACTGCCTCTTCCATTTTTTTCACTATTTTGTAAGTCCAGAAAGATAAAGAAAACATGCACCTGGGAAATGATGAGGAAGGCCCACGGTGTATGAACACCTACCTGGAAATGGGGGTTAATGTCAGATCAATTTTCCACAAGCCACCAAAATATTCAGAAAAAAAGAAAGTAACTTTTACTCTTTAACTATGCTAGGAGGAACCTGAAAGACACGTTTATCAGTATTCCACCTTAAATAATTTTCCTCTGATACATGAGATGACAGATGTAAACAATGGGTTTAATACAACTCTTTTATCCTTTACCACTAGTTAAAGACTATCATTATTATTTCTGAAGGTGTCCCTTGTGGTGGCACATTAAGCTATTTTGTATTTGCAGTTGCCTATCACTGATATGTCCCCAGCCTAACAAAAACAGCCCATTAAATTCAGGCCAAGAGTTCAAGCCCAGTTGAGGCTCCTGCTTAGGAGAATGAATGAAAGAAAGCACAGCACCTTAGCACAAGTAGAACCTGAAACTGACAACACTGAAAAGATTTTATGCTACTGAAAGAGAACAAAGAATTTACTTCCTAGCCTGAAAACTAAGTACATTACCAAGCAGTTTAAAACCAGCTTAAATTAAAATATTATAAATAATTTACTGAAGCCAAATGATATATGTAGCTGACCCACGGCTAAGCTCTCTAAGCTTTAGTATTGTTGCCATAACAGCTTTGTTTGGGCTGCATTGACCCAAAAGAATAATTTGTCCCTTGCTATAAAAATCTGACCCTCTGCACTGCAAAAGAAGGAAGTACAATGGATGCTCACCCTCCTTCCAGGTGACTCATGTTCTGAAAAAAACCCCATTAAGTGAAAGCAGATCCCCACTAAGAGGGACAGTGCTGAATTAGCGCTTCTCTCCACATGGTTACAACAGCACTTTGTTCCCCAGCAGCAGCACTGACTTCTGAAGCCAGAGCACAACATGACACTGCAGCCTCAATGACTAATTTTTCTCTAGCCCAGCTTTCCACTGCCAGAGGTATCTCACAAAAGAAAGCATCATGTACTTGAGGTGAAGACTGACCTCTAAAAATACGCCTCTCTACTTCTGTGAGCAGTAATAAATAATTACTGTCCTGGTCTCTTTCCTTCCTTTCTTCTGCTTCATCCCTGCCCCATGTACTTTCAACTCCCTTGTGAATCCTCAGCCTTAAGGTGATGCCACAAAATTAATCTCTGATGCAAAATGCCTTAAGAGGAACTGGATGCAGGCACAAAATTGGCTTCTTTCACTTGATGAGCTGATTGTTCTAATTGGAAAACATTTGATTAGCCTATTTCCCATGGATAAGACATGAAACAGAAGCATCTCTCTGCCACTTGTACACAAAATCCTACAGTGTTGAAATGAAACGGTTCAGGACTTCCCAACCTGAATAGCTTCAAGCTCTGCAGTAGTAAGTTCCTTTCAGATAGAAAACAAGTATTAAATTCTCTATTATTTGGAACTAGCAAGATTCAAATCTAGAGTCTTCTCCCAAAGAAGTGACAAGATGACTGCAGTTTTCAGAACAGGTCCCTTCACTGGTGACCACAGCAGTGAATATAAAACTGCTCTCTGCCTTCTTACTAAAACCATGAAACACTTCTCAGATGGGCACATGATACCACAAACTATTTATCAGAACATTCTCAACTACAGAGAGATGTACACAAGAACATCTTTATGACAATTAGCATTAACTGTTCTGCTAGTTAATTAAAAAAAATACTAGTAAATTAAAAAAAAAGAAAATGTTAATACCCCATAAACCTGCAAACACTAGCACTTATTAATGCCTAGTGGCCATATATTCTCTTGCTCTTTTCAGTTTCATTTTAATGCTACTTTTTTTTTTAATAAATGCTGTATTTTAGAATGGCCAAATTCATGTTTGGGGTAATATCACAAATGTATTCTAAGAAGCTCCAATGCTGAGCCACAAATGGGTATAATTAGACTTGATAATTACTTAGATTTTCCCCTTGTGGCTTTTTGTACATAGTGGAATATAATTGCTTTAACATTATAAAAGTAAAGCAGTCTATAAACTTACAAGGCATATGTCTAGTTCATATTAAAATGAGTGAGAGGATTATCAGACCTTGTTCCTTTGCAGAAATTAAGGACACATCTATCTAAACTAGATATGACGAATAACATGCTGTGAGTAGTCCAGAATACTGTATGACTGCTGGACAGCCATGCAAAAGATAATGTCCCAAATTTAAAAATAGCTAAGATTGCAATAAAAATAATTTTGGGAGGGGGAGATGTCTTTTGGAACAAACAGTCTTTGATCCACAGAGAAACCAGATGCAGAGCATTACTGAGTATTACAAACATTACTAAAAATGTCTGCAGCATAATACACAAAACATCCATAATTATGCATGTGAGAATAACATCTACTACATATACACAAACACATATATAAAAGCTTACAGTTAATGTGGGTAGAACTGGCTGGAAGCTGTTCAGAACAGTTTTTCCTCCAAGGTCCTCTTTGTGCCACTTAGCTCACATGGATGGACAGAACACAGTAGGACAGACTGAGTTTCCTGAAGGCAAATATTGACCAACTGCAGCTTTAATTAGTGGAAGGGGAAGAAGGGAAGTTAATGATAACTCCCTACAAGTGTTTTTTAATGAGAGAAGCTAAAAAGTCTTTAAATAAAATACTGACCAATGGCTGTATAAACTGAATGCTGTTGGTCAGGCTCGCCTGCTCTGACTTGTAAATACGACATCTGTAGAAAATCCGCACAAAAGAAAGTCAATTTAAAATGATCTTAACTTAGAAAGAGCTCTGCATTCCTTCGATGGTATTCCTGCCTGAAGACTGCTCCAAGCCTGGTATTCTATTTATTACTTGTTGCAGATGGGAAGTTAATGCAGGCTGTTGCAAGA
The DNA here is from genome assembly GCF_014805655.1 of Passer montanus. Classification (NCBI taxonomy): domain Eukaryota; kingdom Metazoa; phylum Chordata; class Aves; order Passeriformes; family Passeridae; genus Passer; species Passer montanus. Next base: position 6,806,478 of record NW_024368374.1, on the reverse strand, counting down.
CTCCTCACTTGGCAGATGCTGCCAATCTGGAAGGCGATCATACTGATCTGCCTCTAAAACAGCAATTCTATGCTTACTAATAAAATTAAATTTAAATTTTAAGTACAGTCATCTTTTAACTTGCTAGTTGGAAAAAAACCACTCTATATACGATAGATGCTTCAGAGATTTCTCGCTTGTCCAGAAAAACAAGCTATGGCTGCTTATATACAGCTGACATCTGAACATTGCAACCTCTCAGTGCCAGCACTGCCAGTAATTTGGTCACGATGGACAGGGACTTGTCCATCCGACCAAAGGCTCTCTGCCTAAAGAACAACATGAAAACACGACCTCAGTTGTGCTGCTCTTCACTGTAGTCGCATAGCCTGAATAACCAAGGAGATAAATCAATTAGAACTACCCATTAGGCAGTTGGTACTATTAACCCCTTCTTCTATTTCTCGCATCTGTATATGGTCTTTGATATAGTATTGTAAATACAAAATCTTTTAGACAGCACTAGGAAATCCAGAAGTAAGAAGAAACTAAATTCCAGGAGCTTTACAAGTTCAAAGTCCAAGGTTGTTTTAATTGGTTGAATGTTATCTTTGACGAAATAAAGGGAGAGTTTTATTAAAATATACAGTGTCTGTCAAATGACTCATTTCATTATTCAAACATTGTAACTATAACAGAATAAAAACATCAGTATAAGCAGCCAGCTCAAGATCATCTTAAAAGGGGAATGAGAGCTGGTGGGTAGGAAGGTAGCTGCAGCTGCAAGTATTGGGAGAGACAGAGGTGAAGAGACAACAAAAATTGGAAAACAGGCAAGAGTAGAGGAGCAAGAAATAAAACTCAGAAACATGTTGGAACATGACGAGTTCAAATTTTCTGCAGGAAGTAAAGGAATATTACAACTGTAAAGTGAATGTTAAGGACAGGAATCAGCAGTTCATGCACAGCTATGTGATAGAGGGACAACAAAAGAAGCATAGCCTGGAGAGCAATCCAGCAACTCCCAACCATTAGTAATCCTGATTTACCTAAACACTGCCTTCATTTCTGAGATAAGAGACTGCAAAACCTGATGGCAGTCAACAATTAAAGAGGATGGCTAAAGAAGGAAAAAGCCTCTAACTATTCAAATTGCTGTTTTGGTTAAATTTTGGAGTAGCATTAAGATGAGTCATTGTTAGCTCTGGTCTTACATGGATTAGAAAGTGACAGGGTACTTAAACGGCCTGAAAGGTGATTCACCTGTACTTTTGGCTATATCCTCATCCCAGGCTGTCTACAGCAAGTGTACAACTAACCACACACTGTATTTGATACTTTCTTCAAACCGTGTTCCCCAGGTTGTTCCTCTTTGTCCAGTTTCAAGCCCTACCAGCTTCCTTCTCTGGGCACATATCCTATGTCTAAGACCCTTGTGTCTTTCCCCACCCAAAGCAGAGCTCTCCGGTATCTGTCACATGCAGAGTAACTGGGCACTCCTTATCTCCATTTCCTCCCTTCACCGTTGCCCCAAGATAAACCACTCATCACCACGCTCTGGTGAAGAGGAGCTGGGCTATGGCCACAGGACTTTGGTCAGCCACATCAACCAGCACAGCACTCCTGTGCCTCTTGGCCTGCACTTTCACTGCAAACACTCAGGGCAAGGACTGCCCTCCTGGGTCTTCTTCTGTACAGGTATCAGCACCACAGGACCTTAATATCATCTTATACTCCTACTGAACACGATCAAACACTTCTTTTACTGCATGACCCCATACACTGGCACAGCTTGCCCAGGAGATTGTGGAGCCTTCCATCCTTGGAGATACTCAGAAACTGACGGGAGGTGGTCCCAGCAACCAGCTGCAGGGGAGCTGGCCCAGATGACCTCCAATGCCAGCCATTCTGTGATACACATCTACAGTTTTTAAGTAACACTAATACTATAGAGGATGAGGATTAACAAATAACTCTAACCACTTGCTTCATTTAAGGGGAAAAAAAAAATCAGACTTCCAGGAGAGCTGGGTCTGTGCTAGACAAGTAATAAAGCTCCACACATCCTTTACTTCGCTTTGGAGTTTTATAATTCTTCTGCCTTCTCCCCACTCCCTGCCATGAAAACTTCAACAAAACCTACAATATTTGGAAAATGTCTTGCCTCTAAATGTCTGGATGCTTGGGGTGGAAATCAGGTTTATTTAGAAAATATATTAATGTTGCTGAATTTCTCTACATATTTTCACAAACTGGAATGACAGAAATTTGTTCTGCATTCTACACTTAGTCTTCTCACATATTTAAAGGAAAGAGAAGTGTTCTGGTGCAAGTTTGCAAGTGATAGACCAAAACATGCAGGTAGAAAGTTTGTACAGGTATCTGGCAAGAGGGATTAATTTTTTAAACAAAACCCCTCAAGCCTAAGAAGTCATATGGGACATTGTTCAGAATGCATTTTGCTTTCAGAAAACAAAATCACCACACCCTTTACAGTTACAGCATACCAAACATGGCATTTCATTAAACCGTCCAATTTTGAAAAATACTTCATTTTTAAACATTGCCAAAATAAACCCTTTACCCACCTGCACTTTTTGACCTACAAATGACTTACATCCTACCATACTCACAAAAACTACACTAAATCAATCTATAACTTTAATGAAGTATTTCTTTCATCTTTATCCTGAATGAGATCAGTGTTTGAAAACAGGAACTTAGAAGGTTCCTATTCCACTTTAAATGGATCAATACTAAATTATCTCTTTGACCTTGATTGTTCCAGTCCGTTTCTCCCTTACCCGGCTCAATTCTTATATCTGAAATTTCTTTTTTCCTATGACTGCCTGATTCTCAGACATCAGTATGATGGAACGCTATGTGAATTTAACCCAGATTTCTCTCAAGGCTATTTTCCCAAGTGGCATTGGCTCTTTCACCCAAGAGATCTCATTAGCATGCACATATGCACCACTGAGCCTCGGAATTTAATAACTCTATTCCCAGTTCAGCCACAGATGGTATGTCATCTCAAGCACGTTACAAAGGCTGTGTCTCAGTTTCTCTCAAAAGCAGAATCAAGCATCACAAAACCCTCTTGTGAGGTCTGTAGTCTCGCTTCAAAGGAGGCTAGACTCTGAAGCCTGTCTAGGTTGCTCAGGGCTCTTGACCAGTCAAGGTTTGAAAACTGCTAAGACTGACACTTCAAAGCTTCTCCGGGTAATTTCCTCAGCAGCATTCAGTTCTCCTCAAGACTGAAAAATATTTTGCTTCTATCAGTCAGAAACTCTCTTTTTTAAATTTATGACCACTGTCTTTTCAGTCATGTCCCCAGGCACTGGGAGACTGCTGTTAAGTCCTCCCCGCAGCAGTTTCATCTCTGGGCTGAACAAGCCCCACTCCCTTGGCCGCTCCTCACAGGGTGTAACCTCCAGCCTCTGACTATTGTGGTGGCCCCTGCTGGACTTTCATCAGTTTGTTGCTGACTTTTTTTGGACTAAAGAGCTCTCAGCCTTCAGTGATGCCAGTGACTAGCATCCAGCTGACTGTCCACCAGAAGCCCTGGGTCTTTTTCAAGCAGAGCAGCTTCACAGCCAGGTGGTGCCTTGTGTATCCTGATGGCTGGGATGAGGCTGCTCCAGGTATAGGACTTGGCATTTGCTATTTCTGAAACTCATGAGATTTTGTTCAGCCCATTTTTGTTCAGACTGTAGTCTGTTGAGGCTCTTGTGAATGGCAGCCCTGTTCTCAAACACATACAATCTGCTAATGCATGTATTAGTGAATTAGAATGCATAGTACCTAAACAGCAAGCACAGTTCTCTGAGTGGAAACCATTCTATATGCAAATACAGAATAGCATTTAATTGTAGCAGTTATGAGTATCAGCACAGGAGAGCTGACCTTGGAAGGCTGACGTTTGATTATGCCCTCTTTCTAGACAAAACTGATGTAACAAACTGAAGGGCTTCAGTGCAATTAGACTATTCCAAGTCTGAAGTGGAGCACACACTCCAGTGCCCAGCACCTGGTGGCATCACACCCTGCCGCATCACAGACCTGGCCAGGTTCAAACACCTCACCAAGAGCTTCCCAAAACTGCTCACTGCACTGTGCAGCACCTTCCGAGTCGGGTTTGGCCTCACAACCTCGCAAGACTGCTATTTTCAAATGTGTAAGTGCAAGGGTTTTCTATTTCTGCGTAGGCTTTATCTTTTAAAATAAATAAATAAACAAGCAGGCCTTAGTGATTCAGCAACTATGTGAGATCCACCCCAGAGATCACCCACCCCTCCCAGTTATGATCTCTCCAGCCTCCTCTTTTTTCACAGTCACTCCACCATCTCATTCTACCCACAAAAGAGCAGAAAGCTGCCATCAAAGCAGGAGTTTGCTGAACACTAGGACAAACACAACCACAAATTAACCAAGGACTTGCATTCAAGGAACTCTATTCTTAAAATGCCTGTGGGTTTTATTTTTATGTGTGTTTATATACATGAAATTATATGTATTGCATACTTAATAATATATCAACTTTAGAAAAATTTAGAAAAATATTTGTGTATGCATACACACACACTCTGACACTACATGGAAAGGACAAACAAGAGATCAATTTATTTTTTTTCAGGATCTCTATAATAACTGTTGGGTAAATATGACTTTGGCATTTTGTCATGATGAATTTTCTACAGCTGTTGCATAGAGGACCCTTGCTTGTAGATGACACATGGACCACTTAGGAATGACCTAGTGCTTTTCTGTATGTCCACTGTGGCCCAAACCCTACCTAGATCACATGATGTCTGCCACAAAACCATTTCTGACTTCACTGCAGAGCTCAATCTTAGTAATTATCTCATTCCTTTGGTTTACCACATCTGTAAAATTAGGACAGATATCTGAATTTTATAAATTAGCATGCTTTTCATCTGTAGATTCAAAGTAATTTCCACTGAGGATAAAAAGCAATACATAAATAGGAAGAAAATGAATGTTGTATTATTCATACAGATCAGGAGACTAAAAGCAGATAATGCTAACCTTTGTCAATCATAGCACAAGGGGAGGAAGGGGAGAAAAAAATAGGGAAAAGAAAAAGGAATCTGTGCAATAAGTAACAAAACACATAATTACTTATCCCAGCTGTAGTTACATTTTTTAAATGTCATAATGTTTTTGGAAGTAGAGAATAAAGAATATTTAAAAATACTAGGACTTGAAAATGCAGTATTTGTGTTTGAAGGTATTTCCTGAGGGTCACAGAGAGGGCTATTTTCTTTTTATGAAGAGCTATCTGATGCCTGTAGCTACTGGCTAGAAAATACATATAAAGCTGATAAATATTCCAAAACCACAACTGCAGAACAGTTACCTGAAAACATTACTGGAGGTAAGTATGCTTACCATTCTTACATACTCCCCACCCCAAAGACTATTAGTGTCAACATTTACTAAAATGCATTTACTGTTATTAGCATCAACATTTACTAAAGAAAAAGAAAAAAACCCAGGAAAAAACCTACATAAATAACAAAGAAAATAGATTTATAGAAAATAGTCTATACAACTACAAGTGTTAGGTTACATTTGCAACTGCAAACATTTCATTAAAATACTTAACAGAAGAAAAACATATGTACACATTACATTTTAAAATTAAACTTTCCTTGAAATAGACGTTCACATGTTGGATTAAATATTCATTATAATGGAATGAGTCGAAATCATTTCCCTTGAAAATACTGCTGATTCCAAGAAAATTTTCTTTCAAATGATTTTCACAGGACAGCTCAGCTTTTCATTTTGATCCACATCTTCAGAAATTAACTAATTTAAATTGATCATTCCCATTGAACAGAACTTTCATTTCAACAGCCTCTGTTTAAGTGGTATTCTTCATACTGCTATGCAACATTAATATCTAAACTAGTTTCTTGAGGCTTATCAAAAGGAGCACTGCAGCACAGAAAGACAGGAGTGAACATAAGAGAAGTACTTCTGGCATTTACTGTAGAAATACATTACAGTGCAGGATAGTTTTTCTAGATACTGCACTAAATAAAGCATAATCTAATTACAAACTCTTCCATATGATGATATTAAGGGAAAAAAAGTTCTCCAAATACATTTTTAGGGTAAGGGGTTTCAGCCAAGTGAAAGTTTGGGAAACTGAAGAGAAACTATTTAGAATTGCAAAAGTATTCACGTTTTCTCTCTAGTCATCCCTGCACTGAGTTCACACGAGCTGTATGGCACAGCCATCAGCTCTTGCTCAGTCAGCCAAAAACGTGAATGTTACAAACAACTGACGAAGCAGTTATCACAAAGGTCTGGCAGAATACATCCTGTTTGAAACATTAAATATAATTCTTCTGGGAAATTTCTCAACCACAGCTTTGAATTTGTTATTCAGGTCAGGAGGTTATGAGAGACAGAAAAGGAAGTGAGATATGGAGCACTGACAGAGCTGCTCTGTCCCACAGGTTCGTGCCCATTGCTGGGGGATGACACCAGCTCCTCCAGATCACATTCTGGATTTTGTAATTCCAAATCCCTGAACTTACTTAAAAATAGCAAGAGACTGTCAAAGGAGCACCACAAACTTTCAGAGATCTTGGTTTTTTAGTATTGTCTCAATTGCTGGCAGCCTTTAAGGAATAGCGTTAGGAGCCAAAAGTCCCAAGGCCACAGTTACCTTATGTTCAGGAAGCTGCACTACTTAACCAGTAGCACAAAGTCATCATGAAAAAAAATGCAGGGAAAGGTATCAGCCACAAGGCTTCTTTTCTTAGAAGGAGTTCCTCATTAACAACACAAATTTTATTCAATAAAACCCAATTTACCCTAATTTATGCTTTTGGGTACCCATTCAGTCAAATAAAATAACAGAACGAGCCCTGGGTACTCTTTGTGCCTGAAACTGGAGGGTTTTCATCTATGGCTTGGGGGATTTTCATTAAAATTTTAGCAACATCTGAGAGAAGGGGGAGAGAATTTACTCTGTTAGGATTTTTTACTTCTGGTCCTCTTTTAAATAATCATGTCTTAATCTCCACAATGCTCTGACAGATAGCAGAAGCTGGTTGGTTTAATGACCTAGTTGCATCACAGAAAATAGAGGAAAATACAAAGACTGCTCTTTCCCCAATGGCATTTGGTGTAAGGCCTATAAAATTTGGCTGGAGAAAGCCTATAATGGGAATACAGAAACTCCTGAAAGAAAAAAAGAAATGAAAACCAAACAAAACAATGCGAAACCACCCAGCTACAGGGACATTCCATCAAGTGGGAAAACCTGCTTTCCTGACCGCAAAATAATAAGCAAAAGACTATTTATTAGTGGATACAGTAACTTTTGTATACATATATATATATCTAGATATGTAAAAAAACCTGTAAAGTTAATCCCTTTATTTCAGAAACATTTAACACAAATTACACAAAATTTGAGGGTTTTTCTGCACAGCAAAATAGTGCTCACTAGTTGTTGCTCAACAGCATTTCCTAGCTGGATCCCTTTACTCTGTGTTAAAAAAATGTCTATTTTAGTATGCTTTAGCAAGATTAAGCTAAAGTGAAAAAAAGAAGGTTAATTTTAAAGGTCAGAGTAATAATGTTCTTATAAGGAATAAATGCAGAAAGCTGCTGCTTTTAAAATTCTTAACATTTTCACTTTCACGCTGAACACTGTGCACATGCAGTTAACCAATGGCCAGCCACAATACATGCACATGAATCCACAGCTTCTGTGACCAAAGCTGGATGTGGTAAAGATGCACCATGTTGAGCACCCCAAAAAGAGAAAAATAGTTTTAAAAGGCTGCCACTGAACCTGGCAGAAGGGAGCAACAGCTGAGTCACTGAGGGCACGAAGATTTTTGGGAAGGCCATCTACTGAATGGCCTCTATAAAATGTCTGAAGACTTCAGCTATGCTCAGAACCATCTCTGGCCCTCCAAAGATCTATTGTAGGGAGAAACGTTCAAAGACCGCACATTGTTTGTTTGTTGGGAAACTGGGTCATATTGTAAAGACAATGAGCAAAATGGAAAATGAAATGTGGCCTAAGACCCTTCACTAGGAGTATTCTGTATTTTGGCCAAGAATTATGGCACAGAAGTACAACCCTAACAACAAAAACAGTTGTAATGGCTGCCTACAGTAATTATGGAGACACTTTCGCTACATGCCATAACACCGAGCAGTGATTTATGCAAAGACAGGATTAGCACTCTAGATTTTTCAACTCCTTTTTAAGTAACATACTCCAAAGCATAAGACCACTGCCTTCTGCAAAACCTTTTTTTTAAGATGTTGTTTCTGTGACACATACCCTACTCTTCTTGCCTCTTCCTGTCCTACCTTCCCTGATTAATTTCCGATTAGTATCTGCATCAGAGGTTACTGGGCAATTTTTGGCAAAATCAAGAGTATTTCTATGCTGCATCATCAGCATATTCTAGCTGCAAATGCTCTTTGCTAAGTCCTTGGAAGATTATGTATTTGAGAGTAATCCTGCAATGGCAGAGCGGCAGTCTTCAAGGCACTGTGCTGGGAAAAGCCGCAGAACAAGACTGTCAAAGAATTAGCCCAAAAGCTCATTCCATGAATTTTTATTTTCTTGACATTTCAGAATATTTGGCTTTATTCATTAATCTCAACTAGTTTACTAGTATCTCTGCCTCAAATATTTTTAAGTTCTTGGTAATAAAATTGTGATAGTGCAATTCTGTTGAGCCTCTTCTTAGGGTTTTCCCTTTACTTCAGTCCAGAATGCCTTCCAGGACTTTGTTCATAAAAGCAAGCTTCATAAAATGTTGCAATATTTTTCATGTTTACACTTGTGAGCCAGATCTAATTATTTTCCTACAGAAACAATGTAGGAGAAGGGAAAACAAATGTCCCATATATGCTGTTTTGGAAACGTGACCTTTTTCAGTCTACCAGAATTCTTTCCTCCAATATACATTCCCACACTGCCTCCAAACCTCACTTGAAGCGAAGGGTTTTCCAGAAGCGACGTGATGTGAATAATGCATTTGTCAGATGTGGTTTATTTTCTCCCCTTTCCTCCAAAGAGCTGCATAGGCCATTGAAGTTGTGGAGGGGTGGGGGAAGATCTGTTTCTAATGCACTTGTATTTGAGAAGGCAAAGTTCAAAGCGTGGATCTTGCACTTACCTCAAAGGTATCAAGTTTTACAAGGGACCTCAGTTCCTTTCCACCTGCCCCCCCCCAACCAAAGATCTGAAAATAAGCTCCCAGTCTTGAACAACCACAATACCTCTAGAGCTACATGGCAGTGCTTGTTTCATTACTGTTAATCCTGCATGGATTGCACAGCCTGTTCTACAAAAACTACAGACAACGCTACTGTACCAGGTCTGCTTTTATTGATGCTTTGAAACACAAAAGATCAAAAAAAGCTTACTCGAGAATTTTGCACACTGTTAGGTGCAGGTCTGCAGTTCTGCAGACAAAAGATAGAAATGTGTCAAGGAGAATGTCAAAGACTTGTCCCTCAAGAGTGCTTGCTTGTTTTTGGAATTTTCATCTGTACTGAGCATCCCCTCCTAGCAAGCTATTTTAGGAGTGTTTCAAGCTTCATTCAGGCGTGTTCATCCCCTGACAGCAGTGCAAAAACTTTTAAGGAGCTACTGTGAGATCAGACCGCCTTTTGACCCGGTTAATAAATGTTTACAAGTCTCATTTCTAGGCAAGGAAACCAAAGTTAAGGCAGATCTTGTATGTCATCCTCAGCTGCTAGACTTTGCAGCTCCACATTAAGGAAATCATAGTCAAACGACATGCTTCCGTCAGTATCTGGACAGGGTCGGGAGGATTTGTTCCCCAGTGTACAATTAGCCAGATGTATTTTGTTTGTTTAGCAGCGGAAAAACAAGCCCAATTTGGTAGGCTATCTGGAAACAAACATCATCCAGGGCAGGTCTGGATTCCAAGGAAATAAGAAGAACCCATTTTCTGGAACATCGTAGCTTGTGTCTTGCTTATGTGCTTGGTGTCAAACTGACCACCAAACCTGGGGTCAGGAAGGAATTCTACAGCTTAATGTGGGCTCAGGGAAGCCACTACTTCCTACAGAATAGCACTCCCTTAGGAACACCAGCATCTAATGGATTTTGTATAATTGCAGGCAATCTGAGCAACAATACTGTCTCGTCTGCTGTGGCACACTGTTCTAGAGACTTAAATACTCTGGTCAGAGTTTCATCCGAAAGCGCAGTATGCTCAGAGGAAGTGTGAAATTTAACCACTTGCTGTATCAGGGAGATGTCACCTTTCTGGTCTTTCTGGCTCCCCTCTGCTGTGAAATGACAGCGGATTCTGCAGGTGAAGAACCCGGCTCCATCAAAATCACGGCAAAACCTGCACCAGGGCACAACTTCACGCCACAAACTGAACAGATACTGTCCTCCCATACAGAAATTCACCACAAAGATTTAGGAAATTAAAAAACACTATCACTGTTGAAGAGTCAATCTGGTAAGTCAGAGGCCCGATGAACAAGAGACTGTGAAAGCAAATGAAAACAGCAAGACACTGTTTATGTGGAGCTGGCCATTTTTCAAGTTTTCATTCCCTTCTGAAAGAGCTTAGAGCAAATTACACTACTCCGAATTAAAAACTGGTTTTGATTACGGGAGCACAGAAATTGCAACCAAAAACCTTTATATTCTAGGCAGTTTTGTACTTCAAAAACTTAAAAAGCCGCTGGTGTTTTTGCTTCGTTGCTGTTCGCAGAGGGGAGGCGACAGCAGCGCCCGGAGTTTGGGTGCTGTTTTGGGGCGGGGGGAGGCAGCTCTTTGTTCCTTTATTTAAGTTCCGAGGCGAAGTTCTCCGCACCGCACAACCACCACCAGGCTCTGCGAACACGCTGCGGCACAAGCGCGGCCGAGCCCCCAACTTCACCCTCCGAGCGCTCCCTTGCCCGGGAGCATCCGGGCTCCGGGAGCTCGCCAGCAGCCGGCCGGGCCCCGCTGGGCGGCCGGAGGGAATCGCAGCGGGGGGAACGGGGGGCACGACCCGCCCTGTCCACACAAACCCGCTCCCAGCGCCGGCCCGACACAGCCAGGGGCTGCGGGAGCGCAGCCGGCCCCGAGCCGAGGTGGCCGCGCTCCACGCGCTGTAGCGGCTAACAAAAAAAAAAACCCTCCAAAACAAAACGCCAACAAAAACCCCCAACCAAACAAACAGAAAAACGGAACCAGCACAGAGATCCCCGGAGTCGGGAGAAGCGGAGCCGAGCAGCTCGCCCTGTCAGCCATTTTAGAAGCGTGAGGCGATGGGGCGGCGGGGCGCACCGCTGCGCAGCCTTCCCCCGGCCCGCCCGGGGCCATGGCCGCGGGCAAGGGGCGTACAAAGCACGGCAGCGTCCCCGCCGCGCTCCCCTGCCCGGGCTCCGCGCGGGGCGGAGCGGAGCGGAGCGGAGCGCCCGGCGCCGCCGGGCCCCGGAGGGTCGGTCCCCCCGCCGCCCTCACCTTGGCGTCCGGCGGCAGGATCAGCACCTGGCTGTTCTCCTCCTCCTTCTTCGCAGCCTCCTTCTGCGCCAACGCGGAGTTGAACGACACCTTCACCATGGTCGGTCCTCAGCACCCCGCACGCAGGAGAACGAGGACGAGAAGCAGCCCGCACCGGCAGAGCTTCGCGGGCTGTCCCCTACCTTGCCACCCCCCGCTGCTGCCTCGCCGCCGCTGCCGCCCCCGTCCCCTTGTCAGGCGGCTGAGGAGGGGGAGGAGGAGGAGAGGAGGAGGAGGCGGTGCCTGACAGGGCGGGCGGAAAGAGGGGAGGTGGTGGCAGCAGGGCCTCGCCCTCCGCCCACCGCCTGGCCCGGCGCGGCGGGGCGGGGGGCTCCGGCTGGCGGTCCCGGCTCTGCGCTCGGTAGCCGCGGGGCTGCTGCTCCGTGGGTGTGTGGCCGTGCCCCGGGCGGTGTGGCACTGACCTCGGGGCAGAGACCCTCGGGGCTCCGTGTCCCCCAGCTCGGGGCTCCGTGTCCCCCAGCCCGGGGTTGGCTCCTGCGCGCGGAGGAGCCCCGGGCTGAGGCGCTGCTGGCCTGCGCTTCCCGGGGCCACGGCTGGCACAAGCGGTTCGGCTCACCCCGCGCAGTGCCGGCATTTCCCTGGTTGCCATTTTAATTTGGGGTGCTTTGCGAAATGAAAAGGTTTGGGCCTTACGTCCGTGAAGAAAATCCCCAAAAATCCTGTATAGGCAGCGTGGAGGTGAAACCCTGAAGTTGTTAAACCCTTGGGGAAGGATGCGAGGAGCACCGGGGAAGGTGGAGGTGTGACCTTCCCCCTTCCTCGCCGGTGCGGTGGGGTAAGAACTCCGTGAACTCGGCACATCATCCCAGTAAGGTGCTCTCCAGTAAAACAGTGTGAGGCATGTATTCCAATTTGCACTGGGGGTATGGTTGTAGTCTGCTCCAAGAAGTTAATTTTGGTGACTCATCTGGATAGAGTTGATTTCCTGGTTAGAGCTTGGCAGTGTAGTGCTTCTGTCACTCTCTGTGAGACACCAGGCAAGCAAAATGCAGTCCTTCAATTCAGTGGGTGCTCTGCTGCTAACTTAGTCAAAATCTGGTCCTTCTCCCTAGAGCATTAGATGACACCAGGATTAAATTGTCCTTACACTTTGTACCTCATCATCAGCATCTTTTAAAATTGTTCACCTAAAATAACTAACAGAAAAGTTAACTTAACCTGCTTCATCCTATCATCCTGAAGTATTTAAAGATCTACAGATAATTTAAGGATTTTTTTTCTAATGAAGATATAAAATTCATAAAACAAATCATAGTAATTGTATATGCTCTAAAGATAAAACAGCTGATGGCACAGCTTGCACCCAAGTCTGTAAATTGCCCAGATATTACAAGAATTCGATCTAACTGCCTTAAAATTCAACAGAGGTTGACTGAATTATTTGCAGATCCTTCACTGAAGTAGAAAACGTCATGGACTCTAAGGAAGACAAAATACAGAGATTTCCCTAGGCAATTTCTGAACCATATTTGGTATGACCCTGGAGGTTTTACTTTAGTAGGAACTTTCATTAAAAGTATTTGAGCATTCTTCATGAAAACGATAAAGTACTTTAATAAAGCTATCATAAGCTGCAGTTTCCCAGGCTTCTACTATGGATTTTAAATTTTTTTTTCTTACAAGTGGGACTTTATTTTCTCACTCCTAGATTAGAGAAAAGCAGTAGGTGACACCTCTGCTCCCATTTCAAAGGGAATCAGTGCAGGCGCACTGTGTATTCAGGACAATATTTAGCATGCCAAGGCTGTAGTTCAGAGTTTTGCTTTGCTTTGTTCTCCTTAATGACATCTTCAGATATTCCTCACAGGGAGATGGGTATGCAAAAGACAGTCAAGGCTAAGGCATGGCATCTTATTATCTGTGTCAAAGTACATCTAACTCTTTCCCCAGGCAGCATACACTCTTATCTTTCCAGATCAAATATACCCTGTCTGCCTTTTGAATCATGTTTACAAACCATGGTGGCCGACTGCAGCTGGGTTAGAGCAGCACCTTTATGTGTTGCCAATTCTGACCTTTTTATTAGTGAAAATGTAGGATATTAGGATTATTTCTATTAGAGACCAAAGTAAGGATAAAGCATGAGGAGAACCTCCCAGCTTACTTCCTGACTGTACTACGCTTCTATGTGATTTCAGGCTGTGGTTTCACAGACAGCTGAGCTGTAGGATGGCTCCATTCCTCCAAATGGAAATCTTGCCTCAACTCTTCCTTCTTTTGTCCTTCATCATCCACCTCATGTCATTCTTCATACATCCCTCCTTTCACCAGCAGTTCCTCCCAGTGCCTGTGCTAGATGTATGACCCATCCATACCTATGTTTTTCTGCAGTAGTTTTCTGCTGGCTTGGTGAGTTACGTCATTTGAGAGAGATATAAGGACCAGCACCAGCATGATCACTGGACTTGTGAGACTGAGAATGAGGAAGAAAGGGCAATAGATCCAAGCAGTAAATCAGCCCATCACATCTCTCAAAACTACAGTGTTGTTTTTTCTCAGACAAGTAGGTTTATATCCAGATGACTTTCTCATTCTCTCTCATGTTTCTGCCCCTTTCACATACGAATCTTTATTTCTTTCCCCTGCCTCATTCTTGTATCAGATATAGGGACCCCTCCCAGGAACAGATGACACTGTTTAGATCTGGCTGTGTCCTTGGGCACATGCTTTCCATTGTTTCAGCTGACACTAAAAGGGGGGGAACTCATTGATTTCTTGTTTACCCTGAATGGAAAATGGCTATTACATGTATCAGGACTGGAAGCTGCTTTCTCTTTCTGTTTTCCCTCATAAAATGTCACAATGCTTCAAGCAGTACCTCTGTTTACCCATCTACAATTCAAAATCAGCCTACTTGCTATCTCTTACACCAGGGTTATTAATTTCTAATGCCTGTACTAGACATCTGTAGATTCAAACATGTAAAACTGGGGGGGTAGTGGGGGTGGTGTTAAATATTGATATTGTCTGCCAACAAAGAACACTGTTTTGAGGTGAAGAGAAGGTAGTTGTTTAATTTAAAGTTTCTTTCATAAAGCTTTTGAATGCAACTGAAAATGGAAAGTTCCCTATCATGTCATGGTATTTTTTAATTGTTTCTGCTACTCCTTGTTTCTTGTTAACTGCATAAGATTGTGATAATGGTGTGTCTTACTTTCCCCTCAACCACTCTTCCCAATTTTATGTCTCTCTCTACATATCCATTTATCTATCTCTGTCTAAATATGCATATCATTCTCATTTCTTGGGGGAAGAAGGAGACAAGCAGAAGTTGGTCCTGTGACAGACATTTATTCAGCTTTCTTTCTTAGCCAGAAGTTCAAATCCATTTGCGCTGTTTCAAGGCTTTTCACACCGTGGCTGGCTCTTCCTTTCCGCCTTATTCTCCCTTCCACCTCCCCATCTTCTCTGCACAGCCCCCTCAGCTTCATCTGAGAGAAGTCTCATCTACCAGATACTTACCCAAATGGCCCACAACATACATGCTGTCACAGTGTTCCTTTTGTGCAATCCCTGAATTAATTCAGGAGGACTTGTACTTAATCCCAGATACATTAGAACATAGGTAAGACTACTAATTTTATTTCTATAATTCCAGTGACAAAGTGGGAATGCCATTTTTATCAGCAAAATTAAGGGGGCTTTTTGGTTGGTTTTTTTTTTTTTTTCATTTCTTAATGTGTTGATATGGGAATTCTTTTCCAGATTGTTTTTGTTAGATGGGGGAGTACGGCCATGGCAGCATTTTTTAGCTTTGTCACCAGGTAAATCTGCTACCACCCACAAGTCTACCTTTTCTTTAACAACTCAAAACAAAAAGAACAACCTGAACTCCTGAAGGCTAAAGCAGAAAGGAAAAGATGGCACTTACTATTTTAAACAGAATCGGATAAGAAAGAGAACATACCAAGAGCCACATGAGCAAGTCTGTTTCTCAGCCTCTATATTCTTCTAAATATGCCAGAGCCTGCTGAAGTTGGCAAACCAAATGCTGCATAAATCTTTGCCATTCTTTAGCTTGCAGATGATTGGGATTGCAGACTGTTGGTGTTTTCACAGAATTTTGAACCCGACATTTACAGCCAAATCTTCAATTTTTATTAATCTCTAGGCAATACTCTAATCTGAACCTTAGAAATAACATAATTTTCACAATCTATCTAAAATGCAACCACCACAACAAAGCATGAAATAAGCCTGACAAATCTATTTCAACTTGGCTTGTGCCTCCCGGCACCTCAATCATCCCTGCTGTGAATAAAGCCCTTTAGAGTGAGTAAGCTGTACCACAGTAATGAATTATGCTTTAATCCAGCAAGCTGCTTTGCATGGCCAGGTTCTGCACCCACGTGGAGCCCTGGGGTCCACCAAGATGCAGCAGCTTGCCTGACTGCGTCTGCAGTTTGTCTGGTGTGAAATTGCCATATGCAATATGCAGAAATGTCCCTGTGTGTACAGTACCCAATTGCATGCTCTGAATTTCAAAGAATTGTTTGCAACATGAACCAGAACCTCCCTTGTTTGAAGGCAGCGGAAGGGCTCTCATGCTCTTCCCTTGAAGCTGATCCTGTCAGTCTTAACTGGTGTCATCTATTAAATGCCAGACTGCAGACAAGAAACCTTTATATGAATTTATCAACACTTTATTTGCTCATTAAGCATCATGATTTGGCCAGTACTGAAGAAGACTCAAATTAAAGACCACTGCTGCCCTAGGGACTTTATAATCTAAATCAGATACAGAAAGAAAAAATTCTCAGGGAAGCTAAGGTCATGAAATAACTTTGAAGGCTTCACTCTCTTTTCCCTTAAGCTCTTTTCCTTCTCTCATTTCTGTTCACAGAAATTAAAATCGTGTGCAAGCCCTTGTCCTCTAGTATTCCAGCAGCTGCTTCCTTCTCCTTACCAGCCCAGCAATGCTATTCCCCCTTTTTAATACATTACTTACATTCTGCAAATATCTTTTGTCTTTTGGGCTTTTTTGAGCTGATCCTATTGCTCCTTTTCACTTTGTCCATTAGCACCCAAGACTTCCAGAAGTGCTGGGTGCACATCACTAATTTACCCTAGGACACCAGCTTTAGGAAATTAAAGACAAATCCAGCTTGGTCCATTACAGTATATCCTAGAAGAAATTGTCAGAGTCTCAAATTTCTATTTAAGCCTCGGAGATTTTTTTGTACCTGTCTTTTTGTCTCCTTTTCTGCTGCATCAAACGCAAACTTCCTCACATGGCCTTCCAGGCCTTCCCCAGCTGGCACGTGGCTGTCTCTATTGGCTGTTAGCTCTTGTGGCAGGTCCTACACTTCACTACTGATGCAAACCTTTCTTTTCTTTGACCTTGGCTCACCCATACAAGGAAGGAGCTGTCCTGTCCATCACAGCCCACAGCACTGCTAAAACTATGTGTTCACAGCCCAACAGAAGAGCCACATCTGTGGCAGCTGGGTCACCACAGATTTGTAAAGTTGCCCTTGTCTCATACTTCCCAGCAGATCACCAGGATCTCACAGGCTTGCATTTAATGCAATGTAGCATTGCTCTCCCTTGGGCAAATAGTGGCTTTACAGGAGAGAGCATGAAGCTACACCCGAAGCCTCAAGTCTGCTGCATGGACTCACACACTGTGAGACCCTCCTGCTACTGTTCCTCTGCAGCCCCAGGGGTCAGGATACAGCCTCCTGTGCAGGGATGTGCAGGTGAAATGACAGCCCTGCTGAGGTGAAGTAATAGGCTGCTCACCTGACTAGTCATTGACCTGACCTGATCCTATCATTTCGGTGCACTCTTGCCTTCATCCCTTTCTCCACATTTGCTGTGTATCACTATGTTCCCCTGGCTTTTCTGGACCCGTGGTTGTGTTTTCATAGACCCTGCAGAAGTGTGAGCATGCACACAGTGCTTTTTGACACCAGCTAACTCATGGGCCCTCCTGTAGTACAGACTATTCTGATAGCATCCTTGCTATTCATTTGAAGTAAGAAGAGGGGTGGGATGTCAGTGGTGTGGGGCTGGAACAAAATTCTCGTTTACCAATTTTGTCAAAATTTCTATTAGCCAAGGTCTTTTTTTAAATTGGTTTTGGGGTTTTGCTGTTATTTTTTAGTTTGGGTTGGGTTCCCTCCAGCTTTTGTTTGCCTTGATGATTTTCAAATCTCTTCTGTGTTTGCTAGCATTCCACAAAGAAGGGAAGAACTGACTTTTCCAGTCTGATGATGTAAGACTAATTCTACCTTGCAACTGGTGGTTTTTAGGATAAACTTCTGCAAAGCTGCATAAGTTGCACACTGCAAAGCATGAATGGCTCTGTCCTGTTTAAACAGGTTTCAATGTGGTTGGCTCTGGATGCTGCTCAGAGAACAGTAAACCATGGCTTGTGTCAGAGGGTTAATTTCTCTGCTGACTGCTCTGCCACATCTCAGACAAACCTTCCCAAATAGCAGGAGTCATAGGCTGCACCCAGATGTGCCTGCTTAAAACATCACCTGGTATCCTCAGGAGAAGTTTCATGTTACACCAAATTTTGGACAACTCCATCTATCTGCTACAGTGACAGCTCTGTTGCTTCCTATGAGTTAGGCCCTGGTGTGATCAGAGATAAACTGGATCAAAGAGCAAGATGCTGCTTTTTTATTACTATTTTTTATTAGTAATTTATTATTTTTATTGGTGAATAAGCTCTCACTGGATCAGCTCTGAGGTTCTCACTGCTCAGCTGCACCATCCCTGGAGTTGCCTCCAGGGAAGCAGCCAGAGGTGGCTGTTGGGGGTGGAAGGGGAAGGAGCAGTGGAAGGGCTCCTGGCAGGCAAGAGCCACAGTCACTTCACTTTGGATGTAATACAAAACCTCATTCTTATTGCAACTGACATCCTCAGTCTGGCAATGAAGACACTGGGGGCGTGTGTGTGTGTGTGTGTGTGTGTGTGTGTGTGTGTGTGTGTGTGCAAAAATGGCCCTGATGCTGGATCTCTGTGTACAGCAGTTTGGGGTTTTATTTTTTGTTGCTTCTGGCAAGACAGAAGGACCAGCAACATGAATTATGAGAAACTGCAAGAGAATATTTTTAATAGAAGAGGGGATCCACCACTAGTCTTGTGGCAATAATCAGATGTTCTTTACTTCTGCATTTGAGATAAGTTTTGAAGATGTTTTAAGACCTTTTAGTGCAAGATGTTTTAAGTTTTAAGACTTTATATTGAGTTTATGAACTTGTAAAATACCCCACCCCATTTTATATATATTTTTAAAGC
This sequence comes from Passer montanus, assembly GCF_014805655.1. Classification (NCBI taxonomy): domain Eukaryota; kingdom Metazoa; phylum Chordata; class Aves; order Passeriformes; family Passeridae; genus Passer; species Passer montanus. The sequence continues at coordinate 6,787,682 of NW_024368374.1, read as the reverse complement.
AACTGTAAGTTCAATAAGGTCACTTGGCTTAATATGACCAAGAAAAGATCTCCCCAGGGATGCTCAGCACGAGGGAGGTTTCCTTTATGATATCTTAATTCTAGTAAAGCAGAGCAGTAAGCATACACCCCCAGACTCTTTCTCATCATGCAGCCCAGACTTTTCAGTACTGCTCACAATTTCAAGAATAGAAAAAAAATGGAGAGGAGAGGAGAGGAGAGGAGAGGAGAGGAGAGAAGAGAAGAGAAGAGAAGAGAAGAGAAGAGAAGAGAAGAGAAGAGAAGAGAAGAGAAGAGAAGAGAAGAGAAGAGAAGAGAAGAGAAGAGAAATTTAAAACCATGGGTTATAATGATAGCAGGATTTGGAATAGGCTGCAGCATGCTGCTTGTTATGTGTTGTCCCTGGGCCAAAGAGAGATATCTGTCAATAATTTAAACCTATTTTTAAATTTCCTTCAGGAAAATTTCATAAGGGACCACCTTCTCAAATCCTGAATGGATTTGAGAAAATATGTTTACTGCTCAGAAAGCCTCAGTGTTTGCCTCATTATAGAGACAAAAAAATTAAATAACATGCAATATCTGTCCAACACTTTTCAGGATTTTTTTAAAACTGTATAGCTAACAAATCAAGTTTCCTTTATATTTTTGAGACTGATAGCGGGGTAATTATATGATTAAAAGGATGAGAACTGAAAGAAATGAAAGAGATATTTCTTAGTTTCTCAGGAAAATCTCCTCTATCTGCCCTAACACAGCACTGATAGCACCAGCACAGGGTAGAACAAGCTGTGGTGAGGTGACTACCAACCTATGCAGGGTGGCTCAGACTCTGCCCTGGGGAAATGAATTGTGCAGGAAAGATAAAGGTAATAGTAATTTGTAAGAAAAAATCAAGACTCAAAGAGAAAACTGTAGTCTCAATCTAAGAATTCTCAACTATGTCCTCTGGGGAGGCTTAGACACAAAAAAAAAAAAAAAAAAATCTGTGTTCCTGCCTATGACTTTGTTCAATAGTTATTGAAGTCAAGAGCAATATTCCCATTAACTGAAGATGTGCAATTATGAGTCTTGACTGCCTTAGAGGTAAATCATCCATCTTCACTCTGCTAAAAAAGGAGTTTGCAATCCCCTTTCAGGATTAATAAAATGTATATACCAAGAAACATCTGGCCATTTCTGGGAGCAACAATGAAGAGTAGTTTTTTGCAGAAATTGCATCACTCAAATGATTGACAAGAAGACATTTTCAGTCAAAGTTTTTACACAAAAATGTGTAAAATCTCTAAAAACATATGTACCGTGCCAGCAAATCAGTTCATTTTCCTTCTGTCTTCCATGATGCATAGCAGAAGGATCATATTCCTAAATAATACTGCCCCTTCTGAATAGAAAGCATTTAAAAATAGGTTAAAAGTAGTATATTTTATGAACAATAGATTCTTTGCGTAGATTATTAATGGAAACACAATATTTAAGCAGTCATTTGTGGTGAAGTCTGAGACTGCTTGTATATTGGTGAATATTCCTACCATCATGCACCTTGTCAGAGAAGCCACAACAATCCTAATATGAAAACCATGGGTCATTTCCATTGCCTTTTCCCCAGTAAGATTGCCATTTGTTTTCAGTAAATAACTGCCTGAGTAAAGACAATAGAAGCAGGTCTCATGTTTGAAAAATAAGAACAAACACAACTAAATATGAACCAGGAATGACAGAAGAGCCAAAAATAAATATTCAGAGAAAAAGGAGCAAGAGGAATAGACAGTTTAATGAGACAGGGAGTGTGAACATTAAGACAATTTTCATGCTAGTTTTAAACCCAAATTAAGAAGAAGGTGGTTAAGTATTTTATAAAAAAAAATTGTGTAGGCATGTTTTGGTATATCATTCTTTTCTCAGTATGTACGGGGGCTATCAGCTTGTTTTAGTTTAGGGGACCTAAAGAGATGTCTGTCAGTGTGAAAATGTCTTTGAATAAGTCACATTATCATATTTGCTAGACTGTGTTTTCTCCTCTGTTTTGTACAAGTCACAGGCTGAGTTGTGAGCATTACACTCAAGTCAGTGAGCTACGTGTGTCTTCTCTAAAGCAACAACTTCTGAACACAGTTTCCACTTATTTCTCAGGTTTCAAGGTGTGTTCCTGGCACAAGTGGGCAGAACTCTCTTGCTTTTAGTAAATATTTAATAATGTAGGAGGAACAAAAAATTAAGAGGGTAGAAGACCTTTTCCTTATGTTTATCAGAACTACAGTCCCAGGCAGTTTTCTAAATGTATAGTGAAAGAAAAATTTCCATTAATACTTTCCTAGATAACAGTGCCCATCCATCCTCTTTGTTTGTTCTGTCCACACAGCTGGGACACACCCACACTTTGAATAATTTCTGTCTCAAAAATAAAATCTCATAGTAGTAGTGGGGAAATGAGTGTGAACCCAGCCATGGAATTAGGGAGAGAAGGGAGTGAGAGGAGCCTGAATTGTAAAGCAAAAAACAGCATCAAGTCTGTAGCACAGACAGAAAGGGCATAAAGTCCTTCCTCCATAAGGAAATTTGGGTCAGCTAACCTAAGAGTGGGACAAAGGAGAGGAAGGCAAAACCCTTGCACTCGTAGGAGGGTTGGTGGTAAGGGAAAATTATATGGGCAGAGAGCGTGTGGCATGTGAAAAGAATTGAGATCCTGGCAGAAAAATTGGGGCACACTGGTGTCTGTGTCTCAAGGTGGGAGCGTTTACAGTATCTTTTCAATGGGGAGCAGGTGAAGAGGGATGCTGACCCACTGAGTAGTAAAATATTGACCACATGGTGCCTTAGGTATGAAACAGAGGCTTGAGGGAACCTGAAACAGGAGGTGGCATACAGGGGTGTGCTTTGTATACAGTATGAAAGGTGACTTTAAAAGGGAAAAGGATTCACAGAGTGAGGCAAGACAAATGAGGATTCAAGTTAAGCTGGGTGTTCAGGAATTGGTTCCTCTGGAGTCCCTTTGCATAAATTCCCCCACTTTGCCTTAAGGAGACTGGAGACAGGAACCTGCTGTCCTCAAAGGACTCTTCAGCCACTGGGGTGGAAAGAGTTGCCAGGCAGGCTCTTTTGTGAGAATGTTAACCCTTGACACTTCTACAGCCACCAGAAATGTGTACTTGCCTCCTGGCTGTCCATCTCCTCTGGGGAGCCATGTGTCACTTTGGAGCAGGGTGACCAAGGATATGATCTGCTAGAGCAGCACATGCTCATGGCCTGGACAGCAATTTTTTAATGAGTAATGGCAAGTTGTGTTCAGTCTGTCCAGCATTTTGGGAGTGCCTTCATGCAACAACAGAATGAACAGGTGCTGAAGAGACAGTTTACAGGGAGCAATTTCTCATTTCTCCACAAAACTGTGACCCTGCACATATGGCCTGTCCACCCACACCCCATATATGCCCCATTTTTCTCTCTCTGGAAACATAGAGGCATTACTATCTCTCCAAGATTCTTTTGCATTATTGTTACATAGCAGTTTGCATATTTTTCTAATCTGACACTTTCAGTTTGGGTATATAGTTGCATTCTTACTAAAACACATCCAGAACTGCACAGCTTCAGACAGCTTTCTCTCCACCACAGAGCTGCTACCAAATAGCAGCACAGGAACTTTTTTTAACACTGTGGTTGTAGCTGACTTCATCTGGCAGGTTCATGTCTGCCTCAGGAAGCACCAGCACTGGAGAAGGCTGTGCTCTCTGTATCTCAAACTGTCTATCTTGTGTTTGGGAACAGGTACAGGAAAGGCAGACCTGGCTGGGGACTTCTACTGCCAGTATGTGCTACAGACAGAGGCTGCCCATTTTGGGGTGAAGCAGCAGAAATCCTTAGGAGTAGTAAGTTTGAGTGGCCTGTTACAATGTGGGTATAGCACTTTCAGAGACCTAGGGCACCAAAGTCTTCTGTAGGAGGCCTTGAGGAAACACACTATGCCCAAAAAAAATTAATGAGAAATGAAGGAAATCGTTTTTTGTTCTCCCTCTCTGCAGATTTTGCTGCTCTGAGTATAATTTCATGCCCAGGCAGGGAGAGTAGGATTACACAAAATATGATAAACCATTAGAAATGGAGAAGAGCAATTAGGATCAATCACTGCATCCATTTTTAGAAACCTGAAACAATGGACACAGGACACCGAAGTGCTGTGCACTGTACAGACACAGGACACAAGGTCTTTACCTCTCAGGACCCAGCAGTTAAGTTTAAAATCAAAGAAAACAGACCAAAACAGAAAAATCAAGATAGGATAACAACTCAGGCATCCCAACAGACCTGTATGGCAGCTCCTCACTGTTGTCAGCTCTTCTCCAAAATGATAGTTTTGAAAGTACTTGAGGGACAGTGTAAAATGACAAGCTTACTGATGTTTATGGAAAAAGCCTTCCCGTGAGAGAGATGTGGGGAGCAGGAAGTTTGGAGTTCTTTAACTGAGCTATGGTATTAGCAGATTCAGTGCATACATGGCTGTGTACAACACTTGAACTGCCTCTTTGTTGGCCTAATCTGTCCAAATGATAAAAAAGTCATTGGCTAGAGGGAAGAGAGAGGAAAGAGAAAGAAGAAAAGCCACATCTACTGTGTAATGATAGCCATGCCATAGGCTGGGTGGAAATTGGCAGCATTTCAAGCACATGCTACTCCCCACTTTGATGCAATCCTGTTTTCTAAATCTCTGCCTGAGATCAAGGCTGGATGGAAGGCAGAAGTGGACTTATGCAGAAATGCAATGTTTTGCCTGTCTTGTGACCAGGCACATACATAGCACTGGTCTGAGTGTCAGTCAACAAAGTAGGATGTCTCAGTAGGATGTCTCAGTAGGATGTCTCAGTAGGATGTGTCAGTAAATTCCTTGCTGGAACTACTTTTGTTCAATCCACTTCAAGTTTTGCATGGTGCCCCTTGACTTGATGCTGAGTACCTCCATGGTAAATGAAGTATTTTGCATGTCCAGCTTGGGACATGGCAGATAATAAACAGGTTTTCTACTTAGTAAAAGACTGACCTTGTTCAGGAAGGAAGGACATTCTGAGCAATCCTTTTGCAGTATCTGCAGGCAAAGAAGGGACCTGTTTTTGTCCCTTAGCACTTCTTCCTTCAGAGCTATAAGCCAGCCTTGGCCTATGGCAGTCCCCTTTAGTCTCCAGCTGCTGTTTGCACAGGCTTTTCCCTCCCAATTTTCTTGGATGCCCACAACTGGCAATCACAAATTTATTGCCCACTTTCAAGGAAAAAGGCAGAGACTTGTCATGGAGGTGAGATGCTTGTGAACCAGAGGTGATGAGTTAAAGCAGAAAATATGTCTACGAAGCAAATATAGAGTATGCAGAATTTTTGACTGTCCCAGATAGATCACCTTGAAGCAATTTCCTGATATAAATTAGCTTCCCTTGAAACATCCCAGAAAAAATGCCAGTCTGCTCCAGAGAAACTGAAAATTTCTCAGAAGGGAAGATTAATTATGAAAATACAATCTGAAAAAAAAAAAGGTAATCTGTAGGTGAGTATCAGGTACAGCGAAAATGTGGCTGTAGAGAGAGGTTACAGATGAACTGATCATAGGAAGGAAATTTGTTGGTTTCTCACATTTAATATCACAAGGTGCTTTCTAAAAATGAAAGTTGAAATTACACAGAGTATTATTTTGCAATTGTAATATAAATATGGAGTATCCTAGTATCCAGAGTGGTTCTGTAGCAGCAATCAAGCAGTAAGGAGGGAAAGAATGATGCTGGAGTAAGACCATAACCCTGAATAAAAATAGAAAATTCCCTAGTCCCATACTTGCCAGCAAATTCCTTTATCTAGACCCCAGAGCTAATGGAAGTTTTTCACTCTGGATATCTCCTGTCACTCGTGAGAGGCAATTTGCAGGGTTTCAGTGTGTCCCTCCTCTGTCCTTCCCATCCCTGTCCTCACTGCTGTTGTGATCCTGTGCCTGTTCAGATGGAGACCAACTGGAGCACACTGTAGAGCCTTCTTTTTCCATACACCTGAATTTTCTTCCAGTGAAAAACAGGATGCAGAAATGGGGAGAAAATTGTACATCTGAACCTTATCCTCATATGTATTTGAAATGTGGCCAGGATACATTTTGGCAACTGATGTCTCTGGTCCCACAGTTTTAGACACACCTGGAAGGCACAAGTTGCCTGATATCAGATTTCAAAAAATAAACTGTGTTGCTTACTGCCTTCCACTCTAAAACAGTAATAATATTTTACAGCAAAGCAAGGAATGCTGACAAAGTCAGCTTTTTTTCATAATCAGATAAGTGCACCAGGAGGATAATTATTTGTCTATTATCACTTGATTTGCATGTGGCTTCAAAATTATTCATGAAAAATGCTGTTAATGTATATATTCTGAATGCCTGAATGTGAAATGGCTGCTGTTACAATTAAAAAGGCTAAGGAAGCCTATGGAAAATTGATAGGGAAACCTCTGTGTGACATTTTAGTTAATTAAAATATGTAATTTATTAGAACTACAAAACACAGTGAACTGATTCAAGACCATCTGTCCATGATAATCCTAAGTATATAGTCATAGTTTTGCATCATTTGAGTAATAACCACAGTTGAGCAAACATTTTGAAAGAAAGATAAACCCATTAAGCATAAGTTCCATGTGTGAGCCCAATAAGGACCCTAGTCCTCAGTCAGGACTGGGCCTCTAGGCTTTGATAATATAACAAAAGCAACAAGGAAAGGGAGCGAAAAATAACTGAGGACTAAACAGCAGGTTTTAACATGTTTAAAACTGCTGATTAATACATCCTTGACTAACAAAAAACATATTTTGACTTCTACATTACTCAAGTTTTTCCCCATTTAAACAGTATGTTGTTATTTTGAGTCTTCCTCCACAGACTTTTATCAGAAGCAGAATGAACGACAATCAAAATATACACTAGAATGTTTTCCTTTCATAAAAAAAAGAAAAGAAGAAAAGCATATTCCTCCTATGACAGTGTTTGAATTTTAATGTAAAATGCATTCTGAGATAATCCTCACTTACAGAGGCTTGTTCTTGCACTGAAGGATGACAGGCTTTTAAATCTGCCAAAGATGAGTTCAGAACTCTCTTTCTGGCTCTGCATTGCTTCTGCAGTACTTGCTGACACCACTGCTGCTTAGGGGAGCATAAGGAGTCTACCTTAATTTAAGGCTGAGCTGTAGAAATGGGAAATGCTGACGGCTGGGCCTCAAAGGTGAAGAAGGAGCTGATGTTAAAATCATCTTTCAAAGAACAAAATGGATAAGCAAGGGTAGCAAATAGCCAGGCTTTAAAAGAGCTCCTTTCTATACTCACTAATTTACTTTAGCTGTATCCATTTTATCAATTGAAGGATGTTAAGGCTACGCCTATGCTAGCAAATTAAATATGCTTATGATCCCGCTGAGGGCTACTGTGCCTACCCATTCTGTTAAAGTCTCTTATCTCCCCAAACAGGGTGGCTGCATCCAAACGGAATGGTCCGTGACTGATTGCCACAGCATCCAGGGGCTGTCTGGGGAAGGGCTGCACATCCTAGCACAAGTGTCAGGAGAGCCTTCTCACAGGAGCTCTTGCTGGGATCCCTCTTCCAGCTTAATAGCCTGGATGCTCAAATTCTAGTTCCAAGGGACATTTACTGTCTCTTTCACAGCTACAGGGAGCAGTGCATTTGGCTCCTAGCATGAATAAATGTGCTGAAGTCATCAGAATAACTCATACCGATGAAGACATAGATCTAGTATGTTGTACCATTGATGTAAAACTACAATATGCTTAGGAATTATTACAACACCAGTCTCTACATAGTCATATGCATTTATTCTGTGAAGCCACAGACCTCTGAAGATCTGGTGGCTATTTATATGCCCAGAGTTACTTGCATACTTCAGGGTTGGACATACTATGGTCGAGACACAGACAGTAACACCCACTTTGAACACACTTTACAATGTTCAGTTTATTTCTTTTGGCAACAGAAATCTATATCACACTTCTGTTAATTCTTCACTATGTCCTGATTCAGAAAATTGGCATTGTAAATGATTTGATTTGGGAAAAGTAAGGTCCTCACCACAAGACAGGAGATGTATAAATGGCTGAAAGTAGCTAGAATCCTACCAGAATTTCAAAGCTAGCAGAGTTTTATTGTGTTTTTCTCCAACAGAGCCTTTGGATTCACCTATAGGAAATAATATGCGGATAATATATTTTATAGTTTTGGCAAAGGACATGCAGTCCTTTGATTCCTTGCAAAGGAAGGATTCCATGCAAGTCACATGCAGTGACTTGCTCAGACCTACCCAATATAGGATAAAAGGTGAGATGTACAAGACCATGGGAAGTAAAATATTCCTTGTTCAAATTTAAAAGCTTCATGAACACTCTCTTAAAATAAACTTTGTATGCATAGTTATCAACCTCCACTTCCTGGTCACACAGGATCTGGTTCTAGATTACAGGCCTGCAGCAAAAGAAACAAAGCAACAGAGCAGGAAAGAGTGGAAGACAAAATTAGTATTTATTTTTTACTCACCTAAGTGATCAAGCATTTCCATATGCAGCAATTGAAACTTGGTTTCCAACTCATTTTCATCTATGGTGGATCTTCCACCATCTGATAATGGTGTGACCTCTGATTAAAACTCTGTGAGGTTGGGATAATACTATTGCTCTCCTGTGTAGATTCCTTTTACCTAAGATGGCTTGGGTTGATGGTATACTTTTCTTCCACATAAGGCAGTAGGCTTTCCCTCTGCTGTCTTCAACTGTTTTCCTGACAGATCTATGGACCCAGTATGTTTGAAACTGCTGTTTCTGAATAAAGCTGGGCTCACAGTGGCCACAAGTTGTTTGCAGAGTGAGGACAGACAGACACACAAGAGCACGCATATGTTCAGAGCAAGACTGCATCATCATAATTTCCATAGAAGCTAAAATGAAATAAACACAGCAGTCTGATTTTGCTGCACAATGTCTTTCTTAATTGTCAAAGTTCAGCCGGGCTAGAAACCAAGATAACCACATTCTCATGCTAAGCATATCTGAAGACTCATGCTGCAAGCCTAAGGCAAGTGTGTTCTCAGAAAGTAGGCTCCACACCAGGCATTGAATGCAGCCACAACAAATCATCTTCCTTTGCACATCTAGATCCTGAAACAGGGTGTAGAAGACCATGCACACTGCGCCATAAGTGTGGGAAGAAGAAAATAAAACCGCCCTCACAAATGAAAATATGGAAGCTCTGCGCACCACCGGTGACTCAGACCTGCTTCTTTCACCCTTGCCAAGAAATTCAGGACACGTCCTCTTCAGAAATCCCTGGCCATGTTACTGAAATACCTGCATTTTGCAAATTCTGTCAGAAAGTGCACACATCCTCTTTCAAGATCTTGGCAGAATAAATCGAATGATTCTGTGAGGAATAATCTAGGGTCTCAGCTTCCTATGGCTCCGTTACATACTCCACAATAGCTCAGCAACAGATGCTGCTGGTAGGAATTTGGTGTATGTACTGCACAGAGGAATTTTCACTGAAGAGAATCGACTTCGCTGTGAAGGATGTTGGAAAGCTTATGTGTGGGAGGAGAGGAAAGGTTCCTATGTCTCCACCACAGCTTCCACAAAGTCCCAGTGGGTCTCAGCTGCTCTGAGTGAATACTATTAACTGGTGTCTGGGCTTCAGGAACAGAGCTGGTTGTTTTTCTCTCAAAAGAATGTGTATGACTTGGTAGATTATAATTACTCAGACTGCTGCTCCTCAGGGGAGAAAGACCTCTCCCTTCTGCTTGACTATTGGCCAACAGAAATCTCTTTGGTTTGGGGAACAGGAAAAGGCCAGAGTTATGACCTATGAAACAGATCTGTGAATGTCTGAGTTTATAAATCCCAGCACAGAGAGGCTGGCCCCTTATGACAGCTGCCTGTAAAACCTGTGACCTGACAGTGAACAAAATGTCAAGTCCTCTTAACAAAGGAATCACTAGACTGCTGCTCAAAGAGAGGAAGTTCTCAAGTAGGTATTTTGTCATTTAAGTGACACTCTTCCCTGCTGAATGCAGGCTTCATCACAGCATTTCCTACTATTGTTGCCTAGCATTTGGATTCCTGCTGCTCTCCTCCAGGGGCTGGTGATTCTTCTCCAGAAGTTTCAAGCACATAATTAGATTGCTCCCTTAGTAAGCAGAATTTCCTGGAGGGGAAGCACATTGCAGCACTGTTCCACGACTTGCCCAAGCTGCCAGCAAGAGCCAAAGAGAAGGTTGGTTCTTGAATCCACGAGGATCTGCAAACTCAGCTGGCCCAGAATGCATAGCAGTAAAAGTCTGGCAAGGCTCTGACATAGGAGTTGCATGTATTTAATATTATGTTTTAGATAGCAGAGCTCAAGAAGAGCTGGGCTGCAATTTGGCAGGAAACTGGACCAACCTAATAGCTTGGTGCTGCCAACAGGCTGTGATCCTATTCCCATCTTCCCCCTCACCCTTCTGCTCCCATCAGAGTCTCCTGCACTTTCCATGGAATTGCTGGGTGTGGAACTCAGCCAAACATGCCAGGTGACCAAGAAAGCTGACCCAGCTCCTAAACTCAGGAGACCACCCACTTTTTTGCTGGCTTTGTTTTCTGATGTGAATAGTGAGATAAAGTGAACCACTCTTAAAACTGAGTGCTGGACAAACGCTGGCACTGGTGCAAGGCAAATGTTAATGGCATGTGCCTGTGTGGGAGGAAATACAGGACAAAAAAAAAAAAGAGGAGCAGCCCCCTTCCAGCAGCAGCAAACTGTTAAATTGCATTCAGCATCACATGAACCCCCACCTTTGGTTCTTCATTGCCAAGTTTTTATTTATTTATTTTTTTAATTCCAAAACCCTACAGTGGGTGATATCTAATTTATTTTTGGACTCAGTGTGCATTTCAAACAGATTTATTTTACAGGAGGTATGGATGATGGCAACCCACTGGGCAGATAACAGGCTAAACTGTACTTTGGAGTATGATTCCAGCACTGCAGAAGCTGCTCTAAATTTGGGCTACTGCTGCCTGGTTCCTGTCCCTCCTTACACATTTCTTCTTTTTGTGCATGTTTTAGTCTTATGTTTTCCACAGCATTGGTGCCAGTAGAACCAGAAGACAAACTATGCTCAGGGAGCTGACCTAACTAAAATCTAGCCTGTTCTGAGAGTTTTTCCCTTGGGAATCTGTTTTCTGAATCAGACGACTGTACAAGTCCATCTCATTAAAGGGATGGGGTATAAACATTTAGCTGATGCTGTAAACAAAGGAAAAAAAGCTACTTTTAATTTTTAACAGCCTGTTAGTGTTCTAACATGCATGGTAGGTGACTTTTCAAACTTAGGCACTAAGAACAAATGGGGAAGATTCACAAGGGACTAAAGATGGAATATTTAATCTCAAAGACTTTAGTTCATGAGAGTGATTTAGACGTCTCTCTCCCCTTCCAGGAACTGAGAAAGTTAGGTAGTGATGCATCCTTTGTCTACCAACAAAACCTCTGAATGTGGGAGAGCAGCATCTTTTGAAACCAGCCAGAGGGAAAGACAAGGCAGTGAAGAGCTGAGATTCTTCTTTTCATATTTAGAATTCTCTCTGTGTAAGATTGGAACACTTTTTGATCTCTCCTTCCTTTCATTTGTTTCTAGTTTTAGGTAACTAGCTCTGCCCTGGGAAATAAATGTGTCCTGCTGAAAAGTGGCCTCTAAGGGAAAATAGGCAATGGCTTAATATGTCCAGTTTTTGTGGGTTGACACTTGGCTTGTTGCTGCTCCCTTACTGCCCTCTGCAGCTGGACAGAGGGGAGAAAATTTAACCAAGGTCCATGAGTTGAGATAAGGACCATGAGAGGTCACTCATCAAACACTGTCAAGGGCAAAACAGGCTTGACTTAGAGATATAAGGTAAATTTATTACTAAAAAAATCAGAGTAGGATAATGAGAGGTAAAATAAGCTCTTAAAAACCACCTTAGCTGCCCCAGTCCCTCCCTCTTTCCCACCAACTGTGCAGGGAGATAGGGAATGGGGATTTGGTCAGTTCATCACCTGTGGTTTTTCCCTCACTACGCAAGAAGTGCATCGTGGGGTCCCTCCCACAGGAGACAGTTATCTGTGAACGTCTCTGACATGACTCCATCTCACGAGCAGCAGCTCCCTGTGACCTGCTGCAATGTGAGTCCTTCCCACGGGCACCAGTGCCCCTCAAACTGCGTGGCATGGGTTCCAGGGGGCTGCAGTCCTCCAAGGAGAGGCAGCTGCAGGATGGGAGCTGGGTGTCTCTCTCCACCAGGTCTCCCACTGAACCACAGCCTCCTCCCAGGCACCCACCCGCTCAGGCGTGGGCTCCTCCACAGGCTGCAGGTGGATCTCTGCATCCCCCCATGGATGCTCCAAGGGCTACAGGGATGCAGCTGCCTCACCATGGGCTGCACCAGGGGCTGCAGGGGAATCTTGACCGGCACCTGGAGCACCTCCTGCCCCTCCCTCACTGACGTTGGGGTCTGCAGAGTTGTCCTCTCACGTGTTCTTACTCCACTCTTCTCTAGTCACGACCAAAACTGTGAAACCACCTTTGTTTAGATTTATTCTTAAATACGTTATCACAGAGGTGTTACTCCCATTTCTAATTGGCCCAGGTTTGAACACCAGTCCATCTTTGGAGCCAGCAGGGACTGGCTCTGCAGGACATGGTTAGAGCTTCTAGCAGCTTCTCAGAAAAGCCACCTACGTGGCTCCTCAAAAACCATGCCATGCAAAACCAATACAAATGACACTAAATGAAACATCAAACATGGAAAATTCTGAAGTAAAGTCAAAACAACAAAATGGAATTGAAGAGAAAGGAAGACAATTGAATTAAGCTGAAACTTCAAGAAATGATTGTCAAAGAAACATGTCTAGGTTTCATTTCCATTCAGAATTGTCATGTTTTCCAATTTCATTTCTTATTGTTATATTACCTTTCCTGTCTTTTCATTTCCATTCATTCCTTGATTTTTCATTTTCTTTCATAAAATTATATCTCAAGATTACATTGAAAACCATATCATAAAGTTTTCGCTCATTTTGATGCACTTCCTGTCTTTCCAGTGCTTTTCATTGGTTTCACTGCATTTCAGGATTTTCTGTTTTTCCAGTTTCATTTCATGTCATTATATTTCCCTCCCTGTATTTCCATTTCACTTCATTCTCTGATTTCAAGGCTTCATTTCCCTTCATGAAATGAAATTCTTCATTCATTCATGAAGGGAAATACAATCTCGTGATTTCAATGAGGATCAATTCAGCAAGTCTGGGACCTTTCATCACAGAATCCCCTTCACTTTACACAGTTTTCACTTTCAGTCAGATTTTTTTTTCAGCATTTAGTTTCATCAATTTCTTCTCCAGTCTCTCCATTTCACTTTGTTCTCTGATTTCAAGAGTTCAATGTGTATAATTTTGGCAAGGTCCTGTCCTTTTCACTGCCCTTCATTTCATTCCCAACCCATCCATTGTATCCATTCAGTTTCTTCTTTTTTACACTTGCTTTTGATTTCATCATATACCCTTTCTAGTCTGTTTGTTTCACTTTCTTCTCTGATTTCAAGATTTTATTTCCTTGCATGAAATTAAATTCTTCTTTTCATGAAAGGAAATTAAATTAGAAATTAAGGAAGGAAGTGTAATGGAAAGACAGGGAAGAAAGTATAGTGACATGAAATGAAATTGGAAAAACCAAAAATTCTGAAATGAAGTTAAACTAATGAAAAGGAATGGATAAAAGGGAATAGAAACTAATTAAAAGGGATTGAAACAAAAGAAGTGCATTGAAATGAGTGGAAACTTCATTACATGATTTTCACTGAAACCTTAAGATTTCATTTCCTTTCATGAAAAAAAAAGGAAAAGGAAAGGAAATCAAATGAGACATCAAGATATGAAGGTAAAGGAATAGATAGGAAAAGAAATTATGTAGTGTTTAGATCTTGGCTGGGTGGCAGGTGTCCACAAAACTGCTCTATCACTCCCCTTCCTAGTGAGACAAATGAGAGAGAAGGATGGGAAACATAGGTTGAGATAAAGCAATTTACTAAAGCAAAGGAAAACCAAACAAGTGAAAGTTTTTGCTTCAGCACATGTAGTGGTTATTGTGGAAGGCAAACATTCTGGAATAACAAATGGAACCACTTCCTCACTCCTTAGCTTTTTTATCTGAGTTGCTGCCATATGGTGTGGAATATCCCTTTGGTTGATTTGGGTCAGCTGGCCTGGTTGTGCCCCCTCCCAGGATCTTTCCCACTCCCAGCCCCTTGATTGGGGCAGGAATGTTAGAGGGAGAGCAGAGCTCAGCAGTAGCCAAAACACTGGTGTGGTATCAACATCCTTCCAGCTACCAATGCAAAGCAAAGCACTGTGAGGGCTGCCAAGGAAAAAATGAACTCTATCTCAGTCAGACCCAATAACCCAGTGAAAGAAAAAAGAGGGTTTTTTCTCAGAAGGACACTGCTCAAACCTGCAGTTCCCTTCCCAAAGGAGTCCTTCTTAAGACAGAGCCAGGAGGCTAAGGTGCATAGCCATCCCCACCTACATCAGAGACTTCTAGACAAAAAAAAAACAAAACAACCCAAAACAATGAAGAATTGTAAAGCCAGGAAAAGCACAAGCAATAGTAGGAAGCCCAACTCTTTACCTTAATTATAGAGATGCTCTCCTGAGAAATGGAGGTCTTTGGTACCAGTCCTTGCTTTCAGCATAGATTACAATTTTTTAATCCACTGACTCCTTAGAGCAAAACACATAATTCCCAGGGTAGGGCTATAGGCAAGGTATTAATTCTCCTCACTTACTAAATTCTTTGATTTTTTTAAAGCACAAGGCATTTGTGCAGTTGTTAATAACATGCTGCAAATGCTCAACAGCTCCAAGCAGGAGAGAGAATGAATGCTTTGTTATTCTAGGAAAATGGATGTGTATTTTTACTGTAGTCATAACAAAGGAAGCTTCAAGCATTTCCCTACATGCCAGTTGGGTTGTTTTTCTCATCACAGATATTCATCTGTCTACAGACTGTAATGTCTTTCTGTGTTCATATGTGATGCATTCTGACAGCTCTTCTACAGTTAAAATTTGATATTTCAAGAAATCCATTCACAGTCTGGCTTTGAATATAGCACGTGCAGTTACTTCAGCTTCCGCATCACTTTCCATTTTATTTTCAGAAAACTTTGTAAAGCATATTCTTGTACATGTGTGAAATTTCAAATTGGAGAGGACTTGTTTCAATTCTCCTTCTCTTAATGGAATCTTGTCATCTCTCCAAAAGATAGAGGAAATGGGCTGTGACTGAAAGTTAGATTCCCTTCCTACATACTGTTACTTCAGGAAAATCAGATGTTTGCAAGTGAACACATGATGTTGTTCCATTAGGAGGTAGGATTGCTAGAGGTCAGTCTGAAACTAGGGACATTGCATGGCTCCTTCAGCTAACCTACTGCTGGTGTTCAGATGTTGACACAAACTACAGCTTTTTTTTTCATAGAAACAAGCCTAGAGGTAATTTGGCACATGAGATTAACAACAAACAGTTGTAATAAGGACTGCAACAAAGAGACACTAAAATCATAGTAAAAAAGGGCAAAACTACAGTCTCTATAAGAAATTTAAGGTTTAAGATTTCAAAGTTTTAATGGCAGAATTTATCAAACTGAAACTTTTTCTAACTGCTTGGTGAAATATAATTTCCTTGCATAAACAAGCTTAAAAATCCGTGTAGAGTCCTCCTCTTGTTCACAGAGTTCTATAGCATTATTTAAAGTATATTAAAGTTCTGTAGGCACTATTTAATTTGTAATTTATTTTTTTTTTTCTTGGTACCTATGTTCAGGTCAGGAAGAGGACCTTGGTGAGAAGGGAGGATTATGGATAGAGGATTATGCATTTAGGACTTTATCTCTGCAGAGTCTGGCATGGTCTTTTGTTTTGAGACTGCACTTTAGTACCTGGATTTTCTGTTTGGTGAGAGAGAGGCAACTTTTTGTCTTGGAAGATGACAGAACCAATAGCACATGTGAATTCACAAGCCAGGAGCTTTGTGTGGGTCCCTCATAAGCAAGGGACAATTTTGCAGGCATCTGATAGCCTGAGAGAAGTAGAAATCCCATAGGGATAGGATAGCCTTTTCACAGACACAAAAGCAAGCCTGTTTATGAAATATGTTTCCTGAAAAAAAATACATTTTAAAACTTGTATTATGTATATTTATACAATATATAAAAACAGGTACTGTAACTTAACAGAGAAAGAAGGCTTGTGGTCCCTAAACCAACACAAGACATGTGACTACAGGCATAATGCATGTCTGGAATACTAACATTATGTTCTTTGCTTGAGGGTCTGGAGGACTATGTCATGGTTGTCTTTTGGCCTGAGTATATTTCTCATGAATCAAAGGTGCAAAGAAGTAGGTGAGGCAGAAGGATAGACTGGTGCACACCCAAGGCTCACCCTGACATACCAGATATATGTTTGGACTTGGGACTACTGCCGGGGCACTCCTGTGTTCTGGTGTTTACACCGTGAGATTGCTTGATTTTGCTGGCACGTAACAGAAAGGTACAGCTAGTGCTGTGAGGAAAAGCACAGCACAGTGCCATCTCCAGCACTATCTTGTCACCTACACTGGCCAGGTAGGGAGTTGGAGCTGTTGGGTGACTGCAGAAGGACACCCTACAGTGCCAGTGGAACGGTCGTATCAGAAGCAACCCAAATATTTCATGCAACTGCCTACAATTCTATAAACATCCTGCCTGCATCCATGCAGAATGCACTTCCATTCTTGTGAAAATACCCAAAGAACAGCAGAACTACACTGTGTTTTAAAGGACAAAATGTCACAGCTTGGAAGGCAGAAGCACTTGGCAGAGTTATCAGCATCTAGAAGAAATGTATTTGAGCGGTCCTAGCACAAATGTGTTCTCGGGTACTCTGTCCTGCAAGACAGAGGAATCTGCCAGGTTCTGTATACTCAGGCCATAATGTACCAAACAGCTTAAATATGTTCTTAATTGCAAGCAACATGCCCAAAGCCCAAAGTTAAACATAGGGAGAGCCATGCTATTGAACTGAGGGAAAGAAACGCCAGCACTTCACAAGGTCAACACTTAGCAAAAAAATTGGACCTTAATTTCTTGAAGAACCATAATTGTACATGTGTCTTTGAGCCTTGAATCTGGAAATGAGGGTGACTGTTATTTCAAGGTGTATGACTCAGGCCCTGAGTAACCAGAACAAAATCAGAGACAAGTGAGAATTAGAAGCACAAGGGATACTGTGGGGGAAGAAGTGAGTGACTGAGTAAGAGCGTTCCCTGAGGTGAACTCCCTGCCCCACTACCTGCAAATGCTTATAACTCACTCCTATGGCATTCTTTTCATTGCCACTTTTATTGCCAGATAACTTAAGTGTCATTTATGAAGCACCTGGGGACAAGAAGTACGTGCGATCCCAGCCTGGCCACATTCCCTCCTACTGTAGTGACTACACAGCTTTTCCTGGGATGGGGGCAGGGCAAGGCAGGCGTCATGAAATGAATTTGGTGAGGTAAAGAGAAATGAAAACATGTAAATTACCCTCCTGTCATGACACTTTTTGAGGTCTGTAAAGATGTGACAGATTGTACCGGTTGCTTTTCATATTTTGTATTCCAATGTGCTTTCAGCATACATGCCTTATGTGCTCGAGTTCATGCCTACAAAGAGGCTTTTAAGGAAGCAATGCCAATACTGGCATTGTCATTTGCATAGCATATGAAATTTTGACAGGCAGCATGGAGCTGAGCAAGGTTCTGTGCCTTTACAAGGCACAAGAAACAAGTTCTAGCACAAGAAGTTTATATTAAACAGGTAAAAAGACCAGAATAATTTCAAAATACCCTGGATATCAGGGATACATTTATCTTAATAATGTATGAACTCTTGTCAGATTACTTTCATTGACTGCCACCTATCTAGCATAAGGTGGCATGGTAAGACTGCATGGCTTCTGATGATCTTATGTCAGTACTACGTTGCAGTTTGAGCTAAAAAGGAGACGTGATATGAACTGTAGTTAGGATTTTTCCACTGGAGGGGATTTTGATGTGAATTTAACATAGAAATCACATCAGAAATCAGAATGGTTTGGGCTGGTGAGGACCTTAGACACATCCAGTTCCAACCCCCTGCCATGGGCATGGACACCTTCAACTGGATCAGGTGGCTGGGGGCCCCACTCAATCTGGTCATTGAGACATGGTCTCTGATTCTTCAGTGACAATGCTGTTGAGTGGCTTCATCCCTTTTGGAAGCAGATAAGGCACTCTCTAAAGAGCTCTGTTGGCTGTCTGAAAGCATCCACACTAGTCACTACTGAGGAATGTCTTTTTGATGGGCTTTCAGTACCTTTTCAGCTTGTGGATAATCAAAACTTCAGAAACAACTCTTCACTTGGCCTACCACTAACCCGTGAACATCTCATCTACAGACACAGTAACTCTGCCAGCACTTAAATGACAGCAGAGTTTCTTTCTTCATGATATGTTAATATCCAAATAAATCCATGCAAAGTCTGTTTCACAAAGGACAGACCACTGCTGATTGTATTCTTTCCCAGGCTTAATAGCTATGAACTCTCCCCTCAAGTCACATGCAAGCAGCACTGTTAGTAGTTTGTTAGATTTCAGAATGTCCCGTGGGATCTGATCTGGCTGCTGAGCATAAGTAATTCTGTAACTGCTTTCGGAATAGTGCATCAAACTGTTTTCTCAGCTGCCAGTGAAAACTTTCCTCAATTCTCCCAAGACCTTTCTTTCATAAGAAGTTTTACTTCTGCCCATCTCCAACTGCTAGGAGAGAGACCACTTTTTTAATTTTTTGCTCATGTAGGTTTCTAAATAAATCTTCCATTTTATCTTTACCCTAGAACTCAGTCCTCACAGCTAATTTAAGCCAGGTACCTCTATTTCTTGGTGTGTGTTCTGCTCTTTCTGAATCTCAGGACAGAAGCTGATGCTGATGTCAGCTGCAGGGATTTGAAAACCTGTCTGGAAGTTGCATTAAGCAGGTGAAAATCTGAGTAGCATCTTGGAGATTAGATGAACTCACCCAGTTAAAAGACAGGTGACCCAGTCTAAATGGGAAGAGATGACAGCTTTATCTTTAGCAGGCAGTGGGGCACAATAAAAGGATGAGGGAGATGTGGGAAGAGATTCATTCTAAGTAAATTACAACTCCTATCAGCCTAGCTGGAATTCAGCATGTGGGAGAGCAGGGACTGCAGCTGTCATCATTGCCCTTGGATTTTTTTGTGAAGGGAAGTAAACAACTCTAAATTTCAGCCTAGCTTCTACAGCAGCTTGTGTGGGTGTCCCAGTAGTTTTTGGTAAACAGTTTATAGCAGGAGCCACCAGGAAAATGAGAGTTTTTTTCCAAATAAACAAGTTTAACTTAATGAAGGCTCAAAATTACTATGTGTTGGGGGGTTACCCCAGGAGTCTCATTATCTCTAATTGGATGTTTTATTTCATGAAGCAGTCAGCATTAACTTTTAGCTTGGTGAGGAAAAAATCTCATATTTAATTGCCTCAAAATTTTCCTTTATTCCTGGGAAGACTTGGCAGGACTGTAAATATCCCTAGTGGCCAAGCTGTCAAACAAGCTCTTCCTTTTCAAAGGACATTCTTTTTTCTTTCTTTCTTTATTTTCCCTCCCCTCACTATCCAGGGCCAATTTTGGTTCTCTTTCCCACTCAACACCTCCTACTTCCTAGGCAGCACTGGTCCCCACCAGCCCTCCAGCAGACTTCAAGCAAGGGCTGCTTTCTGCCTGGGTGACTTCCTGTCTTGAGGGCTCTGTGCCCAAATTTACACCAGAAGAAATCAGTGTAACTCAAGTTTAATATAGCGCAAAGCAGAGCTAATTCTGTGCTGAAACAGTCTGGAATGGCATACCAAACTCTGGTTTTGGCCATATGTACTAGTGTTTCACACTCCTTCCCCCCAAAAAATAAGTTTCAGCTTATAGTATTATCTATTTTTATCTCATCTATAACCTATTCTAAAATTACACCAGTTAAGCAAAGCCACCTTTTCCATTTCCTGTCTTATCTCATTGGTCTAAAATCACTATCCAATATAAGTGAGCAGGGAAACATAGATTTCTTTTTAAATAGCAATAAGAAATGTATGATTTATCAGATACATTTCAAAATATTAATGGCGTAAAGACATCTTGATAAATGAGGGACGATTATTCTCCTCTTCCCAGACCAAAGTACAGCTGTGAAATCCTTCCAAACAGTGCTCAAGATGTTTGATTTCTATTTCAGTTGATATTTGACAGAAAGGATTTTATTTTTACATTATTTAGGGGAAGTGGAAATGAGTATTTGCTCTGTCCTTTTCCCTTCTTGCTCTCCTTGCTTATCCTCCTGCCTTTTTATTTGTAGTGATTGCAATGCTTTATTACACATGGTCCTGAGAGCCTTCAGGAGTTATGTATCTTCTGTGGTCAGTATTTTTCCTTATTATTTTAAGGTGTGGTAAACCCAGCTGTTGCTAACTCAACACTTGATGTCTAGTGTCTGGAATGTATAAATTAGAAGACAGCTGAAAAGCACTGTAGCCCAGAAAAAACACAGATTTTAACTGAAGCACAGACATGCTTCTCAGTGAGATTCTCTACAGCTCAGCTTCCATGTTCTAAAGTGATCCTCTAGTTCATGGAAAAAAAAAAAAAGTAGGAATACCTGAAGTTAAGGAATCGAGTATTATGTTGGAAGAAAAGGCTTTGCACTAAAGGAATCCTAGGTCTGAATTGCACTGAATTATGAATAAGAGAAGGGGAAGACCTCACTTTTCAGCACTAGCCCACAGTCCCATGAAATTAGTTGCAACTAAAGCCACGCTCTGAAGGCATGGTTCCATATGATGGGGTTAGAGTTCACTCTCTAACACCGAAGGAAATTAACACCCTCTTCCAAATTAAATATTCTTCAGTCTGGTTATTGAGTTGAAGTGGCTCATGGACCATATGGCAAACACCAAGGAGGAGCTTAGGGCGGGTGAAAATCTGCAGCTGGGACATGAGAAGTTAGCAACATCTCAGCTTCTTGCCCTTGGTGAACTATTAGATCAGATCAGCTGCTCCTAGACCTGTCTAGAGGAATCAGTTTGCTCTGCAGATCATCACTTCAAGGCCCATTCTGGAAGAGAAAAGACTCAACTGAACAAGATAAAATAAGCTATTTTTTTGCTTATGCTAGCAGGTTCTTAACAATACATTCAGTATGCCATTGAATAGACAATCTGAAATGAAAGAGCTCTGAAATGTCTAATAAACTCACTCTGCAAAGATCCATGTATGGCCACACAAACGAAAATGAACGAAAATGTTCTCAGAGTACTGGAAAAATTTGGGAACAATGATTAGTTATTCAGGAGCGGCGTGATCTGTAAAGAAGCAGGCCTGGCTCAAAACCAACACAACTATGAAAAAAGTTTACCCAGGGGAAAGTAGGCGAAAAGCTCTGAAGAACTGAGGTAACAGAGGAACCAACACTGGGGGAACAGAGGCTCTGTTGTTTTTATAGGCAAATGTTTCAGAAGTCTATTCAGCAAATTATTCACTCAGTCTTAAAGTAATCGGCCCATGGGACAAGTTTGGGGCACAAGCACATTTCACCCAGCCTTTCCCTTTGTCCTGAAGGAGATGACCCCTCTGGCATGGTCTGAATGACTTTCTGTCTTGGCACAGGCAGGCATTCCCTGATAGCTCTGCTCTCACCCTGTCCTCCCACACAGAGGCACGAGCACAATGAAGTCTCTGCCTATTCCACTGCACTCCCCAGCCATGGCTGCATCGGCAGGGCAAGGAGAAGGAAAGCACTGGGCAGTAGAAAGCAGACAGCTGTCCACGTTGCCTGGAAGAGGACAGAAATTTGAGAAGTAGGGAGAGAAGGGTGGCTGCTCCAGGGAAAGATGGATGGTATTGGCCTGGTTGGATGGGAGTAAGTACTGCTGTGAAGAGGAAGGGAGGGAGGGAACAAGCTCCCGGGCACAAGGAGAAGGAAAGATCGGGCTACAGAAATCACCTATAATGGATATTCACAAACCTGTCAGCTTTGGTTGTCCTGGTAATGCTGCAAGCTTTTAGCTCAAGTGAAACCAGCATTATTGCCCTGAAACACAGCACAAGTACTTCAAGTCTGAATAATTCAGATGTCAAAATGAGTATGAGGAAGAAAATGATTTAGTGGAAGGACTGCATTGTTTTTGATGTCACTTTTTCTTTCTATTTATGCACACATACAGACACTAACAAATCAGTGAACTGGATGCACAACCAGACACCATCACTGATTACATCTTTCCCTGAACAAAAGCAAGGAAGTAGAGGAGGGAAAAAAAAAGCAAGCAAAAGTTATTTAAAAGGCGGAACTATTTGATGAGATTTTATCTGCTACACTATTTAAACAGAATTCCCAAACGATTTACAATCAGAATGTTGAGGGTTGTTGGGCATTGCAAAGGAATTTTAAATAACTCCTGTTGGCAAAGTTTTTTTTCTCAGAGTTGCCAAATCTCATTGCTTTATCACAAATCTCATAATGTTGAATTGCTTATTTAAATCACAATCCAAAGAATTACTGACTAATGAGTCTCTTGCCTTTTTTTTTTCTTCTTTAAATAAATGTAAATTTCTCAGGAACACACTTACTGCAGAAGGTAACAGATAATCAGAGTAAATACCATGTCCATGTAGTGTAGTATTGCTCATGTAGTCCTTTCAGGCCTTTCTCTAGTCAGGGGAGAAGAACACTGCTGTTTACAGGCAGCTGCCTGCTGACAGCAGAACCACGCGGGGTCTGGGGCTCCCTGTGGTTCTGTGGCAGTGCTTTACCTGGTTAATAAACCCTGGCTCCAGATTAGCTCTCACTCTGTACTCTCTCATGTTCCCTCCAACCTGCCTTCTCAGGGTCTTTTCACATTACTGAAACTTTCATGAATATAATAAAATTCCACTGGCTTCACTGTGATTCCACCTGGAAGGAGTGGTCTGTTTCACCAGCCCAAATAGAGCAGCATTAAAAAATCCAGCAGTACTTTTTAATTCTAACTCAGATGCTGGCAGGGCTGGGGGCAGGGTTTGTGCCTATTACCTGCCCTGACCACTGTGTGTAGAGGCCTGTGATGGACACCAGGCTGCCTGCATGGACACACAGGTGTGCATGGGCAGAGTCAGGAGGACGGGGATGCCTCTGGTCACGTATGGGACAGCAAGCCCAGGTAAAACCCTGCTCTTGGTCTGGTTTAAAGCTCAGGTTTTTGTTATGCCTTGAGTATCAGGCACCTAACCTTCTTCAGTTGTCAGTAAAACACCAGATATAAATGTCTGAAGGGGAGGTGTCAGCATGGAGCCTGGTGCTTCTCAGTGTTGTCAGGCAATAGGACAAGAGGCAATGGGCAGAAACTGATGCACAGGAAGCTCCACCTGAACCTGAGGAAGAACTTCTTTACTGTGTGGGTGACCATGTGCTAGAACAGATTGCCTGGAGAGGTTGTGGTTGTCTCACTGGAGACATCGAAAACCCTCTGGATGCAATCCTGTGCAGTGTGCTCCAGGAGAACCCTGCTTGAGCAGGGAGGTTGGACCAGATGACCCTCTGTAGTCCCAACCTGACCCTTTCTGTGATTTCATCCTCCATCTGATCAAGGACACCTGAGGGATTTTTGGACACCAAGACTCAAAAACTGAATTAAACCTCCAAAGAAGCAGTTCAGTTGCACACACTTCACCTGCAGCCTGTTTTCTGTGTCTTTAGCATACACCAGTGTCATCTGGAGGCTCTTTGTGGGGACCTGGGGACTCCACAAATGCATTCCAGCTGGGATGGTTGTAGCCAGGTGGGGGCTGACCTCTCCTCTCCGATTATAAGAGAACGAGAGGTTGCAGTCATCAGCTGCGTTTCCTCACAAGAAAGGGCGGTTAAACATTGGAATGGACTGCCCAGGGAGGCAGTGGTGTCACCATCCCTGGAGGTGCTTAAGGAAAGACTGGACGTGGCCCTTAGTGCCGTGGTCCAGCAGACATGACGCTGTTCAGGCTCCATGATCTCAGAGGTCTTTTCCAACCCAAATGATCTTGTGATTTAAAGAGCAACAGGCGCAGATTCTCGCGCAGCAACCCGGCCTCAAGACAGGCCTCTGACAGACGCTTATCTGGCCTCAACGAGGCAGAAGGGAGCTCCCTTCCCCTCACAGCCCCGGTTCCCCGGGAGGAGCCCGCCGCTCCCCGCCGCCTTCTCGCCCCCGGAAAGGGATCCGCCCCGCGCATGCGCGCGGCGCCTGGCGGCTGCAGCTTGTCCCTCCGCCGCCGGGGGCGCTGCCGCGCGCCTGCCCGCGCCTCCCGGGGGCGGTTCCCGCTCGGGTCCGCCGGGGCCGGGGCGGCGGCGGGCGGGGGAGGCGGGGAGCGGAGCAGCACCCGGGACCGGCTCCTGGCGGCGCTGGAGGATCTCGAGCTCTTGGCCAGGTACCGCGCTCGGCCCCCCGTCGGCCCCGGCTGGCGGCGGGGCTCCGGGGGCGGGCTGCGGGCTCCCGGCGCGGGGCGTGCGCGGAGCCGGCGGCGGGCGGAGCGGCAGCGCCGGAGCTTGGGATGGGATGGGATGGGATGGGATGGGATGGGATGGGATGGGATGGGCCGGGCCCGGCGAGACTGGAGCGCTGGCCCGACCCGGCTCGGTGCGCGTTTTGCGGCTCTCTGGCCGTCCTCAGGCCGGCTCTGCCGGTGAGGGGCCGGTGCTGCGCCGGGGTTCCGCCCGGCCCTGATCCCAGTGGGAAAGCATCGGTCGTTTGCAGAGAGAAGGAGCCGCTTCCTTTTTCTCCCACTTGCCTTTCTCACTTGGTTGACACCTGCGTTTTACTGTGAAGTGCACGCCGATTTTAGGCATTTTATTAGTCACTAAAAAATACGCTTAAGTCAGAAATATGTAGATGGTGTTGCATGACATCAGCTACCTGGTCATTGCCTGTATTAGTGCCACATTCACTCCAAGTAGGCTGCAGAGCTCCTCTTCAGCGTGATAGAAATGCTCAGATACTTAATCCAAGTTTTGAGTCCAGGCTGGTAATCCCCATCCAAGTTGTCAGCCATGTCGTGGAGGCACAGCTGGCAGTGAAGTTCAGATAGTTCCTAATTATTTTTCACACCTCAGGCAGAGCAGGAGGTTAGGAAAGCATTTTCAGAGGGAATAACCTGTGCTATCCTTGTGGCTCACTTGCTCAGTGATTACCAAGAGCAGGGATAAGCTATTGGTGAGTTGCTCTCCTTGTGTCTGGTTAGGCTTTATCCTCAGTCACAGATTTTATTGTGACACAAGGGTTGCTGGCGAGCACGTGTTTCTGGAAAAATGAAAACAAACTTGTTCCTTATCTAAATTACTAATTTTTTTTGGAGCACTGGAACTAGCCTTCTACCACAGTGAAGCCACAGCAATGCTCAGCAGCATTTAGTGAATCTTCCTATTTATCAGCAAAGTGTTGCAGCCTTTCTGTGTCACAGTACTGGTTTGGTGGTAGGGGCAGAAATTAAGCCTAATGTCTAATCTGTAGCCTTTCTGTAGTTTTGAATCTACATCTGTGCATTATCTGGCTGACACAGGGTGGAATTACAGCTCCCTGTGACATCACCCTTGATGGTGGTAGCTGACCTACTTAAAATGGATTTGCTACTGCTCAGTGTTGGTCAGGTAGAATAAAGCTTTAGTGACAGTGACAAGTTTCTTTATTCTTTAATTGTTTAAAATCATAGTAGTGTTCAGGAGTGACCAAGAGACATAGGCCAAGATCAGAGCTTTACTGAGTTTTTTTAGACATTTCTGGCCCCACTGCTGTATTACTCACACACCCCACTGAACTGCTTACACTGGACCAAGCAAAGAATCAGTACTTCCAAGGGCAGTGTCTCCAGATAAACAGTTACTCGTGCTTAGGGTTGAACTGCCATTCAGAGCATTAGAAGCCAAATAACTTTGCTGAATTTACAGAAAATGCCTTTTTTGCATCGTGGTACCCAGAGGTTCTTGCTGGTTTTTCAGAGCAGTGGCAGAGTATCTGGATATCTGGAAGAGTGATCAAGAGGGCTGTAAAAGTAGTTCCATAACAGACTCTGTTAGTATTTGAAAGTGTAGACTTAGTTGCTCTAAATTACAAGTATATTGGGGAAAAAATGGAGAAAAGTAGAGAAGTAAAACAGTGAAGACCCTCTTCAACAAACAAAGGTAGTAGAAGAAGGGTCTGAGGGCCCTCCATTATGCTGTTTCTTCTTTTAGCTTCTGTTTATGTCTTTTATGGTTTAACAGGAATTTAGCACATTTTTTGAGTTCAAATACATGAGGGCTTCCTGAGCTTAAATAACAAAGAAAAAAATGTGCTTTCTTGGTTGAAAAATCCCTGCCCACACTGTACTATATAATATAAAATACTCAGGTCCATGAATACTTTCATAGTGGTACCAGTATTCCAGGTAATTTTGGGACGACTTGATGTGAGAATGCCTTGGAAAATTGTTCAAACTGAGTTCTCTTTTCAGGGAACTAATTGAAATTTTGGCAATTTCAAGAAACCAAAAGCTTCCACAACCAGGAGAGGAGAGCCAGGTAAGCTGACTTTCTGAATTGTGTTTCTTTGGGTAAGCATAATGCTTTACTTCTCATTTTTCCCCATTCTTTTGTTTGTTCTTACTTTTTCCCTTTGTCCCTGCCTATATTCGAGTTAATGATCATGATGGGGCTTTGGCCCTGCTACAAAGGCATTATTGGTTCTCCTGTTGTTTATTCATTTTTTATGTGCTCCATAGGCTGTTTCTACAAACAGGAAGAAATTTTGTTTCATTTTTCATTCAAACAAAAATACTCCTATGGATGCCATTTGCTCTTTTTTGTAGTGTGACTGAGGGTATGTTGTTACTCTAGCCAAATTAAAAGTTCTACAAAACTGTTGTTCAATAGATCCTGGAACTGCTGATTCAGAGAGATGGAGAGTTTCAAGAGCTAATGAAGTTGGCAGTTGATCAGGGAAAAATCCATCATGAAATGCAGCTTTTAGAAAAGGTAGTAGAAAAGCGGGATAATGATATTCAGCAGCTGCAGAAACAGCTTAAAGAAGCAGAGCACATACTGGTAAGTTCATAATGATGTGTTTGCTTTTGAGCATCCTCTTGTAGAAAAGGTGGTTCTGGGCAAAGTGGTGTGGTGTTAGTTTGAGAAGATTTAAATATTTAAAACTTCATAAGAGCTTAGTGGTTTGGGTTTTTTCTCAGTAGTCAAACACTACTGTTTAGTTATCATGGTATTAAGTTGGCTTTTTTTTATAATGCTAATTTGCTTCTAAATCTACTTTATTTCTGTGTATTTTGAAAATGTTCACTGAAGTTTCTCTTTTAAAATGCAGTTAAATGGAAGGATTTATTCACAAAGCTGACTTTATGTAGATGTTTATAAATTAAAGATGCATTGAAGA
Organism: Passer montanus; assembly: GCF_014805655.1. NCBI lineage: Eukaryota > Metazoa > Chordata > Aves > Passeriformes > Passeridae > Passer > Passer montanus. The sequence goes on along the minus strand of NW_024368374.1, from coordinate 6,760,108 downwards.
TTTGGTTTCCATTGTGGGTTTTTATTTTTTAAAACTAGGCAACAGCTGTTTATCAAGCAAAGGAAAAACTGAAATCAATTGAAAAAGCACGAAAAGGTGAGTATCCATAATTGTACATACTACATAAATGCAATTCTAAAGAAAGTTGTTAGTGAGCTCAAATTGGGCCTTTTTTATTTTCTTAAATTCTGCTATCACAGATATCAGATGCTTTGTGTGTAAACAAATTTCCATTTCATTATGAAACTGTAACCATTTTGTCAAAATGAAGAAAGCATTGAATTTTTTTTTTGTGGCAAACATATTTTAATATGAAAGTGTCTCAGCAGTCTTCTTGGACTGATAATAGTGTATCTGATTACCTAAGTGCCTTACCAAATTGCCTCAGGAGGTTTGCTAAGGAAAGGAAGAGAATGTTTGTGTGTACATGCACTGCATTTTGAAAGACTACTAGCTGGTGATACTAGATTGTAATTGTAGCAATTTCTGCCATTCTGTGGCACTTACCAAGCTAAACTAACTTTTTTTTTTGGGGAGGGGGGATGGCATCATCTTCAGGTTGTTTTGTTGGTTTTTTTACAGTGTCTTTTATCATTTTCTTATGCCTCTTTCATCTAGAAAATCCAGGAATTTAATAAAGTTTATTAATCTAATACAGGCACATATTTGGAAGGACTCTTCTGGGTAGAGTCTATAATTACTAAACAAACAAAAAAAACCTTTGCTACAGAAAATTCTATAATAAAGCTGGAGCTGAAGTTTGATACATTTTTTTTGTGGTTGTGAAGTAAGCTTGTTTAAGAGATTGTGTTTTTCACGACGCTGGAGAACCATCGATATTGAAGGTGTTTTGCACTCGTGTGTGTAAAATCAGTTCACTGCAAAGCTCATCCTTGTGTAGTCTGAGAATCTTCTAAGCAGTCATTGCATTTGAACCAGGCTCTTCATGTTTGGCAAAATCACATTCCCAGTCTTTTAGATATTGGTGGCCGATATTTGGAAATAATAAAATGACAGAATCTCTTGAGAATGCAGCAACATTTTTTTTCCATTCTTCCAGGTGCCATTTCCTCTGAAGAAATAATTAAATATGCCCATAGGATCAGTGCTAGCAATGCTGTTTGTGCCCCTCTGACATGGGTACCAGGTAACTATTGTGTTTATGACAGTAGATTTTTTTAAATAATACATTATGGTTAATACTGGTCTTAAAATGTTTTTATACAGTGATAACCACTGGGGTTTATTAGAATAACATTGTTTTCAGCTGTTAGATCTAATATTTCGACAAAAATAGATATCCAGAATCCTATGGACTTCACATACATCTCCAACAGGTTGTGAAACTGTCTGCTTTCATTAACAGACTGGCCTCCTCTGTTCTCCTTTGTTTGCCTTTTCCCCCTGAATGTTTACCCTGGTTATAAGTCAAAGCCAAGTATGCTAAAGGCTTTTCTATGTGTTTGGTTGTGTTCCCTCTTTCCCCTTAGAATATTCTTTCAGAGAATGTTAGTAAACAGTGGAGCCAGAAGCAGAACTTTTACACGTTTCAATTTGGGTACTACCCTCTGTCCAAAATGAAAATGTGTTTGATCCGATTCCTATCCTTGCTGTGGAGTAGCAGAGTGAGCAAAGATATCTTTTAAACATGGGGTTTCTTTTTTGTTTGAGTTGCTTTGGGTTGTTTGGGGGTTTTTTAATATGCTTTTTCTGCCAAGTTTGAGTGAACAAAGTCTAAGTGAAAGACAGACTTGGATTTTAATAAAACAGGTGTGATGCTCATTACTTATCCAAGCAACCAGAGTATGGGGTTGTTTGGTCATTAAACTAGGCTCTGAAGGTAAAGCTAATGTCTGCAAGACAATTGCAAAGCATTCTTTTTCTTTTCTTTCTTAAAGGCGACCCACGCAGGCCATATCCTACAGATCTGGAAATGAGAAGTGGTCTCTTGGGTCAGATGAACAACCCATCCACCAATGGAGTCAATGGACACTTACCAGGGGATGCACTTGCAGCAGGCAGGCTGCCAGGTAGGTGGAACTCAGTTTTGTTTTGTTTTTCTTTATTGCTTGTAGATTCCCAACAGTTATACATCCCCTTAGCGAAGGCAAATCAGAGGTAAAGCAATGAAAATTGTGGTTAATGTTGTTCCCTAGCAGTGAATACCTAGTAAAGAAAGGTAATTGGAAGTTGCATATTTTTTGTGTATGTTTTAGTAGAGCCCATTCTGGCTGGCTCCTTTGCCTTAGAGGATGCAGATGTGATCCATTTGCTTTTGAGTGCTGTCTTTATAAGAACTGAAAGGAATTTTCAGGAATTTTTGGAATTTTCCTTGAGAAGCTGGAAAATGTGGGATTTAAACTCCTGCAGTAAAATTCTTAATTGAGTCTTGAGCTCCTCTGTCAGGTTAAACACTCACATAACTAGACTGTCAAGGTAAGAGGGAAACATTGATTTACAAGAAAGTTGAAGCTGCCTGAGCATTTTGTGTAGGGATGCTGAATCTGTTGGTGTGTGGAGGCATGTCCTGAGAATGCTAATTATGGGATCTAGTCCTTCTGGAGACTGCTGCAGAGATGTCCAGTTACTGAGTCCTTAGTGAATGTGCAGACCAGTTTCTGGACTGCTCGGTAGCCTCCAGACTTTGAGGCTGCTTAGCACACACATTCAGCCTGGTTTAATAGCAGACTGGTTCTAGCATTGAAGCATGGCCACAAATATAAAACACTACCTTCCATTCTGAGCTGCTTTTCAGGCATCTTTGGATAAAGCCTTTTTCTCTGAATTTTTATGGTCTGCCTGATTTTTTTTTAATCTAATATTTTAATCTATTTTTGCATACTGACAGACTGTGATAATTTTCATTACTCCCAGTAGTTGTGAATGGTAAATCAGTTCAAACTGTGCCTTGAAGATTAAAAGCTCTGTATTGAGTACATGAGTTATCAAGAGCCACCTACATAAATGGGCCTCTGGCAGAGCAGACTTTTACAATTATAGAATTGCTCCAACATGAGATGTTTTCCAGCTGTTACTGGAGGGTTTAATCTGTCCAAAATTTAGAAAGGATTTCAAGATTTGTTTTGATTTTAAATTGAAGTTTTGGTTGAGCTGTCATGTTGAATTTGTCAATATACAAAACTGAAAGTTTTCTTGATTATGCCTCTTTTTTTTTTCCAGATGTGCTTGCTCCTCAGTACCCTTGGCAGTCAAGTGATATGTCAATGAACATGCTACCTCCTAATCATAGTAATGACTTCATGCTGGAGCCTCCGGGACACAATAAAGAGAATGAAGATGATGTAGAAGTGATGTCAACAGACTCCTCAAGCAGCAGCAGTGACTCAGACTAGGTACAAGGGGGACAATATCCTTAGTAGACCTTTCCTGTGGTGAAGGTAGATTGATGCTGTTTGTCACAAACTGCAATATCCTTTTGTTACGCCAGCAGCCCTGTGTAGGGAGAACATAACAGCTGGCTCAGAAATAGGGTGACTAATGTAAAACCATGGACTATAGACTTGTTTTTTTCCTGTTAGATGTTCTGGGAGCTGGGAGAAATGTCCGGGAGCTGTCTGCTGGGGGAGAGATGTCAGATTTTCAGTGATTGTGTAAATGTATGTTTGCAAGAGATGTGTAAATATATATTTATATATATGTATTTACTATACATTAGATGACATAAGTTCCTGGGAGAAAAATGTGTAAGGGGAATCCCCTTGTATGTTTGTTAGTAACTTTACTCTTTTGATGATAGCCTTTTCTATAACACAGAAATGAAACATGAAGTTTGTAATGTATCTTTTTTTTTTTTTTTTGTTACTGCCTAAATCTATGTTCTTGATCATCTATGTATCAAGGACAAAAATATGGCAATAAGGTGTAATAAAAGAGTTTGTAATTATTGTAATATATAATGAATGATTTGTCATAAATAAACGCAACTTTGATCTAACTTCAGTTTTCCAAAGTTGAATCTTAGATGAGTTGCCATGTAACTTCAATACTCAGTACATTTTGTCCCAGTGTCTGGTTGAATTCTGATTGAGTTTCAGAAGTTTGTGCTCTTATTTTCCCCTATGCAAAATGCCCAGTCAGCAGCTGAGGAGGAGTCAGAAGTGGAAAGCCTCTCCTTCCTTTTCAGGTGAGCCCTTCCAGGTACACACAAAGCTGGGCAGACCCTGAAGCAGCAAGTGTCCACCCACAAGGCTGCCCCAAATACTTGGCTAAGTGTCCTGGGACCCTGGAGGTGACACACTTTCGGGCATGCTGCAGGTTTAGCTCCTTTCAGCTCAAAGTGCTCAAGGATTTTTTTGTTCTTGTCATCTATAATTTTTCAGCTCTTTGAACCTGCTAATTTGTTTACTTTCACAATTACATTTCCTGCCTCAGCTGCAATGTTATTTTGTCTTTCCAAAGGCACTTCCCTTGGCTTTCCTTTCCTTGTTCTGTTTTGCTTAAGGAGTCATTTTATGACAGCTGCTTTTCTCTTATGTAACCCTCTGATAGAATTTCAAAACTCATGTGAACTGTTGCTCCTGGCAGTTAAAGGTTTCTGTCCTGCAGCACAGCTTCCCGCAGCATAGATCACAATTCTCTTCCCTATTCCATTTTTTAGATTCTTCACAGGAAGTATCTGATGAATCAGGTAATTCCTCCTTTGCTCAAGTAATCTTTCAAACATTGCTGCCAGTAATGCTGCCAACCTGTACAAATCCCATAAGGATGTAGAAAGGATTTCAGTCACATTCAATCACATTATAGGGTGCAGTGGGTTTTGTTTTCAGAAAAATGGGGAGTTTGGTTTTGTCTCAGCTGTTCCTTTTACAAGTATTTTCAGAGTTATTAAACTGTCACTTCTTTCACAGCTTAAAGTTATTAATACACATTCATACTGTAACCTTTTTTCAGGATCATGTTTTTCTCTTGGGTGCTTATCCCCAATGTCATTCCTCTTTAATTCACATTAATCCAAATACATGTGCTGTCTCAGTCATTCTAGTCAACCTTGCCTACCCCTTTTCTAGCTCACATTAGTTTTTGTCTTAAAACATGTGTGATCGGAATCATACCTAATATTGCAAAATGGAGTTTCTTAATGCTTTGTGTGATGGGATCGGTATTTTTTTTCTAAATGCCCCTCTCTTCACGCATCATACAGACGGTTCACCAGCCTCTGTTATCTTCTAACTTGCAAGGACTTTCTTGAAACAAAATACAAACATATGTAATTGAAACTCATGGGAAGTGTAGTGTTACAGTGTGCCCAAAACACTTCTATGGCTGTGTCTATGTAATTAACCAACTGAAATATTGTGGAGGTGGGTGATTGTTTTCAGACATAAGAGGGAACTGAAGCAATGACCACTTCTTTTTCTGGCTTGTTAGTTACTCTGTTACAGGATTAAATGGGACCAATGTATTACATCTAAGAAATAGGTAAGGCAACAGCTCTGCCCACTGTTCACTTAGCATAAAATCAAACTGGCTATCTTAATCAGTTTCCTTGCATCAGTGCTCCAAACTATGTGCAGTTCAGGAGTATGCATCTCAGTGCTGGCTAACTATAATGCCATTTTAAGGGAATTCTGTCAGTTACAAGCAGTTTAGTGAACCATGGTACGGTAACTGAGTGTTCTGTTATTCAGTGGCTTAGATATGTACATAATAGATTTTCCTAGTTAGCAAAAGTACCAAAAATCAAAGTAAAGGCTTAGTTGAAAGGACTGAGTTTTGGCAGCTAAAATCGACTGAGAACCACATTTTCTGGAGGGGTGGGAAATATAAATGTGTGATACATACAAACAAAGTTATTTAAGTTGGGGATTGCTGGCAGCTGGTTGCAGTAATGCACTGTTGTCTTTTAATTGGTCCAGTTTGAAAAGATACAGAAATGCTGACGTATGGAGATACTGTTTGTGTCCTCATTTCAGTGTCTACTTGTGTATTTACAAGAGATAGAATGTATATAACCATTAGCAAAATATGCCAAGAAAGTATTTATTGCATGACAGACCATTTTACAGTGGTCCCTATTTTCTCATAAATACATAGATGTTTTCTAAAATTTAAAATTGTACTAAATAATTTAATTGTTTTTCTTCATTATTCTTTGTGACAGATGGGCAGGACATCTGTCAACTCTTCCTACAGCTTCATTGTTGACAGCTGAATGGAATGTTTTTCAGTGTACATAAGGTTGCTTGCAGGAAGCAAGTATCCACTTTTGAATAGAAAAATAAGCTTTTCACAAAGTTACAGCAGCAAAGGAATTTTTGGTGAAATTTCCCGTTTCAAGACTGCTGTGTAATGTTACTTCTTTCTTCTCTTCAGAGAACGGGTGTCTGTCCTAAGGGAAGTTGCATATAATTAATACTTCAAACTCTAAGCAGGAGAATTGCTAGGGGCAGTAGCATCCTTATGCCTCATCACTCTGTCTGTTTCTCAGCAGGAAGAGCCATCTCCATTTAAAAAAATATGTTCAAAGTAAGGAAGAGCTTTAAATCCCTCAAGCTGATTTCTTTTAAGAACTGAGAAGTCAATTCATAACTTCAAGCAATTTTAATCTCTCAGTATTGTACCTGTATTTTATTCAAAAGAAATTAAAGACATCTTACAACATTTTTGTACAATGAGTATATCTAAAGGAAATAGACAAGAGATGTGCTATAAAGAACCCTGACAAGAAAAAAAATGAGCCAACTTGTGATTTATTTAAAAGTTATATCTTAAAATTAATTGCTGATGTCTTAGTGACAACAGCTGGAAAAGAATCAAAATTAGTTACAAATTCTAGAAAAATTAAAAATCTTAACTCTTTGGTTTTGTATGTACTGTTGGGTGCTGTAATTTCATTCACTAACGAATTAGTCATTTAATCAAACTGAAAATTCACAATTTTACCAAATCTCAATAACCAGCCATACAGGACTACACCCATCTGTGCTGTTTAATATTGACAATTCTCTTTAGCCACAAAGTATGATTTTTGCCATGGAGCTACGCCTATAAATGACACAAATCTTTGTGTCACCTAGTAGGGTAGTCACCTCTCCACTCCAAGAATTCAGATCACTTACAGAGATCTGAGACATTTCTGCAGATAAATTCAATGTAACTGATGCTATAACAGAACTCTGTTACAAAAGCAACTGGCAAGAAGGGTCAGGGAATTTTCATTCCCTGCAATAAGTCATGACAATCTTTTCACATTTATAATACTCTTGATTTTCAAGTGTATACTGCTGTCTGCAGGGAAAAAGGCACTGTCTATTAAATGTAACTTTTGTTCATGACACTAGTTTCATAACTGAAGCTAAGAGAAAAGGCTAAATTTTAAAATCGGTCCAATAATTACAGGAAAGCAGGTTTAAATGAGTAAGTTTTGCTGCAACTGCTTTTAAGTGAGTAAGCTTCCTTGGCTAGTGCAGATTTCCAAATGGCTGTTCGTCATTATAAAGATTAACTAGATGAAACACTGAGTTTTCTGTAAAAGCAAACCTTAATTGTTAACTACTAAACCTAGAACTGGGTCTGGGATGAGAGACAACTGTTGTGTGAAATACGGGAAAAACACTGAAACAGTTGGCATTGTTCTTCTTTGGGAAAGGTAATATTTTTACATGGGCAGGGTGAGCATGTCATATCTTTTTTTTTCTTCTATACCGAAAAAAAGCATGTCTTGGCATTGTTCTTCTTTGGGAAAGGTAATATTTTCACATGGGCAGGGTGAGCACTTCATATCTTTTTTTTCTTCTATACCAAAAAAAGCAGGTCCGTCCTTTAGTTTGTCATGTAAGGTACAATTTGTTTTTACTCTAACTGGTGACTTCCCGTGTACCCCTTTAGATGATCGAGCTCTTCTGTAAAGGGATTGTAACCTTGCTCTCTTAAACAGCGCAAGGCCCAGAACAGTTGATCTGCTGGAGGAAATTCATTCCATTTGACCCATTCCCAGCCTGTAGGGAAAAAAAAAAAAGAAAAAAAAGGCAAAATCAGAGTGATCAGAGTATGGAGTTAAGACAGGACTCAAGGAAACAGCAGGAAGCTGTGGAAGGAGAGGTTTAGGCTGGATGTTAGGAAAAGGTAGTGGGGCACTGGAATAGGCTCCATAGTGCAGCCTGACAGAGCTCAAGGAGTGTTTGGACAACCTTCTCAGGCACGAGGTGGGATTGCTGGGGTTGCCCCGCGCAGGGCCAGGAATAGGATTTAATGATGCTTAGGAGTCCCTTCCGACTCAGGATATTCTTTGTTTCTGTGATATAACAATTCTTCCTCTGCAAGTCCAGAAGGATCATACAGAAACTATCAACACAAAGTCAGGTTCTCTCTTGCACATAGAGTCATTTTACCTGAGCAGCTTTTTTGTTTCCCAGAGAAGCTGTGGATGCCTCATCCCTGGGAGTGTTCAAGGCCAGGCTGGATGGCGCTCGGAGCCACCTGACCTAGTGGGAGGTGTCTTTTCCCGCGGCACGGCGCTTGGAACTAGTGATCACTCACTCACCCTCGTTCTTGTCGGGCTCCAGGTTGCGCGGCTCGGCGCCGGGCTCGGCCTCGCCCTTCATGAGCACGGTGACATAGTGGTAGCGCCGGGACGCGCACACCGCGTTCACGGCCGACGCGAAGCGCACGTGGCGCAGCGGCAGCGCCGCCTCCTCCAGCGTCTCCCGCGCCGCGCACTCCGCCAGGCTCTCCCTGCGGCCCAAGGCAAGGGAAGGCGCGGCACGGCCGCCTCAGGGCACGGCGGGCAAGGCAAGGGCAGGGCAGGGCGGGGAGGGAGGGCGCGGGGCTCCTACCCGAACTCCAGGTGCCCTCCGGGGAGCTGGTAGGTGCCGGCGCCCAGCGCACCTTTCCGCTTGCCCAGCAGGACGCAGCCGGGGTGCGCGGCGCTGGTGACCACCACCCCCACGCCGACCCCGGGCCGCCGGGGCTCCGCCGCCTGCTCGCCCATGGCAGCCCCGAGCAGGCGGGGGCGGATCCGCCAATCGCGGTTTGGGAGCCCGGGTTTTGGCAGCCCTCGGGGGGGTGTGACCGGAGCCGCGGGGCGGTGACGGCGGTGGCGGGGCTGCGAGGCGGGCTCGGCACGGAGCGGCGCCCGGTCCTGCTGCCTCCCTGCCGCCCCTGCCTCTCGCCTGCTGAGGCCACCGGGAACAGAAAAGGCGTTCGTGCAAACGAGGGGCAGCTGGAAACAAGCAAGATGCGATCCCGTTTTTGAAGCTCAAGGAGCCAGTCGGTCTCTTCACTGCAGATTTGTTCAGAATTTAAGAAGTGGCCCTTCTTTGGTTAGCCCACTGTTTCTGGTCTGCGGAGAGTCTGACTCTGAAGTGTCACGTGGGAATTATTTAAACAGGAAGCTACAAACTTAGCTGAGCAGAGCTCCACAGGCAGAAGAACAGCTGAGCAGAGCTCCACAGGCATAATAGTCAGTTCCTGACTATTAAAGAAGAAATAAAAGTTTCTGCTGCCAAATACTAACCTTCATTCTCACATTTTTGTAAATTACAGAGATATGTAGAATACAAGATACAAGCTTTGATTTTCTTTATAAACAACTGTAAAGTTCGTCAGATTTTCCCCTTCTTCAGCCTATTGATCACAACAGAGAAAGAAGTTTTTTATTTGCAGACCTTTCAGATTGGTTTTGTGTTTTTATTTGGTTGGTTTTGTTTGTTTTGGTTGTGTGTTGATAATGTTTTAAAATACCTATGTACAGATGGTTTTATTTACATGTGAAGGTCACGGGACCCAACTGTCTGAACCTTAGTCACATTTTCTGGCATCAGTTTTTTGGGGTTTAACTGCCCAAAGTGGCTCAATACAGCATCAGATGGGTCCTGGTGTTGGCATGAAGGGCATGTCAGGAACAAATGGCTGGGTGTGCTAGAAGCAAGGCTGCACTTTGGCAGTATTTGGCCATGCTGCTTAAATGTGATGTAAGCCCATATAATGAATTACTGACATTGGTAATAACAGCAATAGTAACAATAATAAATAATCTTGGGCGAATTGCCAAGCTAACAAGACTTTTTGTAAACCAAGCTCATTCATTTGTATCTATCTCCCCAGTACAGCTGAATAGTATCCTAGTCCATGAGCATATCCATTAGGAGTATCCTAATCTCATGATTAAACACCAGACATATCAGTTATATAATTTCTGTATTTACATTTTAAGACAATGATCTTACAAAAGCCGTATCAAAGCCATTTTGGTCCAATACATTAAAACACCACAAAGTTTTTTACCTGAACAATGAAAGCATTCTACTTTCTATGTACATCATTTTCCTGTACCTTTTACCAAAAAGCACTTAGTAACAAGTCTTGAGGGTGACCCATTGTCATTCTACTGATTTATTTTTAAATGCAAAAAAAAAAAAGTCCATATGGTCATTATGCTTGTTTACTATATTACAGAATACAATTCAATGAAAATCTTATATGAAGATGATTATGTAGAGTATAAAAAGTATATTTTTACAAACAATATATTTTTATTTGTCAGTACGCTAAGATTTTCCCTTCCTCTCTACCATCCTATTGATCACAACAAATACATGAAGTATTACCCTTTCACAAAACTTTCAAATGGCTAATTTTTTTAAGGTTTTGAAATCTGGTTGTATACAGATGTTTAGATTTGTTTCAATTTTTTTCACCTTACAATTGTGATCATTAATATAAAGAATACCGTATGAAAAGAAGCATTTTGTTTACTGAATCTGTCCTCAAGGTTTTGAAATCTGGTTGTATACAGATGTTTAGATTTGTTTCAATTTTTTCACCTTACATTTGTGATCATTAATATAAAGAATACCATATGAAAAGAAGCATTTTGTTGGCTGAATCTGTCCTAATTGGTTTCATTCTAGGATTTATTTAGGACATACCTATGCAGCTAGGTATTGCAGATCATGAAGTAAATATAGGCTGGTTTTCTGAGTCTGATGGTGAACAAACATCCACTGAAGAAAGATATAGGAATAAACCAAGAATGAGAAAGTACCAAAATCCTCCGCTACAGTAGTATGTTGAAAAGCTTGCAAGAGTATGATTTATATATACTTGTAAACTTCTTTATTAATATTTCATCTGAGAAAATACTTCTGTGAGCCAAAACAGTGTATTTAAACCAGCACGAGTCCAGCAGCTACTGGAAGAGAGGCAGATATTTTTCAGGCCAAATCCCTTGGTCCTTATGCTAATGCTTTTATTGGTTGAAGTGTTATTAACTGTATGTCTGAGCTGAGCTGATCTGGATCATAAAACCCTCTTTTTTCATCAATTTGTTTTCTAGCATGCTGTGGGTGGCCCAGGGAGGGGACAGGACAGAGTTCAGTCAGATTAAACACAGCACAAAGCTAAACCTGACTCAGCAAACTGGGAGAGAGATGACAGTTTTAGTAGGATGTGATCCCTGATGCAATTTACAGCTCAGGTACATAAGCGAGGGAGGCAGTGAGTCAGAGCAGCTGGGAACAAGAATGGTAAGACCAACCATGTCAGAGACAGGCCAGATTTATGCCAGATTAAATGACTACACAGCTGTTCCCTAAGAAGAGCACACATAGGGAAAGCAGGTTAGAAAAGCACACAGTGTACAACAACTTATTGAAAAGCAGCTACACAAGCAGAATACATCCATCTTTCTGAGAGTTTCATACACATGGCTCCCTGGCTGTGGAATTTATATATATTTGCATTTTCTTAGCAGAAGTATGAACTGGGAGATGTAAGGATTATATTTAAATATTTTACACTGCAAAGCTGGCATTGAGAAGCTGGGTGGATTGTGACAGCAGTGCATGACACCAAAGTTTCAGCAACCTGGCTGAAACTTGAATTTGAAAGATTTTTCTTCTCTTGCATTCTAGGAGCTGGTTGTTATCCTGAACACTGATACTGAAAATGTAACATTGTTAATGGTTTCCTCACTTTTATTTTAGCAGAATAATTTCCATGACACCACATGTTGCCATTAAATGGCTGTCTTTCACCATAAATTATAGCTTGCTGTAATATTATGGCTTTATAAACATCATTAGTGGAAATCAGGCAAAGTGTGATATATAGTTTTTATGTTGAAATGTAAATAACCTCTGATCACATTTACATGTGGAGAGAATAATGGTGTGTGCAAGAGCAATAGGAAAAATTAGAGCTGTACTACAGGTGTGCTGTCTTCATTGCTTGTTAATTATTTCTTTTCTGTGTCCAGACAGGACTGAGTCATTGGAATGAATGAAGGTGCTGAGACAATTCTGTTTTATGTGTAGCTTTGTCATTAACAGTTTAAGTGACCTTGGGCAACTCATAGGTGGGTGATAATGGATTGTGCTTCAGCTTTGATGAAAGTTCTGGGTGTACTCAATCCCAGGAGACCCTGAATCAGAAGAATATAAGTGTCTATTCCTTATCCATCTAGGATAGTATCTGGAGGTCCAGAATGGGTGTCGAGGGTTTTTGACTATGATTCTACAGCCATCTGTGGCTCAGTGACTTCTCAAGGCAGAGGTGGTTCTGTGTATTTACTAACCCTCTTATTTAACCTACCAAGACTCCTTTTGAGCCCATGTAAATTTTCAGCATTTCCAGCATCTGTGGCAACGTGCTCCACAGCTTAGCTATGTGAAAGATCATTTTTTGCAAACCGAACCATTTTGCTTCCATTGAGCCTTTCACCAACCTTCACTGGTTGGGAAGAGATGGTGCATTAGTGATTAATGTTCATACTGTATTCTGTAGAAAACTGCATCTGAGAGTGTGCACACCAAATGCCTGTTTGCTGGGACAGATGTCAGAATCCTTGCAGGAGATACACTGGAGAACCTTCAGGGAAGGACCCTGGATTGTCTTTTCTGTATAACTGGGAGAAGCAATGGAATAACCTGTTAATATTGCAAATGGGTGCAGTGAATAGTTTCATGTTGTTAGATATGCCTGAGGGTCCCCTTAGCAACCTGCAGTTTGTCCAGAGACAACCATGATAGTACTCCTGCAGACAAGCGATGCAGAGAAAATCCAGCATGTGTAAGACATGCAATGTAAGGCAGTGTAGACACCACAGAAGGATTATTCTCACTCTGCTTCAAAGTCAGTTTTTTTGCTCTGAACATGGCTATTTCATCAGCTGAACCTGTTTACTCATTCACAATACCAAAAAAGTGGGCTCTTCCTTCCTGTCTTCAACTAAAAGTGTTCTGGAAAGCTCAGGGTGATTTTTTCCACAGGTGCTGGGATGGGCTTTTTATCATGGAATTTTTAAGCCCATGATAAATTTCATCTTGGAAATTTCCTACCCTCTGAACTCATGGCCTTGGCAGAGGATTTCACCTTCTGACTCCAATGTTCTTGGCAAGACCCTCTCTCCTGATGTTTTTCAACTACAAAGTATCAACCAGTGGAGCTTACAAGGTCTGGGAAATAAATCAGATTGTACCATGGTCACTGCGTGGATGTGATAAATTTATAATAAAGCAAATTCATGTCTATTCATAATGCCTGAGCCTTACAGGATGCTATATTTGGCCTCAAACAGGATGCTTGTCTGTTAAAACGTCTTGGCTCCTTCTATCTCATTTGTAATGTACCTTTCACCTGCTTCTTTATAGTTTTAAGCACAGCTTTTCAGAGAGGGCCTTGATCCTGTGCTAAAAATCTTATTCTGATTTTAGCAAGAAATCTCATAATTTTAAACTTTGAATAGGATGAAATCTTTCCTGGAGATTTAGCAAAACCTCTGGATATCTGCTGGAATCCTACAGTGCATTCCTTGTGCAGTCTCTTCAATCGTAGGTCAGATATTAAACGAGGCTGAGCCTATACAAACCTGAGTTTATACTGGACTCACTAGGAATTTGTCTGGTTGTAGCCAAGAGTGTTATCTTTCCTTGTGTGTCTAACAAAATAAAGAAAAGGTGAATGTGTCATTTCCATAAGATTTTGAGTTGGGCTTACAACCACCTTGTGCTGACAGTCAGAGCCAGGCGGTGGCACTGGTGATCAGACGGAAATCCAGGCATGTTTACAGTCCACCCCAGTTAGACGAGTTTTCACAGCCAAGAGGAAAACAGGCAATAAAACATTCAGATAATTAAAGTTCTCCATACAGCTGTGTATGAGACTCTAGATAGCGGCAGCAGCTGCCTCAGTCTTTCTAGAAGTCCTTCAATATTGTCAGCCATGTGACATATCTTCTTTTGATGTATAAAGTAAAAATCGTCTTCATTTTGAAACTGGAAGGATAAGTCACTCCTAGTGAGAAGAAGATACAGTAGTAGTTGTAATCTGAATGTCTTACAGTCATTTGCTACAGCAAGAATTAATTATAAGCCCACAGACAGTTGTCCAATTTCCTTCCAGTGGCAAGCAACTGAGTCAGGATATAAGTCGGATTTCCTGACATGAAGCCAGTACTTATCTCTGAACAGTAGCTTTGGGCTTTTACGGTTAAGGTTTAAAGTTTTGCCAAGATCCATTGCTCCTCTTGTAAACATTGTTTCAAATCCTTTCCAGGGCGGAGGTCATTTTGGGGAGTCTCCTGGAATTAGGAGATTTCTTTGTATGTGGATGGCATCCATGTACTGTCCTGTGCAGTATGGAACTGTGCAGGTCCTGTGACCAGTGAAGAGCCACTGTGTGTACAGAGGGCAGAAAGAGCACAGAGTTCAAGTGCTTTTTCTTCCCTTCCCCTTGGCCAGAAGAAATATTTTATCAGCTGTGGTGGGAAATCTTGGATGGTCTATCAAAATTTTGCAGCTACTTACAGTTTCAGTGACACGTGCTCCTACCTTGTGTGTCTGCGCACGGAGGTGCAGAGCTGAGCACTCTGCAGAGCTCACTGCAGCGCTAACAGGTGACAATAACACCAGGTCAGCGGAGGACCAGGAGCAAAACAACTGAACCAGAATGACTCCATCTTTTGCAATACTCGCTCAAGGAGAAGTTATGACAATGCATTTTCAGTTTCAGAAGAAAAAGAGGCGACTCATCCAGTTATTTATTGGCTAACTCAAGTGACAAAACTCAAGCAGAATCACAGCTCTGACATGGCTTTCTTTCACATCAGATCTTCCTTTGATGTTCATAATGTATGGAAGTAACTGCATTTTTCCTTACTATAGGTAGAGAACGTTCTTGTTCCGGTTTCCCAGGCCAATGCTATTTTCGTAATTAGCATTTTGTTTTAAAGGAAAAAGCTTTTCTTGCTGGTGAATCACAAGGTGTGGTCACTAGTTTCTGCAGGGACGCCTGTCCCCTCCTTCAGCTCCTTAGTGACCTGAGTCGAGGCCACCGAAGGCAAAATACAGACACTGAATTGCAGTGGGGGAGGCACAGCATGGAGCTGTGCGAGGCAGAAACGGGGGTTGTGGCATGGGGAAGGGGCTGCAAAATACCTAGAAATACTAGTCCTCATTTCAGTCATAGAACCACTGAATGGTTTGGGTTAGAAAGGACCTTAAATATTGTCTAATTCCAACCCACCTGCCACGGGCAGGGACACCTTCCACTAGACCAGGTTGCTCAAAGCTCCATCCAGCCTGGCCTGGAACACTTTCAGGGATGGGGCATGCACAGCTTCTCTGCGAAACCTGTTCCACTGCCTCCCACCCTCACAGCACAGAATTCCTGCATTACGTCTGATCTACACCTCCCCTCTTTCACTTTAAAACCATTCCCCCTTGTCTTAAGCAAGAATGGTTGTGTTTACGTTGCTGCAGGGAAACACCCTGAAATACAAAACCAAAAAAAGTAATCCTCTGGAATGAAAACACTGGAAGTTCTTCCACTGAGAAGCTGAACCGGGAGAGTGTGGGCGTGGCGTAAGGGAGCTGTGCCTCTTTCCTCCCTTTTAACAGGTGGTGGCAACCGAGGCCGACGTCGTCGGAAGCTTGTGGGTGGATTACAACCCATTTAGGATCCTTGCCAAGCAAAAAACCCCTTTATTAAAACTAAAACTGTAGAAAAAAAGAGAGGCCGGGAGGCGCCCCTCAGAGCCGCCCCTCCCCGGCCGGCGTCACTGCGGGGGCGGGGCCGCGCCGGGCGCTTCCTGGCCCCGCCCCGGCCCGCGAGCGGCGCGTGCGCGCTGCCGGGGGCACCCGAGGGCGAAGGGGCTCGGCCATGGCGGCCTCCATGATCTGCAGCCGGGTGGCGGCCGGGCTGAGGGGCAGCGGCCTCCGCGCCTCGCTGGGCTCCACCGCGGGGAAGGTAGCGGCCGCTCGGGAGCGGGGGTGGGCTGGGCCGCGGCTGAAGCGGGGCCGGGCCGGCTGGGGTCGCGGTGGCTCCCTGCGGAGCGCCGGCGAGAGGAGCGTCCGTCGGCGCACTCCCGCCGCCGTCCTGCCCTGCCCTGCCCTGTCCTGTCCTGCGGCGGGGCTGGCAGCCCGGCGCTCACCTTTGGTGTGCGGCCCCCCGCAGCCGCTGTTCTTGCTTGTGGCAAGTCTTCCCTGCGTGGCTCCTTTTCCCTTGCTTTTCAGCGCCCCCGTCCCCTGTCTTGCTTGGAATTCCCTGTGTTTCCATGTCCGCCGTCACCTTGCTCCTAGGAGGGGTCGGGCTGTGCCAGTTGAAGTCTTCTTCCAGCTCGCACCTCGCCAGCCTCTGCTCTCGGTTCCTCCGGGTGCCATTCGGGGCGCGGGCTTGTTTTTGGCTGCAGCGCCCGTGGGAAGCGGTGACAGGAAGGCGCTCGGGGGGCTGCGGGCTGTGACACGGGCTGTGACACGGGCTGTGACACGGGCTGTGACACGGGCTGTGACGCTCGCTGCCACCCTCTCCTCCTGCCACGTACAGGGGAAGGTGGCCGTGAGCGCCCCTCTCGAGTTACACGCAGCCTCCCGGGGCCGGCGGGCAGCTCAGCGCCTCCCTTGGGGTCGTGCCAAGGAGAGGACGTCCTGCTTGGAGAAGGAACCCTTTGGAGGCTAGGGCCTGTCGATTCGCTAGCTTGGAATGCTGTAGGAAAGCTCTTGTGTCCTATGCTTGTTTCCTTTATTTGAAGTGAAATGAAGCCTTAGAAATCTAGCTCGTTAGAAACTTTCTAGTTCGGGCTGATTTTTACTGTGCTTGTGCCAGTGGTACGTACTAAAAAAATAAAAATAAAAGCAAAAGTTTGTTTTGTATGTAAGTTTTGTTTGTAATCTTTTTATTTTGAGTCTTTTGGTGATCATCCGTGTTCATGGATTAGCTGAATTCAGTAGATTTCTTGCTTTATGTATAAAATTAAGGTCTTAATTACATACAGTGAAATACAAAAAATGCAGCAAACTTTTTTTGCATTTGTTGTTGTTGATCTTTATGTTACAGTCCTTGTCAGTGCTCGTAGTTTCACCAGCTCTTTCCTCCTGCCCAATAAAACCTCACAAAATCAAATACCAGACCTGATATGAATGACTAATGTGGAAGGGTAGGATTAAATGTTCAGGTGTTTGTACTGGAACACTAAATTATGCTTGTTTAATATGTAGACTGGTTTTTTAACCTAAACAAAGAGGGTAGTCTTTCACAACAGTCACATTCTTCTTTTTGTTTTCTTTTTTTTTTCCTTATTATTCTTTCCTTTCAGGTGCTTGCTGGAAGTCCAGGAATACTCAGCAATCATGGGTTTCAAGTGCAACAACAGCAGCAGAGGAGGCTGTCACTCCATGAATACCTGAGCATGGGACTGTTGAAGGAGGCTGGCATTTCTGTTCCACATGGAGTGGTTGCCAATACACCAGACGAAGCTTACAAAATAGCAAAAGAAATAGGTATAATATTAAAGAGAACATGTACTAATAGGCATGGGATTGATGCAAGGTGTACCTACTTTTTCTGTCTTTCGTGGTAAGATGATGCTTGGAGTTCTGAATATACCTTCTCCTTAAGAGAGCCTTCCCTGTGAAACAACCTTCTCGTTAAGAAGGAATAGGTCATGTATAAATTCTATTAGCTTAGATTAATATAACTACTTAAACTTCTTTGTGATGAGTAATAGACTCTGCTTTGTGCAAATCCTGATTTCTTTCTACTTTCAGCAAGGTTAGAGGAAGTCTTGTGTGAAGAGTTTCAGTGGTGGTGACAAGGTTTCATGTAGCACAGAAGATGCAAACCATACTTCTCTTTAGGCTACAAGAGATGAGTAAAATCCTGTTCCTTTGTGAGTGCACTTTTCTGGCAGAATGCAGCTACTTCACACAGGAGGGGAGGACTTTGATGGCTTGTAGTTGTATGCTGAATTCCTGGCTTGTTGATGAAAAAGTATCCAGTCTCATTTGCCAGGTGCTTAAATACTTCATTTAGAATTGAGCTTTAATTTTGGACTTTATTTTGTCTATCAATTTGCCACTTTAACTACCATGTGTCTTTATAGAATCTTGTTTAATTTAGATTTGATATGGAAGTCAGCTTCTATTGTGTCAGGCGTTAGAAAGTGGGGATTTTTTGGTTGGTTGATTGGTTTGTTTGGGGGGGGTTGGTTTGGTTTTTTTTTTTCCTCCCTGGAAAAGTATATTAGGCTTGTCACAAAGTTTTAGTGAAGGACATTGGTTGTCATATTCCTTTCTCCTATGCAAATGCTCAAATCTCTATTCACCTCCAAAGGGATACATTTGCAGTGATTTCTGAGGTTATAGGTGTTGTTGGATTCATTTCACTTTCATATGGAGATTTAGTGTGAGAAATGAGATCTGAAAAAATGGATAATTTTTCTTCTAGAGCGAATTATGCTGCTTTTTAAGGTAGAAAATAATTGAAAAGCTGCTTTTCCTTCAGGCATGATGTCCCAGAAATTCAGGTATTGTCAGATAGCTTCTTTATCTTGTTTCCGTTAGAGAGTAAATTATAATTATTTCATGATTTCAAAATTATAATAATTTCATTCATATGAGAGGAAGTTGCTAAAATACTTCTGAAAAAGGTTCTGAAGTTTCAACCATACGTTCTGTTAGGGTGAGTTTATAGCATGATCAAAACTTCTCAAATGAGGCATACCCCTTTTCTCTACTTTAAAGTCTGTGCAGATGTTGCTGGAGGAAAATTGTCTGTGGCTCTCTAATCAGCAGCCCCGAAACTCGTAGGTCAGGATTCCTTTGGTTTTTTTCTTGCTCAGAGAAGGCTCCTCCAGAGTGTGGGTATGGATCTGGTGCTGGTTTATAGCTCTGTATCATCCCTGTGGTATCATAGGTATGCCTTCTATGTGGAGTGTGGAACTCTGGGCAGTTTCTTGGGGATTAAAAGAGTGAAGTTGTGAAGTGTGTGAGTTGGCTTCCTCTAGTAGAGGAATTCAGGGCTTCTGGTTGTCAGCCAAATACTGTGCTGGAGTTGGTGTGTAGTTGATGCTGTGGCTTTCTTTGGTACTTGAGATGAGGAAGGGAAAACTTCCCGAGAGGAGAACACACACTGAAGGAGCTTGAGGTCTTGAGACATTGCTCAAAGAAGTCCAGAATTCATTCTGAGTGGTGAAATACTATTCTTTGTTCCAGTGATTTGGATTTCTTTGTTTTTGTAGGCATTTAGCTGCTAGCTTTCATTTAGTACTTAAAAAAAAAATAAATCAACAAAACACAAACCAAACCAATCTCTGTCAGAATGAAAAATTTCACTTTTTTAGTCCACCCATGCATTGTTGATGTTTGTTCCATGGAAGTAGTTGCCAGTAGATAGGAATTTTTTTTTAATATGCTAAACTGTTTAATCAAATATCTGTCTAGACCATTACAAAGACAGTTGGTAATACTCTTTGCTCTGTTTCCCTAGTGCCGATCCACATGTTCCTGGTAAATTTACACAGAGCAGATTTCTGACTAAAGGTTGAGTTAGGCATTGGATTTCTTCCCTTTTGCAAATACTTCACTTAGAAATGAGTAAATTTTTATCCCAAAGTATAGCAAATGCAAATTTCTCGTTAACAGAGATTATCATGGGTTAGCTGTGGCTGTAGCTAAATCAGTGTTACATAATCATCTCACTTAAATTTTGAAAAACAAATGAGCTGAGTAAGTTCTGTTCCAAAGCTTTGATAAGACGCTGCAGCATGACTTGATTGCCTTGAAGTTTATGGTTTGCTCTTAGCCATGTGTGCATTCCAGCTAGCACTGTGACCAGTTCTGATTGAGAAGCTGATATGTGTGTTATCAAGAGCATGACTAATGAACCTAAAGACTGTTTAGTGAACAGATGCTTGATCAGTGTGAGGGCAGGTAGCTCAGCAGAACACACTATTTGAAATGAACATTGCTGTTTGTTAACAAACACTTCCATAGGTGCAATGTATTGTTGGAACTCAAGTTTTGATGCTTCCCGATCCTTTCCTATGGTAATAGTTGAGTGAAAGGCAGTGACATATTGTGTGCATGTCTGGGGTTTTTTAATAGCATATATTTCAATTCATGATGATTTGAGAAGACTTTTTAAGACATTAATATCTTGAAGCCATTTTTGTGTACTGGTGGTTTTGTTGGGTTTTCAGGTAATGAATCCCACAGCTTTATGTGCATGGCAGGCTGTCAAATTCTAGTAAAATATGAAGCTGTTTAAAATAGGAGGTGCAAAAGGGAGTGAGTGCAAAACATTTCACCTTTCTACATCAGAGTTCTTGGAAGGACACTGAAAGGTCCTGGAATTGTGTCTGCTACTTTTGCTGCTGCAGTTTAAGGATGTCCAGTGCAGCTCCATGTCCGTGTGGTTTATAAAGAATGTTCTGTTTTGTTATGCTTTGTACAGAATAGCTCCAATTGGTTTGGCTGTATTCCTGCTGACAGTTATGTGATTAACAGATTATTTTTTTCAATGTTACTAACATCTTTTAAGTACTTTTCAGTGTTAATTATTTTTCTGTCTGTTGCTTAAACATACAACTTGTATCTGTTAAAAAAACTTTTAATGAGTAATGTGTGAACTTGGGTAGATTTAAAAATATAATTTTTGATCCCAGGCTTGATTTAGTCAGAAATCAAAGCTTAGTACAATGTGTGCAATTATTTTCTAGGTAAAGTGCTAGCTTTTTCTTTATTTGCTCTTCAAAAAACATATTCCAGGCACTGTGGCAAAAAGCTGGGATGGTTTTCTCCTTAGTGTATGCCACACCCCCCTTGGCTGTCTGATTTAAGTTTTTGGGGTTTTCTAGTCTATGTCATAGTGAAAACACATGTCTGTCATAATTTTATTTATGGCATTTTTTGGTTGCCCTTATCGGTTTTCCTTGTTGGTCAATTACCTGTCTGTGTTCCTGACGCCTTTTAGGCTGTCTGAAGCTCCAGAGCATTTATTCACTTGCTCTAGGATATAGATGATGATGGTGGCAAACTTAAGCAGAAATCCCCCAGGTGTTAAAAAAGTCGTGGAATTATGTTCCTACTTACCTGGTCAAAATCTCTAGATAAACAGAAGTAGTAGTTTAGAAACCAAACATTTACTTACGTTCTGACAAATGTTATTTTTTTTGGCATCTGAATCTTAAATGTTGCTTCAGCCTTTGCTTTCTTCTGTAGCACTTCACTCCTTTGAAGTTAAAATATCAAAACATATTATTGATGATAATTCACTAATTAAAATAGACTTGTATAACGAGCACATTCAAATTTTGACCTCTGTATTTTAATTGCTCGACTTAAGCTGTTGAGGAAACCAAACCTGTCTTGTGAGCTGATAATGAACTTGATGCAGCTGATTAATGTCAGGAAGTATTTGTGTAGAAGATACTTTGTAATATCAAAACATCTTGTTCAGTCTCCTGACTGGTATGGTCCTTTCACTGAAAGTATGATGATTCCTGGCACATAATGATTTCAATAGTTATAGTTTTGACTTGCATACAATGAGTCTTTTAACACTCAAAAGTTTCAAATGCTGAAAAAACTTAATTTTGAAGTTAAAATTCCCAATAGCTATACTTACTAATGAAATGCAGTGTGCTCTGAAGAGATTCTCTGCTCTGTTTACAGAATTAGGGTCAGAATATTATTTATATTGACACTCCTGTTGTTAGTTACAAACCCATCTTTTCCTAATGCCAGTAAATACACCTGTATTGTTTAAACTCAGGGGTTTTTTTGTATCTGTGCAGAAAGAAAAAATTAGCTTGTGTTATAAATGGAGGGTTACTTTGAAGAAATGCTTACTGTATTTCAAGAACTTTGAAATACAGACTGCAACAAAAGTTACAGGTCTGTGTCTCTCCCAGGATAAGTTTGCAGTTGAATGGTAGTTGAGAACTTGATTGACACCTGAGTTACTAACCTGTCACTGCCCTTTACTGTTGTCTGTCTTGTCAGAAGAGATTAGGCTTGCATGGTTGTTCTGAAGGTGTCTGTAATATGTGGAAAGCAGTACCTCTGCTACAGATAGTATTGGGCAGAGAAGTGGCAATTAATATGATTTGACAGAAGTCAAAATGAAAACTTGTAATTTTAATCAGGCCTGTCTGTTGTAATCATTGGACTTTCCACTTGCGCAGGGAACTGCAGATACAGTGGAACAATGACCCTTCTTGCCTCTTAATAAGCTTATTAAAAGATTGTATTTTACATGGATGTCTTTCTGCTTGCCTGAATGCATTGATTGTTCTCCCAGTTTGAAAGCTTAAATTATAGAATCAGAAATGATTCCTTCCAAAAAATAAATATTAGCATTGATCGAAGTGAAGATGGTTTTGTTTGCTAACTGTGTAGCTCTTTCACTGCCTAGTTTGTAAATGATTGTTGAAGGTGATAACTGTAGTATTAGTAAATGT
The DNA here is from genome assembly GCF_014805655.1 of Passer montanus. Taxonomy (NCBI): domain Eukaryota; kingdom Metazoa; phylum Chordata; class Aves; order Passeriformes; family Passeridae; genus Passer; species Passer montanus. The sequence continues at coordinate 6,737,412 of NW_024368374.1, read as the reverse complement.
ATAGATTTTTGTTGTCCTGAACAGATTAATGCTAAGTCAATGTTCTGATTTCAGACCCCTGTTCTCACTGCTATCTACTCTTAATTTTCTAAGCATTTCCTAGTTTTCTCAGGCTATTGTGCTTACATGGGCTTTTAGGGCTGCCTGCCATTAACATGGAAATGTGATGCTTACCAAATACTTGTTCAGAGTTCCTGCATTGGCCTTTAACTTGCTTGCCCACATGAGTTGTACTGGTGTTCCAGGGCCTTGTGTTAAGGCTTTACAATTTGTTACTGCTGCTGAAAGCTGAAGTCCTGCTCACTGAAGTTCCTCTGTGTGTGTGTGCCTGTGTGCAGTCTGCAGAAGCACTGTCTGCCTGCTGGATGAGCTTTTGCCTTCAGGGAATCGCTGCTCTGATGTGCTTCAAGGCATGATAGCACAAGTGCATCTGCTGGCACAAGAAGCGAGGCTGGAGTGAAAAGCTGAGGGCTGGAAGCAGGATGAGACTTCTGTGATGGTGTGTTTTGCTGGCGTGTGTTTGCTGGGTTATCTGCTCCAGGGCAGAAACTGCTATTTTTCATTGAAACACAAGCCTAGCAGTATTTCAAAGCCACCTAAGCAGAAAACAAGGGCACAACTGTTGATACTGAGTAGAGAACTATGGTAGCTGCTGGTTTCCAGATTTTTTTCTTGGCTTACTGTGTATCAGAAGTTCTTTGTTGTGTCAGATTGTGTGACAGTGCTGCTGCTGGAGCACTGCAGATGAGGTGTGTGACCAAACACTTCCTCTTGTTTTAGAGTAATTTTCAATAGGAGCTGTGGGATAAAATGTTTCTTGAACAATGAACTTTCTGCATGATGGGTTATGGTTTTCTTGGGATGTACTGTTTTAAGTTTGTTTCGGGTACATCTGTGCAGCTTAATTGCTTGTTAACATAGCTGCTCAAATAAACCTTGAACTTGTTTATGCAATCAAGCAGCTAGTTTGCAGTGCTAGAGGAAAACAATTTACAGATCATTAGTAATCTTCTAATTTAATGACTCAGTTGTTGCATAAGGATTAGTCCAATGATGTTACAGCCAAAACTAATTGTGAAAAATTAAAAGTTGTTTTTCTCACCCTCTTTTGGGTGTCTGTATGTTGACAAAATATTATAATGCATCATAGTAACAACATTTTTAAGAAATATCTTCCAGGATCAGGGTAGTGGTGCATGTAGCCTGCTACTCTGCCTAAGAACAAAAGAACATTGCCCTATTTAGGGCAATTCTTAGCCTCCCTATTTTCTGCAGTCCATTACTCCTCATTTCCACTCAGCATTCATATTTTTTGTCTGAAGAGTATCAGAGAGAATACCTCTGCCCAGTTCCTTTTGACACGTCTATTCTTCCTTCGTATCTCTTGGCAGGCTTCCTTATATTTTGTGTAAAGAAGGATCTTTTTTTCTTGCACTTTTTAAAACCTGACTTCCTTGGTAGATGGCCTTTGTTTTTGGCTGGTGTAGAGCAGAAGCCAGAATGAATGATGTACATGTAGTCATGTGTTCTTGCTCTGTCCATCACAGGTATGGCTGAAGACCATAATCATGTTCTTGCTTTCTTCTCCTTTGATAGATTTAAGGATGTGCTAAGCTAATTTCTTGTGAGGGAATCTCTTAATTTCGGTGATGATCTTAGTTACCAATTTACTTTTATGCCCAGAGCTAAATATGTTTCAGCTGAGATCTTACCAGAGCTTTAGTTGGGATCTCATTTGACTTGTTCAGATTCTGGTGTTTGTTGCTGGGAGGAATAATTTACACAGAAGGTGCATGTGGGTGAACTTCATGGCTTTTCTGAAAACTTCTCTGTAGTTGCAGCTTTTTATCTTATAAACTTAGCGTAGGAAATGGAAAACAAGCTTTGTACTTAAAGTAATTGCATAAAAGTTGTCTTGTGTGACTTCTATAAAGTATGTTAACTTGGTTGCCTGTAAAAAATAGTTATCTTCGGGAGCTGAATTAAATATTAGAATCATAAACTGTAGTAAATCAGTATATACTTGTGTGTTTATAACCTTTATACCTATTTTGCAGAAGACCTTTAAAATCATGTGTGAATTCAAAGATCTCTTGTTAGGTAGACATTCAAGAAGTAAAATCAACAGAAAGCTAATTGGGAGGAGTGATTTGAGTCTTCTGCTTCTAGCCACCCTAGCTTGTGATACAGTTTGAGTTTAGTTTCACTTCTCCAGGCAGGACATGGGTAAAAATAGGAGCCAACACAACTTTTGTGTCTGTCACAACCTTCCTTAGTTTATGTAGTGGCTAGTTTTGCTTGAGTACTATAATTTTTCATAAGCATTTCCATGGTTCCCCAACAGCCAAAGGAACAGCAAGTTCTTTTTTGGCTTGGAAAGATCAGATTGGCTCAGCTGATGGTGGCATGACAAAAAATGGGTTGTGCTGAACAGATGTCAGTGGGGCAGTTCTTAACATCTTGCAGTCTAGCTGCTGTCTGTACTCTGTGTAAGCAAACTTGAGTAATAACTCTGAACTTCAGGCTTTTTCTTTTGTCACCCTAAGTGACTCGATGAAGTATTTTTCTTTGCTTTTTTGTGTCTCTATGGCGGTTCAGGATATCCTGGTTGATTTTTGTTATGTTCTCACGCTTTACTTTTTAAACTCAAATACCCAGTTTCCCCTAGCTAGAAGAATATTTTGTAAAGGATTTTTAAACAGTTAAAGCCACTACAGGGCTTACTAACTAAAGGGCTTACTTTGCCTACTCTTGGAAGAATAGTGGGTTTGTTTAGGCCTCTGACTTCTGCAAAGCACTCAAGCTTATGCCTTAGTGCTGTGCTGGATGGAAGCCAGAGTGGAGCTGGCAAGCTGACTTGGGTAAGTGCTGTAGTTACATATCATTGCTGGGAAGGTAATGGTTTACAGGTACAGGATATTTGTAGTTGTTTGAGGAAAACCTTCCATATGGTGTGTCAGATACTCCATTTTGTCTTGTTATAATCTGTGAGGTGCTAACTATTTCTTACTGGGTGCTTAATCATCTGTGACTCCAACACATATTATAGATGATCAGAACACCAGCGTTTCTGGATACTAACTCACCAAAGTTTGTTCACAGAACAGCCTAAAGCTGCAAATTGTGGATTATTTGAGATTTTTGTGAATCTGTGTGAATTGCACTACAGTCTTTGATTCACATGTGTGTGTTTTGAATGGTGGGTGTGGAGAAACTGGGATAAAATTAAAGCAGCCTTTGTAATTCTACCTGAAGCATTTTGTTTTATAGTCATAGATGACAAATTTTATGGGTTTTCTTTTGTTCTAGGTTCAAAGGATCTTGTGGTAAAAGCACAGGTCTTAGCTGGTGGTAGAGGAAAAGGAACGTTTGAAGGTGGCCTCAAAGGAGGAGTGAAAATAGTTTTTTCGTAAGTTCTTTCTAAATTATCCAACCAAGTGAAAAAACTTCAATGTTTTACATTATGGATTGAACCTATTTCTTTCTTTAGAACTAGGGTTTTAATTATTAACCTTAAAATAACAAAAATTTGATAAGACTTTTTTAATGCTACTTCTGTTTTTACAGCAGTTTCTTTGTCACATTCTGAACTTGTTATTCTAGTCCAGAAGAAGCAAAAGCTGTCTCCTCCCAAATGATTGGAAAGAAGTTGTTTACCAAGCAGACAGGAGAGAAGGGCAGGATATGCAATCAAGTATTTATCTGTGAACGAAGATATCCCAGGAGAGAATACTATTTTGCAATAACAATGGAAAGGTCTTTTCAAGTGAGTAATATTAGAAATAGAAGCAAGCTAATGAACTTGTTACAACTGAATTAAAAAAAAAATTAGCAGAATTGTTTAATGTTCACTGCTTTTGAAAATCAGAAGTATACAAGCTAAATTTTGTTTTCCAGTATATCTGACTGTATGATTGACTTTGTTTTTAAATGCTGTAAAGATGTAATGCTACAGTTTGAATTTACAGAATAATAAATGAGTATTGGTAGCTCCAACTGAAGTTCAGAGTCACATGGCCAAGGGGAAGATGGGTAGAATAAGGGGGTAATTTTAATTTTGGTTTTAATTTGCATTTGCCTACTGGATTGTGTAATTTAGTTTAAGAACACAGCTATATGTGTGCATGTGCATTTACACCCTATTTTTAAGTGTCAGAAACAAGATAAGTGACAGTGTTGTGAAAGAGCAAATGGTCCTGCATAAATCCAACATCCTTTTTCTCCAGTGTGTGAAGGTTCCCAGAGGTGCACTAGTGTGTCCCTTGATTTTGAGAGTGCTAGTAGCTTTCTTATACTAATGCTGTTCAGGAAATGGGTAAGAAGATTTGGGCCTAGAGGTCTGTCTTGATATCTTTCAGGAAAATGAAAGCAAGTCTTTTCTGTGTGTTTGGGCTGTTTGTGTGGATATATAGTTTTTTAAGCTACAGTTCAAATGTGATTGCTGAAATGTGTCAGTGTTTTCTGACAGACAAGTGTTCAATTTGGAGTATAGAACATGAATTGGTAAGTAACTTCAATGAAGCTAGGATTTGGAACAGATCTTGGAACTTTATTTGCTGTAGCTTAGAAAAACTGGGTTTTGTCTGTTCAGATGCTTAAGAGTTTGCAGTAGCACTGGTTTTGGTAATTAGGGGATATTTCAGCATGAATGAAATAATTTTCTGTGAAGGAATGAGAAAACTAGTCTTACTCTAAATTTTTTTTGGTGGCCATATTAGGAAGTAAGTATTTGTTCCTTTTTCTTCCTCCATAGTGTCCTTTTTGATAGGAAAGTATCAGTTGAGTTGAATTATGTGACTTGGGCACCTCCATTGTGAGGTGGCTACAATAGAGCAAGAGAGTTTCAAGTGTTACCGTACGCACCACAAGGTGGCGATGAAATGCTGTAAATGAGCAGATTTCGGACTCCTAAAGTTGTGTGAGCAACAAGCAACAATGCTTATGGAAATAAAATTTACTGTAACTGATTGTAGCAAATTAAATAAAGAAGGGAAACATATTTTCATGGCTTGTCCTTGCTCTTGTATAGAAGATAAATCTTACTAGCATATGTTGATCATACTGTGTGGGTTGTTGCCTTTTGATAGGGGTATGCTTTGTTTATACTGCTGACTTTACAAGTCATGTTTTTAGATGTGCTTGTAATTATTGTAACCTGTATAGGATGCTTAGGATGAGGCAATGTCTTTCAAAGAAGGAAGTGTGAAGGTTGACTAGCACACACTGTTTATTCCTGATGTTGTTGCAAACCTCTTCCTTTAAGGAGGGGAAAAATTATTAAAATAGCTGAAACTGGAACTTTATGACTTGGATATTATTTGCCAGCAGGAAGGGGTTTGTGTTTTAAGCAAAACTGTTCTCTTTGGTCAGTTCTATGGAACAAAGAGTTACTTTATGATCAGTTTGTAGCTTACTGACAGTTCAAGATAAGAATATCCAAAAATGTTTATTTGGAGTTCAGTGTTGCTATTAGATGCAGGATAATTTGCAAGCTATGTATTTCCATTTGAAAGGATGGAAATGGGAGGGGAGTGGTGTGGTTATTAAGCATGCTCTCTGAACCAGGGTCACGTTTTCTATAATTAATTGTCAATAGTTATAAGGCTGTTTAATCTTTGAGTTCTGCTGATAGGAAATGCTGCCTTAGTACACCCATGGCCATAATCCATGCATGGATGGTGATAAGGGAAGGTTGGTTGAAGGGATCAAGCTATGTCTTTACTGTGAACTGGAGGAGAGATTTTTAGGTTCCATGGTAGAGAGTCCTTCATGTTTTTGTTGAGATTTGGCTTTATTAAAAATAAACTCAGCTGCAAATGGTGTCAATTTCTTAATTTATTTTGTTAATGAATACTTGAGTGCTGTTTTGTTTTGCTATGAATTACTTTCAGTGAAGGATTTAGTTACTGAACACTGTGATCCTACTGAACAGGTATGGTTTGCAGTAATTTATGGAGGGCTAAGTCCTGTAGCCCTCCATTTGTCCTTGGAGTTGGAGCATGGCAGAATGAATAAATGAATACCTGGCATTTGATCTGTGTTTGTGTGGGAGTGAGTGGAGAAGGTGGATGTGAGAAGGTAGTTACACCTTCTCTGGTGACACCTGAAAGATAAAATTTATGTGATTATGAAGTTGAACCTTTTTATCAAAATTTAAAAATAGTATGTCAGTGTTAATTGCTTTGCTGCTGCTTTACGGAGGATGTTTTTCTTTGTTAAAAGAAAGTGGACCTGACATACACTCTAACATTTAGAAAGTGTTATTAAAAGGTTTTATATGGAGGTATTGAGTAGATACACTAAATTTTTCAACAAAAAAAGCTTTATTGCTATGAAGTACCTTATGGGAAGAACTAAGTTTCAATTGTGTGGTATCAAATTACTTATGCTTTTTTTTCTCCTTTTTGTTCCAGGGTCCTGTGCTGATAGGCAGTTCTCAGGGTGGTGTTAATATTGAAGATGTTGCTGCAGAGAATCCTGATGCGATAATTAAGGAACCCATCGATATTGTAGAAGGCATAAAAAAGGAACAAGCTGTTAGGGTAATTGTTAATGTGGGAAAATACACATTAGTGAGAATGGGAAGGTTGCTTATAATTTTTATAAAGGGTGTGTGCATTCAACCTGCTGAGTTGCCTTAAATCCTTGTTTGAAACAGATTTGAACTAGATATTTAAGTATTTTCAGGTGAATCGGTGTAAATCCAACTGCATGGCAGTACTTTATCTAGCTTTTATACAGCTGTGCAAAGGCATAGCACGATAAATTTTTATTAGCTCTATTTTAGGATAAGTCCAGTATTCTATATTGAAAACAATCTGTTCAGACCAAAGAGTGAGGTTTTTTTTCCCCTGCAATGGACAGGGTGGGTTCTACATCTACAAATTCAAATGACATTGAAATAATAGCTGAACTGAGACCCTAACATGAGTTAACAATAACCATTGTTTTTCTTTCAGCTTGCCCAGAAAATGGGATTTCCTCCAAATCTAGTGGATGAAGCAGCTGAAAATATGATCAAATTATATAATCTCTTTCTGAAATATGATGCTACCATGATAGAAATAAATCCTATGGTGGAAGATGCATCAGGAGTTGGTAATGTTTCTTATTCATATTCTTCATGTAACACCTTGACATTTTTGTAAATCTAGGTTGCTTCACACTGATAAAATTACAGCTGTATACAGCAAGAGGAATTAGTATTAACCTGGTGTGTTGAAAAAAAATAAGTAAAGCAGATAAATTTGAGAATCTAAATATAGTAGGAATCTGCTCTTAATTGCTAAGTATAATCTTAAGTGTAAGTAGCTTCCTTTTTTAATTTTTAAATTTTTTAATAAAGAGTATATCTACCCAGGATAAGGCATTCCTGAAAATCAGGTATTTTCAAAATTCATAAATTGAAACTCGAGCCAGCGCATGCATCCAAAATTGGTAGTGTGATGTTAACCAGAATAGTAGCAACTACAAGAAATCTCCTGCCTTTATGATTCAGACATTAGAATAATTGATGGAGTGTGATGTATGGAAAGACTGTAGGGGTTTAAGTAATATCTTGATGTTTATGAGGTTTTTAGCATATCCAATTGCAGAATAGTTATTTAATGTTCAAGCACAGACGATTCCACTGTACAAAAAATAAGCCTGTGGAGAGTATTTGTGCTTGAACTCAGATACAGCAGTTTGAAATTTAAATATGAATGTAGCTCTTTCATCAAAGTGTGTTATTATTGTCACTGGGGTGGTTTTTTATGTGTTTTTTTTAATAATGCTTAAGTGATCAGTATAGAGCAGCCTTTTCCATCTGTTTCTCGTGCCTTGTTATTTTTATATAATTTTCACTGAGGAATAGAAATGAAGTGATACAATGTTAGTTCTGATGTAAAGAATACTGTAGATTTTCTGCTTGCTGAATCTTAAGTAAGTTTACTTCTGTGTGTTTTTTCCTAACATTTTCTCTTCCAACTCAGGCACTCTTTCATCATGTTTCTGTGTGCTTACAGTCATGTGCACATAATATACATTTATTCTAAAAGCAAAAACTAAAATGGATTAAAAATCCTCAACTCAGAGACCTTCTTAAAGAATTAGTTTTATGCTAATTTCTTGTGGTGCATTCCCCCTTTTCTTTTCTAGGCTGCAGTGTGATCAGAGAAAACATAATTTGCTCAGATTTGTCAAACAGCTTCTTGCAAGCTTTTTTTGGGTTTAGAGTGTCTCAAGAAATGTTATCTTCCCTTTTTGTGCATAACTGATTATATGGGGAAGCTGCAGAGAATCTGATCTTTATTGACAGTGGTACATGTGTCTTTTTAGCAGAACTTTGTGTTTGGACTGCGTGACCTAGCTGCCAAGTTTGACTTCACATACATTAACACGTTCATGGAGCAACTGATACATAATATGATGGTTAGTAATGGTGGGTTTTTTCCCTTTCAGTGATGTGTATGGATGCAAAGATAAACTTTGACAGCAATTCAGCCTATCGTCAGAAGAAGATCTTTGATTTGCAGGATTGGACGCAGGAAGACCAAAGAGACAAGGATGCTGCAAAAGCAGATCTCAACTATATAGGGCTGGATGGAAACATAGGCTGCTTAGGTATGTACTGTTTAATGAATTTTAAATGACCTAATGGATTTATAAACTGAATTCCTAAATGTTATCTTTATTCTCATGTAGTCAATGGTGCTGGTTTAGCTATGGCCACCATGGATATAATTAAACTTCACGGCGGAACTCCAGCAAACTTCCTTGATGTTGGTGGTGGTGCTACAGCGCAGCAAGTGACAGAAGCCTTTAAGCTTATTACCTCTGATAAAAAGGTGAGGGAAGAGTTGGCATATCAAGGTCCTACACAGTGGTAAAACAGGCTGTGATTTGGAAGACAATGCTTAGTGCACGTTTGCCAAAAAACATGTTTTTATGAGCACAGAGCTAGAAAGAAAGAAGATGGAAATCTTAGCTTCATCTTGGTGCAGATGAAGGAGGCCTAATCTATGGATTTTTTTTTCCTTTTTAAATAATAGGAGTTTTGGCTGTGTACTGAGTAGACAGTTTTGTGTCTTCTGGTTGAAGTTACAGCTGTATTTGGATTTTTCCAGAAATCTTGGAGTCAGAAACTCCCACTGTCTGCTGTTTAAACAGAAAGTGGTATTCAGTTGGTTTTCCAGTTTTGTTTTTCTTTTGGACCAGTTTTGCAGCTGGGTCTGTGTTTTGTGTAGAGATGAATATTTGCTGTGCTGTACACAAACAGGTTTCTAAGGTACTGATTACATATAATGTAAGATAAAAGAGCTTTGTAAGAGGCTTGGAAGGGCTTTAATGTTTATCCTATTTAAAATTTATCAGAAGTGCTTGAATATTATTAAAATAATACATTGGTTGAAACTGGAGGAAGAGCTTTTCCACAAAAATAATGTGAAGGCTGGATTGATGGTCTACATAGAGATGCTTATCCCAGGGGGAACTTGGCAGTTTGGGGCTTTTTAAAGATAAAGAAAACTATTTTAAAAGGGGTAACTATAAAAGGTGGGAATGACTTGCAAGACCTTGCTAGTGATATGCTACTTTTACCTGACAATTTTATGTACCACTTGCTCATCTTTGGAAAGGGCCAGAAACAAATAGTGAGTGATATTCCAGAAGAGTTTATTCTCTTTCTTATTGGAAAGACTTATTATCAAATGTAAGGTCTGTAACACGCTCCAAGAGTGTTACAGAATCATTTAATCATTTAGATTGGAAAAGACATTTAAAATGGAGTCCAACCATAAATCTAACTCTGCCCAGTCCTGCACTTAAACCATGTCTCTAAGCACCACGTCTACAAGCTTTAAATACCTTCAGGGTTGGTGACTCAGCCACTTCCTTGGCAGCCTGTGCCAATGATTAACAACCCTTGTGGGGAAGAAATTTTTCCCAATATCCAATCTAAAACTCCCCTGGTGCAACTTGAAGCCATTTCCTCTTATCTTACTGCTTGTTACTTTGGAGGAGGGAGAACCCCACCTCGCTACATCCTTTCAGGCAGTTGCAAAGAGTGATAAGGTCCCCCCGAGCCTCCTTTTCTCCAGGCTAAACACCCCAACTCCGTCAGCCCATCCTCATAAGTCTTTCTTCACATTTTTCCAGCAAATTGAGGGAACAATGAGGGACACAGTCCCAGAGCACCTGAATTAGAGAGAGAAAAGAAACAAGGAAGAATTAAAGTGTTGCTGATTTGGGAAGAGTTTCTGCAATGCAAATGCTGATGTGTGGACAGAGGGTGTCCAAAGAGACTTCTTAAGACAGCTTTTCCTTTCTGCTTGCTTTCAGTTGCTCACTATTTTATCAAAAAACAATGACTATAGCTGGGATTCCTGTTGCTGAAACTCAAAGAGCAGTGCAGCCCACTGGTGTCACAGACTGCGCTCAGGGTTCAGTTCAGGGCTTGTTTGGAACAGCCTTCTGAGGTGGCAGTCTAAGTTGCCCATTAGTAGCAGAAGGAAGAACAATGCTACATGGATGAGCTAGTCTAAGTGCAAGATCATGGCAACCAAGTTACTGCTCATGAACCAGTTGCACAGGAATGTTTTGTCTTGTCGAGTTTGTTTTGTCATCTAAGGCTGTCTACCCATTTTGATTCTTGCTTTGTTTCATCTTTCATCTCTGACCGTGGTTCTTTTTACCCTTCCTTTCTACCACTTGAGTTCCTTTAACTGTTGGCTTAGACCTCCTGGAAAAAATGTATTTCAAATAGCTTATCTCTAAGCATGCTGGCTTTTAGGGAAACTGTGTAAACAGGGTCTTGTGTATAAGTTTTTAAAATTTCCTGTTTTCAGTATGTAGAGTTACTGGTGTGGGGGTACCTCTGATGGAGTACTGTTAGCAAAGGAAAGATAAATAGTTGACAAACAGTTTTCTGAAGTAGCTGCTCTGTTGTATGTGACTCTACAGGACTGTACTTTGGTTGCTGATGTTCTGTGGAACAGAAATGTTCTGTCTTCTGCAGAGTCCCTTAATACAATTAAAGAGCTTGAATTATCCTTAGGCTGAAGGCTGTGTGCTGCTTTCATCTGCTGTGTCTCTGGCCATTTTTAATGTGAATATTGTCATTGATTCTGTAGGTACTGGCTATTCTGGTAAATATTTTTGGTGGCATTATGAGATGTGATGTTATAGCACAAGGCATCGTTACGGCAGTAAAGGATTTGGAGCTAAAAGTTCCTATTGTGGTACGGTTGCAAGGTGAGTGTGCTTCATATATATTTTAATATATTTGTCTCTAATTGACAGATGTCATTGAGCTTATATACCGTGTGGCAAGCTGCCTGTAAGTTGAAGTCAATGGAGAAATAAAGCAAACCTTGTATTTAGATGGTGAGGATTGGAAAGTCAATAAAAAGAGACTTTCTGCTTTTTAACTATTAATGTTGTTTTCTAGATTTATTCACTAACTTTTGAAACAGGCTTCCTAGAAAATGTGGGACTAGTAGGTAGTAGCAGTAGTAATCTCCGGTTCAATAAGAGTGGCATTTTATCTGTTTCTGAAGGTACACGAGTTGATGATGCCAAAGCTTTAATAACAGCTAGTGGCCTCAAAATCCTTGCGTGTGATGACTTGGATGAAGCTGCAAAAATGGTAAGATAGCTGGTTATGAGTATTCTTTTCAGAACATAGCATCTGTTGCAGAGTATTGAAAAGTCAAAACTCCATTCAATCAGCTACAGGTAACTTAGGATAAATCCCATTGCCAGTTGCTCCCAGTGCCTGAAGCAAATATTTTACAAGTTAGTGAGTGCATAATTTGTCAGGGGAACAGCAATGCAGTCAGAAGCTATTAAACCCCACAAAGCAAAACTGGATCAATGATGTGGTCAGCCATGCCCCTTGGCAGGGGAATGGCTAAGACCTTAGCTTTATTAATTGGGAGAAAATACTTAAATTGAGGTGGCTGAAAAATGCAATGTAACACTTCCTTTTATCACCCACTGTATTTCAGTGTGCATGATTAAAGCTATAGTTGATCATGATGTGGCCTCATAAGATTATTAGATATTCACATGTTCAGATGAACTGATTTGTGTGTGTTGCTTTGCTTTGTTTGTGGAAAAGAAAGTTGTACTAGAAATGGATAGCAAAAAAATTAGAAGATACCTAGTGGATTTTGTGTCATGGGGAAACTTAAGAATTTTTTTCCCCAAAGAACCACTTACTCTGTTATAACATTTCATTCTAAGCAGGAATAATATTCCTTTTATTCTAATCAGGAAATAATTCAGAGAAATTTAGAGTTGTGATGCAGGAGAAGATGAGGCTCCTTACGGTATCAAAATAAGATCTAGAAGTGCTTGCAACAAAAACTCGGAGGATAAATAGCTTCTAGATATATAGAATTTCTTGCAAGTTGCCAGCTCAACACCTCGCAAAATAACAAGGTGGCACATAAAATTTAAATTTTAGCATTTTATCAAAATTCTTTGTTATTATAAATGAGAAGCAGACATTTTTAACTCCATGAGATGTTTTCTAGAAGACTTGATTATCTTTAAATTAAAAGTGATCAAGAAGTACTGAGCTAAATAGTAATCTCACCCCTAACCCGTCTGATGTCTTACTGATGATTCCCTAGTGTTATTTTGTTTAAAAAGATGGATCCAGTTTAGTCAAGTTAGGATTGTTTTGAAATTAAGTTTTTATTTTCTGTTTTTCAGGTGGTGAAGCTGTCTGAAATAGTAAGCTTAGCAAAACAAGCTCATGTGGATGTTAAATTTCAGCTGCCAATTTGATTTGGGAAATGTCATGCCAGTGTCTAACATGTTCTCTGAAATACTGTGTTCTGTGGGAAATTTTTAATTTTTCTTTTGTGTGGAGGTTTTAATTGACAGGCGCACAAACTGAAGCATCCGATCTTTAATGTTAACATTCAGAATGGTCAGAATTCTTGTAAAAGTGTGTATTGCTGATATTTAGTCTTTCTTAGTTGTTATTCTCAAGCCTCCAGCTTCTGCTGCAGAATGTCACTTGCAATATACTTCTGCGTTGTCCAAAGTAAAGCTTCTGGTTGAAAAAATAATTATTCTGAATAAATTTTGAAGTTACTTTACTTGTAAATTTGTATTAGCCTTGTTTAAAAGTAAATATGACTGGATTATCTAGTTGCCCAAGTGGAAAAATGTATTAAACGGTATTTTATGTTGGAGACATTTGTACTTAGCAGTATAATGGACATGAGCAAACCAATCATTATTTATGAACAGATGCATTTGAACTTGATCAGAAATATTTTTAGAAGTCCTTCATTGAAGTGGCTGGTAACTCTTCTGGACAACGTGTTAAATCACTACAAAATATACTGTAGCACTTATATTTTCACAGTTTCTGGTCCTCACGAAAAAGCATTGTGTAGTTTTATATACAAACAAACATTTACCCAGCTTCAAGGAGACAGGATAAATAGAGAAATAAAATGTCTATTGTACATCGCTAATAAAATTGTACATTAATAAAATATCTCCCAAAACTTTTACTGTCTTTCTTTTATATGTTGCCATTGATACATTGCATATACCCAGGGATTAAGCCATCATTTAAGGCAAACTAAAACCTTTTTAGGAGTAAAGTTGTAGTGCCACATTTGTTAATTGTTTTCCTGTGTGGTTAAAACCACATGAACTTATGTTGGAAAGCTTGAACAGATATCATGCATGTAATATCTTGTTAAAATATAAATCATAATAAATATGCAGGAAATTGTTGCTTTTTGGGGAAATACCACTTTTACTAATGAATAACCATTAATTTTTGTCATTTTACTTTCACATTACAATGAACTTGGAACTTGGATGATGATCCATTTACTGTTTAGTTTCCAAATGAGCGCTCATTTTTTGTTTGTATTTTGTAGGCTTCTTTGTTTGAAATATTACTTTCTTGGCTAATGATAGTGTAGTTTTATCTGGAAGTAATGAAGCTACCTCTGTGGTGGGAATTCAGAATGGGAAATCATGCATTTACAAGCTAAGGACTTAAAAGGATTATATGAAATGTGGGAAAATCAATCGTGTTGTTATGAAGAAGTGGGGTATTAAATGAAAAAACTTCATACTAGCATGGTGTATTTCAGTAATCTTCTTGGCAGTAGTAAAGAAAATCAGCAGAAGTTAAACTCTCTGCAAATTTAAACTGGATTATTTTTGATCCTAGCTGTTCTCTCACTGAATATTGTGTGTTGTTGATCCAGCATGCTAAATTTGGCTTGTGGATGCGCTTGGATTTGCTTTTATTCAGTAGCCTTGAATTGAATTGCAGAGATGACTGCAATTCAAACTGTAGTTTGAATACATCTGTTAAGCATTGAATAATTTAGAGAATATAATTAATTTTTAGCATGTGTGTTTGCTTCTAGCTTTTTTCTATTTACTTTGAAATCTTTGTGAACTGCTAATGTTAAATGGAAATTATCCTTTCACACAAATCTGTAGTGGAATGGAGGCAAAAGTAGATCCTGCTGTTTGTTCCAGAATTTGCTTATACCCTGTTTTTATTGTAAGTGTAGTTGAGTAGGAGAGAGGGAGGAAAGGCCAAGTCATGTCCATCTTTGAGAGGAATGTGAAATACTGACATTCTCAGTAATGTATTTACAAGTAGCAGTATTTTGTCAAATCGGTCAAATTAGAAATACCCTAATTACAAAATACTTGTCAAAGTAGTATTTTGCAATGAGGGTTTTTCTAAAGCCCGTAGTATTCCTGTAACAGCAGATGTGGAATAGTTGTGGGATATTTGTAGTCCAAATACTTCCTAAATGGAAGAAGTGGAATTTCCCTTTGGAATTGGTGGTAAGGGGCTGCAGATGGTTACAGACAGGATGGGAGGCATGGGAAGAATGTGTGACCAGTAATACAGAAGGACTGTGACCAGGATAGCGTATATGGTTTGTATAGGTGTCAGGCATGGCCCTTCCCAATGATGGGTCTGGAAACATTCTTTTTTATTTCACATGGTGAATAAACAGAATTAGGGATTGACTGTAGTAAGTATCTTGAAGTAAGTGTATGGAGATTGCTTTAATTAAGGGATAAGAGTGCTATGGGACCTTTTAATTACGTGTATGTTTTCAACATTCTTCAGACTGTTTTGCCTAAATCAAAGCATGTTACAGCCAAGGAATGTTAGTTCATTTCATGTGTAGTTGATAATTTGATATGTGGTTGATAATTTAAAGGCCCAAAGCTGATGTATCAGAGTCTGTTTAAAGCCTTATAGACAACCTCCTTATGCCTACTGTATTGCAGTGTTAATAATCAAAAAGTGTGCAGGAATGGAGACTTTCTAAAATTACTCTGTACAGCCAGAAGCAAAATTCCTAACAACATAATCAAAACATGAAAATGTGTAAACAGGTTGTTACCGATGAGAGCTTCAGAGGAGCAGGAATTTTAATGACAGTAGTTTATATTAGAGGATTTGTTGTCTTTTGATACAGTTGTTACCAGTGCAGACTTTTGTAACTGTTTTTGAAATACCATGAAAGCAAATGTCTTTTTGTAAAAGTAATGTAAGCACTACCAATCTTGAAATTCACAAATTAGCTGGTCTCATGTTCCACAGCAACTCCAAGTGTTGGACTCAGGGCATGTTTGTGGCCAATGTGCCTGAAGGTGGCTCTGGTGAAAGTTAAGGGTCAAACTTCTGAAATATTAAGTATTAAATTACCTCCTAAAATATCAAGTAATTTTTTTTAATGTGCTGTCTACTCTACCAATTTCTATTTAATGTATTATTCCAGAATTCAGAAATTAGCTGGTCTCATGTTCCACAGCAACTCCAAGTGTTGGGCTCAGGGCGTGTTTGTGGCCAATGTGCCACAATGAAGATGGCTCTGGTGAAAGTTAAGGGTCAAATTTCTGAAATATTAAGTATTAAATTATCTCCTAAAATATCAAGTAGATTTTTTTAATGTGCTGTCTACTCTACCGATTTCTATTTAATGTATTATTCCACTTTCTACTGTGATACTTTGGTGAAATAGTTGACCTTCATGGAAAGACAGGCAGTAGGATTTCAAGTAGTGGTAGTATAGATACTGTTGGGGGATGTAGTCAAATTTGGTTAAAACTATTGTTATGCTAGATCCCAATGCTGAACAGCTGGGAAGAAAAGTATAAAAAATGAAGCTCTGGAGGAGTTGGGAATAAAGCTGCATTTCAAACTACTAATGGGTCTAATGCATGTAATGTGGGGGAAGGCCTGTATATTAACACCTTGAAAAAGCCTCCCTGCAGCAAGGAGGAAAAATCTGATTTCATGGGACTGAAACTGCTAAACTTCAAGTAACTAGCTGGCTTCTTACCACATGCAGAGGAAAGAGCAGCCCTGGATTTAATGGAGGCTTAATTGCAAATTAGGACTACACTATTGAAAAATAAATACCTAAATTCAAATGTCAAGCTGATACAAGCAAAGGAGAAAGTCAGTGTAGGGTGTGCATGAAGGAGCAGCTCACCTTTGAGCTCTGTGGGGCTGCAGGCAGAAGGTGGTGAATTACTGCTATTTTGTGGTGAGGAACCTGTGCCTCAGTCCACCAAGGCTTGTTTCTAAATCCTGATTTCAGTGTGCCTGATGAACCTCTTTGCCTAACAGAGGCTGTCACTGCAGGTGGTGTCTTCAACTGCTGTACCCAGCTGAGGGAAGGTGCAGCGTAACAAAATGTCTGTACTGGCTGGTGTTTGGAGAAAGATATGTCATGGTTTTCATCTTGTGAAGGCAGATAGGGAGGAGGAAAAGGTGCAGCTTGACCTCCCTGGTGAACAGAGGCTGGGGCCGAGGGGGAGGAGGAGGAGACATCAGCTGTTCCCTTCTTCCCAGCAAGCTGCCTGGCAATTGAAGTACCAAACACTTGAGAAAGGAAGAGTTCGGATTTAATTTGAAGCCTGGCTGTTCCAGCCTCTCTGGATAGACATTGGCAGGCTTGGTGAATACTGACTGCAAAGCTTAATATGAACTGTAAATATCACTGCAATTCAGTTACTGCATCACAGAGCTTGTCTTCAAGGGTCAGATGAAATGCTGACAGTAGGGGATGCTTCAGAAAAATGTTGATCTAGATAAGTAACAATGATGCCTCACAAATACACTCTCCTAGTCAGCAGTGATTTGGGGTTTGGAGTGTTGTTAGAGGTAGACACAAATGAGGCAAAAATCACTCAAAACTGGCAGTGGCTCCACCCTGGAGTTTCTATTCTGCTGGTGAACTTTAGCACATCAGGCACATTTATTTTCATTTCAGGCGAATAGCAGAAACACCCTGCAAACCAAATTACATTTTTAAAAGACAATTGGCATCATTAGTTTTGTAAGATATGGTATGTCATAATGAACCAATTGTTAAAATGTAGTGAAAGATTTTCTTCAAGTATGTATTAAAGTGTAAGTGCCTAGTGAAAGGCCCATGCACACAGTTCTATTGCTTGGTTTGTGACATTTTTCCCCTCTTCCATTTACAACTGAGCAACTTACTTTCATGAGCAGGAAATCCTGAGGCAATCATGGTTTTTACTCTAAGGAACAGAGCACAGAGGAGTAAAGTTGCTCAATTGTGGTGGCTGATATGAGGCCAGTAGAAAATATTACAAGAATAAAATCTAAAGGAAGGGCAGAACTTACTGAGAATTAATTTCTGGCAAAGGGTTTTTTGGTTTATTTGTTTCTGACTCCCAATTTCATGTGTTAAAATAGAATAAACTTTACAGCTGTCTAAGAAACAGAGCAATTGTGCAAACAATAGGTATGCAGCAATGGGGATAGTTTTTCCCTGATAAAGAGTTGTGGTCTTATGTATCTGCAGGGCAGGTTATTTCAGGATGGTGTCTTTGGTTTCACAGGCAGTAATTGGCTCCTTGGCTCTAGGAAAATAGAAATTCAGAGTGCAGGAAGAGAGCCTAAGGCACTGTGTGCTGGACTTTCCAACATTTCTGATAATTCAGTTTCCTTAAGGGGAATTCACAGTGGTGGATTTTTTTTTGTTTTGGGCTTGTTTTTTCTTGTTCAGGCCATTTTTTCCCCCTTACTATCACTTTCTTCTGGACTTGTATCATGCTCTGGACTTAAATGATCTTGTTTGGTCTCCATCTGCACCCAAGTTCAAAATCACTGTGGGGTCTTATCTGTGTTCCTGTTTGCCTGCAGTTTCTCTTGTGCTGTAGCTTCTGCTACTGCTGATTGAAATCTTCATCGCCAGCCTGTCCTTTTCTTTGCAATGGTGGCCAGTTTCTGCAACATTTGAGGGAAATGAGAAGGGATCAGAGTGGGTACAGCCTGAATAAAAGCCTTCACTACAAATAACATTAAACTACTGTTTGTATTTGTACTGGTTTTCTATACTTCACCCAGATTCTGAGATTGAGAACATGCCAATAGTTTCATAACTCTGTGTCTGTGTGCATATGTCTGCATATGTGTCTATGCATGTGTATCTATAAATGTGTTGAGATTAATACACATGAATTTGAGAACAGTTTATCTGTTTGCATGCTGGATCTCTCTGCTCCTACTAACTTTGTCACCCGATTAAGTGCTGCTTGCAGCACGTGTGGGTTGGCAGGGGTGTTGGTAGCTTTGGGTGTGCTCAGCACTTGGGAAGTTCAGGCTGTAGGGAGAATGGAGGTCACTGGAAAATAACATCATATGTGAAAGACAAAGCCCCAGATTTGGGGGTCCCATGAGTTAGCAGTAAGAGAGTTCTCCTCTTTCTACATTTTTGACCTTTCCTGAACTAAGCAACATCAAATCTTTTCACTGCAAGGAGTCACACCAAGTGTGGGGTGTGACCCAATTGCTTGGCTGGGCTGGGTCTACCCACTATGGCTGGGCAGGTGGGCAGCACTGATGGTTCTTGCAAAGCTGGCTGATGATGGAAGGCCTAAAGCTGTTTCCTGGCAGCAATTTTCAGTATTTTCTAGCTGCTTATCCCTTTTCTCTGAACTAATCATGTAACTTGTTCAGGAAAATAGCATGTGTGCTTTTAATGTTTTCCTTACATTCTCTCTAATTTACCATGATCCCAACGGTAAGTGAGCTGCAGTGGTGCCCTTGCAATAGAAGCAAGAAAAATAAGGGGAAAAAAATAAAAGGAGCTAAATCTAGTGAAACAAGCAACAGTGTGGTACTGAACGGTGCCCTCATTACTGTCACAAGACTGATGTACCCTTTGCCCTCCTGGTCTCTCTGGCATGACCTCAACCTATCATTGCCATGACAGGTCTATTGCAGTTTGGAGCAGCCCCATGAGCAGTGTCTGCAGATCACACATGATTACCTCTGACACCTGACATTTCCTTTCCTCCAAGAGAATTGCAGCCATGACCTCTAATCAGACTGGGTCCTTGAAACAAAATCACTTGAAGCAAATCCATTTCAAAGAAAATGGATTTAAAGCAGCTCCCTTTCTTGGTGTTTTTGTAAGGAAACTAATGCCACTACAGCACAGCTCTCTGTCAGACACTATGACAGCTTGATACTATTTTACTCTAAAAAAAGGAAAAGAGGAAAAACCTCTACCCCCAACCCCCTCCCTTATTATTGTTTTCAGGTGTTAGTTCCTTGGATTTATAGAAGCTCCACTGCATGTTCTGTGTGTTTAAAGCACACTACTCTCCTTTACTTGTCCTTCCCTGCTGCTTTCTGGCAGCTTGCCCCCTTATGTGTCCTCTGTGTTGCCTTGTCGATTGTTTGTTTTCTCCCCACATCTTTCTGTCAAGGTTTTGTCTTCCAAGCTGACTGCTGTTCCATGACTGGGCATCAGTCTGCTTGTGGGAGGTGGTGAGTGACTGCTTTTGCAGCACTTATTTAACTGTCTCTGTGTTGACTCATGGAATCTTTTGCTTTTTTTCACCCCGCTCTTTCTCCCCTCCCACTGGGGCTGTGTGGATGCTTGTGTAGCTGTGAAAACATCCTGCTTGAAGTGTGTTGTTTTACCTATCAGAAAGACTGTTTATTCAAAGCTCACTTTGAACAGGTTAGCTGTGAAACCCCCCCTTTTTTTTTTTTTTTTTTAAATTATTAGGTTTCACAGCAGTTGCTGGTGTGATCTTCAGGTCAAAAGAAAGATGTCTGGTTCCCACCTAGCTTTCCATAAGTGGTTAAGCTGCTAGACACTAGTGCTGTCTATTCATTTTGAAGTCACAGGCTGTGTTTCAAAGGAAAATGATTACTTAACTCCCCTGACCTAAGACTTGGCACAGACTGGGCCATTGAGATGTGAATTGCTTATTTTTATAGCAATTGACCTACACTTGAACATGACCTGTCCATCTCAGTGTGTGCTTGAGTTTTGTGCCAGGTGCTGTGGTGTCAGGAGTGTTTTCTCTCATCTTTCTTGTATGCTTGACCTCACCATCACGTATTCATTTCTTTCATATTTTTGTGATGAAATTGCTTGGGTGTCCTATTTGGAATCAGGGCTCTGTATTACTTAACCATAGCACACAGATGGGAATACACAGTTCCTACTCATTTATTTCCAATTCAACTAGCATAAAGGGGGAACAAAATATAAATATGCCATGGAGTGATGGGGGACAATAATAGGAACATGGTGCCTTCTTCCCAGCCACTTTCTTTTAGTTGTTCCTGCTCTCTTCACATTTCATTGCAGATGGCTTTTCTTCAATTTCTAATATTCATCTTCACAAGTCAAGGCGTCTCCCAGCCACCCTCTGTTTGTTTATCAACCATTT
Organism: Passer montanus; assembly: GCF_014805655.1. Lineage (NCBI taxonomy): Eukaryota > Metazoa > Chordata > Aves > Passeriformes > Passeridae > Passer > Passer montanus. The sequence goes on along the minus strand of NW_024368374.1, from coordinate 6,716,688 downwards.
CCTTGTCCTTTCTTAAAGGTAAAGCTAAAGCCAGGTCACTCACCTTTGGTTCTGAAGTGCTGTCTCAGCCATAATCCCCCCTGGCCTCCCTTGCTGGTGGGTAACTGCTCCAAGTGGTTGTGGTGTGTATCCTATGTATCCCTGCTGAAAAGGAAGCAAAGTCATACTCTGGTCTGTCCTGGGTCTAACTTTAGCTGCATTTGTGAAGAGAGATGTTCACATTAAATGTATATATGGCATAAAGCTGGGAGGGGCCACACGTGCAATTGAAGATGAGAGCAAAATTCAAAATTAATTTAAAGGGTGAAATTTGAAAGGCAAAACGAGCTGTTTCAACTGAACAGTGGTAACAAACACTAGAGAACCAGTGGCCAGATGGCAGCTGCAGAAAAGGAGGAGTGTGGCATTCACATTCTCTGAACAAATCCCTTCGCCCCAGATTTTTCTCCTGGCAAGCTGAGAAGCCTCAGAGAAAAGGGACACAATTCTTATCTCATTTGCTTCTCCTGTGTTGTGCTCACATGTGGAATGTGTTTGGAGATTGTTTACCCACAGATGACTGTTTCACTGGATTCTGGTGTGAGTTGTTTTCACTCAATGGCCAATCAGGGCCAAACTGTGTCGGGACTCTGGAAAGAGTCACGAGTTTTTATTATTATCTTTTTAGCATTCAGTAAGTATCCTTTCTGTATTCTTTAGTAAAGTATAGTAAATATTCTTTAATATAATATGGTATTATAAAGGAATAAATTAGCCGTCTGAGAACATGGAGTCAGATGCATCATTCCTTCCTCCCTGCCACGGGGGGTCCCTTCAAATACAATAGAGGAGAGCTAGACAGCTGAGGTGTATTGTTGTGAAAAAGGAATACATTTTAAAGGGATGAATAAAGAGAAGTATTGCTCTACTCAGTATCTTACTTATCACTTACTTATCATTTACTTAGTGAAGTAACATTTCCAGCTTACCTGAAAAGATGCAGCTCAGTGAGACAGAGTGAAGAGGAGGCCAACGTGATTGATATAAGGTCTGGCAAACCTTACCTGAGAGGAGAGAGAGAAGAACACTGTAGTTGTTTGGGCTAGAGAAGAAGTGTCTGAGAGCAAACAAAGTTTATGAAGGCTTTTAGAAAGGGGGTTAAGGAATAATCTGTTCTCCATGTTTGTGGTAGATGGGATGAGGCTTAAAGCATAACCTCTCAGGTTGTGAGTAGATACTGGGAAGAGCTTTTCCCGGTAAGGACAGCTTGACTGGGACACTATTGAATCTTACCTCAGGAGACCTATAGAAAAAAGTAGAGGGGAGGTGAGTTAGATCTTGCCAAATTTCCTTTAACAATGTTTTGCTGTGTTTAACTGCAGTGAGGAACTGTTTCCTTGCTGGTGCTGATAAGGCAACCATCCCTTACCTCCTTTTTTAATGGGATGTGTGGAATGCTCTTAGCTGTGGGGGTCGATTTGTCTCCATTCTCCAGATGGAGTCTGTAGCTCAGGGCTGAGACATTCTGAGCAACCTCCTCATGAAACTGCATTTATTTCATCCTAAATTATCTTTGTTTTCTAGAGTGGGCATTGGTGAAGAGGAGCTTGGCCTCCGTGTTTATGTCTGTGCTCATTATGAGAGTCAGGGATAGTTTTGCACTGACCCTTCTTAGGACTACCTTCCTCCAGGGCAGATACATCTTGGAGAAAGCTGGTCAGAGCAGTCCAAAACAGAAAGGCAGCAATCTAAAAAGTAATCAGGGTGGGCAATGAGAGGTCCTCAACTTGACTTGGTTTAGCAGAGCAGATATACATTAGATCTTGCTTCTCCCCTGACACATATCCCCCTTTCTTCAAAAATGCTTCTGCTTCCTTGTTTCTAGCAGGCAGGAAAACCTGTCTTCTCCCTCAGATGCTCTCAAGCATCTTTGACAGCAGAAATTAAATTCCTTCAAGCCACTTGAGACTGCTGCTCTTAAAAACCCATTCTGCACTCCTCAGTCACAGAGGATTTAGAGGGAGAGAGAACCACTGTGACACAAAAATAAAATAATGCAGAAAAAATTGAGGTGAGAGGGCTGAAACTACAGCTGCATGACCCTTGGGTTTAACTGCATCATATTGAGCTTGTATTATCCAAATGTTTTACTGAGATTTTTTCCTGCTTTCCCAGCTCACCTTGCCCTTCAGTGTGGGAACCTGTGACCGTGTCTGAGGGCAGCTGGCTCTTCCTGAGGGCTCTGCCTCTGCCCCCAGTTCTCTCTGTCCATGTAGCCCTGTGGACAGAGCAGCTGCTGGGCTCAGGTTTGCCTTGTTCCAGGGGTGTGCCTGGCAGCAGGGCTGGGGCTGCACAAGGAGCTGGGAGGGGACATGGTCTGGGCAGCTGATCCCAGCTGAGCACAGGGGTACCCGTCATACTCAGCACATAAAGCTGGGGAAAGAAGATGGAAGGGGGGATGCTCAGAATCATGGTGCTTGTCTTCCAAGGTCACCATAGTACATGATGGAGCACTGCTTTCCTAAAGATGGCTGAACACCTGCCCTTGGGAATGGGTGGATGAATTCCTTGTTTTGGTTTGCTTGCATGCACGGCTCTCGCTTTAGCAATTAAACTGCCTTGATCTCAACCCATGAGTTTTCTCACTTTTACTCTTTCAGCTCTCTGCCCCATCCTGACATGAGGGGAGTGACTGAGCAGCTGTGTGGTACTTCGTTGGGGTGAAACCATGACAGCTGTGAAGAGAAAGACTCTGACCCCAAGGCACGAGCTGAGATGACATGATGCTGAGTGACTCAAAACACAACACCACTCAGATGAATTTTTAATATGTTTGCAAATATGAGTGTTCAAACTGACTAAGGCCAGAAGGAAATTTTGACACTTGCCTCCACTGCACTTTTTGTCTTGTTCAAACTGAAATCCTGACTGAATTCAAGACTGAGCTTCTGATCACAGTCCAGAGCCACGTTTTTGCCTTTTCTAGGTATTATACCAAGTCTGATCCATAGAGATGTTCACATGCACGTGCTGAACAAATGGAGTAAATTTGGGAGTGATAATGTTGTTGGGTGAAAGGAATCTTTGTGTAAAAAAGTTTTACTTAAAAAAAGAGTGTGGGATTTGCACACCACTGATGCCTATAACGTCACTTTCACAACATGAAAGCTTGAAAAATGAGATACAGAAAAATTACTTGCAGTGAAAAAATTATTCAAAATATTACCTTAGTGGTTTGCTTTGGGGTTTTTTTGCCTACTTTGGGGCCAACTCTCCTTCTTCAAAATTCCGGATTTTTGGATGAGCATTTTTCCCATTTTTATTGCATGTAAATAGGAGAGAAGGAAAGGCTGCAGCTTGGATGGTAATTGCTCTCCTGGGCTATCTTTTTGATTCATATTCTGTCTGATGCAGTACAAGAAGCAGTTTGAATTGCAGAAGAGAGAGAACGCTTCCAAAGGAAGTGTCAGCTCTAGTTTTCCATCAGGAGAGGGACTGAATGGGGCACTTGAGGGAGCTATTCACCTTCCTGTGGAAGTGGTGAGGAGAAGGAATACCCACCAGCTTCATGAAAAAGGAACTAAATGAAAATTATAAATTCTGAAAGAAGTAACAGCAGTAGTAGCAGGCCAGTGCCCGGTTCTGTTGATAACCAGCAGGAAAATTTGAGCTTGATCAAGGGAAGCAGCAGCCCCATTTTAGGTTTTCCAAAAGGGCCCTGTTCTCAATCTGTGCTTAAGAGGAACCTGTCTCTATTGATATGAGAGACTGTCAGCATTAGACTTAGTGTTTTTCTTTGATTTCAGCAACCACCAGTGCCTGGCAGCTTATTTGGGTAGCTAAGTACCTTTAACAGGGCAGCCCTCTGCTTGTTTTTGGTTTTACTGTGAACTCCATCCATTTACTGGAGACATTCTCTGCTACTTGCTGGGAGTAGGGAACATCAAACATGGAGCAGGGATAAACCCTGCAGATTATCTGTCCAGGTGAGATTTAATGTGGTGCCCTTGGTTGTCTGGGAGAGACCTCAGGAGCTTTGCAGGAACACCCTGAAAATGTCAGTATCTGTGCTGGTGGAAAATGAGATTCCCTAAATGTGAAGCAAATAAAAGTGGTTAGTTAATGGACCTAACCTAGAAAAATCTGTCATATGGGTTTATAAATATACATTTAAAACAGGAGAAAACTAAATTTTGCTGATTTATTCCAAAATTGTGTCTCCTTCTTGTTCTGTACTTGGTTGTGCTTGCTTGTCTAGCTCACACTTCACATTCCAAGATAGATTAAATAGGCTAGTATTCAAACCCTTCTTTAAGGTCTTTGGATTTTAATCTTCCCCAGGTTCCTCTATCAGCCCCACTCCTGAAGGATCTCTGAGCATGGGGAAGGTCCTGCCTTGTCCACGTGGGAAACACTCACCCTGCTGTGGCAGATCTCTGAAGCTCTCTGTGAGATCACAAACAAATCATTAATCCACCAAGAGCTGAAAGGTTCTTCTGTCCCTGAAAAGGCAAAGTGGAAGTAGCAACATGAAATGTTTTTAAGCTCTTAAGCTTATATTTCTTATTACTGTACAAGGTATAAGTAATGTGTGATATGAGGAATTAATATGAGGGGTTTTTCACTATTTTCTGGCTGAGAACAGAAAATAGTGAAAAAATACTTCCTTGCTCATGGAAGTAGCCACCAGGCCATGTCTGTCTCAGGGGTATACGTACCATGACAGAGAGGAACAGGGAGAAAACTGGGGTGGCTTTTCTCCCTCACATTAAAACTCCAGTTCTGAGAGGCCCTGGAAGAGAGAGACTGACCAACTGGCTGAAGATGGGGACCAAGAATTGTTGATGTGATGCTGGAAGGATGAAGGCTGGGAATCAAAAACTAGCAAGGCAGATGTGCATGAGAATGCTGGAATTGTGCTCCACTGGCCTGGAAAACGAGGGCAAAAGTGTTGGATCTTCAAAAAGCCAAATATACTGTTTTCCAGACAAAAGTAATTTCTTGGCTGTCAGTGACAGCTCCTTTTTAGGAGGATCCTGTTTTGTAACTGTGAATGTAAAGAGCTGCTTGGCAGCCAGCCAGCCAGCCAGCAACACAGCTACTTAATTTACCAATGAAAACTTTGAAGAAATGGGGGAAGCTTGCTAGAAAGCAGGTCTGCAATACGGCAGGCTGTGTTTCTCCTTGCAACAGAAAATCCGAGAAAGATTTGAAGGATCACATAAATATATCTTGTGTACTCAGATTTACTGAACCATATAAAATTTAGTGGCTAGAATAGAGTACACAGAGTAACTCTGCATTTACCTCAGTCCCTTTTCTTCAGAATGGCAGCTCTTAGACCATCTTGGGCCTCCTTGGGTTTAAAGCAGTCAGACTCTTGCCCTTTGTGTAAGGGTGGGCTGGCTCTAGCCTGGCATAGCTGGAGCCCTACCAAACAAACATATAGATAAAATGTAATTTTCTGAATGTTCCTTCCTAGAATGCATCTCAGTGCTTAGAGAACAAGTAAAGACTGCAGACCCTTAGTGCCTGGGTGTACATACTCAAAGACACCAGTGTGAGCTACAGGAGGACAATTTCAGCCCTGTGAGTAAATTCCCTGGGGAATAAAACCTGTCAGATTGCAGCATTGCCAAGAGCTCGGTGCTACATCAGCAGGACTCTCACATCCAAGCAACTGGGAAGAGACCATTTTATTAATGATACTCCCTGCTGCTAGAGCCTGCTTTGCTTTGGAGATTCTCCTCATAAAAAAGGCCCTCCTTGCTGCCTGCTGTCTCCTCTCATCTCTGTGGGGTTTGTGATGAGTTGGCCACCGAACTGGGCTCAGAAATGTAAATTTTCCTTGGAACATTAATCATCATGTGACTCCAAAAACATGCATCTCAGTTGGCAACCCTCCTTAAGCACAGGCTCACGAGGCACTCCACATCCTCCTAGTCTACCTCAGCTTGCTGCAGCTGCTGTAAGAAATAAATTCTGTGGTGTGCATCCACCTGCCTTCCCAACATTAGCATTGCATTTTATTTAATTACTGGTGGTTTAGTAAGACCCCCCAAAAAATTAAATTACATTTAAATTAATAAAATTAATTAATAAATTAATAAATTCAATTAATAAAATTAAAATTTATGCTCCACTTCCCTGCACAGTTGCCCATGCCTTACATCCCCAGCAACTCCAGCTGTCCTCTTTTCACTCTCACCAACACTCAGTGTTTTCTCTAAAACTTCTGTAAAGCCCTTTGGCATTTCCAGCTTGAGATTCTGCAGCAGAAGGAAAATTAAAATTTAGGGCAGTATTAAGTTAATTAAACTTACCATCAAATTAATAACACAAGAAATACTGTGCAGACTACATTATTCATGGTCATGTTTTATTCAGTAAAAACTCAATTTTTAATGCTTTTAGTATTACTGCAGGACTTCTACGCTGCTCTGCTAGAGTTACATGGCATACAGGGTTTCTCAGGTTCTGTATATAAAGTCAATGTAATTTTCACTCAAGTGATAAAAGATTCCTAATCAGTAAAATAAATTAGAAGTCCCACGTCCCTGATTTCTTGGAAGGAAATAGTTAAACATTGAGGATTAAATTCCTATATATTTAAAGAACTCATTTAAATTCATTACCTTTCCTCTTGTTTTCTTGCACCCCAGCTATTCTCCCCTCCATCAGTTTTGCTGTCCATCAGCAAAGTTTCAGTTCACCTCATAAAGGTTTTTCTAAAGGCTTTGGTGCTGAAGCCTCATTACTCCACCGTGGCACATCCCAGCATTATCTGTACAGCTCTGCTCCTGACCACACTGCAGGAGGTCGCTATTTATGAATAATGCAGTGAAGCACTACATGAGATATGAGGTTAGGACTGAGAGACTGTGTGCTCCTTCAGGTTTTTTTTTATTTAAGTCCAGCCAAGCAAGAGCTAAATAACATGGTTCAAAGAGCTCTTCCATTCCAAAGGGACTGTGGATCACAGTCTGAAAGAACTACTGCTAAATGAAGTTATGGGCACAATAACCTAATGCATGCTTTGAAAAGAGGCAGTGGGAATGTAACTTCCCTTGGAGAAAGGAAGGAAATTAATGAAAGCTGAAACCATGGCACAGAGACAGCATTATCAAGAAAGAAGGCACAAGGAAGGAATAATCAGGAAATGTGCAGCTACTGCTGTGACGCTGCACAAGGGAGAAAGGCAGCTCATATAAGCATATTAGAAGTTCTCTTGTTTAATTGCTGTGTTTATTAGAGGTAATTATTGATACAAAGTTTATTGTTGATACAAAGATTATTGTTGATTCTTCCCTCTTCTACATCCTTTGGCCACCTGCCCCATTTTTGTTTGGTGAAGTCTTAGTATTTACAGTATTATTTTCCTGGTAGCTGGAAATAATGTTTAAAATATGCATTTTTCAAAAAAATGCAGCAATAACCTACTTACCCAGAAGAGCTCAGGGTATTCTTCTAGACCAGCTTCTTTATTTCCTTTTAAAGCAGTCTTTTATATTTCTCAGCCACTTCATGAATTTTTATATTCTATTCTGGTGTCTCTGTAGCATGAAGGTTGGTAGACCTTGCCAACATGCTTCAAGCCAGAAGACTTTAGAGCATCTTTAGCATCAAAAATAAAACTCTCTTCCTGTGGCTGTCTGAAGAAGGGTGTGAAAGGCGGACTTCCATGGTGTGAGATTCAAGTGCTGCAGTGCCCAGAACAGAACTGGTGTCTCCAGGAGGGGAATTCACGAGGCTGAGTGGCGCCTAAGCAGTGAGGGAGGGAGAGCTGAGTGTCTCAACGTGGGATTAGCATCCTTCATCAGTCTGAGTGGGGAAATGAGAAAGAACTGAAGTTATTCCTGAATTAACTCTCTACCTGCTACTGAGGTATTTATAGCTGCTCTTTGATTGCATAAATTGGGGCCTTCTCTTCTGCTCTTCAGAGGAGAGGCTGTGAGAAAAGATTATATTAGTAAAGTTTATTTGAGTTCTTAATCAGGAAATAAGAGACGTGTTTCCTACATCCTCTTCAGCCTGTGAAGACTTGAACCTATACTGCCCCTTTCTCATTTTTGCTAAAACATTCAGAAAACAATAACTGAAAAAAGCATCCACTCACAGCTATCCATTCACCCCATGGAAAAGCTGTCTCCAAAGGCTGCACTTTGATACTGTTGCAACTATAAAGAGATTTCAAGAGATGGAAACTTGTGACAGCAGGAGACAGAAGCTGCCTTCAGGGGATCAACTGTGTTACCAGCCGAGAGGAGACCTTCTTCATCATCTACATCCATTAGGATATTTCACCCAAAACCTAATGGCTCTCAGTTCTAAGGGGGTAGAACAGAATGACTAAACCACAAAATATGATACAGGATGTTCTACTGGAAGGAGGGTTTGGCTCAGGAGCTGTTGTGGGTCTAAGCAGGAGCTGTTGCCTTGACTGACAGAAGGAAGATGCTGCTGACAGCTGCTTGGGAGCATTGGCTCTGACACAGGGGCCTGGTGGGGTCAGGAAGAAGGAGGAGATGGGAGGTTCTCCCACATTTACAGCTCTTGTGGCCTTTGCTGGTTGCTCAGGTCTCCTATGTACAGTGCAACTCCTGTCCTCCTAAGGTGCTGAGCTCCCTCTAAGCAAAGAACACCAGGAACATCCTGTGGCAAAAATATTGAACTGAAAAGCAGCAACCTGTCTGTGGGCAATACCGGGAATAAGTGCTATATCGTGCAGTCATACCTTGGTCTTATTTTCACAGGCAGAAAATTTAACACTGGAAGATGAGCGTCGTTAATGACTCACTTCTGCAGCAAGGATGTCTTATCAGCATCCTCTGCTTGACCTTCAACGTTTGCATGAAGATCAAGGTTTGCATGACCATCCCTTCACAACAGAGATGTAAGACACAATTGCAATTGAAAAGGATTATAAACCTAAGTTTAGTTTATTTTACAGCACACTGTGTGGGCTCACTGACCCATTAATCAGAGTGGCATTTTGGTTTACTGGTCATGCAGCATGACTTAATTTACAACATGCAGCTTTGGATACCAACCATGCCAAAAAACACAATCAGTGTGGAATAGCTGATAAAAATCACATGACTAGGAAGTGGGTCTTCATTTTTTTTTGACAAAGACCCTTGGTGCAGGTGGCTCATTGAAGGAACTGAGCATTCCCAGCTTCTTTGTGTTCATTTCTTTCTGGGAGGGTGAGGGACATCAGCACTTTCTTCAACCAGCCTGGAGATGAGTTTTTCCAACAGCAACTGCTTTGCTTTTTTCATTGTTGTCTGAGTAGCATCCTTGGAGAGAAAATTCCAAATGGAGACAGCTCATGGCCAGGCATTATATACAGTTGCCTGCTTTCACATTAGGACTTTAAAGTAGCTGTGGAAATACAAGGCTGACAGTTCAAAGTAGCTCTCCTGTGTCTCTCTTGTTGCAAACACTGGAAGAGAGGAGTTGCTATGTGCTTGAGTGGGCTGTTGGACTGAAAAATTAGATGCTTTTGGATGCAAAGTTCATACAATGGCATTTGAGGATGCTATTTGGTTGTTAATTCTGTGAATAATAAGGCATCACTGAAAGCATTCCAAGTCTACATAATAACTTTGGATTTGGGCTCGGAGAGAGACTTGCAGCAATAATACATGTCAGTACTCTTTTGGGGAGGCTGGCAGTGGAGGAGTGCCAACTGATCAGCTTTGGTTTTGTTTTTGCACTGTTTATCCTGTTTGTTTGGGTTGTCAGGCTGAAGTTCAAGAATCAATCAGCAAGCTATAATGGACATATTTTCATTATGGCACAAGGAGCCTCATGTGTCCTTCATTCATGTATTATTCACACGAATGGATGAACAAAGAAGCCATCTACTACAGCACACAAACCCCAGGATATCTGCTCAACTTAAAAATACACCGAGGTCCAGGCAAAGCCTCCACTCTCCTGCAGTTGCCAAGGCAAGAGTAAAATTTTGGGTTATTGCAGAATGTGATCACTTGCCATGTTTCTTTTAACTCAAGCACTGGTATATGCTGGATACAGAGGTGCCAAATGTCTGTGTGCTGAGAGGCCTTTGAAGTGTCTTCAGGATGGACATTAGGATCCGTTCCACCTCTAAACAGGGAACGTTATCTCATGGTGAGAACTGAGCAGCAGCCACTGAAAGACAGAAGATGTTTATATTTCTCTGACACAGAAAAAAAAAATATATATGGGATGCAAAAACCACCTGTGTATGTAACAGTGGTAGAGACTAATGTTCTGTGAGTGACCCAGGTAGAATTTTTCCAACTTATTCCCATATTCTCCAAATCTTAGGAGAAATGTTTCCCCATTTCCGTTATCTGTGCATTAAGAGTTTAATTCTATCAGGGAACCCTGTATTTGCATTCACTGAAAGTCAGCAGGGAATGATTTATGCATACTTTCTAGGATTTCTCATACAAAACCTTGAGACAAAATCTCTGCAATACCTTCTGAAAAGCCCATAAGGTTGGGATTATAAACTGCATGTTGTGGGAAGTGTTGGCTGGTGTGCCTTTGGCAAAACAGGGAGCATGCAGCAACAGTCCCAGTGCTTCCCTGGAGAGCTGTATCCTGGCCCTGCCTCTGCCATAGACGCAACCTGCGAATGTTTTTCAGTCAAGTTTTCCCTGCTCTTTATTTTCTAGATAGCTGAACTGTGGGTCAGAGCCAGCATGCTAAGAGCCGAAACTTTGGTCAGGGGGAGATTTTTTTCAGACTGCACATGAAAATTGCTGTTTGATACCAACTGCTCAAAGGTCTGACTTTGGGTCTCTGTGAGGACTTGAAATCTGCAAATGTCCCTCTTGGCTTTTCCTGCTGCCTTTGAAACGGGAAACTGCTCCCTTGACACAAAGGGGCTTTGTGTGAACAAATTAATGTGATAATGATGGATCCATACCAATATCTTAGAGGTGGCCAGGGCAGGGCTTAAGCACTACTTTGTGTGTCAGGGACTGAGCTCTGCAACAGGAAGAGACCAACATATTGACTTACTGTTCATAAGCTGAGCACCTTCCAGTGTCTGTGGTGAGGGAGGTGAGCATCCTAAGGTGATGTTGACTTGCTGTTCATAAGCTGAGCACCTTCCAGTGTCTGTGGTGAGGGTCCTAAGGTGAAAAAAAACCCATAAAATTTTGTGATTAAATACCAACAAGGCAAACAGGAGGGGTAAAATGCACTTTCCTTTTGTGTGTCAGGGACTGAGCTCTGCAACAGGAAGAGACCAACATATTGACTTACTGTTCATAAGCTGAGCACCTTCCAGTGTCTGTGGTGAGGGAGGTGAGCATCCTAAGGTGAAAAAAACCCATAAAATTTTGTGATTAAATACTAATGTGACAAAGGCAAACAGGTGGGGTAAAATGCACTTTCCGCTGTTATCTGCTGCATCTTTCCCAGGATGCTGCTGTGTGCTCCCTAACTGTTCTCCCTTAGGGCAGCAACGGGTGCTTGAGGAAGTGACGTGTGTCATGAAGTTGCTGTGTGCTCCCTAACTGTTCTCCCTTAGGGCAACACAGGTGCTTGAGGAAGTGAAGTGTGTCATGAAGTCAGTTTATGGGTTTATTTACTTTGAGTTGACTTCATCTGGGTTCTTATGACTACAAACAGACTGGCACATGGCTGTATACTTGTTTTGTTGGGGTTTTTTTGACTATCTATACCTGAAGTCTTTTCCCCCTAAAACTGTTTAGAAAGGTTTGTTTGGTGAGTTTTGTTTGTTTCTTTTTTCATTTTTAATAAAAACACTTCATATTTCTTCACCTTAATGAATTTTGCTATTCTTTCATTTTCCCAGTCACCCTGATGGCACAAGACTACTTTCTTCTGGATTATTGTTTTCTTTGTATTTTAAGCAAGACTCTTGATTCTCCAAATAAGAATATTAAAAAGGGAAGGAGCTCATGATTTCCATCAGTTGTAAGCTTCTCACTGAAATTGCTGTCAATCTGCACTATGCTACAGTTTGCTCTGAAACACTGCTGAAGAGAGAAGAAGAAAATTAACTTCTTTTACAGTGTCTTTAACAGAAATTGGAAAAAAAGGACATTGTTGCAGTTATAAAGATTTGTCCCTAAATAGGGATGGAGAGGAAGAGTCCACAAGGCCCTCTGCCCTGCCCTTACAGACTGCTGTCACTTTAAAATGATGCTCTACAGTACATGCTAACATAGTTTGACTAGTTTAAAAATTACAAGTATTCTTTCTACTTTTAGTGGTATTTTCAAACATTGCTAGAGTATTCAGAATGCTGAATACTACTACTAATAACAAGGAACACTTCAAGAATATCTTTCAATTTGTTCTAGGAAAGAAACAAGCTGGCTCTAAGCAATCATGGTCCATGGGTAAGCAGAGGGATGAGAATTTGAGTCATTCTTGGCATCACCAGCAGATCAGGACATGTCACTACCAGTGCCTGACCTGTCAGGCACACACTGGAATCCCAGGTGCCGTTCTGAAATGAACACATTTTCAGGAAGATGCTGGAAAAAGATATCAGAAGAGTCTCTTCATGGGGTGTCCACTTCACTAGAAAGAGGAGAACTCTGATTGCTGCCAGACCAGTTCATTGGACTGTCTAGGCAACCCACACTTAAATTGGACTTTCCTAACATAACTCTAATAATAACCTAGAAGAAGAACACTAATCAAGGCAGCTAAGAAAAAACAAAGCCTTTTTCCAACTTTCTCTTTGTTTCCTGTGGTGACAAAGCATATAGGTCAATGCATCCATCACTACTTCTAAGTGTGCATCCAAATGAGTTTGATGGTCTAAACTAGTATTCCTCAAAGGTTTTGCAAGTGTAACATGCTTTCCACTGCAGCTGTGCTCCTGAGATAACCCTTTAGTTTACACCTTTAACTTTTTTCTGTTGGCAGCTGCTCAGTTCCTCGGGCGAGGTGGGATTGGGAAGAAAGTTAGGAAAAAAGAAGAGAAATCCAACATGCACATATTTTCATGACACCTCAGTTTTTCTTACGTTTTTTTGAATTTTCTGTGCTGCCCTTTTAGCAATTTTTGTGAAGGTTTACAGAATTGCAAATCAGTTCCTCACTTTGCAGACACATGGCACCTGCATTGCTCGGTGGGTCCCAGCCTTGTGTGTTTGTTTTCATTCTCCCTGAAACCTGCTCATGTTTCCTTCTGCATTCCCTGGCATAGAAAAACATAGAGCATCTGTCTCCTACAGGCACTGGCACAAAACGGATTTACTAAAATAAGAGAAGTAATTAAAATTTAGATATTTAAAAAAGCTATTCTAGCTCCAATAGAAATATTTCCAAGAAAAGAATGAAAAGCTTTTCTCAGGCTACCTGTGGCATATGTGAGCAAGACCAGCTAGATTGTTACCCTGATTTGGGACCGGCCAAAGTTCATTTTCTTCTGAGGACCTGCTGCAGTGCTGTGATTTTGATTCAGTATGAGAATAATGTCAGTAACACACTGATGTTTCGGCTGTTGCTAAGTAGTGCTTATCCCAAGTCAAGGATTTTCAGTGTCTCATGCTCTGCTAGTGAGGCCCTGCAAAAGAAACTGGGAGGGAACATGGCCAGGGCAGGCGACCTGAAGAGACAGAAGGGCTATTCCACACCACACAACATCATGCCCATATACAATTTGGGAGAGTTACCTGAAGGTTTTTGATCACTGTTTGGGGCCAGGTTCAGTTTGGGGCATTGGTCAGTGGGTGGTGAGCAATTGTATTGTGCATTACTTGTTTTGCTTCTATTACTCTCTCTCTTTTTCCTCATCATTACAATTAGCATTATAATTATTATCTTTTGTTTCGGTTATTAAATTGTTCTCATCACAATCTACAGGGTTTACCTTTTATTTCAGATTCTCCTCTCCTCCAGAGAGAAGAGTATGGAGGGAATGATGAGTTGCTGCGTGGTACTTAATTGCCAGGTGGGATTAAATCACAACAATTGTTTTCAGTTATTTCCTTTTGAAAGCTTTCTCAACAACAGTATTCACAGAGGTGTTCATCTTTCTCCAGATTGCCTGGAACCAAATCAGAAGCTACTTTGTTGTTTAAGAATCATTACTTTAATTTCCATCTCACTTAAAACACATATTTGCTCTCCAGTGGATCAAATTTTAACAAGTACAACAGAGCTTGAAGTAGAAAAGCAGCGTGAAAGTAAAGCCATGACAATTTTGTGGAATCATCTTTTTTTTTTTTTTTTGTTCAGGAAGATGTTTTGTGCTCATATAAAGGCAGCTTTATTATTTTCTCTCTTATAATCTAGTTGTAGCTGAATGCAACTCCATCTTCAGCGAGGTCAGCGCTGCAGATCACTAAGCAGTGCCAAATTAAGACAAAGCACCTGCCTTCACTAGGAAACCTAGGGGTGGGCGTTAGAGTTTAACACTAACCAGTGTTAGAGTTTGAAGCACTAGGGCAGTCTTGAAGTCGAGGACAGTCTTTCTTCTGTCCCTCCCTTGACCCTTTTGCCAGTCAGGGCACTCATGCTGCAAACTGACCAAACCCTTGGAAATGTGTTCTCAGTAATGGAAGCTTCTGGTCCTTTCCCATAGCTTGGCTTAATTAGCCTCATCCATTTCCCTGCAGTTCTTAATTTTCATTAGCAAACATTGTGCCTAGAAATTCTTGATGTTCTGAGCTGATTTGAGGTGAATTTCCTGATTTTGTATCCATGAGAGTTGAGCAGAGGTATCACTAGGAGCTGTGAACAGGATCGTGAATGATGCAGGCTGGAAGGGACTTCTGGAGTTCTTTAGTGCCACCTACTTCTCAAAGCATGGCCAACACCTTCATGTTAGACACAATTGAGCTTGTTCTTGATTTTCTTCCCTCACTGATTATTTTTCAAATGGAATTTTCAGTTAAGGTCAAGCCTGGTCATCTCCCCTGCATAAGTGTGGACAGGCACATGGGCCAGCAGCAATTGCCATTCAGCAATTTCCATTGTGTGAGTTACCCCTTCTGTCTGTGACCTCCTGGAGGGGCTGACTTCTAAGGCAAAATGTTTGCATCAAAGTTGTAAGAAATATCTGAACTTGGCCACAAAGAACTGAGCCATGATAATTGCATGCTCTTGAAAGTTTTGCACCTCTCCATGGCAAAACTCCTGTCCTTTAAGTTACTAGAGGAAAAATGCTGCAGGCTGTGTCAGGTCTTTTTTTTGTCCACAGTGTTCAGAGGTGGAAGGTAGGTGGAGGGAAAACTGTGTCTTACCACAGGTAAGGTATAGATGGTACCTGTTTCAAGAACAGCTGTTCTAATTCTGGATCCTTAATGCTTTACAAATAATACATCTGAAGTGGAGGATTCTTGTACATCTGGTGAGGAGAAGCAGCTTTGATTGTATATAGTTATCAGCAGTGCCCAGGAAAAAAAAAAAAAAAAAAAAAAAGCAGTTTTGAAGCATTATGTGGTTTATAACAAGGAATCTATTTCTTACCATAACTCTTAGACATCTCTGTAATGAGGTCATGTGCAAATATATGACCTTAACAATTCTGCAAATATCTAACAAAATCCTTTGCACAATTCTATATTCCATTCAGTAGGAAATATTCCTGGTTTGATTAACTTAAGAGGCAAGCACTGTTATATCTGGGACTCTTGTGCTAGTCTGTATTAGGGATTTTTCATTATAGGTAGTAGATAATTTTAAAAATAGATATTCTAAGCAAAAGAAAATAGTTATCTCTCTCCCTCTTTCCTGTAACGTTTCAGAGAGCACAATTACATCCCTAACTATGCAATTCCTTGCACCAAATCATGGCCAAGACAGTTGTTTCCTAAGGATGTTCCTTTTAGAACAAAAAAGAATGCAAGAAACTCCATGTAAGACAAGTCCACACCTTTTGATCAATCAGCTTTGAAAAAGTAAACCTTCCAAAACTGAATTTATCCTTTCCTCACTGCATCTGCTGAGGTCCAAAGATTAAAGTGATTAAAATGAAGATGTCTAATCTTTTTTTTTTCACTCAGAGGTGGCTGCATTTCAAGTGCTCATGGTATCTTGTCAGGTTTTCAGTGGCATTGATCATTTACACTGTTATGCCTGAGGACAAACACAATGATTTTATGAGCAGGTGAGTAAATCCTCTCTGAAGCTGAGTGGAGCAGTTGGTGCTGATTTTCAGCCTCTGGACTGACCTTGCTATGCAGGACAGAATTCCTGGATTTGCATTTAGCTGACATCCTGTCGTGATGGCCAGGTCCTTTCTACTTCTGAAAAGATGTCTGCATTCTAGCAGGAAAGCCATGCTGGTTTTAGAGCAGTTTTTTTACACTGAGGTGCTTTGGGCAAAGCCACATAGGTAGGAGTTCTCACTGTGATCCCAGGTAGGCACAAACTCTTCTAGCTCCACTGGCTTATTGCATCTCCATGCATGTATGCTACCAACCAAAAGATTTTAGAAAGTGATGCTTCAGGATGCATACATAAACACTAATTTTCCTTTTATACATCTGTGCTTTGTATCTGGTTTTTTTGCTAGTACATGGCCATATTTTGCTGCCAGTCTTTTTACCTGGGCACCATGCAGCAGCTCAAATATGCCTTGTTCTGCCACCTTTGGCCATTTGAGAGCTCTCTTCATTTTCTACTTGTCACACAACCACCTCACCCCTTCCCCAAAAAAGCCCTTCACCAGCTTTCTGTAAGGAATTCTGCAGGTGCTTTTACTACCTAAGTAGTAAAGGTACCTGACCTTATCTGCTTTGGAATATCCCCGGTGTCACTGGGTACATGTGCATCCTCCCTGGCTTGCTGCCTGAAGGACAGACCACAAACCCTCTTCTCTTAGGAGCTCTCTAAGAAGCCCCTGCAGCAGGTTCCAAACTTTCTGTGAGAAAACTGAAGGCTGTCCCTGCCTAGTCAGGACTGCACAACATATCCTACACGGGCATTGGCCTCAGGTGTTCTCCTTCATTTGAAGCTATGTGCAATGCTACTGAGGTCTTGTGTTATTTTTCATCACTGATGGAGTGCAGCTGAGAGAATAAAGGTGAAGAATAGCTCAAGGGTCTTGCTGTCAGACCAGTTGGTCCTGGAGTCAGGGAGACAAGAGCAGTACTAAGGAGATGAGGTGGATTTCTTGCTTATCAATATGAAAAGCCAGAAGCAGCTCAAATTTTAACCCCTTTTATGCTAAAACAATAAAAGCTATAAAAACACTAATCCTCCCCAATTAAAAATTAAAAAAACTCAAAAAATAAAACAAATTAAAAAAGCTTAAGTAAGTAAAAAAATCAGCAAATAAAAAGCACCCTAAATAAAAAAAATAATTAAAGTAGTCTTTAACTAAACTTTTCTCTTACATAGCCTTAAAACAGAACTTTCTTCCTGTACTTTAAAAATTGCACCTTAAAAAAACAGTTAACCAAAAGCCAAAAGTAACAAAGCTGTTATTAAAAAAAACCAAAAAACCAAAACAACCTAAAAATTAATAAAAAAATATAATAAAGCCCTCTGCCTTCAGAAAAAAAAAAAAAAATCTCTGTTCCTGACGCCCCCAAGTCCCAGGGGAGTGAATATAAAAAAGACAAGTCTCCCAATAATAAAAAAGTGTCATTTCTTAAAACTAAACAATGCATTCTTAAAAAAACCTAAAAACTGTTTAAATCCATAAACAATAGTAAAAACACTAAACATAAAAAAAAAAATAAAAATCACCACAGCAAATTCTCTTTGGGTGGCTGCCATGTCTAACATAAAAATACAAGGAGTTCCAACTGTGTTTTCTAAAAAAACCCATAATACAACAAAAGACTCCTCTCTGAGGAGATGAGGTGGATTTCTTGCTTATCAATATGAAAAGCCAGAAGTTCAGGAAAAGTGGAGAAAACCAAAAGCAAGAAGGAATAGGGGCAGCCCTGGCTAACTTGCTAGCTAGGTGCACATGTATAAAATCATGTCTTTATAAAATAAAATCATGAGAAAAAATGCACTGCTTGATTTTCTCTTCTCTTTTTCAACAGCATATGGCTGACCCTATTAAGAACGAGCATATATATATGTATGTATGTAAAATTACTCAGAAGGAAGCTTCCCACGCAAATTCACAATACTGCAATGGCTGGAGAAAGACATTGATTGTTTCAGAGCTCAACTGTGGTCAGCTTTCCTGGCAAGTGACCTTCTTTGTTAGCTGGTTTAATAAGACTGACAAACAACAAGATTTTATGCAACTTCCTTTCTGATAAATGCATGGGAAAAGTGTCAGTGCTTGATGTATTGTGGAAAATGTATTCATCTTCTTCATCAGCCTTGAGATGCCAGTTTTTCTTCACATACAGCTTTCAAGAACAGATTTGATTAAGTTATCCAAAAAGATCAAAGCACTATATTAGTTTCTTTTCCATGAACTTTACTGAAATCCCTCTACTAAGGAATAAACACAAATAATCAAACTGCTTTTTGAAAGGCATGAATGACAAGGACCAAATGAATGATGCTGGACTGCAAAAATAAATGCAAAGTATGAATAGATGCAATTTATCACAGACATTGTCACCAGACTCCTTGGATAGGCCCTCTTCAGCTGTCATTCTGAAGAGGTTTTTTCTAACCAGTGACAGCAATTTTTCTGCATTTAATGTATGTTTTTTCCTTTTTTGTCCCCCCCTCCCCTCCTTTTTCCCCTGAGAGCAGAACAGCCAGAAAGCACATTTATTTTCTATTTTAAGTTTTTTCATGTTCCTGCTGCTGGTGGGAATCTGTTAAAAGTGAATTGAAGATTTCTGTAAAAGTTCAGGTTCAGGACTTCATCCCTCGCTTAGTGTAGATGTCTTTGTAGGATCCCTGGCTCCATTACACAACGTTCTATACAAAATAGTTTTATTAGTTTGCAGCCCCCTCACCCCACAATGAACAGCTCACAAAGCAGTCTGGCTTTTGGGCACCTTGTACACATATTACCTTAGTTGCAATTATATTCCTCTAAACAGGAGCCTTCCTCTCCTCTTCCTATGGATAATTTCTAGATGATTAAGAGTATCTCATGGTATATAGGGCAAGGGAGGCAGGACCAGCCTTTTTGGGCAGAGACACTCCGCTCTCTGCTGAAAAGAGATAATAGCAAAGTACTCTTGTAAAGTGATTGGGGAAGACCCAAAGGTCAAATAATATTTTAATTTGAGGATCTCCACAGGAATATTACCTCTCTCTAAAGTCAGTGATAAGACAGACGTGTGCAGGAAGTATCCTCTTCCTCTGAAGGCCCCTGAGGACACCTGTCTCTGATGTACTCCTTCTTTGTGCTCCAGGCAAGGAACTCTGGCATCTGTTTTGGGGGGCATGTTCAAGCACCTACAACTCAGATGTGAAATGGCTCATCCCACTGCTTTTGTATTTCTGTATTTTGTAGCCAAGGGCAGTGGGAATGAAGGAGCTGAGTCATATCCCAGTAATTTGAACCCTGCTTCTACCTGGCAGGCTGCCTCATTTTGAAGCAGGTCAGATCCTCCTGGAAGCATTTATATGGCACCAGTCATTGCACAATTCTGCAACTGAAGGCTCACGGAAGGCACTGTGGTATTTCAGATACTGTGGGGGATTTCAGCTCACGTCAAATATAAAATATGCAATTATTTAAACAAGTGGATAGTTTCACAATTAAATATGTGACCATTCTTTGTAAACCATGTATTCTACAACTCTGTGCCTTGATTTAATTTCTGTGCCTCATTAAGGATTTCAGACTTCACTTCTAATAAAAGTTGTTTGTTATCCTTTGAAATTATGTAAGAAAATATTAAGCTCTTGATAAGGAATTAAGAAAGAAAATAAACCATTTTCCTGTTTTACTAGTTTGAATAGATATTTAATTAAAGTGACATGCCTTGGGCAAAACCTAATTAATACATCATCCCTCTGTAACTAAAATTAATGGAAGACTTATGACTGCTGAGCTGCAGGAGGGACTGAAAATTTCTTTTCTGCCTTCTTACTCATTTTTCATCTGACTATCCATCATTATTTTCTCATTGGAAGAGAGAAGCTTTTTTGCTGATCATTCATTTTTAATCTGTACTGATAGATGATTCCCTGCTAGCTCCACCAACTTTTCTATCTTGATCATTTCCATGGTGACTTTTAGCCTCAGCAAATGCTATGGCGAGGCTTTGCAGTGGAGGCAGCAAGGACCCAGCTCAGCCAATGCTTCCTCAGACTGACAGTTTTCCTTGCTGAAGGCACACCCGTGGGTGCGCTGCTTCCGTGTGGGGTGTGCTGCCTCCTGCCCTCTGCTTTCTGCTGGATTCTGCCTCCTTGGATTAGGGAGTTTCCTGAGGAATGTAAGGCACAAAGCTGCTGGGAACTCCAGGGTCTCTTGGTGAGTTCATGGACATTGCCAGGAGAGGTTTTGTGCCCTCTTCCCAGGATGGGCTTGTTCTGAGCTGAGAGGGCAGAGAGAAGTGTTGGTCCATCTGGCAAGCACAGTGGCTCTCTTGCTGTGAGGCAAGAAAAAATGGTCATCCTTCCCCCACCAGCCACCAGCTCTCACCTCTTCTCTCTGTTGCTCTGGAAGCAGTAGCCCCTGGGTAGTAATTAAGGTGACAGAAGGTCGCACCACTCTGCGAGAGGTGATGCAGTAACTATTAACACAAACACACAGTGGTGTTGTGGATGGACCCTTTTTCCTGTGGGATAAACCTAGTCTAGAGTTCCTCTTCCTTGCAAACCTTGTTGGGAGCCACAATTTTGAGAGCTTCACCACCAATATGCCTGTCTCTGTCTTCTCTGTCCTCTTCCTGTTCCTCCTAACTCCTGTCCATTTTTACCATTGACATGACCAGCCTTTTTACCTTGCTTCTCTTATTCGTCTGTGGCCTGATCTCATCTGTTTACAGTGGTGAGAGCACTTTCCAGTCTCAGCTCCTTTGGTGTGATCTACCTGCTGCCAAGATGCCTGTATGTATCAAAACCCACTAATTGAAATGAGAAATGTTGTTTTCCACGGCACTGCTGCACTGTTGCTCAGATGCTTTGTTTCACTTTCAGCTTCTTGAAATGGTCTGTAAATTGCTCAGGCTGAAACTCCTTCCCATCTGATTTAGTTTTATAGGTCACAGAGAAACAGGGTGATGGTATTGGCACAAGTCCAAGGCCTGCCACAATGATGCTATCCCCACAGAGTGGCCAGGTACTGGTGATGAAGACTAGAGCTGCATTCATTGCATGGTGGTACTCTGTATGGATCCTGCATAAATGCATGCCTGTAATGCCATGGCAGGAAGTCTTTGAGTGTGATGGTCTGAGTAGGAAGATGAGAAAAGTGGTACATGAATGAGAGAAAGATATAGAAGCTGACTCATCCTGCACTGTGGAGGGCTCATGCTCGGGAGTGAATGGCAGTGAGTGGATAGGACAATGGCCCCTGCTGCTGTCCATGAGGAGGGCTGCTGGTCTCAACATGATGGCAGGAATGTGGGATAAAATCCTAAGAGTCTTGTCCTCGGCCATGGACCTCATGGGATGACAGAAAAATTGGATTTCTCTGGATTTCTTTTGATACTCCCCATGCAGTGACTCATTCTTATTGTGTATGAAAAGAACTGTTGTGGAGATCAGCTCTGGAATTTCTGCACATTAGGGGCAATGGCTGTGCAGACATTTTTCTCCCCTCTCATCCTGCTACTCTGCCTGTCACTCCTAGTCCTTCTCCATGGGAGGCTTTATGAAAGGGGACTGTGTATTCTCTAGTGCACATTTCCACAAACTGCTCCAAAAACCACTGCTAAGGAAGAGGCACACCAGGCCAGGCTGAGACCCTCGGCTTTCACAGCAGAAGGAAACAGGAGGGCAGGAGAGAGGCGCGTCTGAGAACAAGAGAAATTGGAGAGGCATCTGGTGATAGAAATAAAAGAGTGTCAGGAAGGAGGGGAAGAGGGTGAGGGAAAGAATAATAACTTAGAATACAAAACAAAACCAGAAAGTGGGGATGTAAGAAATAAACATAAACATGCTATTGTAGCTTTTCTTATTATCGCATCTCTATTTCATTCTTGGTGGGGAATTTGTTAGATCATTTGCAGACAGTAGCTCCTAATCTGTTTCAGGAGTTTTTACGAAAGCTTGTTCTATTTCTGCTCCTCTAAGGACTGCACTTCACTTCAGTGGAAGTCTGAATTGCTCTTTACCTAATTGGGAAGACCTCCATTAGCCACCTAATTGGGAAGACTTAGGCGTGCTGGAATGAATTTTTACCTTGCACTCTCACTAAAATAAGGAAAATAAGATTGAAGTTGGTAAATCCTGTGACGGGATAGGATGTTTTGCAACATGGAATACAGTTCAACTGCAACATTTGATGCTGGAATGAAGCATCAGGTTGGGTGTTTCAGGCAGCTTTATTCACTGGATACTGTGAAGTATCATTGCCTTCTCCTCCAGAAAGTCATGTAATTTGCCATTAAATTTAGCTTTGCTGCCCTGTAACTGTAACTGTGGCAACTGGCTCTCTGTGCCATGTGGGACTTTGGAAAGTTTAATATTAATTTCATATTTCCTTCCTGGCTCCCACAACAGCCAAAGTGGGGCACTTTTATGCTCTGGCTTCTGTGGCATGCCAACTTTTTTTGGGTGAAATTTTATATATGTGTAACATTTCTTAGTTCCTGGATCCCAGAAAGGGTGTGAAACATCCAGCATATGGAGAAACAGAATTATTAACACAGCGAAAGTGAGAGAGAGCCTTGTTACTCTTGGAAGCTTGTGGGACTAGGCAATGGGTGAAGGGAATACTGATCAGCTCTGGGGTTGGGTTTCTGGCGTCCAGAAGGCTACAGACATAAGGATGGGGTTGCAGGCTTGACAATTGTCTTTGCTGCTGTTCTCATCCTTCCAGGATCACAGATGTGCCATCCTAACTAAGAGGCACTTCACAGCCATGGTGACACATAGATCTGGCCCCAGGAAGTGCTAACATAGAGCCTAACTCCTTCTTCCTACAGGTGTGACCAGGCAGCAAACCAGGAATGGTCTGAGAGAGCCAGCGAGATGGAGAGGAGATGGAGAGACGTGTGACTTGTGAGTGGGAGCATGTGGAGAGCTGAAGCAGAGAGAGGGAGAAAACTGTGCTTTCAGCATCCCATGGAGGAGGGATTTTCCTAGCCCTGTATGCAGACACACAAGGTAGGCATTTGGCTTTTTGCAAATAGAGTTCTATGGCACTGAACTGTGGGACTGAGCTCCTTGTGGGTAAGGCTTTATGAGTCTGCCTACAACACAGCCCTCAGGTTTATCTATCAGATGCCTTTGGCATGAGAAGCAGGACACTGATAATAATTGCCAAAGATAATATTCAAGTTGTTTTTATCAACATTCGTAACTATATTTCCAATACAGAAACAAACCTGCTCTCTCCCTGTCCCACCCCACAGCATGAACACACGAGTATTTCCCAGTTTGCAGCAGCTCGAGCTGTGCTCCTGTATACAGCTGGCAATAAATAAGAAGAATAAATTCTTCTGGCCAAGAAGAGCAGAACAGAATGCTGAGCAGAGCTGAGGCTGGGTAAACATTCAGCTACTTAACGACAAGTGAAGACCTGAGCTGGCTGGCCAGCTCTATATAAGGGTCAGGGAACTGCATTTTACCAATTTTCTCAGTCTTCTCCATAATCCAAGGCAGGGATTATGAGCAGTTTCAGAGACAAGATATCCCACCTGTTTTGGGATATGAGATGAGTACCTGCTGTCTAGATAAATGTAGATGAATGGTGTAGACTGAACCCCTACTTTCTGCATGGATAAAGATGTGAGGACATGGTTTAGTGGTAGACTTGGCAGTGTTAGGTTAACTTGATGTTCATAAAGGTATTTTCCAACCCAAATTATGTTTTGATTCTATGAATCCTGCTGGCTGCAGTGTGGTGGAAATCCTTTCAATGTCTTAGTCATTCAAGGTCCTGCCTGATCACAAATGGTCCATTAGATTCAAATGCATAAACATGAATTTCCCAGTGAAATGAAATAAAGGTCAGCTTGTCTAAGTTTTGATGATCTTGTTCCCTGTTTTCCAGCCTGGTCTGTGTTGCAGAGACAGCCATGGTGCTAGGACTGAATTCCACCAAATCAGCTGGTCCCCAGTCCCAGGTATCTAGGTGATCACCAAGCTGTGGCCTTTGGTACTATCTGAGAAGCAAGCACTTGGATAACAGCTTGTTGTTACACATCCACACAAAAAGGAAGCTTTCCAGACCCTTTTGGAATGTGAGTCATCCAGTGCCTTTTCTGTCCAGGCTGTCATCAGTCACGGTTTATAGTGTACCACAGGCTTTGCTGTGAAGAGGAATGGGCACCAGTGCTTCTTTGTGCTTATAGATGTGCAAAGATGGGGCACTCCTTCCTCTCCCACCTGACTTCCAGCTTCTCTGGAAAAGCAGTGATCTGAAAGTAAAAAAAGGTCATTTGTAAAGCCATGAGACAAACACAACAGAAGGCAGTTCAAGCAGTTTTTAAAGAATTTGGTTTATTTTCCATCCCCGCACATTCATAACCAGTGCAAGCTCAGCCTGCATTCAGATGGGAAAGGAATTGTCTGGCACCAGTGTCCTGAAACACCAGGAAAAAAGCCAACTATCCCAAACAGACATTACCAGAGGTGGGGTGCTGTAACAGCAGTGGCCCTCTGTTTCATAGACAACCTAATCTTATTTGCTTATGGCAAAGATACCACTGGTCAGGCAGGCTTCAGCTTTTTCCTAACCCTGGGCCTGAGCTAGACTCTGGGTATGGAAATTACTATGGCAGGTAACTGGTTATTTTGGAAGCATTTCTGCTACACTATTCTAGACTATTATTCTGGAGGAAAAAAATCACAGAGTGATTTGATCTGCAAACAGATACTTAGCAGAATTATTATGTTCTGTACCCACACACAGCAATCCCTCCACATTATGAGAGACACGGTGTTCAAGGCTGAGCCATAACAGAGTGGGCTGTGTTTCTATGGGCTGAAATGTCAGGATAAGGATCTTATTCTGTTTTTGTGCTGTTGAGAAGAAGGAGAAAAGTGATACAAAGCCTTCTCAATTTCAAACATAAGCTTGGCAATTACTGCTGCACAAATACTTACTCCTAGGATTGCCCACCTCTGGGGGTGGTGGTTTCACACCTTTTCAGAGAAACTTGCACTGACATAAAACCTGGCTAAAAGCCACACATCTGAGCTCCTGGCATTTTTCTCTTCACATGCACTGTGTGATCCTGACAATATTTCCCAGATGGGCAGCTGTGTAAGGATGGAAGAAGAGATGTGGCTGTACACAGTCATCAAGCATGGGTTTTGTTCTCCATGGTTATTTGCAGCCTGATGTTGGTTTTCATCACTGATATTTTAGTTTTTTCAAATGAAAAACACCTTTTGATGATGACCCTTTGTTCCTCAGGTTGTGTCTGTATTCCTGCAGAACTCCCAACAGGGAAATACTTTCCTGGCTAAGTGTAGTGAAAGTCAATAATTACTTTCTTTCAACTTACCACAGTTCTCAGGATTACGATTAATAAAATACTGACTCTCAGCAAAGAAGCTTAAATAAAGGATGGGTACTTCAAGTTCAGCCAGCTATATTGATTAGATAGCTCCATTTATTTCTCCCTGCTCACTGAAATTGTTTGAAGCTGTTGCATAGCATAGGCAACTAATGACAGCTGTACTTGAGACGAAGTGGTTTTGACTCAAGTGCTATTGAGAATAAATTTAAAGTATCGTTATCTAGACATCACAGAAGTGACTAAAATCTAGAATGCAAGCTCTAAAGTAATACAGACAGATAGCTGCTGAACACGGAACAAAGTAG
This sequence comes from Passer montanus, assembly GCF_014805655.1. Lineage (NCBI taxonomy): Eukaryota > Metazoa > Chordata > Aves > Passeriformes > Passeridae > Passer > Passer montanus. The sequence goes on along the minus strand of NW_024368374.1, from coordinate 6,690,899 downwards.
GAGGGCTGACTCTCTAATGAAGCACGTTAGACTATTGCTAAGCCTCTCCCCATGCCCATAGGCTGCAGGGAGGCAGCTGGGAGCAGGAGGAAAGTGCAAGTGAGAGGGCTGCCAAAATCATCAGAAGTGAGAAACAAGTACTGATGCCCAGGTAGACATAGCAGAGCCTTTGACTGGATGAAAGAAATGCATTCTGCAAAGCTATTAAGAGCTGGTAAGGGGCAAACCAGAAGGACAGGACAGCAAAGGTGACTCAGCAGTATGCAGTGTTAGAAATAGCGCAAGGATCTGACCTCCTCTGAAGTGACACTTTTTTATTGGCACAAGCAGATTCTACATCCTTGTTTGTCCTACTGTATAATCAGCAGTAACTGCAAATGCATTTTTAGAACCTTAGCCATTTCTGTCTCAGGGTTTGGGAAGCAACTGAAGTTGTTGCTCTGTTTCTCCAGCCATTTTTGACCTTCACACTTTTATTTAAAGCATTTGTCTACTTTGCAAATTTCAGTGGCACTCACATTCAGAAGGCATCAAGTGCACACATTGAAAGATTTATATTACATGTTTTCTATTATCTCATGCCATCAACTCACAAACGAAATAGCTTTGGTGAAAGGATGCAGGTACAAGGTATGACATTACTCAGAATAACTCTTAAAATGTCCCTTGCTCTGTGGAGTAGTTTAAATTGACTGCTAAAAACCTGGCATGAATATATTTGCTGACATTTCTGTGAAAGACCATTCTGTGGACGGGGACCTACATAGCATTTTAAGTTTACTCACCCAATAAATAGAATAAATTGCTCTGCCCTGCCAAGGGTTTATCTTTGAGCACTTCATTTCATAAACAATCCCAATCCCATCCCATCTGTTTTACCTTCTCCCAAGTTTTTGGATGTACTAAAACTGTAGGTTATTTCCTGGGACTTGAAAGGGGAAAGCAGAGACACCATGGCATTGTATATGTCTTACTGAAACCATGTAGAATAGTCCACAGCTTCCTCCAGGAGGAGTAGAGGAGTGAAGGAATTTAATACAACTGGATACCCAGTACATTTAGTTATCACCAGAGGTTTATAATTATTTTTATGGTGTGAACAGTTGAATTTGTCTATAAACATGTAAATATATGTGTGTGAAAAGTTTTTAGACTGGAAAAGGTTGGTTTTGTTTGTTTTTGTTTTCAACGGTCTACATTGTTACAGGAGAGGATAATTTGGTTTTGAGTAAACAGAACATAATATATGTTATAGTTGAAAACCTCTCACAGCCCTTTGGCCTCTCCAAGGGACAACAAGTGCATCCTAGCACTGCAGCAGTGCAGAGCTGCTGGAGATGGCCCCCTGAAGGAGGAGGGAAAGGTTTTGGTTCTCCTGTCATGATTCCACCCTGGCTGGCAGCCGAGCACCACGCGGCCGCTCGCTCACACCTCCCCCGGTGCACTGGGGGAGAGAACCAGAAGAGTAAAACCACATTTCACTGTGGGTTGAAATGAACACAGTTTAACAGGTGAGGCAAAATCCACAAGAGCAAGGAAAGCAAAACAGGGAATTTATTCACCACTTCCCATGGGCAGGAAGGTGTTCTGCCGTTTCTAGGAAAGCAGAGCTCCATCCATCGTGTGTAACACTGACTTGGGGAAATAAAATGCCATCAATCCAAACATCCTCCCCTCTCTCCTTCTTACCCCAGCTTTATATGCTGATTATGATGATATCCCTTTGTCCAGTTGGGGTCAGCTCTTCCAGCTGTGTCCCCTCCCAGCTTCTTGTGCACCCTCGGCCCTCTCACTGTTGGGGTGGGGTGAGAGGCACAAAGGGCCCTGACTCAGTGTCAGCCCTGCTCAGCTGTGAGCAGTAACAAACACATCCCTCTGCTATCAGCTCTCTGAAGGTCACAAATTCAAAACACAACCCCACACCAGTTATTAGTAAGAAAATTAACTCTATTCCAGACAAAAGCACCACATGCTGAAGTCATTAATTATGATCAGTCTGTATCAATGGTCTGATCTGTTTTTGTATCACAAAATAATTGTGCACCTCCTAACAGGAGAAATTCTGAACTGTCAGGGTAGGAGCAGATGTGAAGGCTGCATCTCATGCAGAGCCTGTTTGGTGACACAAATAGTGATGGTTGCTGTCAATCTGCTCTCCCTTCTTCCTTGTACCTACAGCAGGAAAGCAAGTTACAGGCTTGCTTCCCATCTGATATTTTTGAAGAGCTGAATGATAAGAAAAGCAGCAGAATTGTATTTGAAACTTTTTGCTTTTTAAATCCTGGGTTCCTCTGCCATCATTTACAGCCAAGAGCATAACTAAGGCAGGGAGAGAAGAGGGTCTGATGAACTTTCCCTTTCTCACATTGGGGGTTTCCAACACAACAGCACTTTTCATTTAAGGTTTCAAGGGTGGGTTTGAAAGAATGCTGGCACATCAGAAAAGAAACAGTATGCATAAAAGACTACAAAAACTGCCAGTCCACTGTTTCAAGGCTCCATGGAATTTTCCAAGTTGAGAAAGAGCTCAATGCAGGAACCATCAGGTGAATGCTTTTTCTAACATGCACAGTCCATCAGCTCTCCCCCTTCCAGCTACTGCGGTGCTTTTTGCAGCTGAATGACAGCCGATGTCTGTCAGCAGGGGACACACGAGCTGTGTCACATTTCTCACAGGGCTGCCTGCATACATTACAAAACACCTCTCTCTTTGCCTTAGGACAGCTGTGCCAAAGCATGCTGGGCATTGCACTGTCTAAAGATTTAGAGTAAGGGTAAATGTGGAGAGACAGGGAAGATAAAGATGAGGGAACAGAATTAGTTTAACAGGAGAGCCTGGGCCTGTGGATGGAGTGTAAAGCACCAGCTGGCAGGATGGTGCTTTCTACCATAAACCATGCAGCCCAGACAAGAGTTATTAAAAAGAATTGAGACCAGACATGAGGGATACATATCATCTTGTTTCCCATCTCATTATATGCTGTGACATTTGTATTGTTATTTTATTGTGAACAATTTGAGAGGAAAGTGCTTTGCTTCATCAGAAGGTTTATGTCTGAGCTTGGTTTCTAATTTTTCATGAAGACCAAAAAGCATAAAAGGAAAGCACCACGGATGAAATGTAATTGTGCTATAACAAAAAGAATTTAAACCAGAGGCTAACTGGGTTGGAAAAGATTTCATAACAGTCCCACTTTGGACATTTCATGTTATCTTTCTTGACACAGGTTTAGCACAAATACTTGCAAGTTGCTGCAGCTGTTCAATGTTGTCTTGTTCCCAGCTCTTCTTAATGCAGACCTGCTTAGAATGAGCACCTCTCTTCATGTAACTGAGCCAACAAAAAGTTATATCTGAAATCCAGTGCTGCCACTGGCTTCAGCAAGACCAGCACTTACCCAAAGCTCTGACATGGCCAGTCCATAGTCAGGATGAAGGTTTCCTACCCAGCTCTGTACAATGCCCCTCTGTTCATCCATCTTTACTGCATGACTGAGCAGCTATTTGTTCTATATCTGAAATCCAGTGCTGCCACTGGCTTCAGCAAGACCAGCACTTACCCAAAGCTCTGACATGGCCAGTTCGTAGTCAGGATGAAGGTTTCCTCCCCAGCTCTGTGCAATGCCCCTCTGTTCATCCATCCATCCTTACTGCATGACTGAGCAGCTACTTGTTCTGGTTTGGCTTTAAGTGCTGTTGAACTGTTTTCTTGTGCTCCAAAATATATGCTTTGCTATAATGATTGAACCAGAAATGAACCTTCACCTAATTATCCTGTTACAATTTGCTTTCTCCTATATTCTTGTGGAGGGAGAGCTGGACATGAGCCAGCAATGTGCCCTTTCTTCTTCCTGGGCTGCATCAAAGGCAGTGTGGCCAGCAGGTTGAGGGAGATGATTCTGCCCCTGTCCCCTGCTCAGCTGAGACTCCAGCTGGAATGCTGCATCCAGCCCTGCCTCATGCTCAGCACAGAGCCTGGAGTAAATCCGGCCCAAGGCTCCTACTCAGGAACTGCTTGGGCATCGGTCAGCAGTTGGTGGGCAATTGCATTGTGCATCACTTGTTTTGTATACTCTATTTATCTGTTTATTTTGTAATTATTTTTAGTACTTGTCCTTCTTTCTCTGTACTACTAAACCGTCTTTTTTTCAACCCATGAATTTTACTTTTTCTTTTTCTTCCCGATTCTTGCCACATCCCACTGTGGTGGAGACTGAGTGAGCGGCTGTGTCGTGTTCAGCTGCCTGGTGAGTTAAACCATGACACTTTCTGATGCTTCTAATGGCAGAGTTCTAACAATAAGAACTGCAGAATACTTCAGGTTGGAAGTGACTTTGGGAGGAATCAAGTCCATTTTCCTGCCCAAAAGGGAGGCTAGCTTCAAAGCTAGATTAGAAAAAAAATCCAGTTACATTAGAAAAGACACATTGCAGGTTTGAGTTATCCAGCTGTGAATCTAATTCTTAGTGGATGTTGTTTTCATAAATTTTCAAGGGGAAAAAGGAGGAGAAAGCACTTCAGAAAGCATTAGTTGTAATGGCCTCTTTTTTCATTTGAATTTATTGTCCTATGCCTGGAAAAACACCTGGCTTTGCCTTACCTAGAGGACTGGAGGCAGCCTGGATTTGAATGGTGGGAAGATCAGGATAAATGAGATAAACAACCTGAAAGAGGGTGTAGGTGACTTGTTTCTTTGTCAGCAGAAGAAAAACAATGGAAAATAACCTGGAGGATGGGTAGGTATTAAGAAGTCCATCTCAATGTAATGACAATTTCAGTCATATGTGAGTAGAGCTGCCTCCTCCCCTCTCCTAAAAAATTGTTCAGCAGAAATCTTAAACAATCTTATGCAGCAACAGTAATAATAAAACCATTTTTCTTCTTTGTGTGCAGATAGGATGTGTCTTATAAAATCCTTGATAGTCTTCTGCTATGACAGGCTCCTTCTTCAAAATTTGTCTCAAGGTAAGCACCATCTTTAAGGAGAAATGTGTTGCACCCAGCCCTGTTAGCAGATAAAGTGCTATAATGATGTGCAGTTTTATAAATGGGGTATAATTTGATACAGAAAGCAGTCAAGTATGATTACAAGCACTCTGATTACAGCCAGTTGGGCTGACTTTGACAAACTGATCTGTATGTGGAGGAAGCTGGAGTTTCTTTTACTGCAGTATAGACCACAGTGTGGAGAGCATGAGTTCTAGGGACTTTGAGCTCAGATCACAGCTGATGTGAGCAGAGCAATTCTAATTAGTTGCTGCAAAAATTGCAGCTTGCAACAAAGCAACAAAGCACCAAAAAAATGTAATCTGGACAAGCAGAAACCAAATTTGATTTGGTTCATTTAATTTCAGGCTTATAATTTTGAACTTTATTGATATTTTCCTTTTAATGCTCTGAATGTTTAATGAATTTACTACTTCTTAACATTTAGCAAGATCTTAATCTTCCTTTTTACAGGGTAATACTTCTTGCTACAATAAAATGCAGTGTCTCTTCATCCCAATGAAAAGGATAAATTTCTTCTTCTATTTCTGTATTTTATACATATAATTAACTTCAAAAAGTATATCCTCTTTTAAAAAGGTATTTTAAAATCACACTTGGAGAAAAATTCATCAGCATTTTCTATGTCTTTTAGTGTATCAGCTCTGTTTCTTAAATGCACATCCAGCAGGCACTTCCATGCTCCTTGTCCAAGTAACCCAGCCTTTGGAGATCAGTTTGTGATTCACAGTTCACCAGTTCCCTGCCAGAGCCAAGATAATCCCTCCCTATGGTGGCAGCAGTGGAGAACACAGCTGTGGCAAGATTTTAGGTGTGGGTTGAACTTCAGGTATCTTCCTGAGCAGTACTGAATCAGGCTCCTGGTTAGGTATGTGGCTGAGCCAACACTTCAGCACATGAGTTCAAGTGCTTTCCTGAACTGTAGTCTCCAGCAGGCTCAATGTGAAGCTAAGAGAGATCCTTCTAGACCCTTTAATATATATACCTGTTTTTGGAAATCTCTGTGTATTCATAGCTAGCATATGTCATTTTATTTACATTATTATGGGCTGTGTTTCCAAAATGGAGTTTGGAGATGCACATGTCTCCTGATGGGAGCACACCTGAACAACAAAACTCCAGCTGTGGCTGATTCATCACTGTAGATCTAAATACCAAGTCATTCCTGGGATTTTCAGTTTGATTTTTTCTGGGAAAGAAAAAGATTATTTTTTAAAATTACAATAATTAGGATAATTAAATGAAACAGAAAGCAATTACTATGGGCTTATTATACCATCTAAAGAAGAAATGCAGTACTTTTATATGCTTCAGGAATGCAATTAAAGCAGGAAATTTTCTAAGCCCTTGCTTTCCTTAGTTTTAATTATTGCTGAAACCTGATTATGGAAGCACAAATAGGCATAGAAGAACAAAGGATGTTAAAGGAAGAAGCAAATGGAGTGGTCTGTGAGTTGTAAATGCACTTGCCTTTCACTTTGCTGACAAGCATTGGAGCTAAATTTTAGCAAGAACCTGGTCATTTTCTGTACAATTTGTATCAATTTGCAGCTGCTGCTTTCCTTTGGGTAACATAGCAGCTTTACACAGGTGAATAGTTTTAATGTCTTCTTGGAATGACTATCTCTCACTTCACTGAACCAAGGGATATAATTACACACTTCATAAGTAGCTACTAGCAAATGAAAATTGAAGTAAACATTTGAATATTTTAAGTGATGTTGTCGAGAATTTGGCCAATTCAGGTCCAATTGCTACACTTAGTACCTAGGAGACTGTAACTTTATCCAAGGTAAATAAGAAAGCTGACAGGGGTGCTGACTGTTATTTTTGGTTTGCCCTTTGGTTGCAGTTCCAGAGAGAAAATTTCTAGGAGAAAATATTTCCAAAGTAGGTCATTCCTCCAGCTATAGCTACACTACCAGCATTCATTACACTGTAACATGCCAAGCACCACTCAAAATTACCATTATATATTATGACTGCAGTTTAAATTCCCAGGATGCATCCACTGAAGAATATTTCCCAATATATTTTTTTTAAAAATGAAATTTAAAACACCACTAAAGCCAAGAGTTTATCTTTCTTGGGTTTTGCTATCATGAATGTTGTTCATGCTCTGTAGTGCGTCTGTGTGTGGAAACTCCTAATCAAATCCTATTGTGTACCAAAACGATGTCAACTGCATCTGAAATTTGCACACCTCGAGGGCTTTATGTTTCTTTGTCTTAAATGTCTAATTACTTTAATAAGGAAAGTGTTCAAGGAGTGCTAGTGCAATAAAGCAATTTTCTATCTCTGTAATTTTCCCAGCCTGCTTTTTGACAATGTATGTTGTTTCAAGCGCCTTGCAAGATAAACAACATTCCATAGTAAAATTCTGCCGAGTACTAGAGAGGGCTTTTGAGCTGGGAATGCAAGATCTGTGAAGTGCCATATTTTCAATAAAGGGCCTCCTTTTCTATGTCAGCTTTTTATTGATTAATTGCAATTATACTACTGTAGGCAGTGTCTGCATGCTTTATGGATTTCTTTTGACCCAACTAAGCCATTCTTGCATTCTCTATTTAATTGTAAATATGAGTTTTAATCTCTTCCCATTATTTCTTGCTTGAAAGGGCTGATATTAATGGTGGGGAATGACAGATGTATTTTAATTACACCACGACTATTTCTATCTGCTATTTCTCTTTGTTAAAAACAAGCAGAACTTTGTACATCCACACCTAGGTGCAGGCAGTGTTGCTAAGCTACTGCTGTGCTGGCTGGCCCTTGTGGGTAGCATCCTTCAGCTGAGAGGATCAAGGGTACCTCAGTTGCCAGCACATGTGACCATTGCCTTCATGTACATGGCTCAGGTAACCTAACACCTGGGGCTCAGAATGACATAAAATTAATATAAATGTAAGATGGAAAAGCCCAAAATTAGCTACTGCTGCTTTTAAAGCAATAGGTGCTGTGCATTGCCCTGTCCTATGTCCCCAGAGTGCTTAGAGCACAATAACCTTGTGTGGTTAATGAGCAGTCCCCCTGCCAGCACTGGGACAAGCTGAGCAAACTGTCAGGGAATGAAGATGCCTCTTCACCCTATCACTAAACCTGCCAAGCACAAAATTCTCCAAGATCTTGGACACCCCAGGCATGACTTGGGCAATATTTTTATGCCCAAATCCAAACCCATGTGTCTTTCATGCCCAGATTGAAGAAGACTTTTGCTGATGGTGTCTGTGGACACTACTGAGGCTTCCCAGTGATCCCTGAGCCCATGTGATGGAGCCATGTGTGGTAGTGGCTCATGACCTGACACAGAGCTGTTCATCCTCAATGGGAAATCTAAAGAAATCTCTTTCCTGCCCAGCCGACAAGCTTCTGTCCTGGAGCTATAAGTATAAAAACTATACTCAGAACCACAAAAGATGGTGTACAGACCTACTCTAGCTGAATATATAATTAAAGTACAAATATGTAATATACAATAAAATATATCCAATAAAATACACAATTTCAGTATTTCAGGGCTCTAAACCTTGCTTTGGTGACTGTAGCCTCACATGGGCACTGGCATAGGTTGCTTAGAGAAGCTGTGAAAGCCCCATCCCTAGAAGTGTTTAAGGACAGGTTGGATGGAACTCTGAGCAACCTGGTTTAGTGAAGATGTCCCTGTCCACAGCAGGGAGGGGCTGGAGCTAGGTTGTTCTTAAGGTCCCTTCCATGTTTTTTTGGAGCAGTATTGTTACCAGTTGAAGGATGAGGTAAGCTTGGAGTAGAATAATATGATCCTTATGAAACAGCAGCAGAAGGACTGCTACTTGGGATTATCACACAACCATCACATTGTTTAAGTTGGAACAGACGTCCAGGATTGTCATGTCTAATCATTAACCCAGCATTGCCAAATCCACCATTAATCCAGGTCTGTAAGACATCTACAGGTCTTTTAAATACCTCCAGGAATGATGACTCAACCACTTCCCTAGTCAGCCTGTTCTAACACCTGACCACCCTCACCTGAATAAATTTTCCTAGTATTCAATCTAAACCTCTTCTGACCACTTCCTTTGGTCCTATTGCTTGTTACTTGGGAGAACAACCCCCATCTGGCTCTACCCATCTGGCTACAACTTTCAGGCAGTTGTAGAGAGTGACAATGTCTCCCCCGAGCTTCCTTTTCTCCAGGCTAAACACCCCCAGCTCCCTCAGCTGCCCCTCACCAGACTTGTGCTCCAGACCCTTCCCCAGCTTCTTGCCCTTCTCTGGACATGCTCCAGCCCCTCAGAGTCCTTGTAGTGAGTAGCCCAAAACTGAACAGAGGATTGAAGGTGTGCCCTCACCAGTGCTAAGTACAGGGGCACAATCCTTGTCCTGATCCTGGTGGCCACACTATTGCTGATACACAGGATACCACTGGCCTTCTTGGATTAGGTGTCTCTTCCTTTTTTTCGTACCAAAGGGAATGAGGGCAGCTTGCTCTGAGCATGCAACTTCAGCTGATGGTTTGCTTCTGGTCACTTTAGGTTATATTTGGTTAATAATATCTAACCTACACCTGAAAATATCTTGAAATGGGAGATTTAAACAGAGAAAAACATGTAACTTAAAAACATGTAACTTTGGCTCTCAGTGGATGCTTTGAATATTTGATAAACTGCCTAGGTTTCTTTGCAACTCTTTAGACATGATCTTTCAGCTTCAGCAGTCATTTTGGAAAGGGATCTGAGGATAAGGCCCCAGGATCTGCCATGGTAACAACATCATTTTTTATCTGTTTCAAAGGATGGATTTGTCAGTGAAAGAAGACACTGTTGTGATTAAGCTGGTAAGCTTTGGCTTACGACCGTGGACTCCGTTTCAGTTTTGCTGGAGGCTTTATTTGTAACATCAAGAACACCAAATTTTTATGCCCTGGTCCTTTATTCATACATGAGGTACTCTTTAACTACTGGTTCTCATCCGTCCAAACATTTCCTAGTTCTTGGACCTCAGTAGTGTTTCATAGGAGTCCGTCTTGGCAGGAAATTTTAAACATCCCCCAACAGAGGAACAATAAAACAGAAGCATGAACAGCCTGAAAAGGGATGTTACAAAGTTGAAGTACACATTCTCCCAAGGATGGTGGACAAAAATATATATCATTTCTACTCTACCAATAAGCTTAGATGATTATTTATAGATTATTTATAGTACAGCTGGAAAAAAATTACTCCCAAGGATGGTGGACAAAAATATATAATATATCATTTCTACTCTACCAATAAGCTTAGGTAATTATTTATAGTACAGCTGGAAAAAAATTGTTTTCCTTAACATGCTTTTTTTTTTTTTTAATCTCCTGGCATTTATCAGAAAGAGAAGAACAAGAGCACTCAGATTTGTTTGTAAATTAAAAAAAAACAGACATAAAACAAAGAAACAAAGAAACAAACCCAAACCTTAAAAAAATCAAATATAAGCTGAAGTAAATAAAGCAGATGAGGATTTCAAACCACAACAAAAAATAATCAAAATATTTCTGTTAAGAGATATTTTGAAGGCCCATTTTGCATCAACCCACAATTATACATTGAAGTAAAAATTGCATTACATGAAAGAGGCAGAATAGGCTGACTGAACTCAGCCTCATCTGGCACCTTTCTAAATGTATCCATTGTGAAGGGAATGCCTTTTGGGTGGAGCATGAGTATCTCCAAACTATTCCTGTCTTCTAAATTTCTTTAAGAAATATGGGTGTAGGACTACTGAAAATTATATTTTATGGCTTTCTTTTTCCTAAAACCTGCAGCCCAAATACTTCTTCAAGTATGTACTGCAGTGTCTTTAAAAGTCAGGCATCAGCTTGAATCATAAGATTATAGAATCATAGAATGATTTGGGTTGGAAGAGTCCTTAAAGGTTATTTAGTTTCAATTTCCCTGCCATGGGCAGGGACATCTTCCACTAGAACCTATTGCTCAAGCCCCATCCAACCTGGTTCAAGATATAAGCAAAGAGCTAATTCTGACTTTAAGATAGATTTTATTCCAAATGGTTGTAAAAGTCTTCATGTGAGGAAGTAGAGTGGGATACTATGCTGCAGCAATCCCTGGACAGAGCATTAAGTGAATAAATCTTGCGTGTACCTGGGCTGTCCTGGACTGCTGCTTGTTTGGGTTTTTATATATCTCTAAAGACCTTTTCTACTTGGCTGATTACCTGATTAACCAAATTTATCATTTTCCCCTCTCAGTTTGGAGGAGTAAGCTATATTTCCCTTTGAAAGATGAATTCTGGGCAAACTGCTGTTTTAGATCCTGCAGAGAAGATAATCTCATGTGCAGTAATTAGCTCTTCAAGTGAATTTCACAGTCAGCTCCATTAGGAAACTGTCTTTACTGTTCACTTCTCTTAACTGCTCCTGCTTACATAATGCTCTTGCAAAGCTACAGGTTTAGATTAGAGGATTTGTCTTAGTTTATAGCTGTGCTGCTTTTAATTTTGTTAATGGTAATTCAATCTTACATTTCTTAGTTTTCATACACAACAACCATTTTCTTGCATCTGATATTCTTGCTTCATGTTTTTCTCCCCTGTTTGCATCTCAGTTTTGGAGTTTATGCCAACACAATGATGTGCTATTGAAATCAGAGCCAGCACTCATTAGCTCTAGTAATTACCACCTTCCTCTGTCCTGGAGGGGTAGAGCATTGCTCCTTTTCCCACTGTCAGCCAAGCTTTTCATTAGTGCAGCCATCCACAGTGTTAACAAATCCTCTTGGAGCAGTGGGCTGCTCCTATGTCCACCCAGAGTGTAGGGATGATCTTCTCTCAGCCAGCGGAACCCCTGCCTCTCCTCTCCCTGAATCACAGATATAACAGCCAATACAAGCTGCCAATGTACATTTGAAAATCTCCCTTGTTATGATTACTTCTTTCCACATCAAATTAGAAAAATATTTTCTCTCAAATACTGCTCAGATTTCTGCCCTTTGTTTCTCTTTCTGAGTTTTCACTACTGTTTTCCCCATTGTAACCTTCTAATTGCCTCCTTTCTTCCTGTTTTCTGGGTATCCCTCCTTGCACTAAACCATAACCAAGGAGGGATATCATAATCATGTGCTTGCCTCATGTCTCACCTCTTGCAAGGATCAAAAATAAAATGAACAAGAAAGATACATGACTGTTGAGAAACTCCACATCCACTGTCCCAGAGAATACCTGTTTGTGGCACCAATGCAATTTGGAGTAAAATAAGTCCTGGGGGAGGCAGATCTGGGGACATTGTTCCTTGCCATGCTGTAGAATTACTGAAAATAATTTCAGGATTGTGATGTTATTTATCTATGCCTTGCTCATGCTACTAAATATTAATTTTATTTTGATTGAAATTTATTTAACACCCTTTTGTTAAAAGGGGGTTTTACCACTCAGTTATGACAAAGGAATAGCATTTGTCTTTTTTGCTTGTTGAAACATGGCATAGCTAGGATTGTCTTCAGCATTAGCAACAGATGGCTAATTCTTCCTTCTCTTCAAGACCACCAGGGATAGGAAGGCAGTTATTTTTGGGGACTGACAATATTCCTTTCCCTTTGGCTGCTGGGGTTAAACCTCAGAGTTTGGTTTTGAATTCTGACCTGTTGTCTATCGTTGCTCTTCTCCTACCTCTGCTAGCTTTTCTGATGACAGACATTACAGCTACATGACAGCAAAGAGCTTGATCTGTTTCCTGAAACCTCAGTGAGCCTTGCCGATGACTCTGCAATAATCTGCAGGTCCTGTGATATTCAAGACCCAATCTGAATTTCTTCACTGACAGAAGAGCTGACCTGTATGGTTTGTCATTTTTTTGTCATTGTGCTGGATCAGGGGTAAGGCCTAGCTAGGGCTAATTGGCACCGCAAAAGAACTTCTGATGTTTTCTGCTAGGAAAGTGACATTTGAAGACTTATGCCATTAGCCAGAAGATAAAACGGAAATAAATGACCTATTTTTAAGATAACTAGATTCAGTTTTGGCATTTACATATATTTCTGCCATACAAGCAAATTAATTTGCATAAAAATAAAGCAATTTGTCAAAGATGATGGCACCATTTCAGATTGGAGTCCAATAAAGAGAGGCTGCTTGTGGCAAAGCATCTATGTCATGTGCTTGGCTAGCCCTGCTTACCTGTACTCTTGGAGAGGAGAGGTCAGACCATGAAGGGAAACAAATAGACTTGTTTCCACAGATGCCAACTGATCTATGGGCGGGGTTTGGTTTTGTCTTAGTTTGTTTTTCCCCCACATACAGTGGCCTAGGTCTGGATCTTTACTACAGGATTTTCAGAGGCAGAATTTGATAATCCCCATCTGGATAAGAGGGATTTTGAACCTTAGAGTGGATGTTGTCTCTTAAATGAGCTAATCCTGGAGAGAAGGTGTGTGTTTGTACCTGGCCTCTTCCCTTTGCCTCCCCTCCTCGGGGCACACTCTCCACCCTGGTGGGATTCAATGTCTGTCAACTACTCCTGCAAGCATTGGCCACCACTGTCATATGCTTTGTGACATAAGAGTTTTAGAAGCTCAAATCATGTACAGGATAGCACAAGAAATGCAGAATCTGAAGTTTCTTGGAGTTCCTTGAATTTTGGAGGGGCAGCTTTGTTTTGTGTGCTAAAATAGAGATGGTGATTTCAGATCTGTGAACTTCAAAAAAATGTGCTGGAATAGTATGGATCTTACTCTGGAGCTAACCCATGCTGAAGTCTGTTACTGCAGGTGAAATTACCCTAGAGACACATCTGATCTGTCATGGCCCTCATCCACCCAATCATATGCCTAACTTTAGGCCAACTAATAACTTTCCTCAATCAGGTTGCTTCTTTGAAGCTAATAGAGCTATTCCTATCTCCAGGTTAGGCATACACATTCAATTATCTTGCTTAATTAGAGTCTGTGATTCCTTATATTGGCCAAGATCTAGTGAAAAGATTTTATTAACAATGAAGTCAAATTTGCATATATCCAATTCCTTTTATTATCTCTACCATAGCATCTGTGTCATTTGTATCATTAATTAATGAAATTATTATCTCAAATCAGCTTTCATGGCACTTGAGAATCTTACAAGTATTACAGTGTAAGTATAACAAAAGGAAGAGACCAACTCTGTTAGTATAGTTAAACCTTCAGAATTTATAGATTAGATCATAGAGAATTTAATTTAACATTCTCTAAAGAATTTCACAGGTCTTTTTCTGCAAGATATTTTCTCCCTTATCCATCTATTTTAGAGCTGGGTTTTTTCACTTCTTTTCTAGCTAGTTCATTTTTATCCTTAAGAGTACACTGTATTTTTAAATTTCTGAATCTTCCTTACACTTTCACTTCCAAAAATAGCAAAAACCTCTTTTGGAGAAATATGTTCTTAATTTTCAATTGTCAGAATGAGTGAATATTACATCCTGGTGTTGTAAGTTATGTGTGCAGGTGTATAATTCCCTGAACTGGAGAAACAGACATTTTTTAACATAGTGAAAGAGGGAAGAGACTGTGTAAACTCCTGATTTTCCTTCTCAGGCCTTGAAAACTTACGTGTCTCTGCATATTCAGGGACATTCACATTATCAGGATATTGTGATATGCAGGCAGTCCTCTACAAAGATGAAAATATTACCTGATATTTGGTCTCAACAAGCTGGTGTGGAGCATTCTGGTAGTCATCACTTGTGTCTGGAAGTCTGTGGGTTTCTGATCAAGTCCCTTTCTCTGCCTATGAAATTACAGATGGGTGAAACAAACCCTGCTCCCAGAATCGCTTCCCTTAAAAAAATCTATTGTAGTTTAAAGTGCTTACAAATTTTTGCAACTCTGAAGTGCATTTGTAGCATAGATATACTACACAAAAATCACAGAACAAGAAGAAATCCCTACTTGCAACTTGTTGGGAGTAAGACAAGAGTAGCACATCACATGTCAGATTCTTGATTATCTATAAGGGAAAATAATCCCAGACAGTTCTGCCTGGCTGATTCTACCCAGAACAGGATTAATTTTTGCTATACAGCTGAATTGACTGATGATGGAATGGCCAATATTTGATGTGGTATTGCTGTCAGCAGCGCTGCAATAAAACAAAGCAATAAGGAACAGGGCCAGCACTCAGACAGCTGAGCAACATTTGTAAAGGTAATTCTACAGCTTTACAGTTGTTGAGAAAACATGTGCTTTGATGTGCTAAATTAGCATGTAAACTCCAAGCCAAAGGTTTAAAACACTCAGCATTGCAAAACAGTGTTATTGTATTTAGCGCATGGAAATGACCTTCAAAGGAATAACAAG
Organism: Passer montanus; assembly: GCF_014805655.1. Classification (NCBI taxonomy): domain Eukaryota; kingdom Metazoa; phylum Chordata; class Aves; order Passeriformes; family Passeridae; genus Passer; species Passer montanus. The sequence continues at coordinate 6,675,594 of NW_024368374.1, read as the reverse complement.
AGCATAACAGGAACTCAACAGACCCTTTTTTGAGTAGAAAATGTACCTAATGGTGGCATTTTCCCCTGCCCTGTGTCAGACAGGTAAATCCAATGATGGCAGATGCCCTCTGTCATCCCAGGATAAGATGGGTCATCCCGGTGGCGGGCGGGCACAGCGCTGGGTAAGGCTGCCGTGTCTGCCCGTGTCCCTGGGCAAGAGCTCAGCAGTTGGTGTGTGCTGGGCAGGCAGCTCTGCCAGGACATTGCCTGTGGAACTAGCTGGTTATTTAGGTCTAGCCTGGAAGTGGTTTTTGTGAGCTGCAGACTTCCCCTGAAAGAGTCCTGGGGCTCTGGACATGGCTGGAGGAGTGGAAAGAAGTGTGGCATGGACCCCAAAGTGAATTGTTAGTTTACTGCAGTGTTCTTGGCTTGCCTAAAGGGGCTCTAATGGCTGCTTTTTATTGAAACAGTTCAGCAAATGTACTGTTGGTACTTTCTGATAAAATGGTTCTCATGACCCTCAGTTCAGCCAGGCTTTTCAAGATGTATGGAAATCTAAATCCTTTAGAAAGGCACTGGTACATCGATGAAGTCAGCAGCCATAAACACGGACTTAATGCTTAAATAACCAAATCTTGTGACGTGGTGCTGCACTCTGTAAAATATCTACACGTGAGACAAGTGCCCAGCCATGGATGGGTGTGCAATGCTTCCTTAGATACCCTTGAGCACCCAAGAGACATGGCAAACCCTACAGAAGGCTGGCATCCATCAGCAGCCAGAGGCCCAGGGGTGTATGCTTGAAATACATGTGTGATTTCTCACCTCCTTGCACAATCACAGTGCCGTAAACTTAATTGTAAAGTGGGTTGAAAGTGGATTGTAAAGTGAGAAGTATGCTTATGAGGGTATGGGTTTTTTGCCAGTTTTTAAGATACTTTTTAGATCTCGATCTTATAAGAATTGTAAAGTGGGTTGAAAGTGGATTGTAAAGTGAGAAGTATACTTATGAGGGTATGGGTTTTTTTGCCAGTTTTTAAGATACATTTTAGATCTCGATATGTTTCTAAGCAGCCATCTTACAGCCCCCTGAAACCTTCCCTACTTTTCATTGTGATGCTACAATGCCCTCCCATAAGCTACTAGGGCAATCTGTTACCGTTTTCTGGCAGTGTTACTCCATTTTACAATAAAAGAAAATACCTGCACCTGCCTATTCTGCCAAGAAGCTTGTAAAAGGCTCGGGAAACTTGAGAGAGGAACAACTATAACTGATTTGACAAAGCCAACTCTAACAGGCTTTTGTATTTCTGAAGTATCTTATAAGGACCTTTAATTTTGCTTTATTTTGAGAGAGAAGTGGTGGAGGGAGATTGTCATGTTACTGGTGAATAGAGGCATTCACACAAGCAAATAAACACTGAAGGTCTTCAGTGACTGATTTTAATCAGAAGTGATTAAAGCCAAGGAAGAGACACGGTGACAACACAAATGGCTGTTCACGCTTTCCTAGAGCTCAAGGTTTCCAGAATTTCTAGTGTTTTAAGCAGCTCCAGGTCAATTCCATAAAAATGGACTATGCTTGCAAGATTGTGCAAGATCCTCCTTATCAAAACAAGGGAAGAGGACAAAGACTCATCACTTAATTGCAGCAAAAGTCAGCTTTGAAAGGTTTTGTGCTGTGTGCTGGCTGCTTCCTTCAACAATTGTGGAATGGTTTGTATTGGAAAGGGTCTCTAAAGATCCGAAAACCAAGATAATCTAGTTTAGAGAAATGATGATTCTACCTTGCTCTTTCTTTGGTAGAACCCCTGCTGTTGCCAGCAGATGTACTGTGAACTGCTCGGGCAAGACACTTCACTGGGGAAGTCTGAACTTCTGAACCCAGTGCTGGTGATTCACCATCATTTGGCAGCCAGAAACATAATTGGAGTAGAAATAAAAAAAAAAAATCCGGTGTTCAGCAAAGGTTGTTTAAACAGTCTTTGGAATATCAAATAAATATGGTGAAATATTTTCTTGTTAAAATGTTGTTTGCAGTAATTGCATATTTTATCTTTAACAGCTAGTTGTGTTTGTAACCTGTCTGAATTTTTTGTTCAGACTTAAACTGTAGCAGCTTATTTTAAACTGCATTTATTATTTTTCCTGTGCAGGTTGCATAAATGAGTGTCAATAGGAGCAGTATGGAAATGAATCAATTTGTAATTGCAATAGCATTAAATATATTTTGCTAGTGTCTGAATAGAAAACATTTCACATGAAAAATTAATTCCACCCACTTGAAAGAGGAAATCAAAATTGTGCTTTAGTCTCTGCTCTTTAAAAATAGCTGATAGTCAGATTTTTATTTTATTTTCTTTTTTTTTTTAATATTTTAGTTTTTCTATGGAAATGAAAGTCAATGTTCTTTCTTTAAAATAGAATTATTTAAAGAAACAAGAATAAAGTCTGTGTTGGGAAATTTAATAGCAGACTTCTGGAAAATTTAGCTTGAACTGCAAAGCTCTGGTAAATAAGTTTAGTTGGGGAATGGACCTGAAAAGAATTTCTGAAACAAACAAAGGGCAAATGAAGTACTCATAGGTATTTTGTGCTGTTGTCCAAGCCTTGTCTACAAATCTGGATTTCATGTCATGTAAACATAGGATATTCTACCCCTATGTGTCTTAGAAAGCCCTTCCTGTGTAATTTTTTTCAGAGTTCTTCTCTTCATTGGTGGCTGAGAACTCTGTCCTCTTCAGAGGAAGCAAAAGATGTTTGAAGATGAAATCTAGTTAAAAAACACCAAAGGAGATTAATTATGGCATTAAATTAAATAACTTTAATTTAAGAATGAAAATATCTTTAGAAATTAGTTGTCCTAGGCGTGTGAAGATGGAGTCTGACTCAGCACAAATTAAGGAAAACTGATTTTTTTTTCTCCTGAGATTCCCAACTGAAAACAAAGCTCTTTTGAGGACCAACTCTCAAAGTCATTTTTTGTTGTCACTGACAAAATTTCAGGTAGAGAGTGACACAATAGGCATGTCAGGAACGAGAAGGTGCCGTTCAGCTGAGAACATTGAAACTTTAGAGTTCATTAACGTCTTTTCAATGTATTTTCACTGAAATGCTGTTTGAAGCATTCTCTCTGAAGAGTAGAAGAAAACCAGATTGTTATTTTTCTAGGAGTTCGCAAAATGCTAAATTTATTTTTAACTAAAACTGTCAGTTTCCCACAAAAATAGCTAAGAAATATTTGGAAATTTTCTTGTGTTTCCGTTTAGTGGTAACACTAAAATGCTTTGAGTAACTTTTGATTTTAATACCATGACATTGCAAAACCAGACGTCATTTCAAGCTGAAAATTCAAACCTGGTGGTTTGAAAAGTATCAAAAAAACTTGACTGTCAGAATGTCCTCAGAGAACCGACTTTCTATTTCTCTTTTTTTTGCCAAATGAAATGTCACTGCAAGTGATATGTGCCTACATAAAGGTTTTGGTTTGTCAAAACATTTTTTTTTTCCACGTAAAACCTTTGTAGGAAAATGTTTGACTGGTACTAGTTCTCAAGACTTGTTGATCAGCAAAACTTTAGGTGCTTACATCTCATATAACCACTGCATAATGCATGATTTAAAGAAGATCAGATTTTACCATTTTTTAAGACTGACAGAATGAACTGCAGAGATAAAAGGCTTGGCCTAAAAGTTTTAATTCTATTAACATACTCTGTGCCAGTAATGTCCTTTTTTTGCTGTTTCAGATGCATTCTGGCCAGACAGAAAGCATGGCTCTAATGCTAAAATTTCTCACATTACGGTGCAGGCTAGTATTTCAAAAATGAGCCTATGCAGCTTCATTTGTGCCCACATGAATTTACAAGGAAAGCTACATTTGGGGAATTTTTTCTGCCTTAGCTGTGTTTTGACAGTTCTGTACCATAGATTTATCTGCAGCAGTCTGTGTCCAGATTACTGCTGAAAGTAGCATGCCCTTTGTGAGTGTATGAACCCAGGAAAAGTCACTGGAAAACAATAGGAATGGAAGAAAAGAAGGTGCTTACACAATGCCCATTTGAGGTGAATTTCTCCAATATGTACTTGTCCTTGCCCAAATATTGATCCCTATTCCCTGGTGAGTTGCTGACCTTGGGTAAAGCACACAGAGGGAAGAGCAGAAAGGCTGTCACACAAACTGTGTTGCAAGTGGTGAAAGGTGTGAAAGGCATCAAGAAAAGGCTGCATGACTCCAGATGGAAAGAGACAAACAGAGCAGGTTATGTGGAGCAAGCTGATGCTCTCATTTCCTCAGTGGGGTCCAGAGAGCAGGTGAAGGACATTGCACAGGTCACTAAGAAGGGTAAAAAGGAGGATCTAGTGAATCACAGAATCACTTAAATTGGAAAAGACCTCTAAGAGGTCCATTAAACTGGCACTGCCAAGCCCACCACTAAACCATATCACTAAGCCATATCTAAATAAAGCAGTTTAAAGGCCCATACAAACACGAATTTGGTGATATGTGCCAGCTAATATGAATTGGTCAAGAAGAAGTCATATTAAAACATTTATATGTCTGATTAAGGGGAATTAGAAGGTGTGATGTATCTTGACCTGAGCATGACTTTTGGAACTGACTTGCATAATCAATTTAGGGAATGATCTAGATGAAATAAGGATGAGTGAGGTGAATAATTGCATTAAATTTGCTCCAAAAACTGTTAAGAATTATTCCATCTGAAATTAGCAGTGCATTTTAAGTCTTGTGGAAGTCTGTCTGTTTTATCCAGTATAGACATTAATGTCTCAGAAAATGGAATCTGACAAATGCTTATAATCTTCTTAAAATAAACAAATGTGATAAGAATTGGAAGTACTTTGACAGGCCAGATTTTAATTTAAAATAATCTAGATATTTTGGAGAAGTGATCCAAAATCAACAAGAGGGAGTTCAACCAAGGCAAGAGCAAAGAACTGTGGTGAAGGAAGAAAAAAGTAAAAGACAGCTATCAAATGAGAAATATCTGCCAGTGCAGCTGTACTGTGAAAAATCATTTGGGAGTTGGAGTATAAGCTGGATTCTTTCTGGGGATGTGTTACAAAAAGTGTAATGTGCAAAGCACATGGAAAGAAATGTATGTCTCTTCACTGTGGTGGTGAGACCTCAATTGGAGCACTGGTACCAATCTCTAAAGTAAAATGAGAATGCATAGGAAACACAGAATGCTAAAAACTTGGGGTTGTATAAGAGAACCCTGAACAAATTATCCTTTTTCCAGAAAATAAGGTCAGGAGCAGAAATTACAACCTTTTCCAGCATTTAAACTGATGGATACAACATAGAGTGGCGATAATTATTCTCTGTAACTGGGTTGTAGGGTAGGAACTAACCACCTTAACCAGCAAAAACACCACAGAGGTGTGAACTGGAAAAGGTCACTTTGGGAATTTGTTGGATTACTGTCTTAGGACAGTATTACAGATGGTTCAGGCCAGTGCCTATTAGAGAGGTTTTCCTGGTGGTTACTTATAGCTATGAGGGACCAGAGGAAGGTGTTGAGCAAATCGACTTAGAGAGCACCACACAGCCCTGAATTTGGCAATTAACATTACCTCTTGGGGGTTCTTTCTTCAGAAGGAGATTTGCAAAGATATGTTAACTGCCTTGTCACACACAGACTGAGCAGGAGAAGGTGCCTGCAGGTGAAGACCTGGTACACAATATCTCCATACACCTGCTGCCTGGGTGCACAAAGACATCAGTGTGCACTGATCTTGGCTGCCTGTCTCTAAATGGGCAGTCTCTATGAGATCAACTGCTTTGACTGTGCAAATTCTACATTTTAACTGGGACAGAAAGTAATCTTTGCAATTATCCTTAGCTAAAGATAATCAGGAATGGAATACAGATCTCCATCAGCAAACTGGCATCATCAGTTGCTAGCTGGAGAAATACATTCTTTGTCTGGTATATTCTTACATCCTGTGCTGAACTGCTTCATCTTCTCCCTTTTGAAAACAGGGAAGTAGAAGCAGAACAACTTTAATTTCCTTTGGCAATATGTGGGGATGCCCCAGATACCTAATAATCAGGTTTAAAAAGTAATAATTCAGAGGGAATAGTGGCAGAGGGTTGGTTTCCAGTTTGTCAAGGCCTGAGGCTAGCATTTGATGACAAAAACATACCTGAAGCTCAAGTCCCTCCTTGCATGAAGCCTGATGAAATGGCCTTCTCTGCTGCCTGGGAGTAGAACAAATTCTTGCCCAAAATAACGCCAGAAATTGGGCTAATTAACCTTGGGATCAAGCCAAAGTTCAGTACTCTGGGGTATAACTGTCTTACACATTGTTTCAGTGATGCCTTGTGAATGTTGCTGTCAGACAGCAGAGCAAATCAATTTTGAGGCAGAAGAATTGCAAGCTCATAAATCTGAGATGTCCTAATAACACAGTCTTCAAGGAAAAGTGAATAGAAGTGAGTTCCTTTTCTTTAAGGTTGACTGTGAATAGCCATAAAAGCTCTTAGCCTGTGTCCTGGATTTACGAGCAGAGAATATGGACTTGTCCTGCTCCAACTTATGCCATATTTCATTTGAGAGCAGGAGGAGATTTAGCCAGATAAATCAACGGGTAGTTCCTCTGATCCTTGTCATCATACAGGTCTTTCTGTACTACGGTTGCAATCCTGTGGTCTATTGCTGAAAACTTTTGCGTCTTTTTCTGCTATACAGGACCAGGACTGAGCAGCTGAATGTTGGCTTTGTACATTTTAATCAACAGGATATTTCTAAAGGAAAAGTTTGTATACATTTATGTGTGAAGGTCTCTTAAAATAAAGTAACTTTCAGGGCTAGACCTGTACTTTTTCACATTGGCTGTAGGCCCCTCTCCATACCAAGAAATGAAGATCAGTTTAATGTTCAGTGGTCAAAGTAGAAATACTCCCTTTGTCATCAGGGAGAATTTGAATTGGGTGCTTGACAGGGTATTTTTAAGTATAGAAAATTATCACTTGGTTATTTACACTCTACTGTATCGTAAATCAATTTGATGGACAAGCTGCTGTGAGAATATGTATTACAGAAATATTGAATGCAAGTGAGGTCAGAGGCTACAGCAAAACAAAATAAGACTTGAAGGCATACTGGGAAAAAAAGATTGCTTCTTGCTTTAATGGAAAATTTTTATGGGTGTCTATTGAACAGTGACAGTTATGTTCTATTTCTGACATGTAGAACAGGTAAAGAATATATTTATAACTGAACTTTGGTAAATTCTTTGTTTTAACTGTCAAATTTGCCACCAGATAAAAAATATTTTTTGGAGGAACAACTTAAAAATCATCTATACTGTCTCTACTCCTAAATACTTTGCAGATAAAGTTCTTCAGTACAGATTTGCCTTTAGATTGTAAAGACACACAAGTTTACTATAACACAGGTTGTGCTGAATGGAAGATCCAGTGATCCCATAGGAAGCATATAATCTTTCTAGCAGCCTCTGTGAGACAGTCTTACAGCTCTTGCTTACACTCCCACTAAGGACAAAGACATTTTTTTAAAATTAGAAGATCCCACCCTAGAAAACTCTTCTGCATGTGCAAAAACAGATCCGTACTGAGGAGAGTACTGACATGAACCTTGAGGTAGGTATCTTGGCAGCACCTGCTTCAGTGGGACATGAGGTTAAGCTTGATGTTAGGGAAGTGACATAAGAATATTTTCAATATATGTGTTTTGATGTGGGACTTCTGTAATTACTTCAGGATTTGATTTCATGTGAAGCTTGTCATTTTGGGAGACCTGAGAAGAACCTCTCCTCTTGTTAAACACATTTGCAAACAGAGGGCCAGGCCCATGTCACTGGGCTTAATGTACTTCACAGAGGAAGAATGCAGGAGGCTGGGCTCTGTGGTGGCATCCATTCAAAGTTGACTCTCCCTTCAGAGGGCCTAATTTTCACCAGTCTGGGTGGTGCAGTCTCACACTTTGTAGCTGAAGTCAAATGAAATCTAGTGAACTGATCAACTCCAGCGCTGGTGTAAAGGATAGAAGATTTTAAATCTAGAAGATAAACTGCAGCCTTACAGCCCACCTTTGTTCTCTAGGGTCTGAGACTTGAAGAAGAAATAGCAAAACTGTCCTGGGAGGAGGCTAACAATCATATAATATGCTCAGTGACAAAGCCTGGCAGTTAAAACCAGAGGTTCATTACAGCTTTTGAAAATCTCATGCTTCTCAAACCAAACTCACAACTTCATAGGAAACGGCTCATCAGTCTGACTTCCTCAAGGCTGTTAATTACTGGCTGGTTGTTTTTCAATGCCAGTGACCTAATTAGACATTTTTAGCAACAGGACAGAAGACAGCCTGAACATAATGAGCCCGCAGTGCTTCTGGGCTACGTTAGGTCTGCATGGTCCTTGCCTGCACATGTTGCTCAGCCAACATGCCCTAAGCCATGTTGCTGTATTTGCAGGGTGCTAAAGCCAGTTTGAAAGGCACAGCCTCTCAGTAGTCTCTGATCTCAGCCCCTCTGGTCTCTTTGTGTCTGCTAATAGTAGCTGTGTGGCTTCTAGACAGCCTGGATTGTAAGCAGCTATGCTGGTTTTGGCTGGGGTAGAGTTAACTTTCTTCACCGTGATTAGTATGGGGCTGTGTTCTGGATTTGTTCTGAACACAGGGTTGATAATACAGAGATGTTTTTGTTATTGCTGAGGGGGATTACACTGAGCCAAGGCCTTTTCTGCTTTTTTGTACTGGTAGGGAAGTTAGGGGTATATAGAAGGCTGGGAGGAGACACAGCCAGGACAGGTGACCCAAACTGACCAAATGGATGTCCCAGACCATGTGACACCATGCACAGTGTATGAAGTGGGGGAAGAAGGAGGAAGCCGGGGCTGGGGGACGGGGGACAGGACACATTTGGAGTGATGGCATTTGTATTTCCAAGTCACCATTCCATGTGATGTGGCCCTGCTGTCCTGGAGGTGGCTGAACACCTGCCTGCCCATGGAACACAGTGACTTAATTCCTTGTTTTTCTTGTGCATGTGGCTTTTGCTTTCCCTATTAAACTGTCTTTATCCCACTCTATGAAGTTTCCAGTTTTACCCTTCTGATTCTCTGCCTGATCCTGCTGGTGGAGCAGTGAGTGGGGCTTGGTTGCTGGATGGGGTTAAACCTTGACCACAGCATCCATCTGTCTGTGGGCATAGCTTAAAAGACTGTCACAACTGAAAAGTGAATAATGTTGGATCCTGCTGTTCTGTGCCAGGGCTGGACAAGTCAACAGCTGTAGTTCCACAGTGTGCTGTGGAGTCTGAAAGCATGAAAGCTCCTTTTAAATCTCCTCCCACTGTAATCTGGACCACTGGACCTCTGCAGAATAACAGCTGAATTGTCACAAAGTCCTAAAGAGACTTAATGAGGGTCTCTCAGTGTCTGAGTTTTTTAGGATAAAGCATCCTGAACTTCTGAAATATTTTGCATCCCTCTAGAAACAGAAATCTGACATTTCTCCCAGTGTGAGAACATTGAGAACAAAGCATCTACAAAATTGTTAAGGAAATAAGGAAGCTATCAACAGTAGAGGAAAGAAGAATGGGGATTGATAGGAGTTTCTCACTCCTGCTAACTGTATAAACCCCCAGTCCACATGAAAATTACTGGGCAGGTGACAAATAGATTTGTCCTGATAAGCTTCAAAGTTGATGGCTGGTGTTTGAGCCCTGATGGAGTGAGTTGCTGAGTGGAAAGATTGAAGCTGCAGTCATTAGAAGCAATTGAACAGATTTAGATGAAACAAACAGGTTTGTAGCAAGCATTACAACATTTTATTTTGGTTTGCATATTGATGCTTTGCAATGCCTACTACTGAGTCACAAATTAGAATAATTTTCCTAGCTAAACTTTCTCAGTTTTGTTGTTTAAGCTGTTTTATTTACAGCACAACAGATATTGATATTGTTGTCTGAGCTGTGATGATTTAGGCACTAGGGAAAGCATTCTGTAAATGATTTTTTTCTATTTCCTCCCATCTCAACTGAAATGCTAGTAATTTCCAATAACCTTTAGCAAATTCTTACTCAGCATGTATTTCTTTGTATGGTTATAAATGCCAACATTTCCATTTGCAGTGTTTCAGCTCTCTCTACCTCATCTTTGAAAAATCTGTTAAGGCAACTTTGAAATATATATTTCAAAATGCATTTGGAATATCTTTAACTTCCAATTTTGCCTCCATTATCCTTCCTATATGTTTAAAAACCCAATAATTCCCCTACTCTTCCAGCTTGCTGATTGATTTGTTTTTCTACAGAAACTGTCTGAAGGTTGTATAATGAAGCTAAAATGAATTCAACTTCCATCAGTCTCTCTTCCCTTTGGAATCCTACAGCTATTGTATTCACTTTTAAAGCATCTGAATCTAAGATGGAAGGAGGTTTCCAAACAGCAATTTATCTAAATGTGTCCGAGTCCATAATTTCTGTGTTTGTGCCTGTCTCTGCCTCATACAGTTTACACAAGGGACAGCTGGGTAATGTATCTGGAAGCAGAAGACAGATATTTTCTTCACAAAAATATACATTGTACTTTCTGTAATAGCTAAAATGGTAAAATAATGACAGTGCAAGTTATTTCTTATTATTACTGAGGCAATAAAAGTAATAATTATGGATTATTTTGCAGAGTTTTGTGGATATACATTATGTGTAAAGTATTATAAATTCTGCTTTTGCTGTTGTTTTGCATACAGATAACAAGTTATTAGTTTTGGTAGCATCCTTTTTATGTTAAAAAAGTGCTTGCAGAATACTATAAACATTCTGAAATACATATGAGAAAAGTTCACTTCCCCCCAGTTTTTGACTATGAATCTATAGATCAAGGCAAAAAGTTGAGTTTTGAAATGTAATTGAAAAGGTATGATGGTGAAAAAGTCACCTTTAAGCGATACATTCTTATTGTGGAAAAAAAGGAAATATATCCCATCCAAAACCAGGGCAACTCTTTTCTTTATTTTCTAATTTCAGAAATAAATCTGTAAATCTGAAGACTCGCTATTCAGTGAGCAGCTCACCTATCCAATGAGTGACACAGGTTCCCAGAAGAGATTTTTGTTGTTCAGAAGCGGCTCTTCAGCAGCCACCAAACCTAGGCTGGCCTCTTTCTGCCAAGATTGAACTTTCAAGCCTGGTGTAGCTTCCAGTGAGAGGGAAAAGGACAGGATAAATCTATCAGGCCAGTCACGGGCTGTAGGAGTGTAGGCAATTGCCCCCTAATGACAGAGTGGCAAACTAGCCTTTGTCCCCCAAAAAAGGAAAGAAGCCCAGAAGTTTCTCCCAACGATCAGGTGAAAAGCCACCTTATAGGGCCCCAGAGACTTCACTAAAACCTTGGGGTCACCTAATTGGATGGAAGCCAAAACGTCCCGCCTGGGCCATAAGGTAGAAAAGGAGAGAACAAAAGGACCACAAGGCTTTTGTGAATGTGTTTTATAGAAGCAACAGATCTCTATACCTGGCTCGGATTTTCTGTTTATTATTTTGCCTTTTATTAAACCTTTTTGTTTCAAACATTGCAGCAGAAGCCATCCTGCTCATTCTTCGCCTCCAAAGGTAATAGCTATAAGCTATCCTTGGGTGTATTAGGTTCCCTTTTGAGGGCTCATAAACCCTGGTCCGACAAAACAGAACCTAATAACGGGCCTTGCAAATAAAGACATTTAAAGTGATTTATCTTATTAGACAGACAGTGGAGAATACAAAATGCATCTTTAATTTATTGCTTTGATATCATTTGCAGGAGTGTATGTCTATGTCATATGTAGTTCAGCAAAGTCCATATCAAACATCTGCTGGAAGACTTCCAGTGTTTTAGTCTGAAGACACTTTGCTTAGTCCCTGCCTGCTGTTAATGCTCTGGTCTATTAGAAGGGTCAGAGTTTATCCTGTGTTGTTCTGGGCAGTTTGGGAGCTTTTAAGAGAGCAGAATGATTATCCCATATCTGATAATATTTCCTCTTTTTAGGAAAGCAAAATCATCTTTGATGTTTGTGGCTTGGATCTGATCTCTGCATGAGCTGGGGTGGATCTGGGTGTCTGTGGTTTTTGTATGTGCTCTTCCTTTGCTCAGATAATGAGCCATATGTGGTAAGACACAGTAAACTGAGAGCAAGAGGTGGAGTTTGGGTATTCATTTTTGTCAGGCTTCACCATCAATCCTTTGCCCAGTAGCTGCCCACCTATGTTGGGTATGCCCTGAACTCCATGGCATGTCACCAAATCCCTCCCTGCTTAGGGGATATATAATTCATTATCTGCTTGCTGCTTTCCTTTGAGAATACTTGTGAAAGGAAGAGCAGGATCAACTAAATGAAATCTGGTCTTCTCCTTCCAGGCAGTTCAGTCACCTCAGCAGACCGAGCTGCAGGCTGCTGCCAGCTCTGCTGGTGTTCACCAGGGCAATTCAAGTTTAGCTTGAACCTGGACAGAAACTTGTTCAAAGCAGTTTTTTCTTACTGAAGAGAACTCTCTGCCAGAAGGTACACCTAATGTGCATTACAACTTCTGTTTTCTCCAAATATCCTGTCCAGCTTCTACCATCCACTCTTTCCACATCAAGAAGTCACAAAAGAATCTCCCTGATAATTTGTGACCAGCTCTGACCAACATGACAGAATGGAAAGAAGACCATGAAGTTGAAGCAGCATAGCCAAAATCAGTGTTAATCTAAAGGGTGTGAGTGGTATATCCCCACATTACAGAAACATTTTTACATCACTTGCCATCTGAAGCAAAGAAGTTTGTTTGTTTTTTTCCTTTTTTCTTTTTTTTTTTTCTTTTTTTCCTTCTTTTTTTTAATTTCTTTTTTCTAAAAGCCAGCAGCTATTTTGCAAAAGAGCACGGTCATGGTGTAAATTCTTGTATCCATTTTAGCTCTATGCAGTGATCAAAAGGCTTTCTGCACTGAAACTTTCTAATGTATTTTATAGCAAATAGGATTAACAGGCTCCAAATTTGGATACCTGGCTCACTCAGGTCTGAAGACTATTCAGCAAAATATCAGTAGCCATGGAAATGGACTAAAGGGAAGCTTGCAAATCTTCTGGAAAACCTTTCAGAGACCAGACTAGCAGACAGCAGGTTTGCAGTCTTTCAAAGGACTAACAAAAGCCTATTCAAGCTTTTGTGCTTAGCATGTTGACAATCTGCAGTGAGAAAGAGCATTGGGAAATGTCAGAGTATGACATTCAAAGATGTTTTGTGTCAACTGGGATGTGTGGTGTGATTGCTAATGCCTAGAGACCTGACAGGAGGTAATAACCCACAGGAAAATGTGTGATAGTTGTACCCAAAGGCTTCTGTGCAAGCAGCATGTTAGAGAACACAAAGGGAAACTGCCTTTGGGCCTTTTGGATTCAGGCAGCTGGATGTTGATGGGGCTTTTTTGTCATCAGTTTGTGGTGACCCACTGTGCCATGCTCTTTGATCTTGACATCCTGTTGGAGCAGAAGACTGCATGTGATAGATCCTATTTTGAAGGGGCACTCTGACTGCAAACACTGGAGTGAGCTGTGGTGGTGGGAGAGGCCGTCTGGAAGAATATTCGAATATTCATCCTTGGATGGAGGAGAACCTAGTGGCCTCTGAAATTTGTAGGCATGGAAAGAGAAAGCTGGTGGTGGAAAGATGCTCAACAGCAGGGTATCTTTCCTTAGTTTCATCATATTGATAAACTGCCAAAGCTGGTTCCCAGCAGAGTCCACAGCATGGTGCTGATAAAGATTTGACATGAACACATCTGCTACACACTGGGAATCCCCAGGACCTCTAGGAACTCCAGTACTTTGAGTCCATCTGTGGATTTCAAAATACAGACATACAGAAAATAAATGGTAACAGCTTTACAACTGTAAACAAACCTCATCTCTCATTTGTCTAATCAGGTAGTTATGTCTGTGTTTCAAAGATACCACTAAATCAACACAAAGGCAAGTCTGTAAATTCCAAGGATTCTGCTATTTTCCTTTAAACTTTTGCTCCTAACCTGTGTTAGACTTTGCCAAGCACAATCCTGACAGAAGAGTTCTGCTGGAGCACTGCTATGCAGAAAATAAGGGAGAAAGTTGGGGTAGCTGCAAATATCATAGAATCACAGAATATTATGGCTTGGAAGAGGTCATCTAGTTCTAAATGCCTGCCTGTAGGTGTAGAGAGACCTTCCACTGGACCAGGTTGTTCAAAGCCCCATTGAGGTGATCACCCTGACCTTGAACACTGCCAGGGATATGTTATACATTTTAGCCTACAGCTTGTTCTGGACTGACTATGATTACTAATCCAAAACTTTCCTGCTAGGTTTGGGGGACACTTGTCCAATGTGAAGTGACTATTACCAAATGCTTATAATATAGTCAAAGTATTTTTATGCTTGAATTTAGAAATATCTCTTATATTTGAAAACGAGAATTTCTGAAGGAGTGTGGCAATTAATAAAAATTGCCTTGAAGATCTCTCACATGTGTATGTGAATAACAACTATTATATTTTTAAACAAACACATTTTCTTTGCTTTCAAGTGACTCCTTATCTCTCCTTCCTGCAACAAATCCAATGCCCTACAGCTAATATAGGCAGGAGTTTTTGCCAGAAATCAAACATTAGCCTTACAGTCATAGGAATGGCAAAATAATAAAATACACCTTTAAGAAACATGAAGGTTTACGGTAAAATAGATTTAGCAAAGCTACCTCACCCATCTTCTCTAAAAGACACATTTCATTTTCACCCATTAAAATAAACTTATTGAGTAAATTGCTATTTTCCCTCTGAGAAGTGTCTTTCTTTTGATTCATCAAAGTGCCTGGTATCGAGGGAAAATGTCTGTGGGCAAACACCTCTAACAAAATGCTCATTAGCTATGCCTCATTTTCATACATTAGTTTTATAGAGTGAGCAGTCACTTCTGCAGGCTGAGATTGATCAGCTAAAATGGCAAATGTCGTGAAAGAGCTCAAAAACATGCCTGGGATGTAAAAAGAAATGTAGTGGATGACTTAGCTTGCTTGCTGTCTTTCTTACAGAAGGGGAAAATATCAGGATCATGAATATTGTAGGTCCTATAAAGCCACAATAAAACAGAGAATATAGAGAGTGAGTTGGTCAATGAATTTTGAAATTAACAATGGAAAAATAGCCTCAGATTCAAGGCCTTTGTGTGTGTGTGTATGTGAGATATGGCAAAAATTGAGAGCCTGAGGGAATCAGAGATTTTAATACAATCTGCTTTGTGATAGAGGCACAACAATGGAGTGGAAGGAGCATTCCCAGGGTGAGGTCCTGTTCAGAGTTCACTGGGAGCTCTTACAACACCAGTGGTCAAGCTGAGTCAGACCCTGGGCTGACCCAGCTCAGTATCACACCTCTTACAGCAGAAAAAAGCAGATACCCAGAGGAGACCATATGGACAGTGCAACATGGACAATACATGGCCTTCTCTGAGTGCTATCCCAGCCTTCAACCATTTGTTGCTCAAAGTGTGATCCTAAATATGCTCTGCCCTCCATGAAGTGGTCCTGTGAGCAGCACAAAAACACGGCTGGGTTGTGTGGGTCGGGAGACTGCCGGCATAAATATCGAAAGATACCTGGGAAGAAGTTCTGCATTTCTTGTTCCTCACAGCAAGGTTTCCCATTCCTCTGCAAGGCTCAGAAATTCTCAGTTGGCAGTCACTTACACATGCCTATGAGAAAATAAGTGGGGATTCACAATAGATGATTGAAATTGATGAGACAGTGGCCGTGTTTGGGTTTTCCTTGCCTCATCCATAAGGGATCGAGTTCACACCCCCAGGATTGCTGTGTGATAGATATCAGCATGAAATATGCTTAAAAGTGTATTGCTGTCCCCAAATGGTAGAATAGATGCACACTACTTTTGCTTATGTTCCACATGAGTTCTATCAACCACAGTATTAGAAAATTTTCCTGGCACCCAGTAAAATGTTTTGCATATTCAAACCATATTCAAAGAGTAAGGTATCATAAGTGATACTGTCTTGCTTTGATATTTTGATGAATTCCTAGAATAGAAAACTGCAGTTTTGGCTCTCCCTTTCTACTCTTCTTTTTCTGGGTCATTACATTTCTTGAAAATTATAGATGCTAGATATTCTGAGGTAGAATATGTAAAATTCATAACAGACATAACCAAGCTGAAGCTGAAGAAATGCTGGCAATGACAGAGATGCACATGGAAGTATTGCCAAAATTCAGTGAAATTCTACTTAAGGAAATATTAATTCATCTGGCAAAGGAGGAGATCTGAGAAAATCTGCTGACTTAATCTGGAACATAAAGATAATCCTGCTTTTTACTCTTGTGAATCTTAAGGACTTTTAGATAGAAACTCTTTAGTCTCAGTCTTTATTTGGCTTGCTATGTTGGTTTAAATTTCTTTGTTTTCACTGCCCTGGTTTTTAGCATAGTGATTAAATAGTTACATATTATTCCATAGTTTCTTTCAGGATAGAAAGATAAAGTTTGGGAATTAAATCTATTTTGATGAGATACAAGACTAAAAGTGCCAAGTCAGCATTTGTGCTTGGCTCCTAGCTATTGACTATGGCTCTGAGGCAACACAGGAATTGTTGAGAAAGGTAATTTTGTTGACTGTTCCAAACTACCAGCCTATCAGGAGAGAACTATGGCTGTGCTTTTGCGTACATCCATTCCCACTTGACTGAGTCATAAGCATCTCCTTGTTAAAAAAGAAATTCTGATTAAAAAAAAAAGTCAAGAACACAACAAAAGCATTAATCTACTGCTTCCAAACTGCTGCTATGTATCTACCAGCATTATATTTTAGACACTACAGCACCTATTAATGTTACAAAAGACTGCAAAGAAAAAATCAGCTATTCTACCTGATATTTAAAAGCATTAATCTACTGCTTCCAAACTGCTGCTGTGTATCTACCAGCATTATATTTTATATTAATGTTATAAAACACTGCTCAAGAAAAAAATCAGCTATTCTACCTGATATTGGATATGGTGGAAGGAGCAATGTTTGAGACAAGTGAGTCAGTGTTCTTCGTCCTGATTCAGAACCTAATCCTCTTCCTCCTGGAGCAGTTGTAAGTCTTTGTTGTTGATTTCAATGGAAAGAGGATCAGCCCTATTGGTTTTGTGTGGCATTCAGATTAAACAAAGTCAGCATTATTGGTTTGAAGGATTTATGTCATTGTAAGCATTTATTTATTCATTAAATTAATATCTCATCATATTAAGGGCAATATGCAAAAGACAAATCAAGGTAATAACATTCAACATATTGCTGGATACTAAAAAGAATTGGGATCTATGCTGTATCATGATTTTCTTTCTCCCTTGCCCTACAACATCTTAGTACATGGTGAATTCCTGCAACAGGGATGTTCCTGCGCACTCCTCGATGCATGAGACCACCCTCCCTCCCCCTGAGCTGGAGGCACCAGGCACTACCTGCAAAGGAAGCCTTGACACACCTCTCTTGCTAGGCCAAGTCTTACGTGAGATCTACTGTGAAGTTTTTTCCATTAAGATTTTTATAGATATTATCACTCACTATCTGAATGTCTTCCAACAGTACTTTACACTATGAATAACATCTGTCACATGGTGTTTGTTCTCTCTTCCTTTCCGCACTTGGGGAATGTACTTTACACTATGAATAACATCTGTCACATGTTTGTTCTCTCTTCCTTTCCACACTTGGGGAATAGAAATGAATGCAGTGACATTTTCTCGTTCCAGAAGGGACTTTAAAGAAAAATAAACATATATTTACAGGGATTTTAAAGAAAAATAAACACATGCTTCCATGTATTTATGTGTATAGAGATGACAGAGTCAAAGCAACCTGCTTTGTCTGGAAGAACCACATGTCATGGTTATAGTGGTCCCAGCTATGGGGTACTTCATTCTATTACCTCACTCAGCCCCCACAGACACTGTCTTTTCTGTACAAACAAGCTGTACCCCTTTTCTAGATGCTTTCATTGTCCTCTTTAATACAATTGTCAGCTTCAGCCTTCATCCTGAGGATTTTTGAACACATTTTTTTCAGACAATTGAAGCCTCAGCAAAGAAATCAAAAGCACTACTCTGAGTGGACAGAAATTGATTTGCTCATCCATGTTGCTGAAGTGCAATGTGTAGTCCTCATGTGTTATTACCTTGATTAAGTCTCCCTTTTGGGGAAAAAAACCCCAAACTTCTTTTTACTTTAATCAACAAGATACAGGAACCTCATAGTCTGGGGTGACATGGTCTGTCAGCTGAGGTAGCACCTCCTCTGGGCCTCAGGCAGTCAAAACAGGATCTAGGAATGCAGGCAATTTGTGATAACACTGGACTGAATCTGTCAGGAAACAAGGGGTTTTTTTGTCTTTTTTCCTTACTTTCTTGTTTCAGAAACAGATAATACTGAAAAGTTTGGCCCACTTTTGCCCAGATTTAATAGAGGAAGATGATGTTTGGAAAGATGTGACTTTATATGGAAATTCAGGGTCTGTTTTGTTTGTTTATTTTAGTCCCATGTTGATTTAACACACTTTCAAGCCAGTTTGAAGGAAGATGAATAAGGAAAATCTGGAGGGATCAGCTGAGCTTCTGTAGCTTTCCACATCAAGCTGGAAGGGCTTAACATCAGTGGGCTCCAGAAAGTGGCAGCTAGGTGGGATCCCAAGGGCATCTCAAACTTTCCTACATCCTTAAGTTTGGGGAGCTGGTCTAAGATTGTAGAACAGCTTACAGGACACTTCAGATCAGTCTGGAATGATACATATGTGGTCATTGGCTCACCAAACTCCACTGACTTTATTACAAGACACAATTTCAACAGATGTTAAACTGTACTCTGTCCATGGCTTTTCCCACACCTGTAGAAAATGCCTCCAGGTATTGGCATTGGAAAGAACAAGGAATTCCTGAAAAAGAGAGCTCAGAAAAACTGCTGCACTCCATGAATTGAAGGAGGTTTAGTTCTCTTTCTCATTGAGGGCAGCAGATGACTGTCAGCTGGTACAGCTTGGAGGCACAGATGCAGAAGGACAGCTGGGCTGTTCTGCAGTGTCTGGGAGGGTTGTGTATAAAGATTCTGCTTCACAGGTGAGGAACTACACTGAAGAAACCAAGACATTCAAAATATCCAAAAGTTTTGACTTCTCCCCCACCTCTGTGTCCTACCATGTCTCCATGTGCCACACAGCAATGTGGTTGTGGCTGGCTTGGAGCTGCGGATGGTGAGTGAGAGTGCAGAGCCCACTCATGGCAGCAGCAAAGTTCACTGTGTCCATGGTTTGGGAGGAAGGTGAAACCTGTTTCAGGAGTGTTTCAGAGGGTCAGAACAGATTAGTGGAGAATTAGTAGAGCTCAGGGAGGTGTGAAAGAAAAAAAAAAGGAAAGTGCTTTAGGCAGGGCAGCTGAATCTCTTGATATATTGCCTCCCCAACCTTCAAGCTGTCTACTTCTTACCTTGGACCTCGGCCAGTTTGGTATTTCTGGTGAGCTAGGACCTGTTCATGGGCAGTTTCACTGCAGAAAGGTTCATATTCTGGTATAATTGCTCATTCAGTCCCTTGTCCCTCTGAGTTGTGAGCTGCCTTATGCCTCACACCCACCCTGTGCACACATTCGACTCAGCCAAGCTCCACCACACTCTGCTCACCTCCTCTGCTCCCCCCGTGCCCATGCTGGAAACCAAAGCTGCCTGGGAAAGACCTGCAATGTCTCAGCACAGCTCCAGGACAAAATCAGGAGTACAGAGCCAGAATATGGCACTGGTTTACCACAGCACAAGGCAACTGTGTCCCCTGACACAGCCTTGGGACACAGACTTGTCTGTGTGTTTTGCAACAGGAGCAAAAGAAAGAGTGCCACACTTTCAGATAAGCATATTTTGTCTCAGATGGTTGAATGAGATGGATACTTACCTTGTATGCATATGTTATGATAGATCTCATATCCACAAATTCTGTTTCTAGGCTCTAGCTATGAATGCTCATATGGTTCATTGCAAAGCATTAACTGGAGGGCCAGATGTCAGTCCATTGCTATATTTTATAATTCTGTAGCAGAAATTAAAATCTGAAAATTGCCAGCCTTGTCAGTCCTTTAAAAGCAGTGGAAAGAAATTACAAAGTTTTGCTGACTTTCTACTGTCTAGTGCAATATCCCATTAATTAAAAAAAAATAATAACCCAGGTCAGGAAAATCTGTCTTCATGTAAAAAATATTATTCCAAGCAGAAAAACTGTGTGAAATAAGATATGATCAAAATTGACTCTACAAGGTGGGAAGTCATTGGAGCCTGCTCCAGAAAATGTTTTTATTCTCAGAGCTCCTTCTAATTGTAACATAGAAGTCAATAAAGTGCAAAGAATGACAAACACGTCTGATGAGTCCTCTCTCAGCAGCACCATTGAAGTGTTCAACCCATAAAATATTTCACTGAGAGGCAAATGGTTCTTGTCAGATTAGGCTAATTCTCCAAGAGAAATAATATTGTTTTAGGAGCCAGAAGCGACAAGTTGGAGATCAAAGGAAATGCCTAATGAATCAAAATGGCTGAAAAGTGACAAAAAACAATTAAACATCTGAATGTTTTCTTAACTCTGTGCTGTGGAAAGTGCACACTGGAAGATATAATTTCTACTTCTCAAAAGGTGGCAATATGACACCAATCTACAAGTTAAGGTTAGCAAACAACCTAGAAGGACAAATGTGTGCCATTATTCTGGCTGTGGAAAATATGATTGGACCAATCTTTATTGCATGAAATCTTGAAAAAAATGCAAAATCAAAACATTTCCTTCTATGCAAAATCAAAACTTAATACAACTCTGGAGTCCAGAAAGATGAGCAAAATTTTTGTGTCTGTTTAAGATAATTATGAAGATTTCAGGAAGAATCCAGTAGGTTTAGCTTGGGTTTTTCTCCACACTGAGTAGGTACAGGAAAGATGTTTTCGTAGGAGAGGCATGACTCCTCTATTTCTCATCACACAGCATGAATGGCATACACTGGGATAGCGCTGTGCAGCTTATTTGCAAACTTCTGTGAGTAACCTGACTAAATATTGCCTAGTGATATCAGAAATTAGTGGGAGGTCATGGAAAAGCTCCTTTCCTGGGTTTAACTCATCTTGCCTTCCAGTATTCCCCACCTCCTCATTGTCATAGTTGGCTCACTTCATTGTACATTACTACAAAGCTTCCAGAAAAGGTGTCAAAATACCTGTAAAAAGATAAAAAGCCCCTAGAAATCTCAGTTTATATATGAGATTGACAGCCTGTGAGGTCATAGGAACAGGATAAAGAAAAATTTTGAACTAATGTTGCTTGCATATTCCCACCTTATTCTCTGTAATATTTTTCCTTTGTTATTTTAAGATAGGGGTATCATTTAGCTGGGAGAACTGGGATATAAACATGAATTTAGAAGAATTTATCTGGAATGTTCTCTGTAACTCACAGAGATGAGGGGATGACATAGAGATTATTCATGTCCACACTGATTAGAGATTAGTCCCAGTTATCTAGACCTGAGGATTTCTATCATCTCGGTGAATGCAGTTGGAATATGGATACAGCTCAGCAGCTGTGTAATCTTGGACAGCCTTCCTGACTGGAAGTGCCAGTGCCAGAGGTTTTGCAACTGAGTGCAACCTGTTATGTTCTGAAAATTGTTTTTGCTCCCCATCCTCGTTTTGGTTGCATCTCATCATATGTCACTCAGCAATGAGGCCAGAGGAATAGTTTGGGATTGGTTTTCATTTTCATGAAAAGAGAATGAGATGGGCAATTACTTTTAGTGCCTTTCCAGCATCTCTCATCTGTGTTACTTGACTCTGTTAAATCCTTTCGTGTGTAGGAGATGAAGCACATTGCATACACAGAGAACACTCTGTATCCTGCATTGATGGTGGCAGCTCTTTCTCGGTTGTGCTTTTTCTCATAGTTTATTTCCAAGATGCATACTCACTTCTTTGAGTGTTTTGTAACACACAGTTTATTATGGGGGAGCCCATCAGCTCTTTCCTCTCATATTTTAGTAGAAAAGCAATCAATCAGTCAAAATTAGACTGAACCAGACTGTGCAGTGTGACAGATGAATGCTCAGTGTGAGGGAGGAGAAACTTCATGAGTGATGGGCAATTGTAGTTTGACTTCATTGGTATGGCTTAAAATATTTTAAGAAAGCAAGCGTTAATTAACATCTTTCATTGTGTGTTTCTTCATGATCGCAGAAGACTCCAGGTTGCAAGGGACCCAGGAAGATTATCTGGCCCAGCTCTTCATTACATCTTGAAAACCTTCATGATGGGAATTCTACCACATCCCTAGGGAGGTTGTCTCAGGGATTGGGATTGGTTGCTATCACTGTCATCACTGTTACCACTGCCACTTGTCTTCTCACTGTGTGAAGAGAGATCCTCCCTCCTCATTCTAGCTACCCTGTAAGTACTGGAGAACTGTGATGAGATCCTCCTGAGCCTTCTCCACGGAGAGAAGACTTGGCTCCTTAAGTCTTTCTTCATAGGGCATGTTCTCCAGCCCTTTGATAATTTTCATGGCACTCTTTTGGACTTTCTCCAGTCTGTTTGCATCTTTCTTGAGTTATGGGGATCAGAACTGGACACAGTCCTTCAGGTGAGGTCTGACAAGTGCCAAGTAGAGTGGGATGATTGCTTTTCTATGTTTACTAGTAAAGCCCCTTAATTCTTTCTTTCTTTCTGAGTGGAAGTTCTTTTTTTTGGAGTGAATGTCTCAGGTAGACATGAAGCATCAGGGAAAATTGCAAAAATTGGTGGAATGGTGGAAGAATCTCCCAGTCTTGTGTTTTAACTTTTCGCATTACTTTTCATTTCATGTCTCAGAGGGGTCTCAGTAATTTATCTTAATAAATGTATAATTTGCTGGAGAGATTTCTTTTTTCTTTTTAGGTTATTCTAAAGCAACTTGAAAATTTAATGTGCTGAATCTAAATCTCACTGCTGAGCTGGATTTCTTGAATCAATAATCAGACAGTAGCCAAATAATGAGGATAATGGATAATTAGGAAAAGCATATGGCTTCCTGCAGCTTCATTACTCATGCTAGAAAATCACTGGGCGAACACTCCCAGTCCAATATATTCCCTGAATGCTGAGCAAGTGAAACACAGCTAAACCCTGTGCAGTGATCAGGCTGAATAAATTGTGGGAGAGGTAAAGAAACCCATTGCCCACCTTCCCCTGCAAATGTCATTAATTCTACTTAGAGAATAGCAGTGAACCTTTATTATCTATTGCACCCACTCTCCAGAAAACCAAGATCTGGTGAGCAATGCAAAACTCCAGATCATGACATTGATTCCTTCTGTCCTGAACATGTGTTGGATTTCTCTCTGTGGGTGAGGGCATTTCAGGTGGATAACTATGCACACAGTAGGTAACATTTGAACTGTGAAGGACCAAGACTTGGTCTTACAGTAATCAAAACACTAAGAACTAAAGGAACAACTAGCATTTTCTCAGCAGATATATAATCTTTATTGCTTGAACATGTCAATATGTCACAAGATTTGAAAATACAAATTCTGCTGTCCTATAAGGCATCAGGGATAGCATCTCTAATCTTACCTAGTTTATCCTATTGAAGTCCTTAGATGTCCTAAATGTGAAAGGCGTGCTAAAATCATGATTAGTAAAAAATGCAGGGCACTGGGTTTGTCCTTAACTTCCCTTGGACCTCTTAGCTCACCAAGTGACATGCTCATGTGCTTCACTGTTCAGCTGATGAAAAACAGCTGTATTAGGTCTTGCTAGAACAACCTGATTTTAGCAATATTTATCAGCAGGGTCCTCCCTTCTCCCTTGTTATCTGTGTACTCACCATTTTCTCTCAAGCATTAAGATCTCTTATTAACCACATCTGTTGGTCACTGTGATAGTAATTGAGAAGGTTTCTGAGAACTTACTACCAATGTTTGCTACTTTGTGATCCTCCTTTCTCTTTGCGATGTTTGGTGTGAGTCTCTGATCATCTACAACAGGCAGCTGATTGCATTGCACTTTTCAGACACATTGGTTACTGCAAATTTTGACCTCCCGGCTGTCTTTTGTTTAAGAGATTACAACTGAACCTCTCAGGGCCATTCCCCTGTTATTTCTAATGGGAGTCAGCTGCCTATTTTAATCAAGATGTACTGAGATACACGCTACACTATGAATAATTTTACTGTGAATAACTCTCCAAGGTGAGCTAGCATTTAGATCTTGTTAGTGACACTTGTTAGTGAAGTATTTTCCAAGACTGTTTCTCCATCATGTGCTCTCAAACTTTGCAAAAGGTTTGGCAATTCTCAACAGCTGTCTTTTATTGTCCATGAACATGGTAGTTTGTGATGGTTGTGGTTGAGATCTCTGCAAAGAAACAGAGCTGACCAAAGAAATGTATCAAAAATAAGGCTGAACAACATCTGCATTTTCCCTTTCTCTTCAATATTTCAAATAGGATGATCCAGTATGAGGAACAGTTTTTCAGTCACGCCAATTTACTTTAACAAAAACTTTCCTCTCTGATCTCACAAGGTTTGAAACAGAATAAACTTAAAACTGAGCAATTAATTTCTGTTTGGAATGAATGCTCAACTTTAGATGCCATGATAAAAAGCCATTGTGGAGAACAAATGACGGTAATTGAGATCTAGGTACTAGCTACATAACTATCCAACTCTATTTAATGGATGCTGGAAAAAAACTTAAAAAACCCAACACTTTTAAATGAGTGCCAATTTCTGTGGTGGGAAGAGTACAAGGAAAATCCAGCTTATCTGTGCACTGTATATCCATTTTATCCAAACAAAGCAATAAATATATAAATAGATATGACAGAGTAAGGACTCTCCAACTTTGTGAAAAACCTCATTTTTTGGCCCATTTTTTGCCATTTTTGTCTTCCTTTTTTGTATAAATATATATAAAAAGAACCTGGTGGTTTTCAAGTGCATCTGTTGCATAAGAAAAAAATTGAAAAATTGCAAGGAAATCACAAAAATCACATCTTAAAAAAGAAAGGGGAAGAAATTGATTATGGATGCATGAACTAAGTGTGTTAAATAGTACATGCTGTTAAGCAATTTGAAAAAAAGTTAATCAACATCCTTTGAGCATAAGCTCAACACAATTCACAGCCCACAGCTGTGACTCAGAAGGAAAGTTCACTATTAAAATGTCAACCTTGTCATTTACTCCTTTTGGCATTTACTTAATTCTTAGAGGAAAACTTTGTTCATTAGTGCTTGTTTTTTTTTCTTGGTTGCAGTTGTGCTCCAGTGAACACTTCTATTTGCATTCAGTCCTGAAATTTGGACACTCATGCGAAGTTTACATGTGATCCTGTGCTGTATTTAATATTTGACTCTCTGCAGCTTTGTGTGTGTATGTAACCACAGCACTGCGCAGCAAATGACTACTTTAAAAACAAATACCCAGGAGAGTTCCTACAGCAATTAGAAAGAGGAAGAGAGCAGAAGACAATAAAATGAGCTTGGAACCTAATTTCCTTCTAAAAGAGTCTTCAAGACCACATACATCTAAGACTTGAACACTAAATATATAACAAGTCTGGAGACGGTAGTATATTAAAGGCTGGAGTGCACACTATTTTCCAGTTGATCAGGAAACTGACAATAAAACTACAAGATAAAGCCAGGAAGAGAAAGCTATCAAAAATTGCCTTTTCCTCTTTCCAAAAGGAGCTTCTGATTGCACTAAAAATCTGTTCAGGAGATATTGAATTCTCACTATGGATATTCACAGTGAAGTCCTTTAAATCATTTTGTCATCTTCTCTGAGAGCCAGAGCAGAGGTTGGTGGTCCTGTGGTATGTACAGATCCCTCAAGATCCATGGAGATTAGAGGAGCAAATTTAAACTGTTCCCTGCAGTAGCAAATTGCAGCAGAGAGATATGGGGATTCTCATAGTATTCTCAAACTTTCTTGCAAAGAAATTTCCATGGGCCTGGATGGTATGAGTTACTTTCCCTGGACATGTTTTGCTCCTAAAAAATGTCAGGAGTGTGCTTGCTTCCAGGGAAGAATGAGCCCTGTGATTATGCTTCTGTTATCTGAATTGGACAAGAAACGTCATGCTCAAAGGAGCAGTGCATTTTTTCTATAAGCCTGATTGTGAGTGGCACCCATTACTCACCTTTCAGATGAGCAGATAATTGGAATTGCGCTCTTCTATCATGTCTGACCGGTCCTCTGAGGACATCTCTATTATCTCTCTATTATGTCCTTTAGGGAGAATGGAGCTGCTTCTTTAATACTCCATCTCCAGCTTTCACTCACTGTGATGAACTTCTCAGTCATGTTGCTCTACTGTGTGGAGGAACCTCTCTTCACTGCTCAACATCCCCTCACAGCTACCAGCAGAGTAAGGGGCTGCTCCGTGCGGGCAGTGTTCTCATAGTTGATCCCAAGACATTTTCCATTTCTGGGACACACAGCAGCTCACGTAAGTTAATATCACTCCACTGGCTCCACTGTACGATGGACCTGCAGTGGCTGACATCAGTCTGTCCTGCCCTTTGCTGTATTGCTCCACGGGCCTCTGTATCTCCTTTCACCCACAGCACATTCATTCCTCCTTTGCTATTATTTCTGTCCCCGTGTTTGCCATCTTCTCTTCTCCATTGTCTCCCATTCTGGACCACTGTGTTTTTACCTGCACCCTGACCAGCTCTTAGCTCTGGTGGAAAGCCCTTAATAGTTGTCATAGCCCAACCCAGCTGACTGTGCTGAACCATTGCTGATTTTATCAGCTTGAACCTTCCTTATGGTCTCATCTGGGCATGAAAAGTGTCGGGGAGCTGCGAGCTCATGGCTCCTGGGAAGTTGTTCAGAGCAAGCTTCTAGGAAGGCAGGCAATAGAGGTCACTGTTCCTGTAAGTTTTCCACCTCTGTCACGTGAGGGCTGGGCTTACTTCCTGCAGAGAGAACCACTCCTGAGAGACCTCACTTGCCCCTGCTCTGGTGCTGATTTACACCGAGTTGAAGGCAGCAATCCTGTGCCTGTGAAAAGAGACGTGCTTGAAACTGAGGGCTGAATGACTCACACAGAACAGAAGCATAATTGTATTAATCTCATTTCTTATGGCCATGTTCTGTGCTGAGCAGTGTACCTTTTATTTGTAATTAGAACTCACGGGCTTTGCAAGGTACGTGTAAACTCTGCTGCGTCAGCACTTACTGGCAGTGTTACAAGGTTACCCTCAATACTGGAAAAACTCTGGGGAACCAATAGTACTTAAACTGTTTGTAGGATTTCAGTAAATAGGACACTTAGGACATTACTCTGCACCTCAGAAACAATTTATAATCTGAGACAGGTACTCACCAGCTTGTATGTGAAAAATAATCTCTCACTTTGACTCCAAGAAATATCTGCATGCTGATACCTTTATAATGGATGTATCTTACTCAGTTTTGAGGTTATGGTGTTGGGGATTTTTGTGTGGGTGGTTTTGGGTTTTTTTAAACAAAAAGGGATGATGTGAAAAATAATCTCTCACTTTGACTCCAAGAAATATCTGCATGCTGATACCTTTATAATGGATGTATCTTACTCAGTTGTAGGGTTGTGGTGTTGGGATTTTTTTTGTGTGTGTGGTTTTGTTTTTTTTTAAACAAAAAGGGATGATAAGAAGAAACACCGACTAACTTTCATCAAATGGGCTTCCAAAAACCTACCCCTAGACTAATCTATATTTCATTAGATAGAGTACATAAAAAGCTGTATCGCTTTTGATTTACGAGCAAAAGGTTTATGAGAAATATGAGCTGTATAATGTAGCTGATCCATCATTCAGAATAAGTACTATTAATCCTAGCCAAAATCAAAATTCTCCTGGGTTGCTATCCAATGATACATGAGATAATTTTCCAGAGGTCCCAGAACACTACAACATGGCTAAACTGGCCTTCAGACCAAGTGCTATACTAGAATTTGTGATTCCTTGGAAAAGGATCATTAATATCAATTTTGACCTGAATTAATATACTCAAAGGATGACAACACACTTTGGCTTGAGATTTGTGTACAGCAACAGAGAAGAAGAGAAGGACTTAAAAGGACCTAAGGTTTTGTGTTATTGCATGCAGTAATTAGGCTGTTAGGTGGTGTCGCTTCTTTTCAGCCCTTTCAGTTATTTAGAACACCATGTTACAGCAACACACTTGTTATGTACAGCTTGAAAGGAAGTCACTCCACTGCAGAGAGCTGAGCTGGTTTATGATCCTGTGTTCAGGCTCTGTGAGGCTGATTGTGCACCCCCTTAATACCCAGTGCTGACCATGGCTTTAGTTTATTTTCCTCATGGTTGATTTTCAATCAGAAAAAAAAAAACCAAACAAACCTGTGATCAAAATCCTGGAAGAGGAGGGAGAGTTATTCCTGAAATTCAGCCCTACCTGCTATACTGGTTTTTCTTAGCAAGAGAATTCTTGTAGCATTAAGCAGGTCAGTTAATCTCCATGTCAGAGATATCTCAGAAATTGGTAGGAGCATTTGTAAAATGATTATGGCAATGGTCCCAAAGGGCTTTGACATTAAAAAAAAATGTTGTAAGAAAGCTTGTAAAAGCACTTAAAAATGTAAGCAAGATCTGACCAGTAAATTGCTATTTAATGGTGATGCTCATTGCCCAGAACTTCAAGAGCAAGGAGAAAAGACAGAATATGTGCAGATAGGATACACTGGCAAAATGAGGAAAAGGTGAACTTGTTACTTTTGCATGGATTCATTGTAAAAACCAGAGATGATTGAGAGGTTTTGAGTCATGAAGGATCTGTGAGGACTTGGATTTGCTTGGTTCAAAATCTCCCACCACAGCCAGATGGTCCAAATCTAATGAAATGAAAATACACCATTTTTCTAGCTTCTGATCTCCCTTGTACAGAGGACGTGGTCCTATCACACCATCTGTTCTGAATGCATTTTAAAAAATCCTCGGGATCTTCAAAGCAACTGCTTCTTGACAGACTTCCATGTTGCATTGTATCTGCCTTCTCATTGCATCCCACCTCACATGGTTCAGTTTTATCGTGTCTTTACATGTAAGGAACTTCATGCATTTGCAGGAAGACTCCTAGACAATTAATATAGCTGCATATTTAGCAAAGAAATTGCCCATCTCCTATGAGAGCTTTTCTTGTACATGTAAATGTAAAGGAGTATGAATATTTAATGTCATAGTAGTTGTTGAAAGGAGTTTGCAGAAGATTCTTTCTGTAGTAGTTCTGGTTGCACCTTCAGAATCAGGCCCTTGGAGACAATAATTTTTTTGCCTCTTAAATGTTGAACATAATAGTTCACTTATTTTTTATTATAACCTCCTTTAGTATTCTTGAAAATGATAAAGCTCAGAGAAAATAATAACCCTTTGAAAGAGTAAAAAACTTTTAAGAAATGAGTAATTTTCCCATGTTCTCAAGGATCATGCCATTTGTTAAAGCCATTGTTTCTCATGCTCTCTCTGGGGAGTTAGTATTGTAACTTTTGGTATTTAACCAGGTTACTATAATTGCAGAATATGTATAAATATTTATTTTTATACATAAAACTTACTTTCTGGAAGAATAAGAGCAAAGGCATCAGAACAGGGCTTAGCTAGATGTTGCTTGCCCTACTCAGAAACATGGTCTATTAAATTCACAGATGATTCCTGAAAGACCTTGAGGTCTGTTCTAAAAACCTTACCTTTTTGCTGCAGTTATTTATTTTGTCAGAAACTTTGCCTAGTGGATTTCTCCTTATTTCCCTGCACATTTGCTTCAGATTATGCCTTGGCAGACCTTGCTGCTGGCTATGCCCTCCAAGTAATTACTATCTCAATTTTAAATTCCAAATAAAGAAAAGTAACAAGAGATAGGAGGTGGGGGAGGAAAGGAGGTTGTGGCCTCTGTAGTGTTTCTCCAAGTTTCCTGAACTCTTCCTTCTCCCTTAAAGTGGTGATTTGGCACTTACATAGCTGCTCCCATCTTCAAAGCACGAACTTGTAGAGAAAACAAAAGATAGAATGTTGCAATGCAAGAAATATGAAGATGAAGAGTGCAGAAAGGTAGGGGCATCACCGTGAGAGTAAATGGTGGCCAGAAAAGCTTACACTTTGCTATTTTGCAGTCACTTTAATTTTTCTATGTTTTTCCTCTCTTTGCTAAAATTAAAAAAAAAAATCAACCCAGCAAAGTTGGGTGTCTTGCACACAGCATCTCATGTCTAGATATATCAGGTAGTTTTAATCTGACAGAAATAAAAAAAAAATTACAATAAAACTCTTCATATTCAAACTACGTGCCAGGACTCCCTTAAAAGCCAGAATATGGTTATAATTTTAGGATGTGATTAATCCCATTTTAAAGTCAATATCTGCTGTCGATCACATGAATTGTTTCCTAAAAGTACCTGTTGCCATTTGCTGTCTGTAAGAGGAGCTAGGGAGAATAGTTCAGTCACAGAATAGTTCAGTTCATCCCCGTCTTGCTGACTTCAGAAAATCTGGTTCCTACCAACAGAGCATTTAAAGGGATAAACTCGAACTACCTTCCTGATCAAACTCACTTTAGATGGTTTTGGTTATTTTATACCTCCAGAAGCAAGCAATTTTGTACTACTGCTGCTGTACTATTAATGATTGTTATCAACCAGACAATTACACAAGAGGCAGCTCTGTTTTAATGGTTGGTAAAGTGACCTCTCTTAATTAGTTTCCTTATTATGCTGCAATATCTTGTGGGTTCCTTTGTGTTGAGAGTCATTAGATACATCCAGGCTATTATTGTTTTATTACAATTTTTCCCCATAAGTCTCAGTTTTCCCACAGGTTTACTCATTTTAATATTTGTCGTAGTCACTTCTGAGCAGCTGTTTGCAGTGCAACTTCCAGCTTTGATTCTCCCAGCCTATTTGTATTCAGAACACGTTAATTAGTGATGCCAAAGATGGTTAAGACAGATATGTTCTCTCCCAGTGGAGTGCTAGATCTGTTTCTCCAGTTCTGCTGCTCATTAGCATAATTATTTGAAAAAATATGTTGGGGTGATGTCTCCTTCCCTCCACAGAGGCAGCTGGTGCTGCCCACCCTCCCACCACTGTTAAGTGCCTGCGCTGGTGGTGGGGGTGAACTGGAACCGATGCCTCCAGGGCAGAAAGTTTGAAGCCCCTTTGTCCCCCTGGTGAAAGACTCAGTTGTACAACAGCTCTTATTACTTCTGTGCACTCCAGTTCATCCCAAGGGACCAATATCCCACCTAAAAGGCCAGGACTAGGTAATTTTTCACTGACCTTCTGTTCTCAGCCTCTGTTTCCTTTCTCCCTCTTCCACGTTCCACTCATTTTCTGGATATCTGGGTCTCCTTTTGGTTTGACTTTGCTATTACTGTTTTGTCATTTATTTAGGTAGGGCTGTTGGTGGCCACAAAGATGGGTGGTAAATGGGGTGTGACAGGTAATAGCTGTGTACCCCGAGGGCCTTAAGGTGTAAAAGTAATGCCTCTATACCCAAGCAAACAAAGAGAGGAAAAACCAGCGAGGTCAATCGCAGTCTAGGGAGGAGTGCATTGCACCCAACATGCTTTTTTGGAATATGAGCATTTGAAAGCCTTTGCTGAGGCACTAAGAAACATGACCAACAGCAAGGAAAGGGTCATTTCAGACACTGGGAAAGTACAAAATACGGTTTTCCTCCTTTTCTTTAGTCCCCCTTTCACAGCTGCATTAGCAGAAAGTAGGTAGTCAGGGATGGAGAGTTCATTGTTGGAGCAGGTGTGAACAGGCATTCCTTCTGGAGAAGTCCATTCTGCAGAGACAGCCTGCTCCAGGGAGAGTCCAGTCTCCTGTGTGCAGTAGTATTCCTCTGATACAATATTGCTTCTAAGTGTAGGTGATGTTTAAGCATCCCAGGGCCTGGCCATGTGTCACTGGTGGAAAAACACACCTGTTCGTTCACTATTAATGATCAGTTAATTTCTAATCATAGTTCGTGGACAGTTGTAAAAGTAACAGCATTCTGTCAGCAAATGCTGTTTGAAAGAAACGAAATTGAATCGTGGCCATGTCAGTGTCAAAATATGTGTGAAAAAAATAAAAATATTAGTTAGATAAAAGTTATAATATTTCAGATATGACTTTATTACTGTTATCATTTATTTCAGAAGCAGCTGAAACAAAATAAAACAAAATATTTAAGAACAGTCAAAGTGAAGGGTATTTTTTTTTCATTTGTGATGTACAATGCAACCAAGTGTCAGTGCCTTGAACTTCCCCTCAGGATAAGAAAACTGAATTTCACCAGCTTGAATTATAATACTAACATCCTTTCCTAATAAGGGAATAAAAAGCTTGACTTCCTCATCTGTGTTGGAGAGCAAATGAGAGCCAGACTTCCTAGTACTGGATCTGCACACAGAGAAGGAAGAGGGCCATTTCTAATGAGGTACTATATACTCTCTCTCCTCTCTGTGTTAAACTTTTTTAGCCCAATATTGTGATTAAAATCCATTCTGCCTGTACTTTTAAATACACTCCACTCTAGGAATAGCAGGAAGAAGACTGTATTTGTCTAGGACATGTTTTCCCCTGCCAAATATAAAAACTATCAAAACAAAATGTAGCAATTTGTCTTTCATTTAATGATGAATGTTTTCCTCTGATATTTGTTCACTTTTCCAGAACTGTCTTAATTAAACTGCTGTAATTTATGTTTTCATACCAAACATGGTATTTTTTTTGTTCATGAGACACAGAGCTGGAACATTCTGATGCTTCTGAAGTGAGGGCGTATATGAAAATGATTCCATAATTTCTGGAGGCACATGAAAAGAAATAATTATGTTTTATCTAGAAATAATTCCCTTGGAAAATGCTGCTGTGAAAAAAATCACAATAGTCTATAAATCACAGTGACATTCTCTGTTGTTTGACAGTTACTGGCTAGAAAACTTAAATTCAAATTGCAAAGTAAAGATGTGAAACAAAGTCCATCTCAATGAGAGGAAAATGTTAATTTCCTATTTTAGTTTTATGAGGATTGTCCAGATCAAACCTTACAAACCTTATCAAGGTGGGAATGATGGTAAAGATGCTCCTGTTTTTTTGCAACATTCTTCAGTCTCAACTCCAGCATCTGGTTGCCATCTACCCTCTTTCAGCCATCTGAGTCACTCAGCTTTAATATTGACATAGCTAATTAGTGAATCCTGCCTCATGCAAAAATAGCTGTGATGGATTTGTATGCCTGAAATATGCAGTTATTGTGTGATCCTGTGCAAGAATCTTTCTTGTAAATGTACACCCTTATCATCTTGGAAATACCATCCTCCACATATCTGTCCTTAAGGTGAACAGGTGAGTCTTTTTTTGACAGAAACTACAATAGCCTCTCCATGTAAAAAACTCAAGCATTATTTTTAATCACACATATATTTACAAGAAAAGCTTTCATTATTTTTCCATTTTCTGTGTTCTAGGTTTAATGACTGGTTTGATGACGTAAGAACAGCTAGCCATGTATCTACCCTGAGGAAAAACTGAGGAAGTTTGCAGAGACATACACTGCTCTTTGCAAGGCAGATGACATTTTGATTTTTAAAGTAATTTTTGTGCTTACAGTGTTTCTCCAGAGGAACTGTGAAGGGAAGTATGAAGAGTCTCTATTTATTCCCCATGGTCACAAACTAGGGTGCAGCTCCCTCCTGGTGGTCTCTGGGAAGTGATCCTGTGCTTCCTTTACCCAAGGTCTGTCCAAACTGCAACATCTCACAAGAATGAGGGCTTGTGTCTGTACCTTCTGTCCTCTCTGCTTGGGGAACCTGACTTTTTAAAACTGTTCTCAGCATCCTTTGCATGTCATTGCTTTGGGCTTCTTTCCTGCTTTCCTGGTAGATCCTTGAAGTGGTTGATTGCCCCTGAAGCCAGAGCAGAAACCGGCATGGTTGTGAAAAGTGCTGTACAACCCCTCTCTGCTGGAGACCAGTCCATTTGTTTGAGGAGAGGCAAAATAACTCGTCCCTCTTCTCCCAAGGGAAGTATGGGCTAAACGTTTCCCTAGTGCGGTGAATCAGAGAGTCCTATAATGAATTGGGCTACAAGGGATCAAAGATCATCTAGTTTTTCCTCCCTTGTAATGGGCAGGGACACCTTCCACTAGACCAGGTTGCTCAATGCTCCATCCAGCCTGGCCTTGAACATTTGCAGGGTTGGGGAAGCTACAGCTCCTCTGGACACTCTGTGCCAGTGTCTCCACCCATACAGTAAAGCATTTTGTTTGAGTATAAAATTTAAACCTATCCTGTTTCAGTTTAAAATTTTGCAATAACCCACTTGTTCTGTTGGTGAAGCTGCCACAACCAAGCCCATCAGTATTGCTGCAGCCTGTAGGTGTAACCACCCTATTTTATCCATGTGTCAAGACTGAAAGTAAAATATTGGGTCTCAGTTCATAGAAGGAACCAGAGCAGGAAAACAGCTCTGTTGTACACGTGGCACACACCAAGGAACTGTGAAGGTCTGTGTACAACTACAGCACAGTGCAGCATTGCTCCTGCACAAAAAAATCAGGTAACTGTTTTACATCAGTGGTGCTCTATTAACCTGATCCCCAAACCACAGCAGAGCTAGTCAGCTTGCATTTGGTGCCTTACACTGTCACAAAGCCAGTTCTAGCTACTGGGTCCTTCTCCTGCATTCCCCTGTGTGTTACAGATACATTCCAGCAGCAGTTCCCACTTCCACCCTCTGCTTACATGGTGACAGTCCAGCATCACCATCACCTGCATCCTGGTTAAGCAAGCTTGCACTCACAACTCAAAAGAGTGCATGTGTGAGAAAACTGACTTACCCAGAGTTAAAGGGTCAGTGACTGTCCTTATTTGCACACTGTCCGTTTATCCATTACATTTCTTATTAGAGTGGCTGCTGAGACAACTGGAGAAATATGAAGTCCCTTTAACCTCTTTAATCAAGTTCTGGTGCAGTATCAGTATGGTCCAGCAGATCTCTTTGAAGCTTTTAATTTTCATGCTCTTTTCATCTGCTTTCTGGGTATGGGCTGAGAGAAGAATTTCTCATGTCTCCACAGAGGTAAGCTGGAATTAGACCGTCAGTGATGATCTTGTGTGTGCTCTGGCAATATAATTTTGGCGGTCATCAGTCTATAATGA
The DNA here is from genome assembly GCF_014805655.1 of Passer montanus. Lineage (NCBI taxonomy): Eukaryota > Metazoa > Chordata > Aves > Passeriformes > Passeridae > Passer > Passer montanus. The sequence continues at coordinate 6,640,378 of NW_024368374.1, read as the reverse complement.
AGTCTTAAGTCCCTTCTGGCATCTTCATTTGTGATGGCTGAGTGCTTTGCTTCCTTTTTTTGCTGTGTGATTTTCAGATAATTGTTCCAACTTACACATAATTATATTAGATCTGCTATTTAAATGCCATATAGTGCTTGGAGTTTTTTTTAAAGCCTGCTGCTGTTATCAACTTAAAAGAACATGGAAATGTGAGATTTTCACAGCAAAAGTGGACTTCCAGTCTAAGTTGCCTTTTTATACTTTACTCACTCTGTAACCCAAAGCACCAAGTGCACAATTATGTACCACTCACAGCCCTGAAGTCCTGCTGCAGCCAGACAAAGTTTAGCAGGAGAGACTGAAGCAGGAGGGTAAACACTTGACCTCTCTTTTCTTAGCTCTTATCACATATATTCAGGTAATCACACTTCAAACTGAAGAGATGAGTGTCAGTGCAGTAACTTTACTGAAAGTAACCACTTTGGGGCTTGAAAGATGTTACCTTCTCTTTTGAAAGCACTTCATCTCACCAATGGCTCTGTTTGGACTGTGCTCTGCTCACGGATCTTTGTGGCACAAAGACAATGCATTTAAGCCACTGGAACAATGCTTATCTTCTCTTGAACTTGCAGGTGCTTCTAACTTGTCTGGTGCTCAACTCTTACTTCAAGCATTACACTATTAATTTGCAGAAACAGATTTTCCCCTGAGTGGAGATTATTGTTTGTTTTTTGTTAATTATTTCTTCTTCTGTCAACTCCTATGTTTAAAAATATATTGTGATTTATGTGCTTCTGAGTATATATAATTTCCTTAAACAGATAATATTCTCCAAGTGCAGTTTCACTCTTTGGATTTCCCTGTGTGCCTTTCTCTGGGCACCAAAAGAAACCAGAAAGCCAACAAGCCTAGCAGGGTCTGGGTGAGAGTTTGTTTAGTTTTAACACCCAGCACTCTGAATTGCTTATCAAGGACTGAGGTCTCAGCCTGTGTGGGATTAGGTAAATGTTATTTTGAAACATTCAGAATGAGCTGTGGGTGAAATACACAAGTACTTTATAATTTATCTGTTGGAGGAAGCAGGATGAGAAGTGATGGTTCTTCTCGAGGTTTTGAATGATAGCAGTAGAATTGAGCATGCACTAAATGCATAATTTTAGATAGGGCTGATGAATGTGTCAATGAAAGTGTCTGATAAAAGTGTCTCTTGCTTAGACCCCATTTTCAGTTGTTTCTTTTGTTGTCAGAATTTCACCATCTGAAGAGAAGCTCTGCCTGTCATGTCTACTCAGGTGGAATTACAAAGACATTTTGTTTCTCCTTTTGATTGGCCTACAATTTGTGTTGAAAATATGCCATTTATTCTTCTGGTGAAGTCTTCAAGTCTTGCCACTTGAATCTTGTAGAAAAACATGCTTGTATGTGCTCAAGAGGCAATTGCTACGTTTTGATTTTTCGTTGCTGTTTTCAAGTATAGATGCTTAGACTCTCTAAGGAAATGTCTGTGACATCAGTGCTTTTAAATGAACTATAAATATTGCATAAAGTGATCAAGGACCTCTAGCACAATGTAGATGGGAACAAAGCTTTGGTCTGAAATGCTCTTTCTGAACTGAGGAAATGCTGGCCTAATCTTCGTACCATATTTCTCATACAAAACTAAGTGATGGGGCAGCGATGTGGTTTGACTTCCAAGGCTTCAAAAAGCTCAATTCCCATTGATGAGAGTGGTTCTAATGAATATGGTCCTTTGCAGTGTCTTTGATGTCTTTCTGATGATCAGAGTAGCAGGCTGGAAAAAACTGTAAAGCATATGGCCAATCTATAAATTTTCCTTCAAATATTATGAAACTTAATTTGAAATCCTCTACTTCCACAAAACTAACAAAATTTGTGTCTTATTTCCACCACAGGCCCCCCCCCACTCCCGCCTATCTATGACTGATGCCCTCACTGTGACCACCACTACATTTTCCTCAGCAGAATTAATGACATTTTATGTATTTGCAGCCACATGAAGCTCCATGGTACAAGGGAACAGTTTGTTTCAGAATCTCATAAAAGCGTGTTACAGAAATTGCTCATGGAATGCAAGGAGAACTTCACAAGAGATAGAGAAGTAAGTTCTCAGTGTTCAGTAGCTTAGGGGATAATGCAGTCTCTCCAAATTAGACTCTTTGTTTGATATTGAAATAGCTTTCATGTGTGACAGGAGAGAATTAGCCATCTTCCTTCAAAATAATTGATCACTGGCCACTTGCTGTTCCAGCTGTCACGAACTGTGCTCTGTTTTGGCTTAAAAACAAAACTTATCTGGTTTTGGACTGTTGGAGCTTAAAAAGTAATGATCCAGATGAATAAACTCTTGGTTTTTCACTGCTATGGAAGCAGCATTAGTCATTCACTGGTGCCAGATATCATAGTTAGCCACATAATTTTGGCATGCTAGTCACTGAAGAGGACTTCAGGGCTCTTCCATGGATCATTAGGGCTGTAGCACACAGTGACAATTTACCTAAAACAATTTTCTGCAATCCTTATCTCATATTTGGGTAAAACTGGAGCTGAGAGAAATGTGAAGCAAGTAGAAGTTTCAGTGCCAGTATTACAGGACTCTCAATGAAGGAGATGGAGAGTCTCCCCTTTTTGCAGATCTTGCTGTGACCAGCCTAAGGCATCCTTCTTATAAGTTCTGCTAATACTTTCCACTGTCTGGGTTTGTCTGCTGAGTCCATAAATATTCAAAGTGGCAACATAATGCTTAAATGCTAAATGGTCCTGTTTCAGTGAGACAAAACTAGCTATTTTCTATGGTGTTGTCAGAGAGAAGCAATGTATAAAGCAGGCGAAAATGAGAAAGACTCAAATGAGAGCATGTAAGAATCAGCTGCTAGTTCATGAAGCACACAGCAAGTATCCTTTGTTTCCCTTTGCCACAAATCAACCTGATAATCTAGTATTAAGACAAATGAATTAATCTGATAATTAGAGAAGATTTAAATAATTAAATGTAGTTTGGAAGTAATTAAAAAGAGCAGCTCTGCTGTGCTCCAGAGTTGGAGCTGTACATGCCACAACTCACAGGGAAGGGTAAGAAGTGAATGCACTCCTTATTTGCAGTTGGTCAGGCACAGCAAATGATTTTGAATAACTCCAGGAGCTGGCAAGTTCCTTCAACCATGGACTATTTATGGTGCTGCTGTGAGCATATTCTGACGCTCTCCTTGTTCTCTGACACAGATTATTTTTAAACAGATGACAAAACAAAAAGGCAAACCAAAAGGATGCAGAAAGAAAATCTCACACAGTGGAAAGAAGAAATAAAGTCCAGTTTCCAGGTGCTCTTCCATATGTAGGTGAAGGTGATGGCTGTGAATATATATCCAAGGAGATGGGCTCCAGGAAAGCATAGTCCAGCAGCCCTAAGGCGTCACTTCCTCTACACTTTGTCTGGATTTTCCCTTGTTTGAGGGAAAACTATTTTTAAGGCTCTCAAAAGAGGAGTGGGATGACAATAGACTATTCCTTTATTGTTTGCTCACTATCTAGTCCTAGTTTCTGTCACAGCTGTTTCTGTTCATGCTTTTTCAGGTTACTTTTCTTGTTTACTAGATGTTATTTCAGCATGTTTCTTTGTTCTGTGTTTGGGACAATTTGTCTAAAACCTGAGTTTCCCTCAGAACAGTGGGAGCAGCTGCAGCAGAGCTCAGCAGCAGCTGGCTGCTCTAATATTCACCCATCTTCCCATCAAGATTTTGAAGGTACAGAGGTTTTGTTATCAGAACAAGAAGGCCAGTTGTGTTACATCTGCAGGGCGATCGTTGGAGGCTCATTTAGATACATTCTGAGGTTAAATTTCTCAACCTACAGGGGTCCTTTCAGCCAAATTCTTTGGTGCTAGTGAAAGTCACTGACATTGTTGTCACTAGCACAGGTTGCCTTCTGCAGGGCTGAACCCTCACTTCTTCATTATTGAAGACACTGCCAGCAGTGGGAAGGGATATTTTATCAGTCCACACACTTTGGCAAGCTCTGTGCTTCAGCAAAGAGGGAAATCAACTCTGGCACTTTCAGAGAGGTTAAAATAAAAATCAGCACCATGCAGTTATTGGCAGCTCCAGCCCAACAGCCAGAATCCTGCACTGCATCAAAAGAATATCATGGAGCCCAATATTGGAACATTAGTAAAAGCTAAATGTTGTTCCTTTGAACTTTGGTTGTTTTCAGTTTGCTCTGTTATTATTTCCTGTATTGTTTGTTTTACTAAGGAGACAACAGGAAGATACAAAACAGTTTGTCCTGTTTTTCATAAGCAGCACAGCTTACTATTTCTGACAGTGGTGTTGCAGGCAGCAGGAATATCCTCCCTCTCTTGCTGCAGCCATAATGTAACAACTGGTCTATCTGTGCCTTAGCTTTCATTATGTTTTGCGCCCCTACTTTGACCAATAACACATTGTTCTATAATTTCCTTTTCTAAAGGTAAGAAACCTTTCTATTTTCACGTTAAATTATTAAATATGTGCACATTTAGTTATTTGAATTTATGGTTTGACCTTCTTCATATTTTATATATATAACCAATGATATATATTTTTTTTTTTTTTAAACACAGATCTTTCCTCCATCTTGTCTGGTTTGATATACTTTTTATTCTTCTCTCTGAAAGGATACACAAATCAAATGTATTGATTTGATACATTTGAAAAAAGGAAAATTTCCTTTTTTCCTTCACAACAAACTATCTATTCCTCTGGTCCTCTTAACAATGTTGCTCTCCATCTCTTTAAGTTTCAACTCAAATCCTCAAATAATGATCAGAATTTCACCCCTTTCTCCAGATCTTGTACCATACATCTAGCATCTTTTTATGTCCTTCTCCACTAAGAAGCAGTTAAATCTAAGTGAAGACCAGAAATATTTGCAGTTAGTCACTCTATCAGTCTTTTCAGCATCAGATAGCTAAATTAGTTTCCCTCATTTCCAGTAATGCTCTGTCTTCAGTGAAGAACTTGCAGACCTAATTTCACATGTTCTTCCACTTAATATAAACTCATCTTCTTTGGGATTTTATTTTTAATGAAAGAATTTTCTATAATGGTTTCAGCAATTACGAGACTAATAAGAACAACCACAGTCTCTTGGTTCTATCGGCTATTTGGTGGAGAAATGTGCCACCCATCCCATCTAGAAATAATTTAACCTTCTATTACCCATCACACTTATTCTACATCCTTTATGTGGGATACAAAAGTACCCATTAATGATATGATTATTAGTAAAACTCTCCTCCTGATAGCATTGCCTGAGTATCTATAACAACCAGACCCCAAAATGAAATTATGTAGTGGTTTCTCAGCCCAGTAAAATCTCTTTCATTTTTTTCCCAGTGAGATTGAGACAGATACTGTTGTGCCCATGCCATTGTTTCTACCTTTACACTTTTATGCTCAGTTCCTTTGTTGATGCACCCCACTGCCTTTAGCTTCATCTCTGTCTTTCTGCACACTGCTTTTTCGTGATACATCTGCTCTAAATGTGGCTGCTATTTTACCACACGCTGTTATTCCTTCTAGTGTCTGATTTCACATTCTGTTCCAATAGTTTGACCTTGCCCGGTCTGTTTGCCAGGCCTCCTGCGTAATAGCATGATGGGGAAAGAGTTTTTACCAGCCATGCTCAGCAATCCATTGGGGAGAAAAACAGACCCTTAGCTCTGTCAGCTGCTTGGCTGTTGTTTCTATCAGTGTGAGTTTCCTTCCTCATGCTCCATCGGCTGTTGCCAAGATTTTCGTTACCTCATTTGTTACTCCTGAGAGCCAAAATCACTCCCAGTTTTCCCCCTAATTTCTTGCTGTTCTAAACTCATTTCTATGAGGCATGCCAACCCTGTTTTGTAGGAATTCAGGATAAAAATATCTATGATTCAGATTTTTCGTCATGACTGGAAATATTCTTAGTGTCATTCACCTATGCTAACTTCAAGTGTTTCAAATGTAGTGTTTGGAGTTTGAACCAGTCCCACAGACATCCCTTATCTCTGATGCAGAGTGGGCACAGCTGGATGTGGATGGCATGGAGGTCTTTTATCCTTCATCTCTACTCTGATGTCCTCTTTATCAAGAGAGTTTCTACAGTCAAACCTCACAAATCTCTGTACAGGATATCTGTCCTTCCCTTGCTGTGAGAGGAGTGAACAGACTTGTTTCTTCAGATTGTTGACCTGATTCAACCTTTTTGACATTTACGGTTATATTCTCATTCCCTTTTCTTACGTAAACCTGTCATTAAATTGCTAAAGGGCTAAATAAAGCTTTATTTATAGCTCTTGCTTCATCATTAAATTGGGAGATGTTCATGCCTCTTAGAGTCTGTCACTCTATACACAATACTTCCACAATAACAGTATGTTAGATGGTAACGAGGTGCAACCCAGAGTTGTGAAGGGGAAAAACCTTGCAGATACATGCCTAAGCTCTGTGGCAGTACACAAACTGCATCCCAGACTCATTATTACATGCATCCAAAATTTTGCCATACACGTAGTTATCCTGAGTTTTCCCAAGCTCCTAGACTTGAATCTCAGCTTATAACATGTATTACTTGATGGGACACAAGCTTTTTCCTGCAGACCAGGAGCAGCCTGGCGCCCTGCTGCAAATCAGTCCTATGGGTCCCTTCCCCAGTCGTTGTATTAGAAGCATAATCTAAACATTTTATGCTCTTTCAGTGACTCAGAAACACTCCCTGAGTTTGACAGCCTCTGCAGAGATTTTCTGTTCATGCCACAGTCCCTGCAAAGAGAAGCAGCACCTAAGGGACTTGAGTGCAGCAAGGCCTATTTTAAGAGAAATGCACTCCTGATTACTGCCATGGCTGTGTGCCATGGCTGAAGTGTTGGATTTTTCCTGTGGACCTGGTCCTCAGAAATGGAACAGAACAAATTTGTGCACAATTAGAGCACAAATTTACCTGGAATTCATTCACATTTACTTCTGAGTAGCAGTATCTAATCAGACATTTCTCCTGGGACATGTCTGCACCAGTACTTCCAATTAGGAAGTCATTACAAAGCAAGCACACTTCTGAAAAACTCAGGTCTGTAGTAAACAGAGTTGGTGTTGCTTGCTGGCATTGCACGTAAAACCCTTCTGAAAAAAGCTGATTGCTTTGTGCTCTGAGTATGTGCTCTGAAGAGGTTCAGTAATGAAGGTGCCTAAGCCTATCACTTTACTAATATTCGTATTTTCTGTTAACAACACTGCTTACAGTTGGTGCAATGCAGCCCTGTTTTTCACAATATTACTTTACTGCAATTTGGTTTCAGTGAGGCTTAAGCAGATACTTAAATGTGAACCGTTCCGAAAGTGTGGGGCCTCACTGAACAAAATGATTATGCAAGAACATTTTAGAACATTCAGATCAACCTGAAACAAAGAAAAGTGAAGGTGTGTCTTTGCTGGAGAAATGCCAGACTTTCTTGTAAGAAAGGATTTTAATTACAATCCCACGCTCAATGTTTAGAGAGGTTACAGGTATCAATTTTGCATGTGGTTATTTTCTGTGGAATTCAGCAGTTCTCTAAATTCACACTCCTGGAAATCACAGGAGCCCTGATTTTCTTCAAGCTGAGCTAGACAGGCAACATCAAAGTAAAGAAAGCAGAGCCCGTATGGGTCAATGCTTTGTGTCAAAAACATGTTTTTGACAATTTTTTACTCCACTAACCTAGAAACCAGTCTAGACATTTTATTATAGATTAATGGTGGTCATATGAAGAATATGAACTCAGTGTTCAAGTCAAGCATTCTGTGAAAGGGTTGGGTAGTTTCCAATACAGTTTTCAAACCATCTGAGATAAAAAGACATCTGATTAGATCATTCTGTCCTCACAGCATCAGCCTGAAACTCAGATATAAATGTGATATAGTCTTGGTCTCTTTTCCTATAGTCTGCTAATTTCAAGCTCTTGCAGGAAATTCTCTATTTGGGTTTGGACTCTACTAGCATTTGCCTTCCTGAATATTTGATCATGATACTACATTAAAAAAATATTCTAATTTATTCTTGTCTTTCCCCAGAGTGCTGATAGCTCAGTGCAGCATGCAGAAATTCATGTGCCAGTAAATTTTATATATAAGAAGCATTTGTCCATTTACCTTTCTGCATTCCATAAGGCGATGGATTTCCTTGTTATGTGTGGAGCTGTCACCCTGGATCAGAGCTATGGTGATTCATTGGCTTAATGCCACTGGAGCCAGAAGTAACATTCACATGAGATTTTCAATTAAAACTCAGAAGATATGTAAGATATACACTTTTATCGGGGAGGGTGATTCATCATTGGGAAGGAACTAGCCTTGGAAGCAGCTAATTTTTCATTTGTGTTTGCAAATTAGAATTGGAAGTCTTTCTGTAAAATATGCTGTAGCCAAACCCAAGTTATTGTGTTCAGTACAAGGACAGGTGAGTGAAATCAGATGACATATGCTTGAAGAATGGGCTATATGAAGGGACAGTTTTCTCAGTTCATTTGTCCCACATGCAGAAGAACAAAGTCCCTAGGAGCAGGAGAACTAGCTTTCATGTCAGAACTAAGGCCTCTGACTTCTCCTCCAGTCATCTGAAGTTGAGAAGGTTTTGTGCTGCTGCCTTGGTGCTTGCTTTTGATAGATACCATTGGCACAGCACTGATTCAGTGCTGAGAGTGTGCATTTCTACTGAGGGGCCAGGTTGAGAAAATATAAGTCCTTCTGGAAAATCAGCATGTGTTTTGCATGGGAGAAAAAGGATGTGACAGAATGTATACATAAGGAATAGGACAAGAATATCAAATTCATAATTTTTAGTTTCTAGGAACTGTATTAGGAAAACTCTAGGAAGTACAATCAGCTGGAGTTTGGTTTTTCTGGTATTTGAAATAGTCAGTAAATTTAGAATACATTGTGTCATACCCTGGTATATGATTGTGCATTGGAGCCACAAGTAGCACCTTTTTGTTTCTGAATTTTTTATTCATGCAGGACAAAGCCCAGTAGGTGTTCTTGTTTACAACCTCCTTTCTAAGACCATTGTGATCTCCTGCTGTTTTCCACACTGGAAAGGGTCATATTTCATCTGCAGCAGTAAAATAAATACATATGTAAATCAGGGCCTCCCTTAACTACTGAAGCACAACATCTGCAAGTGAAATTTGTTCATTTTTTCTGGGATGGTATAGACACTTTTGTTTGGGTATAGTATTTCTTTCATGTTTCTTGGTCTTGCCTTTAATTTATCCTTCAAGATTTATACTCCTGGGCAGCAACCAGGAGACACCAAACTGCAAAGAGAAATCCCACAGTCCTCCATGTGCTTTAGAGTTCAGGTTTCTAATAATTGGCAGACTAATGGGAACTGAAGAAAAGATCAGGTGTTTGTAGCAGCTTGAACACATATAGTTACAAAAGTAATAGCTCTTGTCTCAATTATTTATAGGCTTTGGCCAAAGTAGTAACAGCTAGGTGCCAAAAGTTTGAAAAATCAGCCTATAAAAGTACTCTACCAATAGTGTTGTGTTTCTCAAAGTTACTGAGTATTGTCCCACCCGGATGCAGAGTGGCTGCAGGGCTATAAAGCATGTGAAAGACAGCTTTGGCTGCAAGTGGTGTGCTGTGTCATCTAACTTCACCACCCCAGGTCATAGGAGCAAAATCCAGCAAAGCGTGTTCAGCGGTCCTGTGCTGCACATGAGGGGCCTGACAGCATTTCATGTCACATTGCTTCATGTCTCTGCTCCAGACAATGCCAGAGTTCTCTTCAAGGCAATGGCAAGGTGTTGTTGCTGAGGATAATTTATGCCAAACTACCTTTTCCACAAGCAGAGATATAACCCTCCCCAAGTATTAGAGCTTTACCTCTCCAGAACTTCCTCTGTGCCACTCTCCGTGACCAGCTACACAAACTTTTAGCTTCATGCTGTAGCAAGCTTGGCTGAATTTTCAAATTTCCAGATTCTTTGCACTGTGAAAACATTCTCAAAGAGGAATAATTTTGTCTGAGTGTCACGGAGGTGGGACATGAAGACTGAGTGGTAAGTCGTTGTGGTCATTCTGATTCACAGAGGGTTACATGGAGCAAGGATTCTTCTCTGGTCCATCATAATGAGTTTTACAGACACAGATTAAGGTGTGTGAGGAAAAGAGTCAATATAGCAGCATGTTCAGTACATGTTACCTCATTGCAGAATGCCTGGAAAATGGCATTCTGTCAGAAAACTTGCTTGAAACTATACATTTGTCTGGAGCTCAGACATGTGACCTAAAGTTTCAAGGAGGCCCTTCAGCCAAAGTGGTAGCTACAGGTCTGATTGATCTGAAGGTATCCTTCTTTAGAAGATGATATGATGTTTAGAGTCTTCCCTCAGGATGATGAGACAAGTTCTTGCTGCTTTTTTTGACTACCATGGTGAGATATCAAGCTACTAGGCTACAGCTGAAGTCCCAGCAGGTTAATTTCTGCCTTCACCCTGTAGGGTTCAGAGAGAGCCCTGGAAGGGAAAGAATATCCCTTACCTCTCCTCCTGAATATGTACCACTGGTTCAGTTCCTGGGCTGTGTAGACCTGGGCTCACTTAAACATGAATTAAAGCTCTAGGTGCTATGAACTTTATCAAATATAAGGCACAGCTGGAAGTCAGCTGGCAGAGGACCTTCAATCTGGCAGTAGGTGAAGGTTCCACTCCATCTAAGTACTTTAAAGGTGGAGGTTTTCTTGTGTCCTGGCTCTAATTAGCCACTTCTCTGCAGTGATTTTCTGTAGAGAGAAAAGTATTTGACCTCCTGTTGGGCTCTTGTTCTGAGTGCTAAAAAATTGGTGCCTAATAGCTGGTAATTTTGAGTGAGGGTGAAGTCTATCTAGCACTACGGGTATTAAAATGTGAAAAATCAGACAGAAATCTAGTCAGGGTGACAGAATGGCACATTCAGTAAGGACTCTGAACATTTCTACGGTCAAGAAAAGGAAGACTACCTCAAAAAGCCTTGTTTCTACTCCCTCTCTCTCAGTGTTCTCCATGAACACTGAACTGGAGCAGGCAGCACTTCTCTCTGGTGCATTTTCTTACACTAACAATGGTCTATGTATGTATGAATTTTGAAGACGGTGGCTCTTATTGAATTACTGAGCCAGTCTATCAAACAATATCCTGACTTCATTGGAATTTCACATCCTGAGTTTGTTGGTTGTGTTATCTTTTGTTATATTTTTCATAAGGCTGTCATGGCAACAGAGGGAGAATGTGATTTTCCTTCAAAACCTCCCTGTTTGTTACCCACATGAACGGATGGTGTGCCTCTGGTTACTGACTGTAACCACCCTTATGAAACACCGTCCACAAGGGCATGTCTAAACAGGTATTTGCTCAGCTTCATCTGTTTTCCCCTTCTGTGGACAAGCATGAAAAGGTAGTCTGTCTTCAACCGTTCAATAAACAAACTCCAAAATAGTAGGATTTTCTCTGTGTGCTCTGCAGCATGGACATTCAGCACCTCGCCTCCAGCAGAATCTCCTCCTTGTCCCACTCGCTGCTGCTTCTGTCCCAGGCTACGAGACCTGCGAGCAGTAAGGGAAACACAGTTTAAAAATGAAAGGATAAATTGCTGCAGACTTGGGTCTGGAGTATATCAAATTAAAAAAGAGAGATAAACCACTCCTGCTGCCAAGCATTGCAATATATTTGCCTGTGATATTTTGTTTTTGCTCATGTGTTACTTGTGGCAATTTGGCAGCTTATTCTTAGAGTCTTCACAGTCAGCTGCTTTATCCCTGATATTTATGTTTTATTTTCCATTGTCTAATTTCTTCTCCTAACTGCTAACTTTTACCTCCTGTGTGGCTGAATCAATGCCTTTCCCTCTTTGATAGCTAAACCTAAGATACTTGTATTGCTGTTAGCTGCACAAAACTACCACGCTTCAAAAGTTGTTCACTGTTTCTCTGTGAGTTATTAAAAACTGATCACAACCTTAATTTCCTTCATTTCCAGGCAGCCTTTTTATAGGACATGAACTTTAAAACCCAGTTCTTAATGACATGCTATAACCACGAGACAAGGATCTGGCTATTGTTGCATTCAATTTATTTTAAGATTTTGCATTGCTAGTCAGGAAACATAGGTGCAGACCATGAACTAGGAATTCCATTTTGCATGCTGATGCTCCCGTGAGATTGCTTTTCTTTGTTGTATGCTTTGTGGTATTTGAAAGACATTTTGAAAATTCATGCACAGAAAAATTTTCCATTATCTTGGGGTAATTCAGATCCATCAGAGGATGTAAAATATGTCAATAACACATGAAAATTGCACTAATTTAATTAATGTTAAATCTAACTATAATTCCCAAGGTATTGCTAGACAAACATCATTATGGTAATGTGAACTGCATTTATTAAAAATGTTATCATTGTGGATTTCTGTTAAGAAAGGATGCACTTGCAAAGACTGTGTTTGCTTTTGTTAATTTGCACATGCAAAAGCAAATGTGCAACTCTTGAAAAGCTGCATTGCCCTTTCAAATAAACTTCAGATGTTTGTATATAAGCAGCAATTTTTTATTTTGTGATAAATTGGTAAAACCAATTTATCACAAATACTGGGCTTCCAGAGTATTTATACAAGACAGATAATCAACCAAGCAGAAATTTTTTTTCTTTAATGATTATTTGCAGCAATTTCAAGAACAATCTGCATTCTTTCTGACACTTTTAAATAACTCATTTTCCTTTGTTTTCTTCAGTTTTCATAATCCTTCAGTATTATAGCTTGCTTCATATTTTGAATTGTTTTTTACCTCAATGCAATTAAATAAATATTCAGCTGTGATGCTTTTTGAATGATTTGGATTTTCTCTCACTAGTAATTTAATTTATACTGACTACAGCAATTGACACCTTCTGTCTTTAAAAATATCTTGTAAAAATATCTTGTAATAATAACAGGTTGTAACATTCCTGTTACCACCTTCTTCTGAGACCGTCTTGCAGAGTTTCTGTGTCACTTCTCTCTCAGAGTCATAACTTGCCTCTTGCTCCACATCCCAAAGTACCAAATGTACCAGCATGGAGAAAAGGTGTGACTCAGAGGTGGCAAGACTCATGCTGTATGGGACAAATGTGCTTTGGCCTGCCTCCTATTCCCACCATGCCTTGAGACCATGGAGGGACTCAGTCTGCTCCTCTCATTTGCATCGTGGCATTCACTCATGTGTGTTTATGGTGGGGTGAGATTCAGAAATCCACATCCTGCAGAGCAGGGGAGCAAGGATAGCAGCCTAATTTACTCCACTTGAACTTGGGAGTTCTGTTCCTCTGGACCACAAATGGATACCATGAATTGATGCCAAATTTTTCCACACATCCCAAATTAAATGAATGGCAACCAGCCATCTTGGAGTGTGCAAACTGGAGTGCTGACACCAGCACCACATCACAGTACAAGTTCACCCTGCAGAGTGGAGTCTCCCACTGTGCATTACAGGATAAACAAGCCTTTAAGGAAAGCTTGTACTTGGGCAGCCAGCCATGATCACCACAGGCTGGGCATTCCATAGTGGAAATGCCTAACAAAGTCCTTGGACACTTCTGGACTTTTTGTCCCATCTGCCTTTGGATCCATTATCTGCCTTCCCTGCTTTCACTGCAGTCCTTGTAGCTGATGGTAGCTGGTACTTCATGTGTCCTACTTGACACAATCATATCCAAGTGGAGCAGGGAGAGATGGAAATTATTTAAAGTTAAAACAGAGAAGAAAGGTCAATTATAGCACAGTCAGAAAAGTCATGGCACAATATTGGTTAAAGGCAGGGGACTTAAGCACTGATAAAGAAACAGCAGAGGGAAAAAACACCTACTTCTGAAAACAATGGGGAAAATAATCCCATGGGATTTTGTCTTTCCAGACAATAGGATAGCAGCAGCTCAGTTTTCTGTCTGCAGAGAAGGCCTGTTGGCAGGGGAACAGCATGACAGGTGTATTGTCATATTCCCCTCTGGGCTGAGCAACAAATGTTCATCTGAAATCTTACTGATGCAAAGCAGAGTGAGAGAGTGAAAAGGTGAGAGAGTGGCATTCCCAGTATTCTGAAAATATGTGCTGCAAATGAGCAATAGATGGAGCGTCCAGCATCAGCAGCCTTTTCAAGCAGGCTTGCTCATATTGCAGGCTTGTCAGGTGTTTGAAACGGTGGGAAATGCTCTGATGAGGAGGTTCCTAGTATCCCCATGCAGCTTAACTGCCACTAACAATTACCCCAGAGCAATGAACATCTGTTCTTTCATGGCCTTTCCCAGCACTGCATACATCCCTCATCTTACTACATACAAGAAGTTTTTTTGGGAAAGGGTGGATGAAATGCATGGATACATGAAGATACTCACTAAGCTTTGACACTCCAGCTTTCTACTGGACCAACGTGTCTGTTGGTGACTGGAATCTGTGCCCTGGTGACAGATGGGAGCTGTAAGTTGATTGTCCAGCTAATGTTTAATATCCATTATGTTTAATATCCATGATCCTTGCTGCAGTTGTTTCTGTCGTGCAACAGATAGTAACCAGATGAGAGTATGGAAGGTGAATCTGTCCAGAAAATTCCACAAGCACCCAAATTGCACATGACAGGTGGAAAGCAGAAACACTAAGGTCCTACAGGCACTGTGGCAAAGTGCTTCTCCTACACATGATGATTTGCCCTCTCCACTAATAAAAAATGAGTGGAAGAGCCTACCATTTGCAAGGTCTCATTTAGAGGCAGATAAAGGGATGATTTCAACCAATATATTGTTGATATAATTTTTTTTTTTGTTTCTCATTTGTTTTGTTTTGTTTACAATATTGCTTGATTTACTGTCTGGCTTACAGTTTATTCTTCCATTAATTCTCAGATAGAATGTCAATGGCTAGGATGCTATTTTAATGAGCTATCAGTTCTAAAACACTCCAGACTTATGCCCTAATTAAACAGCAACATGATGCAGGGTTGTGAAATTGTTCTGCAAAGGACTGCCTACAGCTATAGCTGAAAACTGTTCCACAGGAATATTAAGGAGACAGCTACTGTCTACAAGACATCTGCTGTAGTCAAAAGTAATAACAAAAATCAAGCACATTTGTGCTTTTACAGTTTAGATATTGCTTGAGTTGTGAGACAAATAACCCCTGACTGTGGCAGTGTGTGCTTGGTGGCTGCTGAGGGGGAGTGGCAGGGCTTGGTCGTGCTGCTGGCACTGGCACCAGCTCACCCGAGTGCTCGGGGGCTTGCTGTCACTACATTGCTCTGCCATGCCTGTCACCAGGCCATGTGTTTTCAGAGTTATTGCCTTTTTTTGCCTGTGAGAATGAGCACTGCTGTGCCAAACAAAACAGAATGAACAATGATGTGGAGTGTTTGCTGAAACACAAACGCTCTTGCAGAGCCTGAAGTGGTAGAGTGGGACAGGCAACAGCAGATTATTCAGGGCAGTGATTTTCATTGCATACTTGAGACTGACCTGGAGGTTTCTGCTAGCCTGTAGAATCTCACAGTCTCCAAAAATATTTTGTGGATCTGTTCTGGTTCAGAGATGTTCTGCATGTTCTGTGTTAGTCTTTGGAAATTATTTGAGAGGGGGTCAGAATCCTTTTTTGGGAGTAGAAAAGGAGGTTGTCTCAGGGGAAGAAACAGGACATAAGGACTGAAGACTTCACATCTGTGTGCTAAAATCAAATGGTGATCAGAAGGGTGGGGATTTGTACATGGGATGTACGTGCCTTGTTCACTCCAGAATCCCATCCTGACCCTGGGCCAACCCTCCCCATAGGTCCAGCTTTGGTTTTTCTCAGATCAGATTGTGGGTAAGGGAAGGGTGAGAGTATGAGAATGGCAGAACAGAAGTAGTATTCCCTAAAGTTTCACATTGGTGCATGTGAAAAACCATTATTTGATAGCTATTATACTGCCCTGTATGTGCACAGGCTCTGTGCATGTCATCTGGTGGTTTGATCCATCTTTATCTGAACATGTCATCCTGGCATCTCTCTATAGCCAGTAGAAAGAAGAAGGTACCTCCAGAGCAAAATTTTCCTTGTCCAAAGACAGACGTTGAAGATAAGAAACAGGAGTAGGAATCACTGAAATTTAAGCTAGAAGAATTGCATTCTTCATTTCTCAGTGATACAAACCGGGGAACTCCTTTTCTGCCTTTCCACACCTTGTAGAAAAGAGCTGTATCCATGTATCAAAGAGCTGGGATATTCACCAGCAAATACCTTGGACATTTGGAACATGTCTTGAGTTCCATTGATGGATGTTGGTTTTCCCAGCTTTTTCAGAGATGGAGCAACTGAGAGTCATTTTAAAAGCTTTTATCAGTCTCGATGAAGGGTGAGATATAAGAGATGTAAGACTCTTCACCATTCTATCAGAAGCTGACATATTTCCTGGTTACAATACCTTATAAATGTTTTTCAGCCTATTAGCTTTTGCCACACAATCCTGATAATACTTCTAAGATCAACCACCTATATTTTTACCTCATATGGTCCTGCTACAATGCATCTTTCACAGTTCCAATTCTCTAAAATATCTGGTCTTTATGCAAGGCCAAATTTTGAAACTTGTTGAAACTTGTTTCTAGTTCAATCTCTCTCTCAACGTCATCTCTATTCCATGACCTTCCTAAGTCAGCACACCTTATCTCAGAGTTTGCGTACAGATCTACCACACTGTGTGAGCTTTCAGTCAGGTTTGAGAATTCCTTATAAATCCATTTCTCATAGACAGACATTATTTTGAGGTGGTCATTCAGGTTGCCAGGCTGTGAGTCCCCAGGCCGTTTGGAGTGACAAAGGGCACCAGACATGGGGAGCAGTTCACCCTTGTCAGACGTGCATGCTTTTCAGGTAAGGCTTTGTAACTGCCCAAGCTGCTCCTGCAGAGACTGTAGTTATTGCAGCAGCTCTAGGCCAGCTTGTTAAACCTATAGACTCATTGTCTTTGGCAGTTCTGGGCTTGAATGGATTGAAAAAGAAGTGAAGTTTTCAGATTAATTTAATTTACATGAGAAAAAAAGGTAAAAAAAAAGTGTTTTCACTGTCCATATAGTTCTGTACCACCAAAACTGAATTCTGCAAAGAAGATGATATCTCTCTTGCAAAGAAAGAAAGTAAAATACCTTCTCAAAAACCTCATGCCTTCTCAAAGGATTATATTTTTATCATTTGTCTTTTACAAAGGACTTCAAAAGCAGTATGAGTATATGTGAAGAACTGAAAAGTCAAGGCAAAATTAAGAAGGCATAAGCTCTCCCACTTCTGAATGTATTGGTGTCTGTGTCATGGTCAGGTGCACTGGGCACTACAGCAGCAGCAGGACCTGGGCTCCCACAGGGTTTCACTTTGAAGCCCTGGACCAATTTGAACATCAAGCCTAAGCTCTCTGATCCCAGTTTGTAAGTCCACATGCAAAGGGTTCAGTTCATGGTAGCCAGGACACAAACTGGCAGCCCAGAGGCTTTCCCAGGCCATCACTTTGGTATTGTGCATGACATAATTCTTAAAATGGCAGCTGGGCCATGTGACCTGTGGTTCTGGTTCCAGAAAGATTAGAGATGTGTTTGTGTGTGCTTCCCCTCTATAAGTTGTGTTATTCTCTAAACTTCAAATTGCATGTCAACTGCCATATAATGTGCATAATATGCAGGGACTTTCTCTATTCTATTCTATTTTTTTTTTTTTTTTTGCTTGGTGGTTCTCAGCAGTGAGAAAGCTCCCTTTGCTGTCTATTCTGATCAGGGGGACTGTGTGGTGAGGTTACCTGGGAAAAGGCAAAACGAGTGACAGACCTTCATCTCCTGCTTGACATTGCCTGCTATGGTGTGTCCCACCTGCAAGGTCAGTCATCATAGCCCCACCAGATCCTGCACAGTTAAGCCAGAAGTACCTCAGCTGTATTCTGGTCTCAGATTAAAAAAACCTGAGTCCTTACAGCCAGATCTTGTTTTTTGCAGGCAGAGGCACAGAAATGAAGGGAGAAGGGAGAGTTCTCTGCAGCCTGCCTCCTGTGCAGTATCTCTTTACAGAATAGGAATAAATAGAACAGGGCCCAGATGGGCTACTTATGATTGACAGGTGTCAGGATGTGTCTACAGCTCTGTCAGTCAAGCTGCTCCATGTCAATTGAACAACTAAATGGTACAGGGTTCCACTTGTTTTCCCAATCTAAAATGATTATTAAAATCAAGCCAGAAGATACAGATTTCAGTATTTAGCATTTTTAGCCATTTTTAGCCAGGTAAATATGTGTCACAGAAATTCAGCCAGACTCTTAGTAAATTCTCTTGTGTAAAGTTTGGGTTCTTCTGTGGACAACAATATATGTGTGAAGCATGTTCATAAACTGCACAGGTATCATTCAGCATTTTTATTGCCTCTGCAGGTGGTTGTGGAAAAAGAACTGCATTTTTGGGTTGCATGCCTTTCCGAAATTTGCATGAACAAATAACCACTACAGCTCTCACTGTGTATAATTGTAATGTATATTTGTAATGTATATTTTTGATGATTGCCATGTTGAGACCAACAACCATCATTTAACTTAGACATAAAATGATGCCATTTTTGCAAGTGCTACTCAATGCTTGTTTGAAACTTCATTTGTATCTAACTGTATTAACAAAAACCCATGTTTTATTAGCTATGGGTGGGTTTTTGGATTTTTTTGGTCCTTTGTTGTATTTGTTTGTTGGTTTGCTTTTAATCATAATTCATTATTACTCTGTGTTAGAAAACATAGTTTTCCAAGTAGGTAACAGAAAAAATATTGCTGTAAGTATGTGATATATGACATTAGAAAGAGTGATCAGTGAGTTGAGCTAAATATTGGTAACGTCTGCAAAGACACTATCTAACTTTGATAAACTCGATAGGACACACTCACAAGCAATGATCCATGAGTAGCCAATGGTTTTCCCTGTGTGTCACATTCAAGAGGACCAGGTCTTTTTTGTCCCCCCCAGATGTCTGTCTTGTATTTTTGCACATGGCTTCTTTGTTAATTCCTTCCATGAAGCAGAAAACCCCCCACCCATACCTAGTTGCTAGGTTGAGTCAAAGCTCTTTTCTAGAAAGGAGACATAGAATTTACCTCTGTAGCCTCAGAAGGTCCCTTGCTGCCCATATTCTCTGTTTATGTGAGGTTATGTATGTTTTTGGTAGATGTTGCTTGTGCTCAGCAAAGTAAATAAAATGTTGTATTAAGAACTTGTTTCTTCATTCCACTCTCAGGGCAAAAAACAAAATAAACATTATTTTTCTTGTATACAGCTGGTTCGCAGGAACTCCCTTGTGGAAGCACACATGTATACTTAAGGCTAGAGAATAAATGCTCTGACTCAGAGTCCTAAGGAGTAAGCAGCTCTTGTTCCCACAGCAGGCAGCTGCTGCCTTTCAGCTCAGCCAGGCTGTGTTGTCTCCATCAGCTCCCTGCCAGACACACGTACAAATCATTTTCTGTCTCATGTCTTGGGCTTTGCTTTAGTCCAATGATTTGATTTTGCTGGTTATGTGTTTATTCCATGAGTAGGAGAAAAGACTCGTTCCCTCACGGGGTGACACAGCTTGCACAATTACCTGTGTATCTCATCTTGCCTTGGAGTCTTCTCCTTTCAGTACTGTGCAGATGATATTTCTTCTCACAGAAGCATTCTGTGAACGGAGAGGTGACTGGAACATGAGAGCACAAGTCAGGATTTATAATATCTTTGGCTAAATTTGGGTGGCATTTTGCTCTAGTATTTCTTGACCACTTTCTGATTCTGGTGTTTCTTGACATGCTGTCGTTCTGACAAGCATTTTAGTTTTATGGTGATGATCTCTTGTCCATTACAGGAGCAGACAAGCCCAATAGTCAGATTTCATAAGCAAAATGGAGTCAGTTATTGAAAAGACATGTATAAAGCTTAAAAGCTGTTTTTAACTGCAGTGCAGTTCAAGAAAAATGTCACCCAAAAGCCTTCCTCCTCAAAAAGCCACATCATAAAATAATAACGAGTAAAACCTTTGTTCTTTGTAACTACCACTGCACTCAGCTTTGAGTTGACAGGGTCTAATAATAAAGACAGGTTAATGTCATCTAGCATTTGTGAAAGCCTTTTGTTATTATAAAAGAGTAATTAGGTCATCTCACCTTCAATATTGAATTTCAGAAATTCATACAAGTTTTCCTAAAGATTGGATAAGGAGCATGCTAGATTTGTTTGAACCATAAGAAAAATAAATTTAAACCAAGGTCTCATCTCTCTTTCAGTGAGATAAGTGATATACTTCCAAAAACTCACTTGGCTATCCAGCCTCTGGATGTTCTGCTTCATGAGGATGTACAATTTCACCTTATCTCTTACATTAAAGAAGAGTGATATTCGGGAGCTGTCCAACTATTTTATTTCATGGAAAGTGATTTTTTTAAACATAGACATTTTGTACCAAAATGTAGTTGTTGCTGATTAAGTTTACATTTTATGACTGAATTAAAAAAAAGAAAAAAAAGGGGTTTTTTTTGGAAGACCATCCCAAATCCATACACATGATGAATTGAATATTTCTGTGTGTTTGTATGAGATCCTATGGTGACTCACCAAAATAATAGACCTGATGCTTCCTTGTTCTCTACTTCTCTTGCAGCTTTTTCTTCTTGGCTGGGCTGTTCCACTAAGACCAAATATTTTGTACAAATTATTTGACCATCCATGGTACAACCTCACTGGTGATCTAGTTTAAAAATTACTCTGAACTTTTAGGAAGAATAGGAGACTAAGATGTCTGAATTAAAGTCTCCATGAAGTTTGCTATAGTTTAAAATGGACACATAGCTGATACTGGCTTGAAATAATATATTTTCAGTGTTTTCACAAGGAAAAGTATATGAAGACAGCACACTCAGAGAAAAATAAATGCAACTACCTTAATATCTGAATTTCCCACAGGATGAAAATTTTGATGTTTCTATTGACCCTGCAAAAATGCAGGAATTTGAAGCTCATTTGGGAGAAAAAATATTTCAGGCAAATCATATTAAAAATATAAACTATCGTTTCTGAAGCTAAGTAATTTTAATCAGCTCCAGAGGGTTTTAGGTACCTTTGAAGGGGAAACAACTTTTATAAGCATCAAATCTATGCTCAGAGGCCAATAAGGAAATATCTAATTTTGAAAATCTTGCTTATGACACTTTATAATGTTCCAAGCTCATCTGTAATTAATGAGACACTTTGTTGCTCTGAAGATGATGAAGTTTGTTCCTGAGATATGCAGTACACAGAACTGCTCAAAGCTCCTATATCTGGGATAATTTGGCTGGGTGAGTCCTGTCCTAGGACCTCCCAAAAGTCTTCAGCTCCATCCCTACTCCTGAATGTATTCTAGGACGGACTGAATATTGCAAATCTGAAATGAGGATGGCAGCAGCACATCCTGATAAGCCTTACCTGTGCCTCTTGTAGTATTCCAAAAGACTTGTCAATGCATGCTGCACAGGGCTAAGTTTTGATTTTGTCCTGATTCAGAAAAATACAGGGAAAATTCACAGGATGGAGATAATGCTGAAGATTAGGCAGGCATTTGAAAAAAAATGCAGAAATGAGGCTTGTAATGTTGTCTCCAGTAAGAGTTATGTTTAACAGTGAGAAGAGCTTTGCAGTATGAAAGCAAATGTAGTTGCAGTGTAAGGTAAGTTTGACTATTAAGATGGCAGTGATGATTAACAAACCAAAATATTTTATGGCTCATAAACCCTTGATAGATAAGTTTCTTATGCAAATAACAACCTTTTAATCCCTTGCCCAAAGTGAACTCCCTCTGAGATGATAAAATACTTTAAATAATTGAGATTTTACTTGTATTTTCTGTGTATTGAGGGGATCTAGAGCTTTTCAGGAGGACAACAACCTGAATTTTAGGACCTGAACCTGAAAGTTCACTTTCCTGACATTTCCAACCAGTTTTGCAGGCCTGGGGTGTGGTTATGTTCTGCAGAACTTCTGCCTGTGCAGCTTCACCAAAACTGAATGCCACAGCTTTGTTGTTGTCTATAATACTGATTGTACTTGGCAAAATGTAGTACAGGCAGGTGAATCATAGACTTCCAGAGTGAGCTATAGCATATTAAGAAAATAGCATTTTTAAAACATATTCTTAAAAAAAGTTAATTTTAATTTCCTAATATTTTATTAATAAAGTTTTAAACATTTATCTGGTGCTGTCATGTCACTAATTTCATGTTTGTACAGGAGAGAAACATTATTCATACTTCTTCCCTGGAGTGAGAAACTTTCCACAAGGCACTTTGACAAAGTTTTTGGAGAGGCATGCAAAATTGGTTCACAAAAAGTCCCACCTTGCAGTAACACAGGGCTCTGTTTTCCTGTTCTGTAGGCAAAGCTGACTGCAAACACTTTTTGCGCCTTGTTCAAGAAGTTTCTTTGTGCAATACACCTGAGTTATTATTTAAAGATGGCATCCCTCAGCAGATAGGAGGCTGCCTAGCAGGCAGCAGGGCAGGCAGTAATTGTTCCTGCATCAACCACTGGGCAAAGTGGAACAGAGTCGTGAAGAAGAAGGACCTGGCCAAACTTCCTTCTTCCACTTTCTTCCAGATCATTCTTCTGCTTCTGATGCAAGGCAAGAAGGATGGGATGTCAGCCAATTGTGTTTTGTCCTTGGATACCCTCAATTTAACCAGCACACTAAAATATATGTCCCCACTCCTGTCCCATTCACAGATGGAAAGAAAATAAATATCTTGTGATCTTCTTCAAGTGGGAGTCTCTTTGTCCTCCTCCGAAGTAATTTTGTGCCATATTACAAATTCTTAATTAGTGTAATGAGCTGGAAACTTGTAGCATTGTAACTGTGATTGACCCCACAGTTGCTGCAAACTTCCATCTGGCACAGAAAAAAAAAAAAAGAAAAAAAGAACTTTCACAGAATAGAAGAGGATGTGCTCATTAGATTTGAACTAGAAACCTATTTTAGGAAGATGTGCCATTAGGAAACAATGGCAATACATCAGATAAATCATTCCAAACCAGGAGATATGAACAGGACAGCACAGGACAGTACAAAGCAGCTGCTTTCTTCAGGCAGCCCAGAAGCAGGACTGCAACAAATGGGCATTGGGACTGCAGCATGTTGACCTAACTTAGTTTGTTCCTGGCAGGGCAAGGGAAAGCCCAAAGTGACATTTGAGCATCTTGAGTGGTGTGAAAGTGGAAAATTTGTGAGGAGAGGTATTAGACCAGTACCAAGCACAGCACTGAAGTAAAGCCTTTGTTCTAAAAGTCCCTTCCCACCAGAACTATTCTATGACTCCACTGGAGTGCTGGAGCACCTCTCCTGTGAAAACAGGCTGAGAGAGTTAGGCTTGTTCAGTTAGTTCTTGTCTGGAGAAGAGAAGGCTCTGGGGTGACTTTGTTGTGGCATTTCAGTACCTAAGGGAATCTATAAGAAAGATACGGTCAAACTTTTTAGTAGGGCCTATTGCAATAGGACAAGGGGTAATGATTTTAAACTAAAAGAGGATATATTTACAGTAGATATGAGGAGGAAGCTGTTTTAACTGGCATGTGTTACTCAAAGAGGTATGGATCTAGAAGAAATGTGCCTACTCATTGTAGGGGGTTGTACTAGATGACTTTTAAAGGTCCCTTCCAGCTCAGATTTTCTGATGACTCTATGATTCTATGTTAAAGAGAAATATGCGCCAAATGAAGTTTAGAATTTCTGCCTTTGCAGCAAGAGCCATCAAACAGAAACCAGAAGACAGAGGTATGCAAGGGAGCTAAATCCCCCAGATTCATTGAAATTTAAATTTGGACTACACTGAAAATCCACAGCCATTACTAACCATGACTCCAAATGCCTCGTTGAAAACCTACAAGTAAAACCAAGGACAGAAGACAGCAAACGAGCCAACATGCAGAGGAGGCAAGGGTTGATCTTCATTTGTTTGCAGTCAAGTGCTTTTGCAAAAGCAGCACAGGAGTGCTGCAGGTCTGGCAGGAGGTGAAGCTGAGCAGAAGTGCACCTGGCACACATTCCCAAGGCAGGCACAGAACTGATGCCTTGAGCCATGCGAGGGCAGCACAGCTGTACAGCCACGAAGCAATAGCTCATGCCTCTTGTGTAGCCTTATAGCAAACCAGCACTCTGGAAGAGGAAAAAGGTGCCTCATCACTACGTGATCCACGGCAGATGTGTTTCAGTCCGTGTGGAGACAAAAATGTTGTTCATGAAGAAAGCTACATCTTTCAACACAGCAGGAGATAAAATAAGATGCTAACAGGCTCCTTACCACAGCTACCCAGCAACTAGAAAGGATTAGGTCTTCTCTGAAAATCTTCCTGATAGCAGCACCTGCTGAGATTTGGAAATTCCTGTCTTTTAGCTTATTAAAATGCAGACACAGCCTGTTTCTGTTTCCTGAACTACAGTTACAGTACAAAGGGGCCAATCTCACAGCCTTTAACCCTGTACACAATTCTTTTGCTGAAACTGAGTTTGAATAACAACTTCAGAACCAGTTCACAGGGGCTAAAATTCAACCTGAAATAATTGCCAGGTTGGGGAGCCCTTGAAGCTCTCTTGTCTGTTAGAGAGAAATGAAGGGGTCTCCACAACTGAGGAGAAGATTGTGCAGGTGGAACATAGGTACTAAAACTGTCCTTTGTGACTGACACCATAAAGCTTGCTATGTGAGTAATCTCAGAGTTTCACAAAAGGGGAATTTATGAGTGCTTGACCATTACTTCAGCCTGTCTGAAGGCAACCTTCCAGTTTATGTTACTCAGGACTTTGGACTGTGTGATCACAGCTGTCCTTCTGCTCTTAAAAATCCAGGAAATTGACTTCAACTAGAACATTAATATTGTTCCAGCTGTTTTTTGATTGTAAATGTAACTATATGGTTTGTGAAATAAGAATTGTTTCCATTGTGAGCATCACTCCATATTAACAGTGTGATCCAGGAGCCACATGAATGGTATTAACAGCATCTCCATCCTTGGGCATACTCAATAATTGACAGGAGAAGGTTCTGAGCAATATGCTGTAATCACAGAGATGATTTTCTATTAGAAATACCTCCAGAACTCCCTCCCAGTTAAAATTATTTAGAATTTTATGATTCCCTTGGCTAGACTATTAGGACTTTTGGTCTTGTATTATTTAAGAGGATACATGGTCTGTTAAAAATAATCTAATTATTTCCTGGAATCAGATTGTCTAGTGTTGGCTCATGTGCTTATTGGACCTGCATCACATTCTGGAAAGGGAGCACATCTGAAAAAACAAGTGGACTGTTGCAGAATGAGAAAGGAAAAGCTGAAATTCAATTCCAGGAGGAGACTAGAGTGCATAATATTGCTAAGCAAACAAAATAACTAGAGCATTCAAAATTTTGCTTAGTAATTCTTCTGTACACAGAATAGCAGGGCTTTTTACTTGTTATTCTGACAGAAGGGGTTTCAGTTTTGTTTGTATAAACTTCTGAGCCTGGATTAAGCCCTTTTCATTATGCAGGGTGAATACTGCCTCAACCCTTCCTCCAAAGGACAAACAGGCCTTAATTTTGTTGTTTGAAATCTTAAAGATCTTAATTCTTAGAATCTTCAGTCATCTCTCATGAGGCGAGGACTCGCTGCCATGAGTAGAACCATTGAATCTCTTGAACGATCAGTGCTTGCTCTTGGCTGTGCAGGAATTTCATATTGATTCAGGGGATCAGTGCCAATTCCATGTATTCCAAATGACTAAGTGTGCTCTGAATACACACTGCAGAAGTACAGAACCAAACCTGTCAATTTCTAAAGCAGACATTCTTACAGGAATGCTGAGTGAGATAGCAAGTATTTGGCTAGGGGATACACATGTGTAGTACACCTCACATAGTTACACATACAAAGTAGCCATATTAATAAACTGTATCTTAGTAATTAGGGAAAGTAAGATTTTTGTGGACATGAATTTTGGTAGTGATCCTGGTAAATTCAATTAAGCTTGCGTCCATTGTTTTAATGGTTATATCCATGAATTAACAAAATATGCTTTAAAAAATAGACTTGCTAATAATTACAATAACTGCTTTGTAATTTAAATGTCAATTCAAAACAAATCACTGTTGTGTTTTACTGCCTACATATACTGATTTACTCTGGATGCATTCCAGGGCCCACACATGTACTCTGAATGTGTTTACTCTGCTTTCTAATTTCACCTAATGTTTTACCAGTTGGGGAAAGCTTCTGGCAAATTACAAGTCAGCATTCTCCTTCAGCATTATACTGTGAAAAATTTAACCTAAGTCAGATACAGATGAATATCTATATCACTTTGGAATCTGCATTGCTGTGGGCTATATACCACTTGTACACAATATGAAAAGCCTGATGACTGAACAGAGTGTCAGTGTGCTTCAGCAAGCACATTAGAAACAAATTTTCTTCTGGAGATTCTGAGAGTGTTAGAGCATACTGAAATTACTGTCTCTCTGTAAGGGTTGATGTGTTTCTTCTACAAGCAGTGTGTGCTGGTGGCTTTGGGCACCACAAGGGACAGAATGAAAATATTACCCAGACTTTCCCAACTCCTTGGTGCCAGTGAAAGACAATGTTATTTGGACAAGTATCAGAACTGTTTAATAAAAGAGTAGAAGAAGACCGAGGCCATGCAAAGTGCACAGCTAAAAAACTCCACCATAATCATGACTTATTCCCCACAGGGGAAGGATGGGAGAAACATGTTTCAGGGAAGGCAACTCATATATCTGGGAAGATAATTCATTGTAAGTTAATCCAAGCATACCACAGAAATACCTCTGTTGGTGACTGTTCTGCATAGATGCCATTCTTGATTTGTGAATAGCCAGCACCAGGGACTGGGAAAATGTCTCATATTGACTCATGCATTCCTTCATGGGTTATTCATAAATAAGTAGTGCTATCTAATTCTGGCTAACAAAAATGCCTCATGTAAAATTAATAGAAGCAAAGCCCAGAAGGATATTTCTGCATTAAGAATCCATCCCTCAAAAGCAGTCGTCTGATAAAGCTTTAAAAGAAATGTTCCTGACTACTCAGGGTACCTGCAAAGGGAAGGTGCTGGGCACCCACAAGTCAACTACTAACTTTTCATTATTTATTCTGAGAACAGAAGAAACAATACTTCAAGGAGCAAGATTCAGAGCATTTTTTCTCACTGTATGTATGCAATATATCTGCTACTGAGACATCATAATGTTTGCTTCCTTTTACTTTCACATGATTTCCAAGAAACATTAAAGCATCCAAAATCCCAATGAGGTTTTCCTAGTATTAATAATAGGAATATTTCGTGCACCTCTAAAGCAAAGCTGAGGGAAAGCAGTCAGAGTGATCAGGCTTCATGCAATACCAAAACTGGCATATTTCTAGGTCAAAAGGAATTGATTTCAAAAGCACAGACCTCACCTGGGAATCATCTTGGCAGCACCTCTCACTTTTGATACTGATCTCAAATCAAAACAAGGTATCCATTCCCAACACAGGAAGTCCACTGAGTATAAAGACAACCTAATGAAATCAATCTTTGTGAGTGATTCTACCCCTCGATGATACTTCTGTAAATGGTAAAGATCTGTTTACACAAAACCCCAAAAAACAAAACAACAACTACAACCAAAAAAAAAAAACAAACCCCGAAAAAAACCCCCAAAACCAAAAAACCCCAAAACGAAAAAAAGCCCAAAACCAAAAAACAAAACAAATTAAAAAAACCCCAAAAAACTTCTGTAACTGGTAAAGATCTGTTTACACAAAACCCCCCCAAAAAAAACAACAACTACAACCAAAAAAAAAACCCCCCAAAAAACCCCCAAAACCAAAAAACCCCAAAAGGAAAAAAACCCCAAAACCAAAAAAACAAAACAAATTAAAAAAAACCCAAAAAACAAAAAACCCCAACCAAAAACAGAGATTGGAAAAGCCATGTTAGACGATGCTCAGGACAGAGATCAGACACCTCTCTGTGGTCTGAAAACCATCATCGGATGCTGTGAGAAAGGACCCAAACTTAGATCCTGCACAGTGTGAAGAGGTGATCTCATCATTAGCTGAGTAGAGAGTTCCTTTCTTTTGTAGTACTGTGAACAGAACTCCTGTCCCATCCCTGGCCTTCTACACTGCTTTGAATAAAATGCTTGTCAGACAGAATACAACACAAAACTTACAACTTTTTTCTCTTTGATTTCACTTAAAACTCTAGGAAGGTTTGAGTTTAAGAGTGCACATGCATACATGCAGAGATTATTTTTTCCATTCTGCTGTTGGGATGAAAAATAAATGGTTAAGGCAGCTGTTGTGCAGACCAGCTCCACAGATGGTCAAGGTGTGGTTTCTGCTAAGTGTGTGGGCTGATTGCAGCTGAGGCAACTGAAGGCACTGAAAGGCCAACACCTGGAGAAGATGCTCCAGGAACCAGGCATGACTTTAACAGACTGAACCTGAGTGAATCTTACAACCTGGTCTTATTACTACTTTGTGGTACTAATGAACTCTGTCAACTACATGAACAGCAATGGTATTCAGAGATGAGTTAATCCACTGATTACTGGGGAAAAAAAAAAAGACTTAACATTTTCACTCATCACTTGAGTAATCTATTCTTATTAGTCAAGGTCTAAAGAAAGCAACAACCCATTTGCTGAACTCTCCAACAGATAAACTGTTCCAAGAACCAGAGAATTTCAGCTCCAAGGAAGAATTTAATTCCCTAAGAATTTCCTATTACATCCTGGTATCCATGAATGGAAATGTGGTGAATAAAGGTAAAAGTTACTTATCTTTCCTGGCAGCAGAGTCACACAACAAGACATCTTAGAGATGTCACCTACAACAGGAAAACTACCTGTCATTTGATGCTGTCAGCATGAAAAGCACTAGAGGTAATTATACTTAATGGTGCCAGGTGAAGAGGTGCAGGGAAGGCCAACCTGTATTCATTACTGCTTCAGAAACTGCTTTTAGGCCCATTTAAAAACAAGCTCTGATGACATCTTTCCAAATGATTTGAAACTGGGTCAGTTTTGATTTAAACTTCCATAATGTTGTTCTGCACCATAACTCCTGTAATCGTTGTCTCTAGAGGGTAATTTTCAAAGGCTCCAGGACACGAGCTTTGCAAACAATTGATTTTTTCACTCTTCAGCTAACCTGGAAGATTGAGATTGAAATTAGTTGCAGTCTCTGTCAAATGACAACTTTTCTCTTTTTTTTTCTCCTTAAACAACAGACAAAATAATTGCAAAATAAAGTCCATTTCAGGATTCAAAGCTTGCAATGTTTTCCTCTGTTTTTTAAGATGTTAATTTGTTTAAAAAGCTTTAAGATTAAATTTTTAATGTTTTGCCTGTCTCTTCTCCTCCTGGGGGTGAAATTACTTGCTGTATTTTACTCCTATGTGCAAGTAGCTGTGACCCCCTTTATCCCTTTGTCCTAGTTACATTTTCAGTATAATTCCCTCTCCCCCTGCTAAGATGTCTGTTCTCTTCAGAGTGGACACAAGCCCATCACACAAGGCTGTGGTTATTAATCTAAACTGAACCTCCTTGTTTTGTCTTCTAAGCTTGTCTCTCCTAACCACCATTTAGAAGAAGGACAGCTTTGTCCACCCAAAGCTATCAAGAGCTTGTAGCTACCAGACTTAGCAACATGATATCTTGATAGCACCCTTCAACTGAGGAAGGGAAACTCCTGGGTGTAGCTAGCTGAGAAAAATATTTTCATGTGAGCTAAGTCTAAGGGACCTTGTCTCTGTCAGCTCATCAAATAGACTGCAATGCCTGGGTAAGTCCATTATCAGAGACAGCTCCTGGAAACTGAGTGAGGCACCAGAAGACTGGAAAAATACATAAGTAAGGTCTGGCTTGAAAAAAAAAAGGGCAACGAGATTGAAGAATCAAGATACCTAAACAGCCTAATTAAATTCTTGGAAAAAAATCTGGAATGCAACAAGAAAAAAGTAAAACTGTGAAACTCTAAGGAGAGACTGAGTAACTGTCAATGTACTCAGGAGTAAAATGTTTTAAACCAGTATACTTCATGAACTAGGAAAACATTGGTCTAACACTGGGTGGACAGGCTTTCTGAAGAAACTAACTGTTGATGCTTTGCTGTCAAAAGGAAGAGTGTCTGGGAAAACTTTAATGAAGTCTGAGATACCCCAGCGTTGTTTCTGTTACATGTTTTGCTGATTACTTTAATGGTAGAGGGGAGAATAGAGATATTAAGGTGGCCTATAAAACAAGTTCCTGGAGACTGTGAGACAGGCTCAGACTCCAAAATAAACTTGACAAAGACAAGTGGTCTCTGGAAAAAACCCCAGCAATTTAATAAGGACAAGTGCAAGCTACCATGGAGGCAGAAATTCTTCAGTAAATACAGAATGGGGGACTACTGAGTGAGTCAACGGAGTCATGATTTTTACATCCTGCCCAGATGTGACCTTTTAAAGACACTGAACCCATGGAAAAATCACATCCAGAGATTATTCAAGGGCTGAGCAGGAGGAGTTGATATTAGTCATTATGTTGCTATTGGATTGAAAGTCTGTAATTCCAAAACCAATAAAATGCTGACATTTCAGCTGGATTGCAGATGGACCCAGTTTCATCACTGATACTGCAATACAGCAGGAAATGCTAAAACTGTTGGACTGATATAGGTAATGGCTATTTCAGTGCCTACAGATTTCCATAGGGAGTGAAATGTCACCACATTAATTTTGTGGACTTTTGCTCTCTGCTTGATTCAATCCAAGTCAGAAGGAAGCTTGCCATCTGCCAGTATGCTGGGGAATTTATAGTCTGAACTGCTGCAAAGTTTATTCCCCTGCCCCATGGCTGGGAAAGAGATCAGCCCATGCAGCAATGACTCCATTCTCACTGGTGGCTATGGGAGCACGAAGGACCAGATGTGTACCATTCCCTCTGCCCCTGCAGCTGGCAAGAAATGCCTGTCAGTGGAGGAACAGGGTGTAAAACTTTTGTACACAAAAACAGGGTGTATTTGTAACATCTTGAACCAGATGAATTGAACTACATCTGCCGTTATGTACTACCACACTGACTGTGTGAGAGCAAGACTCCTTTGCCATGGTAGTAGACACTACTGCACCTTCCAAAATATGGCCAGCTTTTCTCATCAATTCATTCGGGAGTAACCTTCACCTCACCAAGCCCAGCTGCCTGCTTTGTGGCCGTGGTGGCAGGATGGATGTCACCCTTTGTCCCCAGATGTCTGCCACTCTACAAAACTGGCTACATTGCCAAGACATGCTGGCAGGTTTGTTGGCTACTCTAATTTGTCTCTGAAATTCTTGGTAGCCAGTGCAAGCATAGCTTGTGCCTATGCAGAAATACTGCCTGAATATTTTGCTGAGAGCTTTATTTTCAACATGGAGAGCACTGCAATCAAAAATGATCCCATGGAACAAGAAGAAACTCCTGGGAGCAATAGACTTCATTTACTGACAGTTGACTGAAAGATCAAATGCAGCAGTAGTCAGGAAAAGCAAGGACTGCAGAGCAGATAAGGCCTGCTGGTTGAAGGTATTGGTGAGAAAATGGCAAAGGGACTTTTGCTGCATAGTACCTGTAACAAGAGATTCCAGTGGTATCCAGAGGTTTTAGAAAAATTTGGCATATAATAAATAATGTGCAATAGGTCCATGAAATTTACAAACCCCATAGTATTTCAGCATTTGCCAGACTTCCATCAGTCTTTTGAAGATTTCTCAGCATCTTTCCCCTTGTTTCCACTTTTTGTGGATGCCCTCAACTACAAAAGCATGTATGGGAAGCCTAAAGGTACACACTGAATAATTTCCAGAGGAAGAATTCCCTCATATTTTCTCACCCTTGCTTTTCAGACCCCAACAAATGACATTCTGGGATGACTGCTAGCATGGTAAAGTTTCCTGGTGCTGTAGAAACACGTAGCTAAAATGTATTTCAGGAAGAAGTTGCTGTATCAATGCAGTCTAGGAAAAAGGAAGTGAGAATTGCAGGCAGTTGTGCCTCAAGCTTCCATTTGTCAGGCCACACCGGGATAGACCAAGGTTTTTTGCTGCTGCCTCAGCAGAAATGACTCTTGATTCAGGGACTCAACATACTTAGTGAGACGAGCATTTGTTTGGAAGAGACAATTAGTTAAATAATGCATAGCAAAGGAAGTTTGCAGTGGAAGCGAGTGATATTTGGAGAGGAACAAGTAGAAGAAAATTTTTTGACTAAGACCTTCCAGATGCTGCATCTTACACATTTCTGTGCTCATGAGAGCACCTGTCTACACCAGAGTTTCGTCTCAAGCAGCCTAGACTGGGTGCTGAGCTGCCTGAAGCTGGGGAAGGCAGAAGAAGCCATTGCTCTTCAGCTGCTGCATTCAGTGTCTTGACAAAATTGTTGCAAACCTGGCAATTGGAGCCTCACAGAGGCTGTCAGGTGGAAGCCTGGCAGGGCTCCCACTAATTAAAGCAGTCAGTAATTTTCAGTAGAACTCAAGGCCATTAATGTTTTGCATTCAACCTCCTTCTTCCCCTGGCTGCAGATCAGCACAGCCACACAGAAGCACAGCCTGCCTTTGGTGAGGCTGAGATCTTCCTTCTCACCTCACTTTACTTTGGTAAGCTGTTTAAAGAATGTGGGGAATATTTCAAACTGATGGTCCTCTCTACATTTTCACAGGCAGGAGCAAGCTGTTTGGTGGGATGCCTGACAGCTATTTCCCCTCAGGGGCACCCACTGGTAGCATCCCTCAGAAAGGCAGAGAACATGATGTTTTAATGGAAATGCAAAATGTTAAACCTGCGTTGATGCTGTTCTGGACCTGAAAATTGAGTGTTTGGGGAGCTGATAGCATCCACACTCTAAAATAGGCAAATCTGCATTTTGCAACTCAGACCCATGCCATTCTTTACTGATAAGATTTTGTAACTCCAGCAATGCAAACTGGACTGAAGGTCAGGCTTTGGGTCCATGGCATTGTTCTCATTTCACCAGAGGTGGGCTTATGTCCTCAGTGGAATGGGATAAAGGAAATAAACACAGGTGTCGAATCATAATGAGTTCAGGTCAAAAGAGACTTTTAAGGGCCATCTAGTCAACCATTTTGCAATGAGCTAGGACATCTACAACAAAACCAGATTGCTCAGAGCCTTGTCCAGCCTGTCTCCAGGGGCATTGACCCCTTCTATATTCCTGTGTTTTACTACCCTCATAAAAAAAAAGAAGTCTTATAACAGAAATACAGGGCAACAGGCCCTATTAAAAGGTCTGTCCCCATCTTTCTTATAAAGCCCCTTTAGGTACTGGTAAGATGCAATAATATTTCACTGGAGACTTCACTTTTCCAGGCTGAACAACCCAATTCTCTCAGCCTGTCCTCATGTTCCATCCCTCTGTCAGCTTTATGGCCCTCCTCTGGACTCACTCCAACAGGTCCATGTCTTTCCTGTGCTGGAGACCCCAGAACTGGGCACAGTACTCCAGGTAGGGCTGCACCAAAGCAGAGCAGAGGGACAGAATCCCCTCCCTTGACATACTGCCCATGCTGCTTTGGTTGCAGCCCTGGACAGAATTGCCTTTCTGGGCTGCAAGTGCAGAGGTTGACATGCTGGACATTGACGGGTCATGTCCAGCCTCCCATCTACCAGCACCCCAAGTCCTTGTCCTCAGAGCTGCTCTCAAGCTGCTCTCAGTCCTTTCCTCCCTATGCATTGACACTGGGGGTTACCCCAACCCAAGTGCAGGACCCTGTTTTTGGCCTTGTTGAACCTCATGATGGTTCACATGGGCCTTTTTCTTGTAAGTTGCTATAAGTACACATAAATTATCTTATTCATAAGACAATTTTTCTGTATTCATTTATTCTTTCAAGTGGATATTTAAAGTAATTTGGCAGCTACCCAGGATCACAATAATAAGGTTGCATGCCCACTGACTGCAGAAATATGTTAGTAGCCCAGTGACAAAATGCAGCTGAGCTGTGAAATAAAGGAGCACACAAACAGCTAAGCAAAAGGGTCAGAATCTTTGCAGAAGGATAGCTGCAAAGATTTTAGCAGCACTGTGACAGGGTGATGTATGTGAACTGAAGCAAACAGAGCTGGAGGAGATGTTTGTGAGACTGTTAATTTTAATGCAATGCAGAATATTCAATGACAAGGAAGGAAGTTACCCTTCAATGCCGTAGAAGATGATTCAGACAGTAACAAAGGTCAGATGAGGAGAATCTGGGAAAGATATTAAGACAGATGCCTATGTGATGTCTCTTATTGGGTTCTTCATTGGATCTGAACAAAAATAAATGAAGAAAAAGGAGCACGTCCATTTGGAGGATGTGGTTTGAAAGATTACCTAAACAAGTCTAAATCTGGAACTGAAGATTAGGAAGAAAAACAAGTTCTTGCTGTGACATTTAAGTTTTTAATGAGTATAGGGCAAGTTCAGATTAATGGCTATATCTAATAGAGCTAGCTAGTCTAGATCTGGAGTTCACCCCAGCCAGCTAGCTAGGGTGTTTGAAATATGTTTGCCCACATGAATTTAGGATTTTAAGAATTTTTAATAACACTCAGATTTTAATTAATGACCATAGTCACTGATGGATTAAAGAAATTCAAGTACAAGAGCCCCTGGCACACTTCAGAGTTATCCTCTGTGAAGAAATCAGATATAGTGCTTGAAAATAATATGTGGAGATTTAACACATGTTCTCTTGTCAGTATTGAGAATGGTGCTCTCGTATCTGTCACATGAGCATATGAAAGATGGTCCGTAGAAGCATGAGGTGAAAATAAAAAAAAATTAAGTAAATGTATTGTACATTTAGGCTGCATTTTAACCTTTCTCTGCGGACTGATATCACCTAAGTTTCATACAAATGTTTCATTCCACAGTACCACCAAAACATATGAGGGAAAACACATGCCACTTTTAAAAGGCGAATTGGGGAATTTTTTGTGTGTGTGATATATTTGTTTTGGTGGGGGCTTTTAAATTTTTTTTAAATTTTTTTTAATTGCTGGCTTCCTTATCCTTGTAAGGCTGAGCATCTGTATTCTATGAAGGGTCTAATTTAAGAGTCAGGCTCAAGCACATGAAGATTTCTTTGGTTTTTTCCATCAATTTTTTTCTATATAATAAGAAATTTGGCTCTTTTGTCAAACAATGTCTAATTTATTCAGAAAAAACAGCTATTTTATTCCAGCTGTCAGGTGAAGGTTGTCCAGCTCTACTAAGTGTTACAGAAAATGAACAGCTCTGACATCTGGAAGGCATGAGGGGCAGCCTAAGATTAGAATTTTTGTTTGAATTGTAGTAAGTGCCAGCATTTGATATTCATCACTTGTAGAAAAATGATTCCTTTTCTCTCTAGACAGGTAAAGTAGAAGTCAGCAGTGGGACTTCAAATTTTGTAAACAAGAATTATTGAGACACTGTTGGGGTGGGACCCAGTGAAAAACCAAGGAACAGAACCACTGGATGAAATGTGTAAAATAAACAGTGCCTGGTTTATAAAAGCTGCCAAAGTTTGATGGGATGTGACACCCTGTTGGAGGCTGTGGAGCCTCAACACTGGAGCGAACTGGGGCCAGAGGGGTGGAGAAGGAAATATCAGCAAGCTCAGTGAACAGGCAAGCTGCAAACATTTGGCATTAAACGCAGAATGGATAAGGATCAAAACAGAGTCTGTGTTTTGGACTTTGTAAAATCAGCTGCATGACTCAGTGAGTCCAAGGTAAAGAGAATGGGATTATTCCAAATAGGCAAAAGCAATGGGATTGTTCCCAGATCTAAAGCCATATCTCCAAGATGTATTAAAAACTCTGTACACAAAGCTGCAGTCATTCAAACTCTGGGAATATCACCCCTGAATATCACCCCTGAATTTACAGGTTAAGGCTTTCTCAGCTCTCCAGCAGTACCCATTCCCCTGACCCAGGACTCAGTAGAATAAATAAGCCTTTGCAATAGCCACATCATGTACAGTTTGAATTGTCATCCTTCAGTCTCTCTGCTGCTCCAGAAAATTAAAAGTCTCACAGTTTCTCCAGAAGGATTGCATTCCCATTCAGGATGTTTGTCATGGAGGCAGGAAGGCAGTCCTGCATGCCAAGGAGCAATCTATTTCTATTAAATAAAGGTATTTGTAATTTTGTACTGTCCTGACCATACTAGGTATCCCTATTCATGATTTCATACAGTGTCCTGGGTCTCTCTTAGTATTTGTTTATAATTTTTTTCCTCATCCTATGCATTATTAAGGATTTTTATAATGTATAAACCTCACAGCTGTCCCTACAAGCACCAAAGAATGTTTGATTCATTACATAAATGCTGCAGATCAGAGAACATCCCAGAGTATAGTTTTGTATGATTTGTTGAGAACCTTTGGGTCAATACAGAAGAACAGTTTGAAACTTGCTGAAACACATTTTTAAGGCTGGCCTGAACCACAGTCACATTTCTCAATTTCCAAGTTATTATTTTAAGTTGTAAATAACTAGAGCCAGTAGAAATCAAATGTTCCTGGGGAGGAAAAGCCCCATAAAGCAGAGAATGTGCTAGTAGCTGACTTGCCTCTGAATTGTTGTCTTTTTAGACCCACCTGTGCTTTTTAATATAGGTAATCCCACTACTGGTTTCAGAAGTTACATACACACATGCTTTAAAATATTTCTAAGCACCTTTGACATGTAAAGAATAAGGAAAACAATACAGATGTGTTCAGGGAAGCATTTTCTGGTTCTGATATCTTAGCTTTGCTTGCATAGCATTGCTTTCTTGGTTTTTTCCCCTTGTCTGTATGGATGGTTTCATTCATCTTGTTCTGTACAATGCAAGATGTGTGATGTGAGTCACTGTTGAACTCACTCCCCTTTCTCTAACCAGTCATATCAGTCTTGTTTATTGTCACAGCCCTAGAAAATGAGAGCTGCCAGCAGCCTCAGAAATTTTTCTTCTGTGCTTTTCAGACAGTGGGAACAGCAGAGGCTTCAATGTTATGTCCAAAGTACTGCTTTCTACCTTTCTGAGCTTCTGCTCCCAGCAATGACCCACCAAGAACGCCCTGCCTATTCCTGTTACACCCAAACACAAAATCAGTAACAGGCACCATCATATTCTCTGTCTTACTGGGTAAGTGGGATATGGAATGTGGACAATGACATTCAGGAGAGACAAAAAGAAACCAATTAGAAAAGGGAAAAAAACCCCTAGACATAGTACTGAAAAAACAGATAACATCTGCACAAAGGAAAATGTAACTACAGCGATTCAGTCAGGAAAAAACTGTCTGTAGAAAAGCAAGGTTCTGCTCCATCAGGTCCTAAAAGCTCAATGTTCTTTCTGTATCTTAAGACCTGTGAATACTGCCTGGGGACACACAGAGAAGTGATAGGCTTTTAGTCATGTGGGACAGAGCTTTTTTGCGGCCTTCAGCAAAAGTCTCTCACCAGCTTGGCAAAGAATACCAAGAATAGAAGTGGGACTGTCATGAGCAGCAATCATGGTGACAGTGCTTATGCAGCTGTGCTCAAACTACACAAAGTAAATCTGAAGATTTCAAAACTTTGTTTTAAAATTTTTCTGGAGGGGCTTTCTTCCTCTCCAGTGCACTGTCTTCAGTTTCTCTGGCATGTCTGCAATCTGCCTCAGACAGTTTTAAATTCCATTTTTGGGTCCCACTGGCTCACTGGAGAGTCAAAGCACACAAAAGTTTTCTGCTCCATCATTCTGTATTTTGGGTGACAAAAGATATCAGCAGTTGGGGCTTTGGCTGCACAATGTTTCACTAAACATGAATTAATTGGAAGCATAGAGACTAACACCATACTTTGAAATCAAAACAGCCAGGTCCTGTTGTGATTTATTGATAAAAGGCAGCTGAAGGAGGATGGGAAAAAGGTCAAGACAGAGAAAAGAGCAGTCACTGTTTAGGAGTCAAGAAAGTGTGTGGAGGCAGTGCTTGTGTTACTGTGGCTTACAGAAACTGAAGCAGCAAGGGGGCTAATCAGCCGAGCTCATTAATGGAGGAAAACAGGGACAGAAAGTGTGCCTGCTGCTAGGAGAGACTTCTGAGAGAAGAGCCTAGAGAGCCTGGAAAATGTCACGGGTGCTAACTTGTTCCCTGCTGTCAGCAGCTGGGAGGAGCCAGTCCGGAGGAGGATCCCTACACTGGGAGCATCTGCTAACACCCTGCTCCTGGGTTGCTGACACTATGGCAAACACAGACCCACTGGAGGAAGAAAATTGTGGCACTAAATGCTGGGGTGCTCCCCTGTGCAGTGGCAGAGGAAGCTGGTCCAGAGCCAGATTGGCCAAGGACACAGGGGAAGAATTCAGGGGGAGCTCACTGAGCTGCTGTATGGGGAATTAAAGGTGAGGGGGCTGCCAGAAATCCTGGGTGTCAGTGTCTCCTACCTGGTGATGTCAAGAGCAGCAGTAGAAGTACAGACATTTGATAACTGAAAAAGAGGAGACAAAGATTATTTTGCAAAGGTTTCCTTCTGACTTGAGTGATGGCTCTGGGAGGCAGTAAGTGGATTGTGAAACCTCAGCATGGGGTGCTGGTCAATAAGTAAATTTTCCTGAGGGTACAGCCAAGGTGAAATAAAAGACTGAGAAAATGGAAGAAAATGGGCACAAAAAAAGACTTCAGTTTAGGTCTGGATTTGGGTAGACACACAAGAAAGGCCAGAAGCAAAAAAAAAGATTAAGGGTCTATCACCACAGGTAAATCTAAAACCAGTGATATATTGAATACTTGGCTGATATAATGAGGAATGAATGGGATCAGTGTACATTTTAGTATATAGTAATGCCCTTGACTTGTTGATTGGACCCTGGATGTGCCAGCAGGGTACAGCCATAAAGACTAGCTGGAATAAATCCTGAGCCTAGAGCACTGCTGTGGAAAGGTATTGCTTCTTCAGAAGGAACAATTGCAGAGCAAATGGAGAGAAAAATCACTGCACTGACCATTGTGAGTGAAACCCAAGGCAGAAAATGTGGCTTGTGGAAGAGTTAAGAACAACAAGAGAGGGAAAGGAAGTTGCAGAGGAGTGCAGGGTGGCTGCAGTTTAACAAAAGGATATTCCTCTTCTCTGCTTTCAACGTCCTCCACTGCCAGCACAACATTTCTTAGTCATTCCTTCTCTCTGCCTGTGCTATGGAGTGTGGTACCAAGGGTACAGATGAACTTAGTGCTGGGGCAAAAAATGGTGGTGTGTCAGTGTGTGCAGGTCACTATGGGCCAGAGAGACACAGGGAAAGTGCCTCAGAATAAAACCTTCTGGGAAGAGTCAAAAAAATACATACACTGAAAAAGAGAACACAGCACATAAAAGAGTGTGAAGAGGGAAAGATAATGAGAGGACCCTAAGGGAGGGGAAACAGAGGGGCTTGAGTGAAAATGGGAAGGTACAGAAGGGGAAACGCAGAGAAGGGAATTTACAGAGGGAAGGAACAATACTGCTGTTTGGAAAGAAGTGAGGAAGAAGAACAAACATGAAACTGAGATACAAAAGCAATGGATTGGTATGAAATTAATTAATTGAGGAATTAAATGAAGACAGGCAGCTTTTTAGGCACTGTCCCCCAGAAGAAACCACATAAAACTTACTGCACAGGAAAGTATATGTATGAATAGGGTGGTGTTACCCTGCATTTATTACTAATTCCCAGTTTTACTACCTGTGGTATCTGACTCCTTATGTCATGCTCACATGGTAACACAACAAAATTATACGTATAATTAGATGATTTTGTATTTTGCTACCATAACTTTCTCCTTGTAAGTTCTTGCTTAGCTCAGAAGTCTGAATGTAGAAATCAGTGAAAAGATGAGGTACAATGAATTCCATCCACATTATGAAGTTCAAGAAAAGAAGCCTTGCCTTACTGTCTAGCAAATCAAGATAGCCAATAGGCTGGCATAGCAGAGCAGTGAAGTCTGCACTATTGCACTGTGCAGAAGTGTAGAGAAGACTGCCAGGGCTATGGATTCTTAGAGTGTGTATCCATGGAAATTGTGTGGGCTCACTTCAGAGTTGGTGTCACAAAGGCCAAAGCATTTTCTAGTCAAAAGAGAAAATTTCAGTGGCTTATACAAGAGTGGAAGGCAGAACACATGGATCCCAAAAGCCCTGAAGGAGTTTGTAACAGTTGAATTTCACCAATCCAAACAAAATAATGAAATAACAGAGAAAAAATGGAAACCCAAGGGCTTCATTGCTGGACCTTGCCTGAGAGGCAAAACAACCATGAGCTGACCTGCAAAGGGAATGTTTTGTGTGGTTTAAGTTTGGAAAAGAAATGGAAATGGAGTACAGTTTGGTGGGGGGAAGGTGTGTTTTCCACCTGTGATTCTAAGTGACAGCTCTGTAGAGAGAGGCTGATGAACGAGTGTGCTCAGTCTCAGGGAATGGTTTCACTTTCCAGCTCAGGAGTGGATTCTCAGCTGGTAGGAATCAAATGAATTATACTGGCGGAGGACTTGAGACCTTTTTCTCACAAGAAGAGGAAAATGAATTCTAGTCCTTTTTTGTGGAGCTCTTGCCTTCAATCCATTCTTTTAATAAATGTGTCATCAAGCAGCTTATCCCCGTGTGACACAAGAGACATTTTCTGAGGTGTTTGGCAGTATCTGCTAGGTTAGAAAACATATTATCATTTGAACTATGATAAGAAGTGACAAGAATATAGGCAGGATTTCATTTACATGGTTTTTAAAACACACTAATTATTTTTATACAGTTGGTGAGAAAAACAACAGAAAATTATGATTAGCCTGGTTTGAAGTTCTGTGCAATATTTTATAAATCAAAACACACTATTAATTCATGGTATAAACTACTGGAATTGATGACAAGCCTCATGAGACAATCAATACAGAGAGAAATACAGAAACACTACTCAATAGAGAGTGTTTCTAATAAGGTCTTAAGAATGGAATACCTGCTCTTGAGTGGAAAGGGTGTGTTGGACATAGAAAAATATGTCGTGAACAACAGAGAAGGAACAGTAGAAGACACTGAACCAGACTTGGAGAGTGAATAGCCCTACATGTATTGTTCCTTAGTTTATATTAAATGGTAGTGGATGGCTATGTCAAAAATATCTTTTTTATTTCTTTACCTCCTTTCAGACAGCTCCCCTGAGCTGAATGAATCAGAATATCAGTGGATGCGCTACGAGGCCATTTGTACCCTGACAGGTGTGTGCAGACAAGCAGAGGGTCCTACTGAGTAGGGCCTTCCCTGCAGATATTCCCCTGGTGCATGTCCTTGTCTTGTGGAGTCCCACGGCACATGGCAGCCAGCCAAAGATGAAGACGGAAAGTGGGCTCCTCTTATGCCTGTTATAGGCACCAGTGACAGATAGGTTCTTATCCAGACTGTCACAGTCCTTCTGTATTAGAATCCTAATCTAAATTTTTCTTGTTGTTTCCTGAAAAGATAACTGTAGTTGGAGGTATGTATGGAGGAAGTCTGTTTCTCCAAACTGCCTTCTCCTGTGCTCCTCAAAAGAAAATGAGAATGAGAAACAAGAGGAAAGATGGATGTGTTGTCTGATGTGACTTAGGGTGACACAGTTGACAGAGTGCAAATATCTTTCTTCTCCATGCCTGCTGCAGTAACATCTGTCCCCTAGAGACTGCACCCTTCAGAAGTCCAGTCCAACTTTGTTGTGACCTGTACAAGATCTACTTTAAGATTTTTGTGAGATTTTACATGCCCATGTAAGTTTTCAACTCAACGTGTACTTTAGTCTGTCACCCCCAGAATCTACAGGCCATGTACACGTCTGTTTTCCTGCAAAGACTCCTAGAAGCAGTGCTTTGAGTTCAAACATGACTTGGTTTTTGAAAAAATAATGATCCTGGAACAATGTTTCATCTTCAGAAGAAAAAAAGATGTAGTACAGCTGGTTAGTTTTGTCTCCAAAATAATAGTTCTTATACTCAGGACAGGATTTTAATTGAAGACATAATTTAAAATTATAGGTGTTCAGGGATTCGTAGTGTACTTGGAATTCTGGATCTCCAAGAACTTATCTTACACAAAAGAAATTGGTTTAGATTTAAAAATATGGGAAAACATTACAGTTTTTATATACGCCAATTGTCAATATCCGCTTGCATTCCTCAGTCGTGAGAAATGGACACAACTATTTTGTAAACTATGGAAAAAAAAACACCAACAAAGAACAAACAAACCCCCCTCCCCAGGCTTGGAAATCTTAATGATTAGTTGCAGTTTCTGTGAAAAGTATTTATTTGTTTGTTCACTTAATTTTTTCAGCTACTATATATGTGAAATGTAAAGGTTTATGCTTTGTGAAAAATACAAATAAAAACATATAGGAAAATAGATTTTAATATATAGGGTAGGAAAAGCTTAGCAGAAGGGTAATATTGGGCAAGAGAATAAGACAAATTCAGAAGTTTTGCTCTATATTAGCCAGGCATGAAAAGGACCCAATGTCCACTGAAGATACAGATTTCAGTACATATTGCTTCAGGCCTAGAAACACTTTGTTTTATATCAGAGAAAGTGGTCATGAAAGGCCACAAGAAGGTCTTTAGCTCTTTCAGGAGCAGTCAAACACCTGAACGGTGATTTTCATGTTGGCCAGCAATATTAGGTGTCACAGTTTTTAAAGATCTGACTTTGAGTCCAACAAAAACACAGCTCTTGTCTTGGATTAATGAATGTGCACAGCTGTTCTGAGCACAGCTGGACTTTCCATTCCACATGCACATTTAAGATGTCAAAAATGCTCCCTTCCTGTGTTATGGGAGAAAATCAACATCTTTCACTGGTCTTCTGAAAAGGTAGAGAGTGTGACAACAGGTAATTTTAAACAGGTAACAGCCTGGTAGTTATGGCATCTCCAAGACTGTTTGTGTAAGTAGAAAATGAATCAGTGCTCCACTTTTCAAGTGAGTGCTGAACCACTGTTTTAGTAGTTTTTCTCAGGAGGAAGCAAATTTGTACATGCTGGCCATCTTATTAGTTGTTCTGCACTGTACTGCACAAAAAGAAACCAAAGAAAAAAGCCCTCTCTGTTTCCCATATTGCCAGGAGAGAAGGATTGTTTAAGCCATCTCTGTAACCCAGCAGGCAGGGGACATGCCCAGCCTGCAAGAAATACAGATTCATTTTTCTCCCTCATCTGCTGGCAGACTGGTTATACAAACTGTGTAAGACATTCTTTCTGAGACAGCAGTGGGTTTTTCTTCTCAGAAACTGTGGAACAAAACATATTTAAGATTTTGTTAAAATAATATTTCTGAATCCTTATGCTCCTTATCTCCTTTTTCTCCCTTGCAATCCCCTTTCTTCTTCATCAGATGTGACCAAATAATAAGGTTTTTGTCAGAATAACCCCAGGCAAAGGCATAGACCAAACTCAGCAAAACTACAACTCAGTAAAACTGAAATACTTTGTCTTTTGTATGTGTGCTCTTGCAATTTGTTTGATTTCTTTTACATTACTACAACAATTGTGTGTAGCTTCAGGGCAAAAAATGTTTTAGTGGAAAGAGAAGGTCTTCTACCATTGCACAAATTAAAAGATACAGTTAAAAATCTTGTTTATTGCCTTCAGAAATAGAAGTGTCTCAAAAGAAATAAAAGTTTAACATAATGTGAAGAGTTCAAGTACTGTCCTTTGTAAAAAAAAACCTTATAAATGGACTTGTTCAGAGTTTTTCACCAGCTCTTTATTTTTCATATCTGACTCAGACGGATCGTATTGATATCTTGAGAGGAACATCTTGAAATCTTTAGGTTGACACATCCATGACTTAGAATAATAGCACAGGGCATTTTTTATTCCAGACTTCCCAGAACCGGTACGAGACAGCTATTTTTGTGCCACCAGACTTGCCAGCTCATCTTCCACTTTCTCATTCCATTGCTGGTATTCTCAGAACCTCCTGACACCAACTGAATCATTAAGGAGAGATCCAAATTGCTCAAATCTTCCAGTGTCCTTCTGGTTGACCATCAGTTCCCTAGCAAGAGTGTCTAGAATTCTGGATTGTCACTGGAAATGAAATTAACCACTTAAAGATTCAGAACAATCATCTAGCAGTGTGTGAGACCTTCAGTTCACAGTGAGGCTT
This sequence comes from Passer montanus, assembly GCF_014805655.1. Taxonomy (NCBI): domain Eukaryota; kingdom Metazoa; phylum Chordata; class Aves; order Passeriformes; family Passeridae; genus Passer; species Passer montanus. The sequence goes on along the minus strand of NW_024368374.1, from coordinate 6,596,167 downwards.
GACTGTGAAGAATTACTGAACATGTCAAATCAGATGGAAAAGCTCATCATTCTTTAAGACTATGGAATCCCATAGTCTTATAGGATGCAAAGGATAAGAAACTTGTTGGAACAGGAAAGGATAAGAAACTTGTTGGAACAGCTAGCTATGAACATGAAACGTCTTTCAGGAAAGTAAGATCTAGATCAAATTGAAAGAGCTAACAAAGGCATCATCCTCATCTCCTTCCAGCTTCCAGAACCTCTTCCAAGGAAAATGACTTAAAATCTTTGTTTTCAAGAAAACCCAAAGGAGAATTACCTTGCTCAGGCTTCATTGAAAGAGGGAGCTTTTGGAAAATCTGCAAGTGCAGAATGATCTTTTCAGTTCAGAAACCTCTTCAGTTTCCAGTTGTGCAAAAAATATGTAGTGCAAATCCATCAGATCCATGTTGTGTGACCTGAAGTGGACAGCATCCATGAAAAATGAAAAACTAAAAGTGCATTTAATTATAAATATTTTTCTGGCAATGAGTTGCTACATTTAATATCAACAGCAGCTCAAGGCTGTCATGGTTCATAAAGGTCAGCAGTCCCTTGGCAGAAGGTGCTCCATGCATAGCAAGATTTTCCCAGATTTGGAAAGGACCAGTCCCCAGACTTGTATTTTTGTGTATATTTGTAATGGTATTTGATATTCTTCCCCTGACTCAAGGATGTGGATAATAATTCTCCAAAGTGCAGTGTGCTCTGCTCTTTTAAGTCGCTCCTCCCCATGTGACCCCTTTTCCTGACAGACTGTGTGGCATATCCTTAAAGCTCTTTGGTGTGAAGTTTCCTAAGCTGCTGTGAAACATTTTCCAAAAACCTTTTTACTCAAATAGCTATTCTTTTTCCTTTCTTCCTAATATAAAAGTAATGCATTTCTGCTTTATCTTTTTTTGTGTCTGTAATGAAACTTTAACGGGCTGAAATTTATCCATGCTACTTGTTTCTTTGAAAGCAGCTGATGTACCAATGTATACTATGTCAAGGATTGATAACTGGAAGGAAAAAGAGTACAAGAAACCAGTTTCCCAAACTTTCAAAATATTCAAACCCCCTTAATTTAAAAGAACTTTGCTAAATGCCTAAATGGTTGAAAACCATGGACAAATAAAATAATAAAAAAGCAAATACTGCATGCAAGAATGTACATGCAATGTAATTGAACAGAAAGAAAACAGTTTTAGTAGTGTTGATATACTTTTGAAGTTATTAAAACACAGGCCAGCCCATTTAGGATAAATCTTTCCCAAGCATTAGATTTTAAGTAAAGAATATCAAGGTTTATTTTCTTTGCAAAGAAGAACTGCAGACTGAGCTTGGGTACAAGGCCAAAAGAGTAGTGCCCAAGGGCAAAGACCTGCTTTATCTAATCACCAGTACAACTGTGTTAGTATAGTAAATGCTCAGAAAAATCACCTTGCAAATACAGAAGCAAAAATTGCTTAACCTTTGTCTCCAGACAGACTAGATCTACCTTTTAACTTCCATTTTGTACCCATTTTGTACCCAGTACTAATGATATTCAGTAGTCAGTCCTTGTGGAGAATCTGGAAAAGCTCTCCTTCACAGGTACCTGTGGCCTATGCCTTAGCTTATAAAATAATTTACACAGTCTCTGAGGCACTTAAAGTCTTCAAAAGTTTACTAGCACTGTGTATCACCTCTTTAAAATGGCCTTCTCTATTCTCAAGTATTTGTTACTTGCTCTTTAGGTCAGCAGCTGTCACCTTTTGTGTGTGTGCAGCAGGAATTCTGCAGGGCTCCTGGGTACCACTGATGATTTACAACTGCTTAGACAGCTAAAAATTCTGGTCAGGGTGAAACTCTGCTCCACTGCACCCACCTGCATGCAGCTCAGGCACTCAGCCTGGGACCACAGGCTTATCCAGGTTGCCTCATTGTCACAGCAGAGAGAGAGGTAAGAATCACCAGGTAAGAATTCAAATCACCTTCTAGAGATGTCTTGTAGGACTGAGAACTCCTGGCTTCTTGTCTTAGGTACTCTGCTTACCGCAGAGAAATGAGACCGATCCTTCACCTGCTACAGAGTAATCCCTTGTGTTTCTGCAAAGTCGTGGCTCATTCCAGGAATAAGGAGGAAATTCAGTCATGATTGGTTAATATTTTTAAGTAATTTAACAGAATGTTCACTATTTCTACAGGTTTTTGATGTAAATGCTGATTAGATGAAGCATTTATCACAGGAACTAGGGGACTATCCTAAGACCAGACTGCAGGATAAATCCCAAAGCAGAGGGGGGTTGAACAATAACTATTTGTTATGTCTGTGAAGAGACGACTAATCCAGCACAGTTTGCTAACCTTCAGTATCACGTTTGTGTGACTGAATACAAGTTTAAGATTGCTCTGAAAACTAACAAGCAGTTTTTGATGGTAATCCAAGAGCAGCATTGCACATCATTGAAGCAAAGGCAATGCCCCGAGTTAGAGCGAGGACAGGGCAAATATATGGACTATGAGTTATTTCCCATGCACAGCAGTATATTGATCCTCTTTACTTGTGTTTGGGTTAAAGCTAGTATTGTTAAGTCTCCTTCAGCCCAGCAAGAAACTCAGCATGCCTCATGAAGTCACGGGCTCCAGGCGTGTTGGAGGAGCAGCATCTGTGGTCTCTGTGCACCCTGCAGAAGCAAGGGCCTTGTAGCACTAGACAAGGAAAAAAACTGGAGGAAAAAATTCACCATTACAGACATTCATTTATAACTAAGCTTTGCAGAACAAAAGTTTAAACAATAAAGAGGATAAATGATCCATTCAAATGGAACTTTTTTTTTTCAGGAATGGTTGTTGCCCTTATAAACTCACTAAGCAATGATGAGAAAATTATCTTGGTAATGTCTAAAAAGATTACATGTATTTAAATTTATGCTGTATTTAATTTATCTCTGCTCAGAACTATTGTTGTGATTAATTGAAGAGGTACTTACACGTAGGAAATATTTTGTATAATAAAAAGAATCAACGATGCAAAACCCATAAGTCCCAAATTCCCTTGCAGCTTAAAGCCGAGTCCATGTCTTATGGGGAATATTTCCATGCTAGTAAACCATGACATCAGCCTCAGAGAGCTGCAGATCAGGAAACTTCTCCCAAATGCTTCCTCCACAGAAGCTTGAATAGTGAGCCAACCAATTATGCAGCAGCCTGGGTCATTAGCAGTGGCTAGTGCCAGTACCAGCAGGCACAGTTTTACACCAAACTTTCCATTTCGATCCTGAGGGGTACCAGCTTAGTTTGCAATGATGCCTATTTCCCAGCAACCATCATGTGCTGCTTAAACACTGGCATCACTGATGAAGAGTTTAAAGGAGCTGGTCTTACTCTGTTGGTCCATTTATATGTCCTTGTAGCCTGAAGGGTATTCCTGTTACAGTAAAGGGAATTCTCATTGTACAGTGCAGAATGCTGACTCTTAAGACAACAGCACAGATTGGTTTCAGTATTTTCTGTTGTGTTTTACTTCTATCATTTTCCAAGAAAATTCACTGGGTAGATTTCTTTTCATATTAGGTATAATTTTCCTTCCAGACATTCATTATACAGTTCTACACAGTCTTGTGTGCAACTAGAAAGTGGGATTTGATATCCAAACTCAAATCAAAAAGCTAACTGGTTCTGACAAGGACTTTCACAGAATCCACTACCACATGCTTCAGAAGAACAGAGAAAAAATGCTGAGAAATTTGCTCATAAGAAAACTGTCCTCTTCAAGTCTGTGTATGTCATACTTATGCACAATGTATATAAATAGATCACTGTTATTCTGTCACATAAATACTGGTTATACATAAGACCTCATCTGTATAATTGCAGTCATTGTTATCTCATGAGTGGATAGCTCTATTTCCTGCAAGGTTTGGTCTTTGTAATAATTTGTGGGAATGTGTTTCTCTTTTAAAGGATGCTTTGCATCTGAAAGCATTTAATCTAACTGATTCAAAAATATGCCACCTTCTAGTTCCAAAAAACTGTGACATTGATGTGCAATTAATGCCGTCTTTTTTGATGGGGCAGTGTGGAGTTATGGAGCCTCTGAGATACAACCCAAGGAGCACTGCAGCCCAGGCTGGATTTTCAATGGCAGATTGTGAGGTACATCTTCAGAACAGTGTATGTGTACATCTTAGAGCAGCTGTGGACCCTACTCACTCATAAATAACCCTGTATTCTTAAGAAAATTGGGGAAATACAGACTTTATTAGAATAAATCACTCTAGTTCATTTATTTGTAGCAATATATTTCTCTTTGCAGGTGAATCAGCTTTAGAGAAGTTTCCTTCTGGTCAGCTATCTGCCAGGATCCAGGGAGCTGTATTTTCCCTGGGTGTTTTATTAAATTATTTGTGTGTACACAGAGAAGGTTCTTTTAAGTGCTGCAGATGCTTTCAAAGATAATCCTGCTGGAAACTCCATCTGTACTGAATGTAAAACCTTATCAAGAGTGAAAAAGCTTCAAGAAAATCCACAACCCAGATTCAGCTACATCTGTGCTACCCTACTAATTGCTACTACTCTTGAGTTTATAAGATTTTAAAGATACTTTCCAATCACTGGTTTCCAGAAAGAAAAATATATTGTGATTATTTCACCTAATTTTATGAAAATGTCTTTTTAAATTTTTCTTCCAAGCTGTCCTTCTCTACAAAAATGACCAAAATCAAAAATATTTTAGTTCAGATCACTGATAAAGCAATGAGGATTAAACTCATATTGGGTTTATTGTACTGCTGATAACCTCTCAGAAATTATAGAGATACTGCACAGCACTTTTAAACCCTTTTCCTAGGAAATGCAAGTGATCATGATTCTTAGATTTTGTTTAGCACTAATCAGTCCTTTGAGACTATAAAAATAAATGCTCTTTGTGCCCTACACCATATTTTAAAAAACCTTGTCTCTATTTCTGTCTTTTCTTATGCAACCCCTTAGTTTCTGCTACTTACATAAAATAAAGCAATTTAATTACCCTTTCCCACCCATACACAGAGTCTGAAATTAATTTGGTATAAAGAACTAAAATACCAAAGTGTGATTAATTCTGTTATAGATATAAACACGGTCAAGTGCCAATCTGTCAAACTGTGGGAGCTTTTGCCTTCTCCCTGTGTGCTTCTCCTACTAGAACATCTTGGAAAACAGAGCAATATCTTCCAGCTTGCACTTTCAGCACGTACTACAATGAGGTATTGACCATCAGGAATAGTTCTGGACACCAGCATAGCCTCAGGCAGCTGCTGCTGAAGGTTCTCCCTCAGCAGGGAATAATAATAACAATAATTATTGTTATCCATAATTGTCTGAGGGTCTGACCAGGATTTCTAATCTCCCAGTGCTCTCACACACATCTTGAGTTGTACCAGAAGTTCTTCATGTTGGGATAATCCTGCCTGTTTCTTCTCCATACCTTTCTTCCTTCATTCATTGTTCAAAATATTTTAGTAAATTTGTTTTAACCTGATGATCCAGTTATTTATCAACAGTTACTAATAATTCCAGCTTGTATAAGTGTCTTAGAATAACCAAATGGACATGGCAAAGAGCTTCACACTTTATGACTATTTCAAGATATTGGATAAAGCCTAGCAACAAACTTATGTTTTTCATCCATAATTACAGGAACATTTTTAAAGAAATTTTATCTACTGCAATCAAATAATCAAGCAACAAAAAACCCCAAACAATACAAAGCAGGATTCTTTTCCTATTATACTGGGACAACTGCAGTGGCAGAAATGCACTGCTTCGTGTTTGATAAATCAGTGAGACCTAATGCTAATACAATGAAGCTAAAAGAAAAATTGATCAGTTTTTCATGTTTATGTGGGGACAGGTGACACTGACTGCTATTGCACGTTCAAAACATCTGTTAATTGATATTACAGCAGTAAAGGTGGGCAACATGAAATTCTATAAGAATTTAGAATTTAAGACTTGGTTTACATCCTTAGTCATGAAGTGTGAAGCTATTGTGTAATAAAGTGAGAAAAGGTTCTGTGAGGTTTAGCTCTGAATGACAGTGAAGAGCACTTACCAACCTCCAACAGTGCCTTTGTTACGAGAGTCTGTGCTCAGGATATGCAGCTTGTGGGTGAGACTTGTTCCAGATCATCTGATGTTAATAGATGCTTTCACAGGAATAGGTATGTAGAACTGGAACAAAAGCTTTAAAGAAATTGAAAGAAGCTGACTTGCACCATCCTTGTGCCATGATTTAACAGAGGTAAGGAAACTAACTGAGTTCCCATAGCAGGCAACTGTGAGAAGGAATATGTCACAGCTCCAGCTCAGTCCCAGGTCCACCCTCTGACATGCCATGACTCCAGAGGGATGAGCACACATCAAAAAGATATTTCTGAATAATATAATGAGAGCCTATATCTTAAATCTGGAAAAACCCCTTCTAAAGACAAGGCCTTTAAAGAGCTTCTTCAAGGGTAAAAACCAATAAAGATTATTAGATAAAGGTCTGGAAAAGAGCAGATTACTGGCACCAGGCTTAAAAGGATATGAGCAAGAGAAAGTGCTTAAATTTCTTATAAATGCAATAAATGTAATATTTGGGGTGACTAAAGAGAGGGACAATTAAAGAGAGGGATGGGTTTTATGGAAAGGCAAAATTGTGACATATTAAAAAACCCACATTAAAAGTGAGGAAGTGGGACAAAAAGCAGTTATTTCTGAAGTATGGAGGGGTCAGGTAATGTCATGCTAAGCACAAAGCTCAGTATTAGTGAAGCTCAGTATTCTCTCCAGTTTCTTTCAGTTTTGTCAGTGGTGGCAGAGAAATGGTGTAGCTCTGAGGAGCTACACAGATACTGCCTTTCTCCTCTCTTATGTGAGACACCTCCAAACTGCATTTAGAAACATTTTGGCTCAAATCCTTTTCCTTGCACCCCTGCAAATAAAGGACAAGGCCATTATTTGTTCCTAAATTAATTATCTGCCTTGGTAAGATTAACTCACACTGACAAGTGGTTGTTCATGAATGTAGCCTGGAAACCTCAAAACTAAACTTCTACTGAACAAGGCTCACATTGTAGAATTAGACTTATCCTTAAGGACCTATTTCTGTTTAGGACATCAGGTAAAGAGTCATTTTTTCCTGTCCTAAAGATCTGAGAACTCCAAATCTGTTTTTCCAGCAACACAAGTATGAAACAGCTCCTCCAGCAATGCAGACATGTCATTCTGCTGCTGTCAAAGTCTGAATCTGAAATTTAACTAGAGATGGAGTGATGTCATCATGGTCCTACTGAGTTGTGTAATTCTATTGTTCTAGAATTACTGAGCCTTCCTGATATTTCATGTATTTATTAGGGTTCAAAATTATTTCTAGGCTTATTTTTCCTTAATGCTAGTCCTGCAATTTTTATTGGGTTTATAGCTTTCAAATAATCAATGTCAAGATCACCATGTTGATGAAAAAACTTTCAGAAGGCATAAATTCGAAGCAAAATGGGATTTTGACAGTGATGCAGAGGTCATGCTAATCCTCACAAAAGAGCTAATGGCTTGTTGACTTGTACATTTACCCAAGGCAAATGCTGTATCTTCTAGTTTGAACTGTGGGCTCAGTGTGCTGTAAAATCATTACAAACCCACACACCTCAGCTGATGTAGATGATGATTCTGTGATTCTATGTGGGTTCACTTCTCCAGACACGATCTTTCCATAATGCAAAAAGGCAAGAAAACTTCTAAGCAGATTCCTCTCCTTCAGCAGAGTCTGAAATTATTGTAGGAAGAAAAAGACTATAAAGCTGGAATAGGATTTTCATTCTCTAGTGCTATACCTGAAACACTGAAAATGTTGTCTGATGGAAAGAGGTTCTGAAAAGCAGAGGTGACAGAGGCCCTGACTGTCTATTGAATGCATATTATGCAACCCCCACCACCCCCCCCCGCCAAAAAAAAAAAACAACAAACCAAACTGCTTTGTCTTGCAACCTTCTCCCTGCTTTGTTCTCATAAAACAGAATGACCACCTTTAATGTTTTGGTGGGAATTTCGCAAGACCTCATATTGGCTTTGTGTATTTTGATAAGTGGCCATGCAGGATTTTGCTGGATAAAAAATTGCAGTGGCTGTCATTAAAACTGGCTGCCAGTTAGCAGGCCAATGTCCCAAGAAGTTGATGGTATAATTAAAATACTGTGGGCTGTTACAACCCACTCCAGAAGGTGAGGGTAACCCAGGTTCATGTTAATAGATCCCTTGGAGTGGATTAGAGTGGAAGGAGACTGTAAATAGTGTTTGATCAGTGTTTGTAAATATACTCATGTAGAGTTTATTTTAGAACAATTTGGTTGTGATGGAAAGCAGTCATGCAGCCATTTTCCTTACTGTTATCTACAGTAATATGTCAATATGAAAGCACAAAAATATTACTTAAGAAAGCGCATAAAGAACAGAAAGAGAAAGAAAGAATAAGAGTAGAAACACACATATGCACCACGCTGGTGCTTGAAATGAGACTTGATTGTTGCATCTTTGATATCCCTTGGCCAAATACACTCTGGCTCAGTGAGAGCACTCTGGGGGCCAGCTTTCAGTCCTCTGGAGAAAGGCCTCAGAAACGGGTCTGGGGGCACTTTGGGGTTCTTTGATAGTTTGTGACACCTGAGACATGACAGCTCCCTCTCACATCAGTGCACTTGATCCAGGAACGCCCCATCAGGAGGGATGAAAGCCCTCAGGACCTTTCCCAGGAGAAGGTGTGGGGGCAGTTTTACAGCTGACTTGTGTCAGGGAGGGCAGCTGGCATGATGAAAAGCACCATCCCACCTCACAGGATCTACCTCTTACCGGCCTCACAGCCCGGCTTGTAGCCTCTGGTGGTGATTGTTCACCCCTCTGCCTAATGCAGACCTCTTTCCCTTTCACCCTTTGCAGGGGTGCAAACATGGCTTCAGAAAAGCACCCTGCCTCTTCAACAAATGAGCAAATGTTCTGAGTCATTAATCATTAATAGACCAGTCTCTCACATGAGCACATGCTGATGTTCTGGTGTGAGGCATTGGCTCTACTCTCAAACAGGGGAACAGAAAGCAGTAACTTCCTAGAATTCCCAAGGAAAGAATGGAGGAATTTGACTCCTTGGCAAAGCAGATTTTTTAATAAAATGCATATGAATTAGAATTTCCAGGAGAAGAAAGATAAAAATAAAAGCCCCAACCCAATTAAAAAAACCAAACAAACAAAAAAAAAACACCAAAAAAACCCCAAGCCCAGAATGCTGGTAATGTGATTGACAAAACACTTCAACAAAATGCCATCTGATACCTCTTGTCCTGACAATCAGCCCATTCCTCTGAGTGCTGCTGTGGGAAAAATTCATTGCATCAGACAGTGACAAATGACAAATAGCATGGCACAGGAGGTCTACATGGGGTCACAAGAGGAATTCTGGGAATACACATTACTGTGGGGGGGTGACTCCCATTGACAGACTTTAATGGGGATGAAGATAAGAATCAACAATGCATTTGTTTGAGTCTCATGCAAGCAGTATGGGCAGAAGGGCTGGGACAATGGAGCCCCAGCACACAGCACAGATGGGGACATTTCCACTGCTGCCTTTTAGTGGCAGTGGTGGGACCCACAGAGGGAAGCATGCTGATTTATCCAATAGTGAAAGGAGGCTTACAGAGCAATTAACCATTGTTTTCTGTAGTATGGCATGTTTAACTTCCCTGTTGTGATTATTATTCAAACATGAGGCTTGGGAAAGCAAATGTGGGGAAGTGCTCTTGGAACAGCTCATGCTCTCAGTGCTGAGTGTTTTCTTCTGCAAATGGTCTTTGTTAGAAGCTCATGTGGATCTACAGAATCCACTTGTGGTCCCTACACTCATATTCCCTGCCAGAGAGGTCTCCTAGCTATTTTCCTTGGCTGTTTCATCAGTACAGCTAGCTTTTTCTTTCAGGCTATGCTGGATGCCACATAATGGTGTGACTAATTGAAGTAGTTTCTTTGCCTTCTCCTCCCCCAGATCTCTTGATTAATATTTTGTTGTATACCTTAATTAGCACTTTTCTGGCTTCTGGCTGCTTGTAACTCAGAGCTTTCTGAATAGACACTAGTAAAACTTTACACATTGCATTCTGACAAATATTGCAAATACAAACTCCTTACTAGATTTGCAATTATATCATGCCCACAGAATTCTATTAAAAACCCAGCGTGACACTGCAGATGGCAAAATGGGGAATGGGCTGCTTCCTGTATGCATGGAAGTAATTCTGGTAAATCCCATCATAATCATGTTACAAAGTTAGACCATTAAAAGGAGAATAGAAATTGTTAGACTTTCTAATAAAGTTTGTGTTTTCTGGGGTTTTTATTTCAGTGGCTCAGTTTCCTGCCCACTGAATCATGCTCTCAAATATGGTTTGTATACAAAGACACAGAAGAAACCAGCTCTGCCATAGTTTTCTTGTAAAAAACTCTTGTATTCACTGTAAGAAATAGCCTTTGTAATTTCACTTAAAGAAGTTTAAAATGTCTTAAACTTCTGCTTTTAGCCTCACACATGTAAATTTATTCAGAATAAAGCCCAAGGTGTATTGAAATGGGTGGGAAAGAGTCAAGTTTTACACAGTTTTAAAGAGGGTCAGAAGGAAGATGGCATCCCAAACATGGCAACAAGGTCTCCTCTTCAGCAGCAATGAAGCCACCTGCAATTTTGTGCCTACTGATATGAATGCATTGAAAAGGGGCTCCTTTGAGACTCTGTGAACATGGCTTACCATAAGGAAGTTCCTACTTTAAGCTCTTTGCATACACCTTACTTGCTCTTGGAGGGGAACAGAACATCACTAGTGTGAATTTATTTGATGTAACTACTGTTTTTGACCTTAAAACTATTGCTTTCACATTATAGGTTGCTAGTGAAAATTCACATTTTCTTGGAAAGGGTAAATTTCCTGGGTTTCTGTTTGGTTGGTTTTTTGGGGGATTTTTTTTTTTTTGGTTGTTGTTATTCTTTTTTTGGTGTTGTTGTTTTTGTTTGTTTTGATTTTGTTTTTATTTTTATTTTGATTTTGTGGGTTTTGTTGTTTTTGTTTTGTTTTTGTTTTAATTTTGATTTTGTTTTTGTTTTGGTAAGAATCTGGCTATACAATTTCTCTTAATACGGGGATGAACCCCTATAGCTGAACCCCTATAGCTAAACCCCTGTGAGCAAATACACCTCCTTCATATGTCATGACTTAGCAAATCAATTACATTTCCCCAAAATAGAAAAGGCAAAAGTACAGAAAGACAATAAATTACACCCACTGCTGTGGACATGTGATCCTTGATGGAATGCTTTTTTATTTTATTTATATATATTTAAGTACAGATTTTTGCTTTAAGCATTGCATCACTTGCTTGGAATGAAGATTATGGGAACTGAGGCTTTACTGACATCAACTACAATAGTACAAACCATCTACATTTATGAAAGAAGAAAGACATCAGTAAGTGAAACAAGCAATACATATGTTCTTCCTGCTGAATAAAGGCCAGTTCTGAGGACAGATGCTTGGATGGTGTGCAATAATAATCTGTCTTTCTATAAAAACTGTCACTCTGTGTCTTATAAAAATTTAATAAAGCAGGCATGTAGAGCCAGATGGTAATTTCCTGTTATTAAAGCTTTAAGGGACAAATTAATCTCTGTTGTACCCTCCATTGACTTCAACACTGTCTCTATTGACTTGAATGAAATTACGTTGCAGATAATTTGGATGTGGGTTCTGGAGGATGGGAACCATTTAGGTACCTTTTAGGGAGCCATCAGTGTAAAGCTTCAACATTTCACATAATTGTCATGAATTGTCTGTATCTTTGGACACAACATCACCATACAGTTCCTTGCACTACTAAGACTCCACTCCAGCTTTGCCTTGTACAATGGAGCATGGTGCTAAGATTCTGGAAATAGCCTGCAGCGAAGGTATTTGGAAATAGCCTGAAACAGACTGGGATAAAGATTTATAGTGCTGAAACAACCTTTAAATGTTGCTGGGTTTGGAGCAAGTTTGAATATATCTGTGGAACTGTGAAGTGCAGGTGTACCCCAAGACTCATATGGGCCACAAAAGAAGAAGTTTAATGGGTTAATGTGTGTTCAGATTCAGGTGGGAACTCGAAGGCACCTCCCCTGGAGGAGGGAGTTTTACACTGTCTGATGCAACACTGTGCATCATGTGCAGTCCTCTGGTGGAAGACCCCAGAAAAGAGTCTGAGGGTGCTTTGGGGATCTTTGATGGTTTATGGCCCCTTCCAATGACATGACCACTGTTTGACCCATGCTTAGCTCTTCTGAACCTTTGCCATCCTCTGTCTAAATATTAAATATTAAAAGAATAAATGGCATTAATTTTATTTTCCTGTGATCTGGAGAACAGATGCAAAGATGTGACTAGTTTTACATGTGCCAGCCATCCAAAATTTAAATTACTTGAGCACTGGTAGCTGCTGTGCTGAGTTTTGAAGGACCAGAGGGTTTGAGGAGGCAACATGCACCCCAGGGGGTAGACAGTGGGGCTGAAGAAGGTCTGACCAGACCCCACATATGCTTCTCAGAACAAGCATCCAAATCAAAACCAACCTGGATGCCTCTAACCACTACAGTCTCTAATACTGTAGACCAGTTGGAGAAATGAATCTCAATTTAATGTGAGTATAGAACTATAGCAGTTAAAGATTTCTGTAGATACAAGCCAAAAAAAAAAAAAAACCCAGAAAACAAACCCACTTTTTTTTTATTTTTTCCCCAGAAGACAGCACTGTGGTGCCTTTCCTCAATGATATAGACCATCTTATATTATACAGGAATGCCAGTGTCAGAGTATGTGTGACAATCTGAAAACTAATTGTAAATAAAAAACCCTCATCATTTTAATCTATTTTCCCTTATCTATGAACAGAAGATGTTTTTCTGGTTATAATGAAGATAAACAACTTCATCTCTGTGCTTTTCTCTGTCCCAGAGACGCTGAGAAGTGGGGAACACTGTGATTACTCTTTCATTTCAAAAGTTGTTTGCAACTTACCTAATTAGTCCTGGTAGAAACAAAAGTGAGAGCAACATAAACTGCAGAAGGAGATCAATGTATCTTGCTTGACTTGGAAATTGTGGCCAAATATAGTAATTTGCAAGCAAAAATACCCCTACCTTCCTTAGTCTCCCTGAACAAGTTATTTCAATGGGAAAAAAACGTAAGAAACTTCCTTTCCCTTTACCACCTGAAAATAGAACTTTGAATTAGGATAGATTTGGTTTATCTGCTTACAGCAACTTAGGGCTTTGATGAAGCCCTTATTTCTGTTGAACAGAAATGTTAGAGGCATTAGCCACTGCCTGACTGTGCTCTATGTAATGTGCACTGGTTACAAATAGCTTGGAGAAAGTTGAGAACTCATTAAGTATTTGGCACTAAAAACAAAACCAAACAAACCACAGAAGTTCTTTATTGAGCACAAACAGCTGCAGTTGTGTACATATTTCCAGAATTGTAAGATAATGAATTTTGGCATGTTGGTTTTTTGTTTTGTTTTGTTTTGTTTGGTTGGTTGGTTGGGGTTTTTTGGCTGGATTTTTTTTTTCATTATAAGATATGAACTGAATGTGCTGCACTTTGCCAGTGTGATTAGACTGTCAACAATCAAAGTGAATGCAAACAACAGAAATAAAAGATGTGGGAATCTGACAATTGGACCAAGATTTTCAACTCAAGAGGTCTGGGTTTAGATAAAAACAGACCTTGAGACAAATTTCTGGATTGTAGGTTTACCAATGGTTAAACTATAAAGATGAAAAACTGAGGAATTGAAATTGTGTTAACTCAGCAAGGACTTCAGTGTGTTTCAGTATGGCACAAGGAGGACATTGAGGAGTAGGTCCTTGCCATACAGAGCCACATATGGGGAAGAAGGAGGCAATATTAGAGCAGGTGAAAAGCAAGTTGTTATTGGATTGCTCAGGCCATAAATGTGACTAATGCCATGAAGAGACAGATCTCAAGATCCTTAAGAGATGTGTGTTTTCAAAGGTGTTGGAGTGCACAGATTTTGAAACTCAGGCCATAGAATTGTATTTCCATTTCTGGTGAATCACAGGTTGAACTTAACTATGGACTCTCAGGATCATACCTAAGTCACCTAAGCCTGACTTCTAGTATGGAGCAGCCCAGGCTTTTATCCTTGCTCTTGGATGTGAGGAGTCAGAGTCCAGGCCACAGCATGTGCATAAGCACAAGGTGGTTGTCCAAGGCTTTTTTACAAGGGGAAAATGGATCAGGAGGATTGCCATACTGAAGAACAACCTCTTGCGTGTGCTTGCCCCTTGTTCTTCCCAGTCTGATGTTGCCACAAAATACACTGAACATCACAGACTATTTTCACTGGGACTTCATTCACAATTCCTTGAGAAAACATGAAGAATTGCAGATGACTGAGGAGATAGAAATTAATGTCATCCTCTGTTATTAGGTCCTGTGTGATTTCTACTCTCTCCCACAGGACACTATTTTCACTGGGACTTCATTCACAATTCCCTGAGAAAACATGAAGAATTGTAGATGACTGAGGGGATAGAAATTAATGTCATCCTTCTGTTATTAGGTCCTGTGTGATCTCTACTCTCTCCCACAGGACAGTTTTACTACTGCAAGTGATGGGATATGACAAATAGACTGAACTTCATTGTTTACCTTTCTGGGATTAGTATAAATCATGATGGATCTTGTATGGTCCTGCAAAGTCTAGCCTTGGCATCATAATCCATCAACTCCACTGCAAAGGTTTTCCCTGTATCCTCTACCACAACACTTCAGTGAAGGAAACACAGATTGGTTGCAGGGCTGTTGCCTAATGGCCCCCACATGTACAGTTCATTGAAATAATGTTCTAATAATTCCATCTGAATGCCTCATTTCCAAGAGCTGCTCAGGAATCAAGAAACAGAAGTTAAGATTGCTTTAGTTTAAAATATCAATTTTTGCCTTTGGTCTTTTTTGATGATGGGATCTGACAGACCAAAATACCTTTTGAGAAAAATTACTGGAAAGCTATTTCCAGAAAGCTACGTGAAAATCTTTACCCACATCTTTCTTGTCACCTTGATATTATTTACAAAGTATTTTCCATTTACTTCTATATAATGATTGTCAAAATCACCCAGAACCCCTTTTTTATAATGAATGTTTCAGTCTAGTTTTTAGCCTTTCATAGGATGTGCCCTGAAACAATGCTTGAAGCTATGAAATGTGCATTTTTCCTTCAAATTAACATTGCCTTACTTTGGTGTTGTTCAGAATTAGTAAACTGAGGGTAACTTAGCTCTCTGGTAAAACCCATGCTGTTTTCCTTTTTGTGAAATGCCCGTTCCAGTTGGGCACAGAACACAATCCCTCACACTGTGAATAATGAAGGACTAGAGGAGAAGGATGAAGAACCTAAGGAGGCTGTGAAAATTGCAGCCTTGGTAGTTTTCAAAATTTTACTAGACAAGGTCCTGAGCAACCTGATTTAACTTTGTGATTTTCCCGGCTTTGAGCCAGAGAGAAGACTAGATGATTTTAAAGGCTCCTTCCAAATGAGGTTATTCTGTGAGTCTATATTACCTGCACAAGCTTTTCTGTGGCCTTTCTCTGACTCCTGGGGGAAAAAATGGAAATGCCTTATGCATAAAAGATAGCGATTATACCAAAGTTAACATATATATTCTCAGTAAAATCATTATCAGAGTGTACACATTCCTGGAGGGCATTATGAAATGTAGCTTAAAATGCACCTTGGACATCCAAACCAAACACATGAACCCTCTGTGTACACTCTGTGGTTTGCAGAAATGGCAATGCCTTTGCAGTGTGATGTGTCATAAAAAATTTTCTTTGAGAGTCTATAATGACCTCTAGGTAAAATACAATTTGAAGTGCATACTGTAATGAGCTCTTCAGGTATTCACAAAGTAAAAACTTGTGACATGAAAGTCAATTAAGATTCTTACACATCTTCTTAGAATTGCATAAATACTGTTGGAATACCATAGTAGATTCCAGAATGTCTTCAAAAACGTAATAACCTCTGCAGTTATCTTTGACTTGGTCTTTGCAGATGTCATGACAGGTCTGTTGCAGAGGAACTGAGTCCAATTTTTCCCTTAACAAGCTAAAGTCTCTCTGAAACTGAGGAATACATCCCTTTTTCCACTGGGGCAACTTTATGCAGAGCCAAGGCTCACCTCAAAAGGGAGAGGGCTCTGTTTTGATTCTGCTTTCTCTCTGACAGCATGCAGGTAGGAAGAGCTGGGGAGCAGCTGGGGGTGGAGATGAGGCTCTCTTTGGTCATCCTGTGCTGGGTTCAGAGTGGCACTTGTCAGCACACAGGAATGTCCTGGGCTCTGATGGATTTTACATTGTTTTATAGGACACTAAGCCAAAATCTTTGAAAATGGAAGTGCCCAGTGATGCTTGGGATGAATGAGCAACCCTGCCCTGTGGCATGGGTGCATTTTCCAGGATGACTGAAGCATCACTGCAGATAGCAATCGCTTGGCTTGTGCTCTGTGGCAGGCAGTGGTTTTCAACCAGGAGTAAGACAACTGTCAGAGTAAAGCTGAAAATGATCTTGAGCTGAACAAAAGTTTATTTGGTTGCCAGGCTTAGAAGTAGGGTTTTCAGGTCACAAAAAGAGATGTTTTCAAGAAATCTCCTGCCAGAATTGTAAATAGTGACACATCAGGTTGTCAGTGGTCAGGATATTCTTTTTGTGTGTGTAAATAACAAGAAGAACATCCCTGGTACTGAGTGCTTAAACAAAGATTAAAAGTCACAGGAATGTCAAACAATACCAACTGTATTGCCTTCTGTGTGCCTGTACCTAATGGCTTATCTGGACGCTGTCCTCAGGAATCCTCACACTTCAGAAGATAAAATGATTTATTTTGTTCTCAGCAAAGCCTTAAATTGCTTTTCCTTGAAGTCTTGAATGCACAGAGCAAGGTTTGAAAACATCAATTTTCTTTAAGTTAGCTAACAGTCTCTTAACAGTAAAGGAAAATGTGTATTTTGGCGAAAGTAACAGAATATCATTCACCTGGAATCCTTCAGTGCAGATACAGTAGGAGAGATGCAGCACCAGCAAAACTATAATTCTCTCCCTACTCAATGCTTTGAGCCCACACTGAACCTTCTCCTGTAAATGTAACAATTACCATGATTCTATGAGACCAAATTCTACATTTGTTCATTACAGCAAATAAAATTGCAGAAATGTTTTATTCTTTGTTTTCTTTTAGTGCTGTATTTCACCATGTAAGTGTCCCAGAAATCCACTGAAAATTCACTGAGAGAATCCACTTGGAAAGACTTTGATCTCTAAGCATGACAAGAAAAATCATGGTTACTTCAGTCTTCCCAGTGTCACACCCTGTACATGTCCATTACTGTCGACTTTTTTGTAAGAAGTGGTTTTGGGAGCTTGAATAAGAAAAAGTTAGTTCAGTTCCACAATATGCTTAATTACATCTATGATTGTGGGCCTGCTGATTGTGATAGGATCAAAGTCATCAGTTTAAATCAAGCCTGTGCTTTGGAGCAAGACTCTGTGAGATCATCTCCTACCCACCATGCATCCAAAGCTTTAAGATTTAAACACACGGCTTTACGAAATGGCTGCAACATAATTTTCCAAGGTGACTGTTAAGTAGAATGAGTTGGCAATATACCAAATTAATTTAGAAGACTACATAAACAGTAGTCTAGACAGAGCTGCAGAATTTTTTCTCCTGCTACGCTCATACATCTAGTGTTCTCCGTAGGAACTTTTTATCTCTCCTACTCAATCTATTTCATGAAAAATGTACTTGAAATAACATTAAGGCTTACATTTCCCAATGCTTCCTACTCCTCTTCACAACCTAGTGATAATGAAGAGGAAGTTTTGTTCTGGGCTGTTTCTCAGCTTCTAGAGCACCCACATAACAGACACGTGTGAAAATGACTCAAAAAGTGATGAACAAAATCTCACTACATCTGCATCTTGCTCCTAATGACACAGTTTTATTCATTTTTCAAGCTGCAACAACCATCTCAGTCCCAAGATTGTTACAGCCCTTTAAATATTCTAAACAAGGGTGGGTTTTCAAGTATTCATGTTGTTCATTTAGCCACTAGTTTTTAAATTGTTTTTTAAAATGTTTTTAGCTTATGACAAAATGCTAGCTTAGAAAGAACTATCACATTGAAGTATTGTAAGAAAAAATATTTAATAAGCATCAACCACAGCCCAAATTAGCAAGAAAAGGGAAACAGCCCAGTTTTCCCACTAAAGTGAGCAAGTGTTAACATTTTGGAGGAGGAACTGATGTGTGCACAGCTGTGCAGCATTGGTGTGGGAGAGGTCACTACTAATCCCCAAGGCTTCATTGCAAAATGTGTAAGAATCAAGTCTGGCTTCTGTTGTAAATATCTCTTGATAGTTTGGACATCTTTAATTCTTCTGGCATGCAAAATCATCTGTGCTTTGCTGATCAGCTGCTCACTTTGACTGCAAGGACAGGAACAATGAGTATTGCCCTTTGACTGCATCACTACTGATTTCTCAGCCAAAATAAAGGATTTTGTTCATGTTCTGCCCTTGCAGGAGGTACTTGACCTTGCAGGAGGTAAATGACCATCCAGGTCAGTCTCCATATCCTCACCATTTTTATAGCCTCTACATTCTCTTACCATTTTTCAGCCTCTTAGTTTTTCACAGCTCAGTTTTATGAAATGTCTTACTGCTTCCCATATGTCTCATTTCTACATTTGCTTAGTCTCTCTTAGTCTACATATCCTTCTTCTTATCCTCTCCATGTTGTTCTTTTGCCCTTTGTTTCTCACATACCCATCTGGCACAGCACTTGGACCAATGGTTTCCCACAGTTTGGCTGAACAAGCAAGGCAGGATTTTTCCCAGTGCCAGTACACTAGGAAGTGAAAGTACCTTTTTTAACTGGTAGTGAGTGCTGAACCAGATCTTATCTTGTCCACTCAGAACTGATTGAAGATTTCTATCTTCCTTCCTTCCTTGATCTGAATAATACAAAGACCATTAAAATTTTTGTTTTGTGATCTGGAAATTCACATAAACCACCAACTCACAGGGGTTTCTAAAGAAAAAATGCCTTCTTGACCATGTGACTGCTGAGAATTCTTGATAAAAAAACAATGTCAGGCTGAACATACTGAAGTTGTGAGGGTGGTGGTGGTTGGAAAGGAGAGCTTGGATAGATTGCTGTACTCATAACAGGCAGCTTAAAAGCTCCTGGATACTTGTGTGATAGATGCTGAAATTTTACATTTCTAAATGGATTCTTCTAAAGTCCATCCATCCTGACATGTTTTGAATAAATTTTAGGCTCTGCCGAATGATATTCTTTGATGGAAATCTGGAAAGATATTTTCATGCAAGTTAGGTAACTCAGGAGACTTCAACAAAGTCCTTGAAAAGGTAATGCAAAGTTTCTGGCACTGCTATAGAGTGTTCCAGAGCAGAACTAACAAACAAACACACACTTCTGTTGTCCTCAGATTTTCATACCTCTCCAAAGACTCCGAAGGGAAACCTGCATCCCTAAGCCAGGTGCCTGAACTTGGTGGCCCACTGCCAGGGACAGCTTTTCCCTTATTTTCTCTGAGAAGTCAACAGCTTGGGAACAGTGCATGAGGAAGCAAACTAAAGAGCAAGAGGGCAGCATGTCAAAATATTTAAACAACAAAGAGAAAAGGCATGGATGATTTCTGTAGCTCAGGTTCTGGAGAAATCTCAGGCAGTGAAAAGGAAAAGTTAGACAAGGTATTTTCAGCTTTCTAGTAGTTTCTGGGTAACATGACTGCTGTTAAGATGTTGTGTTCCAATATCTAGGTCCATTGAACAGATTAACATGTGAACATAACCTGAGCATGTGAACATAACCTAAGGGTGATGATGCAGATATGCTAATTGTTGCTGGCTGCCTACAAGGATCTATGGAAATGCAAACTTCCAACAGTTTTAGGGTCTGGGACTGCGTGTGACTATGTATTGGCTTGGAAACATGTGTAGTATTATTGTCAGATTTATCTGCAAAACCATGGGTAGAATAAGCTAAGTCTTATCTAAGAAAACTCAGTGTAGGGGTCATCTTATACCTACAAATTTATCAGCTAAATATTAGATGATCTGAAAGAATAAGGTCATACAGAGCTCCTGGGAGCTGACTAACCTTTAACTTGTCATGAAGAGTAACTCTTCTTTATTTAGTTGTCCTTTCTTAGATTATCCTACCTTTAAAACCCACTGCCTTCTCAGTTTTGTTCTCCCAGTGCAAAAATAGCAGTGGTTATTGATTTGAAACCAATGTGATATTTTTGTTTGGATTTTTTTGTGCATTTTGTAATGTTTTTTGTGAAGAGGTTTATGTTCCAGAATTAGAAGTGGCAAAAGGAAGAGGAAATTTCACCTGGACAGCAGCATCAGAAAGCACACCAAAAAAATACAATGGAAAAAAAGGTTGCACTGACAATTGGAAAAAAATAAATTTGTAGTTAATCTACATGAGCCTGAGGTTACTGGAGTGCTAAAGATAACAGAATTTAAGGTTTCCACTAGAGGAGGATCTATTACTTTTTGCAGATGAGTTTGAATAAACAGCTATTTAACTTTGCTAACACTACAGACTGTGTCGTCTCTACTCCTGCAAAACCAAACCCTTTTGGTAAGATTCTTTAGCTGACTTGTCAAAAATCCACTTATTAAAACAAAATTAAGAGGTTTTCCTTGATTTTGGAAGTAAGTTTATGTTAAACAGTAAGTACTGTAAAAAATGCAGAGTTTGATTTTCACAGCTAAAGGCATCAGAACCACATGAGAAAAAAGAGTGGATGCATGGAGGCCATCCTTTCCAGAATGAGAGGCAAATGTGCACCATGGATTCTCCCAAGGACAGAGCAAATAATGTATGCATATTTCTGCTGGGTTCTTCTAAGTGAGATTGAGAACAGCATATTTTTTGACAAAATGTCAAAGGAAATAGAGAACTGGAATACATGGTGTTTGAATATTTCCTCTAGAACTGCAGTTTCCAACTTAATTTCTTACAGAATTGTTTGCAAATATAGGACAGAATAACAACTTCCATCACACAAGCTAGAGCTTTAAGAAACTGTTTGAACCTGGAGACACTAAAGATGTTTAAATCTTTTACTGAATATAGTGGCTTCAATAACAGCCAAGAAAAACATGGCTTTCATTGTAAAATGTATGTGGAAATAACATTAGAGATGTCTTTGCTTTGGAAACCTTTAAATCCAGCTTCAGTATTGATGTGCATCTTAATTTGTCAAATATCTGCAAAACCAACAAAACAAATATTTCCTTAAAAAAAAAGGAAAAATAGGTTAAAATCAACAATATAAGATATCCTTGACAAAGTATATTGTACAGCTAAACATAATGCAGAAAGTGTAATAAAGTAGATTAAAAAAATAATTTTGACCAAGTAAAAGTTTTTTGAGATTCTTCTAAAGTGTTCTGCTCTTCTTTACACTTTGCTCTATTATCTTCAACAGGGTAGAACATAGCTGTCATGCAACTCAAAGGAAGTGGGTTAATAACAGCAATTATACAGAATGTTTGAAATAGCAGCATGGGGAACGTTCATCTCTTTGTTTCCAAAGTGCCTGACTTGTGATAGAGCTCAGATCTATCCTCTGAAATAGGCAGGAAGTGGGACAAAGCTTTGTGAGGAATCAGCCAAAGTGTGTGAAGGAAGTAGGACTTACAACTATCTTCAAAACAATACATTCCTACAAGTCCTTTTTGTTTGCTTACACAGCAAAGATGCTGAAAGAACAGGATCTTATTCATCCAGTTCCTGGAAAGTAGGAAGAGCAGTAGAACAGAGTAGAGCAGTGGGAAGCATTACTGTATGTTCTTAGAAGTGTTGCTGAGATCAGAGTACAGTCTGATTCAGAGCAGAAAATAAATTTTCTGTTATTTAACTGAACAAACCGCCTTCACAAGCTCTTCTCATTAGATTTTTCTTTGCTGGCATACAGAAAAGTAGTTTCTGCATTTTTTTGTCTTTTCTCTTTCCTTCTGATTGTTTTATTTAATTCATTGTCGAACACAGACACTCTAAATCTCTTTCCTCTGACATGTAAAGCAGCAAAATCACTTGGTGCCCTATACATTCTGATGCCATTATGGATCTGCTGTGTCCAATAACAGTAACATGTTTCCTCAGAGTTCAAGCTGTATTCCAACTGGTTGGCAAACTCTGTGTCCAAAATTATTTAGGCACATAAATAGCAATAATTATATTAATATTACTGTACTGGGATCCAATTCTTGAGTGTTGTAGATCAGTAAAGCTCTAGTGATGACAAATCAGAGAAATTATGCTGATTTATTCCTTAAGCATCAGGTTGTATTTAAAATGATGAAAAACTCTAACACACATTAGCCATTTCCCTGTGGTATATACCATGGAGCACTCTCTTGATGCAATGATGATGTCTGAGCTGTATCATTGCTCATCCTTCAGTGGATTTTACCCATAAGAGAATTAATTTTAATCAGAATAGTCCCTACATTAGCAGTTCTACCATGTTCATCATGAAATACTGCCTATGCAGGAACCCTACAGGAAAATGGCATTATCATTGATACTTTTGCCAAGCCTACAACAATATTTGAGAAACTCACACAGGCTAATGAAATCTATTTGGCCAAAACACCAGCAATGAGTCAACACCTGTCCTTAAAGAATTCCACTGGGAAAACATTATGGATTAATTTGTCTCCATATGTCTCTGCATTGCTTGTGCATATAATACAGTTTCATTTTTTTGGGAAGGTTGTTTTATTAGACACCTGACCCATGCAATCTACAGGTATTGAAACCCATCATCTGTCCTCTTTGGTAAAGAAACAAATGTTTCTTATATTTAGACATGATCGAACATTCTCTCTGAAAACAGGGACACAACAGTGCAGCTGGATCCTCTCAGGCTGTATGTTTGAGTGTCCCTTGTCCCTTGGCTTGCATTGCCATTTGCCAACATGAGCTACCTTTAGGAATGAGTTTCCTAGCACCTGGCATGCAGATCTGGAAATACCATACAAGGGCCACTTGGGAGCATCCAGGCATCTAGAGATGGGACCCAGAGGGATTGCAGGGACAGTTGCACCACACTACAGCTTCTGCCTAGGGTGTACCCAAGTTCCTTTTCCAGGGAAACGAGGGTGCAGGAAGGTAGGGCTGGCTGTCACTCAGACCTCTGCCATTCAGCTGGGGCTGACATTTGCACTGATGAGGCTGCACCAAAGGCAGCACAGACCCCGAGACTGGAGGGACCACCTTTAGAAGGCTAATTTGCAGACAGGGATGTGAAATTCCTGTCTTTGACAGAATAGCCTGCTCTTACACTCAGTGGAAGAGAAGACATCTCCAGAGAGTGAAACATCTGACCTTTTCCTTATGCACCCTCTTGGCATCCAGTTAAAGGATGGTTCTGTCAGTCAGTGAGCAAAAAAAGGCTGAACATTTGAGACCCAATTGAAGATTTCTCAGGGGACTTGTCTTATTGAGAAGCTGACAAGGAGGTCTTTGTCTGAAGCACCCACTTTGGCTTCAGCCTAAGGACTACTGTGGGTGGCCAAACCTTTTTGGGTGGAAGCAGTAATGTGGAGACCTAGGCCATCCTTGCTGAGGGCAAGTTCCTTTTCTTTACTCCCAGCCTGTTTCCTCCAAACCAAGATCAATGTACAAAAGGGAAAAAATTGGGACAATTTTTTGTTGGAGCA
The DNA here is from genome assembly GCF_014805655.1 of Passer montanus. Taxonomy (NCBI): domain Eukaryota; kingdom Metazoa; phylum Chordata; class Aves; order Passeriformes; family Passeridae; genus Passer; species Passer montanus. The sequence continues at coordinate 6,572,297 of NW_024368374.1, read as the reverse complement.
GTATCTCCACCTCAAACTACCGTGTTTTTTAAAGAATTCAGGTGATAACAAAAGGCACTCTTGTCAGATTATATTATTGAACTAGACTGGTTCATGGTTTGATTTTTTTTTTTGTAGGGCTGTTTGGTTGTTTTTTAATAGGATTCAATTTTATTAGCATTGAGCACCTTAAACGTAATCTACAAGGCACAAAATAAATAGTAAAACTGACTGGTTGTAAAATTAAGTTAGTTTGAGTGTTGTTCAGCAGCATGTAAAATTTTTATTACTAGAGAACTCAACATCAATACAGAGGCAAATAATCATTTAATAGGCATTTAAGCATTTAAGAATCCATAGGCCAGTTCCATCTTTGGTAGGATCAGTAAAATCACTTGTACTGCATATGGCTTCCTCCATGCAGCAATTCACATGAAGTACTCAGCAGTGGGGCAGTTCTCCAGTGTGTCTGGTTTTAAATGCTCCTATTCCTCTTGCCTGCCCAGGCAAAGAAATTGGAAAATAAAGGAAGGTAATTGAACAGTAAGAGTTATGACTCTGTAATTTAGAGTAGTTAACAGGTAGTGGAAAGGATGGCAATAAACACAAATATTGAATGAATACACATCTGTAGAGTTGTAGGGCAAAACAGTGCTGTGGTAGGACATGAAATGATGCTGCTGTTATCCTGGGCTCTCCAATGAGGCACGGGATGAAATCCTACCTGGAGCTGAGTGAGGTTCCTCTGCCTTAATTAGTATTCTTCTTTGGTACAGAAAAGTACTATGCAAAGAAAACGTAATTATATTATCCTATGGTCTTCCCCTGATTTCTCTAAACCTCACTCAATCTTATGCTATTTTCATTATCAATTATCTGATAGCTGGTAGGGAAATGTAATCTGCCCCTTACAATAAAAGGGAAGTAAAAACTAGTTACCAGTAAAAGCTGTCTCTTTAAAAGACATTGAGCATTACAGCTCTGAGATTTCCCTTGGCAACTGTTGAGGCAGGCTGCCTAGTGTTATCCACACTCCTGGATGAGGGTTATGGGATGCCTGTGTGGTGCACAGGGGCCATGCAGAGAGGACATCTAAGCTGGTAAGAGATTCTATGGCATTAACGTCACTGATGCCTCTCAAGATCAGATGTGCTAATGTTCTTACTGGAAAATGGTGCATGTCTCTTTTTCTTTAAGCTGAATTCACAGCTTCACAAAGCACAAGAATGAGTTTCTAAATATAATTATTTAAAGTGCTGAAATTCCCAAACCAGCTGTCTTACATGGTGGCCCTAAATGACTTTCTTTCCTTTGCTCCTCCTCCTCCTGAGCCCAGAAACAAGGGATGATCATTCTGAGCACACACAGGAGAGCCAAGCAGCACCCACAAAATACAGCCTCATATTTGAAGCAGATTCAGATAATTTCAGATGGAGAGGGGAGGTGAACCCAAGATCAGCACAGCCTCATCAGGTGTATTGACCAAGAGATGATCAGATACATTAGCAGGAAGTGAGAAAGAGAAGTCTGGCTTCTGCTAGAGCAAAGAAGCTGTACACTCTTCATAGTTGCACTCTGAAGACACCAACTGATTTAAGTCCAGGTGGAAGGGTGGAATATGTGTAGGAGTATGTGTGTGTCCTCATCAGAGACACAATTGTGTAGCTTCTTAGCACTGTACTGAGGAGTATTCTGCTCATGCCTAAAAGGAGTTGTCTAAATGTCACATGACCTTTAAAATTGAGAAAGAATTGAGAAAGACTAGGCAATAACTAAGAAAATGGGAGTTTAATTAGCACTCAGATTAGACATATTTTCTTATATCATCTTGTGCCTCCGGTGTACTAAATTTAATGACAGTTGGCATTTCTCCATTTTAAAGTTATTTTCTGAAATATGTATGTATGCACATATATATATATATATATACACACACACATTTCTTGGTACACTGAAAGTTTCATCCTCCCATTTCACATTTTCTCTCAAGTCTCCTTGCTTCTGGGTAGCCAAAATCTAGCAACTGTGACCCATGAAATCTTATCCCTTTCTCTACATCTTCTGTTGCTCTGTTTAAGATGTACACATGCAGATGCAAAGACAGCTGTTATTTTGTTCCTCCAACATTGGAGACTGTTGTGGAAAAACACTTCACAGATTTCTCTCGTTGCTACTTTCATGCTGTATTTTCTGCTTAATTTTTTTGTGCCTCAATGTTCCCTGTCCAAACAGCTTAAAATTAGAAGTACTGGTTTTTTTCTCATAAGAAAATTTAAAATTCCCACTACTGCTTAAGAGATTCCTTTTTATACATACATTTTTAGCACAGTGTAACATACTGATGCCATGAATTATTTAGTTAAAATATTGAATGTAGGGAAAACAATGTAGGCTCAGTTCTATTGCATCAAACTCTAGCATCTGAGGCACATTTCTCCTAATCTCTCTGTAGACAGAGAATACGGAAGATATGTTTACAGAGTGATGGATTTCCTCCTAAAGCCCAAATTACTCTTGGAGACGCCTACAATTCATCATGGACAGCCTCAAAGTGTGGGATGCAGTACCCTCACCTAGGTGTCTTGCATTAGAGGGAGGAATTTGGATTTCAGGTGCCCCTGCTACTCTGATACCTCAGACAGCATCGCATGTGCCTGGGGTATCTCACTGAAACAGATCGGTGGCTTGCTTGCAGACCTAGAGCCTTTGCCCATTTTTTTCTGGTAGTTATGCTACTGTAAACATAGCAATAAATGGAAATAAACAAATAAATGCAGGAACACAGCAGACTTTCTCTCTGTTGGACAGCTAGCCAAATTTTGTTCTCACTGGTGTTAATACAAATAACTCGTTTCTATTGACAGAAATTGCCCTCGATTCAGCTTGATATAATTATAAAAGGATCTGTACTGTTCTCTAGGGTCTCTTCAGACTCAGAGATTTCTAAGAAATCAAGAGCTGCCATTATAATTTTTTATATAATTTTCAACTTGATATGCTATGTCAATCTAATGAAACACTGCACCAGTGTAGTAGTCAGTAACAACACGACAAAATTATTTCTTATATAATGCTACAAATGACTGATTACTCTTATTTTTGGCATTTAAAATTATAAAAAAGACAAGTGTCTAAATTTTACAAGGAAATTAAATAGAAACTAGACAGGTATAATTATTTTATATTCCTGAAAGGAATACAAAATCTCTATAGTGGAGAGCTCAATATACAGAAGAATGGACTTAAAATAATAAACAAATCTCTTTTTTAACCTAGTATCAGCTGATGTCCTGCAATTATCCTCTACTCATTGGAGTCTGTGAATGTTGCAGCCTGCTTATAGATAGTTCTGTTGTTGTAGAATTTGCATTCTTATTTTAGCATACTTTTTTTAATATAGCAGAAGCAAGGTGTGAGCTCAGACTCCAAAGCCAAGTGTTGATGCTGGTGTGTGCAGGAACATGAGCATCACAAAAAAAACACTGCTGGTTTTTCCAACAAACATTCAGCCTATTCAGACTGTTTGAAGACACAGGGCTCAGATCCAGAAAAGCTGGATACAATCCTTCAGATTCTTACATATTGTTGGGAAACTTTGCCCAAAATAGAGGTAGGGCAGTTTTAGGGCATAATTGTAAGGACCACTTCCAAATTTAGGCACTTAATATGTCTATAAAATTCATCCATGCGGTGGAGTACATTTACAGCAAGAGCCAGTGTTGTTTGCACAGACAAAAGTCAGGTATAGTGTTTTTGTGACCCTCCAAATATGTGTCTAAAATGGATACATAAGCCCTCCCTCCTGAGGCGTCTGGGTCTCCTGCTATGGAGGAAATTGATAATGTAGGTATTTACTTAAAGAAAAAACCTCCTGGTATTTTGGGTACACACCAAGGTCCTAAGCTAGGAGCAAACAGCATCCCCCCAGGTGTGCTCAGTGTCCGGGGCAGCAGTCACAGGCAGCTTGTGCCAGAATCTCTTCCTAGAGATGGTTGCCTCCATTCTGTTTTTGACAGCTAAATTCAGCACACATCTGAGATTTGAGCCCCCCTGAAGTTTGGGTTTCCCAATGTACAGCAATGCCAACACAAAATAATTGTTCATTTCAGTTTTGCTCTTCAGTAGGGAGAGTTAAAAATGAGCATAGGAAGGCTTTTGATAACTTTAAAATACTTATTTTATTCATAGCAACAGAGGCCAATGAAGAGTGTGGTGTCAGCCTGGAACACCATGTGGTGTTCCTTGTTTTTTTGGTAGACTAGGGGAAGACAAAGATTAGTCTGGGCTGTGACACTCTCTCGTGAGTGCTGCAGTAGTAGTTCCTATGCTCAAACCCTATTTGTTTATTTTAGCACCTAAAAGAAGACCAGAACAGACTTTAAGGGTATTTCTTCTACAACAAGAAAGGGAAGATGTGGCAAAACTGCAACCTTCTACTTTATGTTTATCTAATCATGTACTGTATTTCATACACAAGAAGAGGGAAAAAGACCTCTTTGAAGGTAAACTTTTGTTTAGCAATTTCAACACAAAAGAAGAGCTACTTCAGAGTGTCCAGGACACTCATAGGTATCTGGCACATATTACAAATGCCACTGGAGAGCTGTGCCATTTGCAGGAACAGCTGTAGAGGATGCAAAGGAATGTATCAAAAAACACCAGTAAGATAACCTGTCCTTTCCTGGTCACCATCATCCAGCAATTCCTCCTTCAGTGAAAATCAAAACTAGATTGTTCTGTTTGAGTTCTGTGACCTGCAAGAGAGCTTTCTGAGAAAAGAGTCCAAAATGTGGCACTACTGAGGGCTGGGGAGCAGCCATTCAAGGGTATACTTAGGAAGATTTGCTGCAATTCACCTCTTCAGAAATAGTATAAATGCTATGTCAGTGACACTTAGGTGTCATTCAGACCTTTTCATACCTTGCTTAGTATGTTGCAGGGCTGGAGGATGGTTCAGTAATACAGTACTCTGTCAGATACCTGCTTGCATAGTAATGTTGAATTCACTGAGGTCCTGAATTTGCATTTCCCGTTGTGTTTATACTAGCCACCCATCAAGAGCACTAATTAGAGGGAAAATATAACTTATACCAATCATTCATTTTTCTATAACACCTCTAGGCACAAAACTACTAATGCCCTTTTCTCTCATTAAAATCCAATCAACTAAACGTATTTTTTATTAAGTGGCCCAGGAAATAACTTTTAAAATTTTAGAACAAAAGGATTTGAAGGCTATGGCCTGTTTGAAATATTTGCCAGCAGTGTACCTGGAGAAAGAAGAGGTATGTGTATCTTCAGCTCACAGGAGAGATATTGGGAAAATAGCCTCCAGAAAGGAAGTTTCAGAGCCTCGGTACCTGCTGTTCAATCCCACCACGCATCCTTCACATTGATGTTTGCCGCTTTGGAAGAAGAAAGTGAAAACAAAAGACCAAAGCAATGACAAGGAGGAGAAGCACATTAAAAAAGTGAGAACAAGAAAACAAGCTAAAATGAGTCTTTGCTGATGCCGTGTGCAGGGGCAAAGTAATTGTTTCAGAAAATGCTCCTGTCATAAAAACTCTTTGCCACATAGGCAAGGAGAGTGGGGAGACAACTCCAGCACTGGCTGGAATATTTGCATTCTTAGTTGTGAAATAGTCTCATATGAATAGTCTTCATTTAAATTGAAATCCTGCTTGGAAATGTGCAATACATCATCAGCTGGAAGCTGTCATAGGACTTGGCTTGTCATTGCTGACACATATCTCAGTGCTTCAAAGAGGTTTATTGTCACTTGTGTGGTCACAGAGTGAAGAGGACAGACACACTGAGACATTTCCTATGCCTTCCCCCAAACCTATCCCCATAAATGCCAGCCTGTTTCCTTAAATCCCATTTGAAGCACTGACTGAAATCTAAAAAGAGTCTTAATTTTTTTTTTAAGAGATTGAAAGAATTTTTCTGTGCAAATGAGGATTTTCATGTGCCTGCTTGTGGGATCAAAGCCACCCTTGTTCTGGACTGGGTGAGTTTGCTTTTCCTTCATGCAGGTTACTTTTCAGAACATTATGGGCTTCTGACTGGTTTAGCTGTCACGTGGTGGTGTTGATGGAGAAGAGAAGTCACTTGGAACTCCAGTTCTTGGGTTGTCTTTCAGCAAACAGCAGATAAGGTTGGTGCTGGCTGGCTCAGGAAGGAGAATACAGCTGGGACAAAATGCCTGTCTGTGAAGCCACACCTGCCAGGCAGCATGACAAACAAGGTCCATTATTAAAACAAGAAAAATACATGGAGACAAAGCCTGTCCTGCTCACTGGGCATCATGTCTAACTAGCTGTACTTGCAGAGAAACCCCTCTAAGGATGAACAACTTCCCAGAGATAGGCACCCCTCTCTCAGATATGTTGCTGGACATCTGGCACATCAGTAGGAGCAGATGGTTAAATGACACTCAGAACCTGCTTTCACTCCAGATTATGAGCATGGAGAAAAAGAAAGGAGGAGAGTTTAATTTTGCTTTTATTAGATGCTTGCCTTTTTTTTCTTTTCTTTTTTTTGCCAGGTTTTTAAAGGCAAGAGCCTTAGAGCAAAAGAGGGAAAGAGTCACAGCAATAGCTTCCCATTAAACTAATGACAAGACATATAAACAGAGGGACCTCACTTGGCCAATGTTCCTGCTGTCCACAACACTAAGGCATAAGAAATTAAACCCCAAAAAAGTCATGTAGTGTGCCTCAGACTGGGTGTTCAATTAAGCTTAAACTGGAAATGCTAACATTTGATTTGAAAACAAGTTATGCATTTGCAGCAGGTGCCCTGTAGGTGGATAGGGTAAAAAAGCAGTAAAATCAAGTCTCAAGCTCTGCAGTTTGCACCTTTGCATGTATATGCACTGGGCAGCAGCACCTCATTTGAACTACATTTCCAAAGGCAAGGAGTTTGTCACTGTTCTCATTCCTCTGTTTTTAATACCAAGGCAATTACACAGGCACCTCCCTGGGTTATGGTAGGTGCTGAACACTTCTGAAAAATACCCTCTCAGTAAAAGCCATTATTTGCCAGCCTGACTCCATAAAAATCAACCTGCCAGAAAAAAATGAATTCTGAAGGGTCCTGTGCTAAATCCTGTCTCCAGAGAATACTCCCTGTTGGGTATAGAACATACATGAATGATCCTCATCCAAAGAGATTAAAAAGGAAATAAGATGTTAATCTGCAGAAAGGATCTTATTGCAAAATTGTTATAGGTCTACAGTGTCAACCACAGATTGCAGGGAGAATAAGGTCTTTGGAACTGAGAAAATAATACTGAAATTGTTTTTAGAACTGCAAGCACTCAGCAGTGTTCAAACCAAACTCATTTTCAGCAGTGTTTCCTAGCCAATATTTACAAGCTTTTCAAATTGAAATTTTTAATTGAAAGGAATTAAAGCAGCAAGCATTACTTTGAAACATTTTGGTAACATTTTATTTTAGATGCAGACTTGCGGTTCCTGCTATGCTTGACAAAACTGTGGAGGAAGCAGTATAAATGGCAACTAGTTTTAAGGGAAAGACTTGAAGAACAAGTTTTTCTAAAAACAACTGCATGTAATTGAGTAAGATCTCTATCCTCTCTGCCTGATAATTTTAAGTGTTGGAGCAATTCATGTTGAAGCCAGCTTTGGCAAAAGCCTCTAGCTACAACATACCTTTTTGTCTCATAAATACCTTAAAACCAGCTGAAGCTCCTTCAGCTCCATGGTTAATGTAAAGGAAATGAGGAAAAATGTTCCATTCATTTCCACTTCTTTGTGTAAAGGCCAAGGTTTAACAGACAAAGAAGAATAATTTAGAATTCTACCTATTTTTGTAACAGGCAATCAGGAGAGCTCGTCTATATAAGGAATCTTAACAACAGAAAACAAAAAGAACAGAATGTTAAAAGCACCAAAATCTGTCAGGAAATATAAGGCTGACACAAAAAACTGCCCAACAGATTAAATTACCCAAATATGTGGTCTGTCCATTAAATTTATCCACTACATAAATGGACAGCATTTTTATGTGATAAAACATGACAGTTGAGCAATCATTTACTCCTGGCACTTGCTCAGTGTGCAGTAGAAGTGCAAGTAGAAAAGTTATTTTTTCACTGTGTAACCTTTGCTAATAAACAAGGCTATAACCTGGCAACGAAAAAATTAATTGCAAAGAGTGAAGATGGGTGGGGGGCTGGGTAGGAGGCTGCCAGTAGACTGTAATGGAGATATTTTGGAGCCTACAGGTATAAGTAATTTTCTCTACTGTTTTTTTGAGAGACATGTTTCAAAAGTAGCAGCTAAAAATAAAAGGACATCATTATTATCAAACACCATCAAGCTGACAGAGACTTCTGTATTAAGATGCAAATAAAATCTTCATGTCACAGATGATGACTCCTGTTATTTTCAGTTCTTTGCCAAACTTGAATGTTTTAGGCCAACAGTTATCACAAGAAGAAAGTTCCCTAGTTTGAACACGTTTGTTTAAGCTCTCATAATGCCATTTGGCCTTTTCAAAGGGAGGGATTAAGGAGAAGTAATCTCTTTGTTTTTCTCATCACAAGTTTTACAATGCTTTTTAAACAAGAAGTCCTGGCATTGCCACATGACATGTCCAAGATGACATTCATCTCTACTGACCTGGTACCAAAATTATTCTTTGTGCAATTCCCACGCAAGTTCATTGCCATCTTGGCTTCAGTTCCAGCCAAGGCTGATGTGTTCAACACCTTCTTTGTCTCTGTCTTCACAATATATATCTCCCACATCTCTGTGCTTAGTGGAAGGCTTGAAGTGGCGGAGAGAACAGCAATGCAGATGAGATGGAGACTATTTGAGAAACATGAGTAATAAAAGACTTTTCTCTATTGTATTTGAAAGGCTGTGCAAGCTGGGGAAAGCCTTTGACATCTGAAAAACTGCATCTTCTCACCAGAGAGTGGAAGTCTGCATCAAAATACAGACATGCAATGTTGTACAAACAGTCAAAAGTCTGGTATTTTCTAAGTGTGTTTGCCATTACACTCACCACTTTTTATGATATTGTCTTTGTAGGTTGGATTGGTGAAATCTTGCAGCAAGCATTGTGCCTTACCTAACTCTCAGAAAGGCATCCAAGTGAATAGGGAATCTGCCTGGAAAAGTTTGATACACTATCAGCTGGAACTGAAACAGCAGTAAAGTTCAACTAGTGGTGTCAAAAAGATAATCACCTTCTAAAGGAATTTTAGATTCAGGTGGTTTAATATGAAAGAAATTTTTTAAAGAAATTATGCTGTTATTGCTAAAAGCCCACAGCTTTGCTCTCTTAAATACTAGGAGAAAAAGGAATGTTCACCTCCTTTCCCCAGGCTCAAATTCTTCACAGCCGTACAGACCTTCTTCCCCAAAGGAAAGGAGGTTGACCATCTGGTATCATTCTAAAGAACATGAGACAGGCCAATGCTAAAGATTAAAAAAACACCACAGCTCATTATGCAGTGGGAAAGAACAGAAAGATGGATCTGCAGAAAATAAATGTGGAAAACTGTCCTGCCCTGAAGACCTACTTGTGATTAATCCCAATTTCACAACCTTCTGAATTTTAAGTCCAAGAATACATTTGAACACTTTGTAAATCTGGGCTTTGTCAACCAAAAGATCTGATCTATGCAAGTAATTTGTTCACAAGAGACAAAAAGAATTGATGCTATGCAATGAGTAATGATGCTACTCACAGTTCTTATTATCCAGTGTCCCAAGCAGGAGAAAGTATGAAAGTACTTGATGAAAATCAAGTCGTTTTGGATGCAAATATCAAGGCAATTGATGAAAAAGAAATTTATGATCAATAACTGCAAATACTGGACGTAGCTCAAGAAGAAACGCTCCTTACAATTCTGAATTTTAGTAGCAGTGAAAACATCAAAGAGACTGAGAAAACCTTTCTTCTACCAGTAAACAGATGTAAAAATAAATTACTAATAGATGTTGAATTGAGTAATAATTGCAGTTAAGTAGTCTAATATGACTAAAGACAATGTGTTCTTCAACAGAAGAATTACCTACTTATGCAGTATTGTGAAAAGACAATTTAGACATAAAAGCTTTTCTCAACATCAGTAGTATTTAACTAAATAGGAAAAGTGACTAAACTCAAAATGGCACTAATAATTATATGCTTCTGTAAAGGAATTCCACACAGGAATTCCATTTAAAATGCACCAGGCTTTTAAATTCTGGACATGTTACCTAGTGTGAATTTGTAGATGAACTGAATAAAATCCCACCATGTTAAACACATTCTTGATTATTCATTATACTTTTTTAGTGCTCTTAATAAATGTGATGGCCTAGGTTGAGACAATTTGCTCACTGGCCTTATATTTAATCTCCCTTTATTTATTAATGGTTTTTCTTGCTCCTTAAGCTTTTCAGGAAATGAAAGTCTGGGATTGGAAATCTCCAGAAGTGGCTTGACAAAAAAAACCCAAAACCCAAACAAACAAACAAAAAAACCAACCACAACAACAACAAAAACCAAAACAATAAAAAAAACCAAACCACAAAAAACCCCAAAAAAACCCCAAACACCACAAAACCAAAACAAAACAAAAAACCAAAAACCAAAACCAAAACAAAACAGAAAAACTCCAGCCAAAACTGTGTTACAAAACATACCAGTTTTGTGTATGAATCTCTATACTGAATCACTATATTGGCTCCTCAGTCAAAACATATCTAATGGATTTGCAGACCTGAGATGGCTCTTTGTTGAAACTTTGTTGAAACCCACACCACGTATGGGTTTTAAGAAGAAAAAGTACAATCAAGGTAATTATTCAAACCTCTGTGATGCAGTGTATAAGGAAAATAGGCCAGTACCATAACTGGATTTCGCATTAAACTGGCCTGGTGTAAATCCCACCAGCGTAATTACAGAGAAGCCAGAAGATCACCAAGTGAGGCAGTTCATCACTCAACACTCACTCATGACCATATTTGAATTCTGCAAGTAGCTATTTTCTTGTTATACAGGGCAAGAAGCTATTTTATAATTTTCTTGCTTTTAAAATATTTCAGATTCCTCTACCAAACTGGGACAAAACCCAAGAACCTCAAAGACAGCAAAATTAAACAACTTCCCCCCACAAAAAATATAGATTTAGAGTAGTTGAAATGCTTAGTTTTACATGCTGATCTTTTTCATTTTAAAAAAAATCTTACTTTTCTCTGAAATTACATTTCAGAAGGAACATATTTCTGAAATTAAAAAGCAGAGCACTTCTTTTTGAAGATACTGGAACAAGATATTAAACAAATGTCAATTTTTTTTACTTGGAATAAAATACTGAAAGCAATCCTTTGTCATAAAAAAGTATGGTTTTGACAAATTGGCATTTTCAAACTAAAAAAAAAAAAAAAAAGAGATGTGTCTTGAAAATCACTTTCAGCTCTACACACCTCTAGGATGCATTGCAATGAGCTGATTCTTACGTGATTGTGTATATGCATTAGGAACAAATTCGTCCATGGGCTGAAAAACAGATGATCTTTAGACTTCTAAATGTAAAAAATAAACAAAATTAAGATAATCAAAAGGATATCCCATCCTACAAGATGTTTTTCTTCTTGATTCTGTCTGGAATACTACAAGATGACTACCAGAATATGTCCCTTGTTAAATAAATTAATTTCCTGCACCATCCCCATTACTTTTTTGATATATATTCAACTACACATCTATTACTAGGTGTGTTTCAATTACAGAGGATGATACCACAACTTGAAGAACTATGAACTGAGAGCTCAATCAGCCAACTAAGTACCTGCAAATATGATTTGTAAGTATAATGAGTTAATTTTTTCTCCACACTTACAGCTTCATGCCCCCAGTAATTGCAGTGCTCAACTGGAAATGGGAGTTGCATGTGGCCCTGTATCCCAGCAGCAGCCAGCGGGTCACAGCAGATTGCACAAGTGCCTGGGTAGGTTATCTCAGAGAGAGCTGGCCTCTTCTTCCCCATGATCTTTGGTAAAACATTGAACATCTGAGCCAAACAGCAGCTGGGTTTTTCTTGAACAGGAAACCTGGGGCAAAAAGTCTGCTAATTTTCTACTCTTCTCACTTTGGAACTCCGGGGAAGAGGTCAAAATATCCCAAACAAAATTTAGGGTACTCCAAATGTAATGTTGATGAGGTGGTTTCACAGTGACCACTGAGCTCTGGTGCATTCCAGGGCAGAACCTCAATCTTGGCAGGGATGGGAAGGAGCTGGCATAAGACAAGCTGTGCCCAGAACACCCTGTCCTCCCTCGAGCCACGGAGCACTTGGCTCTTTGCCACTCTTTTTCTATACATGCAGTTTACAGAATTCAGCTGTGCAGGAAAATCTGATGTCATTGGCCATTGCACTCTTATTTTCCTCTTTCTGCTGATGGAAATTTCTTATCAGTCTGACACAGAAAATGGCAGGTGGGGTAGCATGCTATCAGAGCTGGCAGGCTGGAGGAGCTGAGGATGTCTTGTCATATGTCATTTTGGACAAGGGAGAAATGGCACAAAGCAGCACGGTTAAAAGGCAATTTTCACACAAAGGACTCAGGAAAGGAAACCTGGCTGACAACAAATGGATTGGAGGTCAGAGGGGACACCAGTCAGTCACCACAGACACATATTATTTTCCAGAGAAATACAGCTGAAGAGAAGGAGGGGGTGGAGGACCAGAGTTTGCTGACAGCAGAGCAGATGGCTCAGGCAGTGAGAGAGCTGTGCCACCCAGTCAGCAATAGGACAATTTGCAAGGTAATTTTAGAGTATGTCTCCACATTTACTCGTCCCAGTCATGTGATAAAAAAGGAATAAACTTCTTTATAAATGATGCTTTGTTGTCATTTATCTATTTGCTTATACAAATATGTTTATAGCTCCATAAACATTGTGCTGTGACTAGTGATAAAGATGTAAAATATGGGCCAAAGCAAGAAGTGAATGATATTTTTAAAGCCACTAAATATTTTCTGTTGAGTTTTAATTTGGAACAGATTTCTTGTCATTATCATTGTTATTATTTCTTTATGCTGTACATCATTATTGTATCTGTATGACTGTGATGCATAGATCTTGTCACAGAATAAAATTATGTCCCTTACCTCACAGAAGGTCACTATTTAAATTTAAGACAAAGATTATCAACAGCATCAGAGACATGAAGAGGCTTCTTTAAGGAAGCATGTGCTAATTGGCAAGATGGAAGGGAATTTCAGATTGCCAGAAAGAGAAGCTTTTCCACAGCTTTTTATAGATATTAGGTAAAGGAAAATTAGAAGTGTTCTGAATGACAGCAAGATAAAGTAGATGCTTATAGCATTATGTCCACAGCAGGGAAGAGAATGGAAGAAAGCTATCACAAATGTGTTCAGAATTTAGCAAGCAGGATATTGGAAGCAGTAGAGCAATCAAAGAAAACAGTGGTCCTTGAAGAACTGAATGACAGGTGACAGGCAGAGTAGGGCCTGGCCATGACAGGCTTTGAAAACAGACACATCACTTGAAAGAAGTGAGATAAGAGAAACAAAATGCAAGACATGGAAAATAATAGGTTGGGGGAACACTCTGAACAGGTAAGGGGAAAAATATGTTTATCAATGCTGGAGAAAAAATGCATTGTAACAAGTAAGACAAGCTGATAATGGGAGCTGTAAAAAAGATTTAGCCATGTGGATGGAGATTGCAAGCACGAAATTGATGTAATTGCTTCTCATGGTAAAGTTCAGAATGTCAGGGGATACAGAGAAGTCACAAATGAAGTTGATCATCAGGCTAGGGACTCAGAAATGGGTACTACATGAAGGAATTAATAATACAAGAAGGGAGTGATAAATCACCCTGGTAAGTATAGGTGAAAGCTGCACGTCCATGAGGAGGTGTCAGAGAAACAGGCTGAGGTCTTGGTGTCTATCAATAGCAGAAGGCTGGTTAGAGACATCTGTCTTGTTGGAGACTGAAGGAAGATCCAAGGGAAGACAGTCAGAGCAACCAGAAGAAGACAATGTGTTTGGAGGAATAAGTCAGGTAAAAGATGACAAGAAGTCAGGAAAGACACTCCTGTAGCAAAAATGCCAAGCTCCTCTTTGATGAGTCACTGAGTAAGAGCTTAAGGACACAGTGTAAAAGACAGAAACCATCTCCTCGAGCAGATACAAACAAAATTTAGGAATAAGGCTCTTTCCAATGGGCAGAGCAAGAGACAAGAGTTGGAGGAGGCAAGTAAATTTGAAAGAAAAGTTTTGAGATGGATGTAATGGGGAGTTTTCTGTATGTTGAGAAAAGACGTCCAGGGAAGTGTGAGAAGAAAGGATAAGTGTAAATGAAAGGATAAGAAAAGTTCTGGAGTCACCAGCAAGGACTTGGCAGGAGAAGTGAATTTTAGCATTGTCTTAGGCACTCTCTTCTGCCTTAGTGACTTATGACTCATGGGTTTGTGAGCTGCTTAACTTGATTAGTTTCCCCCCTCCAGAGCAGAAAGAATCATTAAAGTTTTTTTAAAAGTAAATCAAGGGTTTTGTTAACTCTCATTCTGATTCAAAGTCAAAGGGCAGACAAAGGAAGAAGACTGTAGAGGATCACAGAAGTAGTATATTTGATTGCTTGTCACAATTTAAAGGTCAGTCATGATGCTGGATTGTCAGAAGATTAGATCCTGTACAGGAGAAATTGAAATTATAAAATTACTTTTTAAACTCCACACAATGAAAGTGACAGTGTCTTCCGTGAGCTGAGTGCCATCATTTTGCTGTTGGCTTAATAAAACTTTCTTTCTTGGAGAAAGAAATTAGGAGAGCTTGGATCAATGACTATGGCTCCAAAATCATATAAGGGCATAGATGTTTTGCTCTTGAAGACCAAGAGATGCAATGATAAAATCAGTGGGTGGTATACTACTGATTTCAAAAAATAAAAATCCTCTATGATTTAAGACAATGTCTGCATTATACCAGATGATCTAGTAGATAGAGAGATCCAAACAATACTAATTAATCTCTTTTAAGTTGCGGTGAGTTTCTACTCCATGATGACTTCTGTATCACCATCTCTTGGTCCTTGACCATTGACTGATGAAGTAGTACATCACATCTTTTGAACTGCTTTGAAGCCAGGACAGAAAGAGAAAGATTCAGATGGGAATTGGAAGAGGAAATACTAGATTTCACTAAATACTAAAGGTCAAACTTTTAGATGTCTGAATTACAGCAGTTGTATCATACAATTTGGGTGTGAATCCCTAACCTAAATATGAATATGTTTTGCTATTTGAGATACCTTAAGTATAAGTCTGTTACTTTGCTGTTGGTATTGAGGGCATGGGCTTCCCTTTGGTATGGTGCAACATTTGCCAGTCCTGATGGAGGTAGCCAGTCCTGATGGAGGTCTCTGATGTTCTGTGAAGCCTCAAAACTCTCCAGGGGATATGTGTGGACTACTGAGCAGAGTCCATTCTGTCTGCAAAAGGAGGGGAATATGGAACTTTCGTTCTGGGACAAAAAAACCCCAAATCATATTTTGAAATCAGAATTTTTCTTTCTCTGTTCCTTTTCTCTGTCTTTTTCCAGAAAGAAATTGGAGATTTCTTTTTGGTTTTTTTTGGATACTGTAGTAGTTTACTCTGAAATAAAATGGTCATCAGGATTTAAAGTTAATGGCTAAACCAGTACATGCTGTTTGTCCTTTCAATGCAGTTTTATTCTCACATTTTAGACACCTAGTTGGCACTTCTGAAATGTGAGTTATCCTCAGCCTGGCCCATTCACTAGGTACTTCTCTAGTAGTGCCTTTTCCTGTTGTTGGACGATAAGAGGAGCCTACATAGACACCCATCTTACAGATGATTATTTTGGAGCAGAAGAATTAAATCAACGGCTTAGATTCCTTTTTTCTCCAACGACAAATATCTATGGCAGAGATATTTATTTCTGAATTAATTACATTAGACTCCATTTGTGCTCACCGGGGAGAAATAAGGACACAATTAATTTGACCTATTTTGCTCTAATCTCATTTGAGTAAGATAAATTTTGTCCTAGAGGTGCCTATTAAGGAAGCTTATGGTGACAAGAGCAGATACAAATGCCCCTGCTCTGGATATCTTAAAGTGTCACATTTTAAATGTGTAAATAAATCTGCCTGTAGCCAGATTCCAGAGATTCCAGGTGATTGCTAAGATCCAATTAACTCCTGGCTTCCCCTTGTGACTCCCTATGGCACGTCTGGCTCAGCACAGGGGACATAGGTGGGCAGAGGGCACAGTGTCCACAGTCAGGGACAGCTGCTGAAGAAAGGTAAACCTGTAGGTGACCATGTCCCTGACCACAAAGGGTTTGGTTAGCATGGGAAGGGTTCTCACCATTCGCTCCCACAGTTCCTACAAATCCAATGGGAAGTGCTGTCTCCTCATGGGTGGCAATGAATGCGCCTGGGACAGTGAGGTAACGGAAGGCCTCTGGCTTGTGAGAGAGGAGAAAGGAAGCAGGCATTCCTAACGTGGATCTGATGACTGTGAGAAACCCACTCCAGAAGACCCTTAGTTTGTCCCCAGATCCTTCTCCTTTCATGGGCTGTGCTGGAGATGCCTTGTCAAATCTCCTGGCTCTGTGTGTGTGTAACTGCCAAAGACCAGAACCTCCAACAGGGCAGCAGAAGTAATCATCCTTCACTGTTTTTTTTTTTTTTCCTTAATCAATTACCTTATTTGTGCCTACAAGACAAAATTAACGACTCCAGCTGCCAGTGGATGCAAGCTGGAGAAAGTGATGAGCACATTAAACCTTTTAGACCTAAAGCTGGAAATAGAGAATTTAGCCAGTCTTAAAAGACCTTTGCCTCATATGGAATACAGAAATTAATGATTTGGGTCTCCTTTCTGTGTCTTTGCTCCTTTTGTATTTGCAGGCCTTCTTACTAACAGAACACAAGAGAAAACCTGTATGGAAGAACTTGTCTGGACCATGAGGAAACACTTGGGGAAAAAAATTGGGTTTTAGAGACCTGCATTTGTCATGGAATTGCCCAGGGAACTGCTCATTACTTGAAGTAAATTTAAGTAAAGTGTACACTCTCAGTGGTATATCTGTATAGATACAGAAGGGACTAGTACTTAATTACTTAATGTGTTTAAAGGGGAGCTGCTAACAATGAGCAAATGCCCCTGTGATCAAGCTCTTTCCACTTTGAGATAAGCCAAGCCAATAGGGAAACGCATTCCTGTGTAATATTTTTGCACTCCATCACCTCTATCTATCAATCAGAGATTTCAGATTAATTTCTTCAAATTCACACTTAGCAGAGAGCCTGCTTTGTTTCCAGCTGGATCAGTCCCCTGCACTGGGTCACTGTTGATGCTCAGGAGCAAGGCAAGAACAAGACCTGGGCTTCAGCTGAGAAGGGGAGACATCTTCTTTTTGGCAACTGCTAATTGTCAGGGTTAATTAAACTGTTAATTAAGGGTGGGTTGCCCTCTGCAGCCCCTGCCATATTTTTGTAAGTATGTGTCCCTGAAACTGCTCACTAGGCTGTGATTTGCAGGAGTACCTGTTCTGGTGGGTAGGAATTGACTGGGGCAGGGAGCAAAGGGAGACCACGGCAAATGTGTGGACATTAGCCCAGAGCCATAGAACCTCTAAGGCTGGAAAAGACCATGAAGATCATTGAGTTCAATCATTATATATAGTGTTTCAAACCAGGTTTTCTTATACGATAATTAGAAATATTATTAGAGATTTAAAAACCCTGAAATTCCAAAGGCAGTTAATGTGGCTATTCCCATTTATAATTCTCAAGTTTTCTAATTATTTTAAAAATAATGGTCCAACTGTTAACAAAGTAAATGGAAGTTTGTTTATCCTCCCCTTCTCAAGGCTCTCATTAACTCCTAGTTCTACTCCTCTAATCTTCTCTCTTTCTCTCCCAAATTGCTTAATGTGTTAGCAGTGAAATGTGCAGACACCACTGGGAATGTTTCCTAGGCCAGCCTGGGGGTTTACATGCACAGGGGAGTTTTGTGGGCTGCAGACTGCCATGCTGTAACAGCGTTGGAGATTAAAATAAATTTACTTATAAAATATTAGAAATTGTATAGGTTACAATTTGATTGTAACTTGCTTACAGCTTAGCATGAGTGGGCCCTGATCGAAACTTAATGTAGATGAACTTTACATGAATTTTTGTTAAATGAATGTTTGTTAGCAGGAACAGTTGAGCAGAAGCATAAACAGAGAAAGAAGGATATCTCCAGATAAAGGCTGAGACACTGTAGGGCCTCAAGGCTGGCCCAAGCTGGAAAATAAGAACAATTAATGGCTTGCCCATGTGGACATGGAGAAATAATCCAATGCAGTGTTAGGAGACCCCTGACCAAACATCTTCATTGGTCCAAGAGGCACATGCAGGGCACAAAAAGAGCACATGAAGATTGGGTGCACAGACAGTATAAAGGCCCAGAGATTTCCTTGTTTGGGATCCCTCTCCAGGACAAACACCTTGAGGTGAATTTAACCAACTCACAAAACCTAAGGGCTGACCTCTTCCTTAACAACAAGAGTACACTGAGTGGGAAGACGACTAAGGGTAAAATTAGAGAAAAAAATGGGAAATTATATTCTAACAGAAGTTTTAAAAGTACAGAAATTATAGGATGAAAAGCACTTCCTGCACTCTGGCTGGAATGCAGCTGGCATGCTCAAAACCTCTTCCAAAATGACTCCCTACACTCACAGTGTGCAACCTTAAGCAGATGTTAAGGGGGATGAAATGGGCATGGAGTGGAATGGAGTGGAGACACTGCTGCCAGGCTGTGTTGAAATCCTTGCAGGAATGGGAACTTGATGGTACCAAGTAGCTGATAAACCACATAGCAGCTGGCAGCCAACAGAGATAGGAGAAGATGCCTTGCTGCTGAACCAGGAATTGTGGTGAAATCACTCTCCTTGGATGAACTTGGCTCATTATAATCTAATTGAAACACCAACACACACACCTCCATCCCAAAATGACTCACCTCAAGATATGACCACCCCTCACTGGGCAGGCACTCCATATTTTATTGACAATCTCTCTAAGAGAAAAGCAAGAGAATTTTACACCAAATAGAAACAAAGGTATGTGTGACTAGAGTCACTCAAGGTCCACCTAAATTTTAGTCAAGAATAGGGAGAAGTTAGGGAAGACTTCATTGTAACTTCCGGGATCAGTCTAATAGGCTGAACCTATCTTTTCCCCCATAGGGATGACTCTCAGGTAAGAACCCTATTCTGTGTGTGCTGAATACTTACCTTGAGTTATTTTTATTGGTTTTTACAGCTTGTCTGTGTATTGCTTTGAATGTGTTTTTGCAGTCAGTTACAGTCAATGGCAATTTTGACCCTTAACCTGTCACAATTTCAGCGTGTGAGTTAATTAACAGTGCTACTCTGTAAACTGTCGGGGTGAGCCCTTCAAGGGTGCTGCCAGTCGCTGGCAGGGGACAAGGCACTCAGTTCAAAATGTGGAGACACGGGAGGGGGTTTCTCTTATGCTGTTGGCATGTGTCCCAACCCCCCTTTCATGTGACACCTCGCTGGCCTGGGTTAGTTAGCTCAGGTACTGTGGACGGTGTAAGAGCACTGCAGAAGACAAACTGCTTGCTCTGGTCACATGTCCACATTGTTGCAGTCCACTGCTAAAAGCTGTAGTTAATGGTACTAACTTTTGTGTATCCTTCAAAGAGTTTTGGGAGTGAGGGATAGGAAGGTTGCAGGAAGGGTCTGTAGGTGCAGCTAGAAAAACTTCTGGAGACTGCCTGGGAGGAAAGGCTTGGTGGATTTTGCAGCTGGCTCCCCTGAGCTCTTGGTTCATTGCCTTAGAAGTAAACTCAGATAGAAAATGGATTTTCCAGTTCAATGCCTGCTTTGGAGAAGGTGAACATGACTTTTCACTCTCATTTTAGTTCCCAAAGAACACAGAAGAGAGAAAGAGGAGCCTAAGGGTTACCACGGGAAGAGATGACAAATTACTCCCCTGTAGCCAGGGCAAGTTCAAAGCTGAAGGAAAGAAAACTCAAAACAACTCACATAAATTATTCCTATACATTTGTCCCTCAGCGAATCTTATCATTTTAGCTGATTTTTTTTATCTTTCCGTACCCATGAAGTTTAGGATCCAAGTAGATCTTTTTTAAATAAGCTTATCTGAAAGTGGATTTAGTGCACAAGAAGTTGATTTGGATTCTGCGAGCATGTAGGAAACCTAACAGGAAAGCTCTGTGCCAGAGAAATGAAAGACAATGAGCAGGACTAAGAGTACTGCCCAGGCAGGTATACATAGGTCTTCTTTCTTTACTTTATTCATAAGGAGCATTTTCTCTCTCCCTGGTGGCAAAGTATTTGCAGACGTTTAAATAAAATGTTCTTGTAGGCTGATTTCATTCGTGAAGCTGTAAGCAAACGAGGTGGTGGGTACATTTAGCACTCTGCCAGTGCATTTCCTTGAGGCACAGAGTGCTTGGCTAAAGATACAGTGTACCCCTCTCTTTGAAATGACTGTATCCCAATGTGCATGCATTGCAAATCTTGCCATTACTACATTACTGAATCACTGCATTATATAAGACAAAAATTTCTTCGTCTGTATACCTGAATGGAAAAAGGGTTAGATTACTTAAGTTATCTTTGCTATGTCTGATCCTGAAGGAAGAGTGCCAGAAAAACATAGGATCATCACAGTTTTTTAAAGGGTTTATAATATCTGTTTCACTTAACTATTTGGGATTTAGTAAAATGAAGTCAGCTGAAGACTCCACTCTGTAGCACAGCACTCTGCACCAGGTGGAACACAGTGTAGGTAAATGGCACCATAAGAAGGACGTAACTGCCCATTTATGAAGCTCAACCTGCATTTTGGAGGGGTCTTCAAGAAAGATGGAATCTGATTAATTCAGATTGCCATGCTTGCCAGCAGTTTAGGTTATTTATGTCCATTTACATTTAAAAAATACAGAGATTGCAACAGGGTAGCCACACAGCTTCCAAATTCAAGTTGAAAATTTTTTCGGAGAGGCAATGCCATTGCACCAGCTTAAGAGGCTGGAAAGGACAGTCTTTCAGATGTATGGGCTTTTATTCAAGCAAACTGCAAAACTTGTACCCAAAAGCCTTTCTGAGTTTTACAACTCGTATTGATGGGTCTGAGATATTATCACACCTTACAAACCAGGGAACAAAAGAACAGGCAGCTTTTCTGGAAGGCATGTGGGTGTACAAGTACTTGTGGTCTCTTCCTTCAGGAACAAAGCTGATACTTTGGCCAGGGAACCAGAAAAACATAACCCTCAAATATTCCCATTAGAAAACTTTCTTATCAAGGTGGAAAGGTTAATATAAGTGCCAGGGAGAGGTCTTGAGAGCACCAGAAATACCCTTGAGGAGATAATTCTCATCTTTGCCTCCACCTTGCCCTTAAAAGCTTTCAGCTTTGATGGATTATCAACATCCCACAAGATGGGGGACAAAGACACACAATGCTTTCTGGCAGCTGCAGGACAAACCAATTAACTTTTTCTCATTCAAGCTGGAAGTGTATGACTTCCTCTTGTAAGAACAAAATCCTGCAGAGGGAATAGCAGCAAAAGTTGATGGGAAATGGGGCAGTTAAGGAAATGCTGAAATTCAGGACAGTCACAGAACGTTCAGTGTAGAGCTCTTCTTACGAAAAGAATAGTACAAACAACTGGATGCTTGGAAAATTGCAGACAAAACAAGCATTGTTTTTCAACAGAACGAGCTTGTTTTCCAACTTGATAATTTTAAAGAGCAGGTAGTCGAGAGTGCTCAAAGCAATGGAGACCGGTGGCCAGCTCTCATTATCTCCCTTTGAAACTCAGCAGGTTTCAGCTCTCGGACAACAAACTCAGTACAACTGTGTTATATTTCATATCCCTAATCACTCGCAAATCTCTGGAAATTTTGTTATAATGGACTGCCAAAGACTACGTTAAGAGCACTTGGTAATGAGCCCTGAAAGCACTGGGACACAAATTTAGCAAGCCCAAGGCTGGTTAACCCTAGAGGATCACCTAACAGGCCTGGTGCTGTCCAAAAAAACACGTCCCATTTTGTGGGGGTGATAAGATAGGGAAGTGGATGGGGAAATTGATGTGGATTTCTCCTCACATGGGAAAAGGCAAATTCATTTGTGGGACTGTTTGCTCAAGCAAAGGTATGGGTCTACTTGGTGGGTAATGTGGAGGGCTGGGGAGACCCAGTGTATGCCTCAAGGAGATTTAACTGTGGGGAAAATATGATTTATGGTGTTAAGTTGCACTGGAGTGACAGTGACCTGGGCTGGGCTGGTGTTGGTGCCCAATGAGCAAGTGTTCTCCTTCTCCTGTCCTGAGCACCTGTCTTGATGGAATGGGACCCATGTCATGCAAGGACTGGTTTTGAACATGTGGAGGGGTGGAGGAAACTCATGAAGTGGGAAAATAATATCTATCTATGGAAGGAGGAGGGACAGTAGTTAATGAAAATGGATTACTATGTATGTTGGGTACAAAGATGGTTTAAAAAAGTAATTTTAATTGTATGTGTGGGTAAGAAGGAATTTCAGTAATGAGAAAATAAATACAATGGAATTGGTAGAAATGACATAAAATTACATGGGGTCTAAGCATGACACAAATGATAAGAAGTGTGTCTTGGGTCTGGCTGAGATGGAGTTCATTTTCCCTTAGCAGCCCTCACAGTGCTGTGTTTTGCTTTGGTGGCTGGAAAGGTGGTGATAACACACCAGTGCTTTGGCTGCTGCTGATCAGGGCTGGCACAGCATCACTGCAGTGTTCCCAACATTCCCTCAGCATGAGGGTGGGGGTGGGCAAGATGCTGGGAGGGGACACATCTAGGCCAACTGACCCAAATTAACCAAGGCAATTCCAATTCCATATCCATGACGTCAGATCAGATATAAAACCTAAGAAAAGGAGGAGGAAGTGGGTGGTGACATTTTTCATTTACAGTGTTTGTATTCCAGAACAACCATCACATGTACTGAAGCCCTGCTTCATGGGAAATGGCCTGATCTTGCTTGCTGATGGGAAGCTGAGAATAAAATTGTTGCTATTTTCATTGCTGGAGCATGTGCAAACTTTCACTTTTGTTTAATAAACTGCCTTATTTCAACTCACGAGTTGTTCTCCATGATATTTTCTTTCCCCTGTCCAGCTGGGAAGGGGCAGTGATAGAGAGGTTTTGTAGACCCCTCCAGTCAAGGTCAACTCGCCACACTGACTGATGAACCTGTAAACAAAATTATAAAGCTATAAAAAAAAAAAAGCACTAACTTTGAGTTTGTTCCTTCATAATTTTCTTATCTTTGGAGAAAGCAGCAACTTTTAAAGAATATTGGAAGACAAAGACATGGATAATTAATTCCTACAGTATATTAATCTCTCCTGACTCCCCAGCAGGTACAGTGATTTAAATACTGATCTAGCCATTGTGATCACTGAAACTGTGAGTGGGAAAAGGGACAGCTATGAACTGACAGAAATGTTGCTCTTATCCTTGAAGTCATGGCTTCACTTGGTTTGTTCAGCCAGGAAGTTTTTGCACACTGGCCTTTCACAGTGGGGTTGTTTATTGCAAGGCACATGGGTGCAGCTGCAGCTGCAGAGCACCAGCCTCCTGGCCTCGCAGGGCTGCTTTCCTAAATGCTCACTCTGCTCCCTGGGCTTACACACGCCCTGCTCATTTCTGCTGCTGAAGCACCACTTTGCTGCTTTGGATTGTCTGCAAGCACACAGCATGGCACCCTGGCTTCACTCCCTGCTGCTGCTTGTCCATGTCTGCAGATACCTGCACCTCATCCCCCTGAGGCTTGTCACTGTGAAGTTCCAAAAGTTAAAGCTTCCTAGCTGCTCCCAGTGCTCACCCTCATCACTGTCACTGTCAGCATTGGGTGTGTGTGGTTCCTATTCACGTGACGAATTTCCGATCTGGAGACTGAGCAAAATAAAGAACAGGCCCCCACTCCCTGGCAGAGGAAGGGCAGATAGGTAAAGAAAGGAAGGAGCTGAGGGAAGTGAGATAAGGCCTGTGCAGCTAGAGCAAAATACACAGTCCTGTGAGTGGTAGAACAAATTAAAACTGAGCTCATTGAGGATTTACATTTTCAGGAAAGTATTCCTCTGTGGATGCTCTGGTTTCTAATCAGAGCTGAACTAACCCACCAGCCCTTCTCTTTCTGAAATATCTATAAGTACTTCTTGGCTCCCTATTTTCATAAGATACAGGGAGAATTAGTATTCTTAGGAACTTCACTCCTCTTTCCCATGTGGCTGAAATTAGCCAATTCCTTCAAAACATTACCAGGAAAAAACAGAAATATATTAACAACATCATTATGTACACCACATTTCCCATGGAAATTGTGCTAAAAACTAGTGGATCTTTGTTGTGTTTGGATATTTTTCTGTAAGATGTCTGACCCATGATATTTCAGAGGTCTCCTCTTGCCCAAAGACAAGGTTGTGCAAAGGAACATGCAAGTTTTTCAAAGGCTTAATACAACAGCTTCTAGGTTTGTGGTGTGGGAAGTGCCCTACAGAGTCAATGCTCAAGGAGGGACCACACCAACTATCCAAGCTCCTTTTTTACCTCACAGATCTGTGCCACTACTCACACCTAGTCTCTTTGTATTGCCCATGGAGAATACACTCTTATCTTGTAGTTATGAAATATGAACAGTGACCTTCCTCCCACATAACTGTGGTTAGTAAAACTCATTTGGGTATTTATGCTCCCATTTAACTCATAAATATCCCATCTCACTGTGATAGTGATGCAGAAATGGAAGAACTGGCATACTCTTACTTCACAGAAACACAGAATTGGTTAGGTTGAAAAAGACCTCTGAGATCAAGTCCAACCTGTGACCAAACCCCACCATGTCAGCCAGACCATGGCACTGAGTGCCACATCCAGTCTTTCCTTAAACACCTCCTGGCATGTTGTCTCCACCACCTCCCTGGGTAGCCCATTCCAATGTTTAATCATTCTTTCTGAGAAGAAATTCCTCCTAATGTCCAACCTTAACCTCCCCTGGCACAGACTGAGGCTTTGTCCTCCTGTTCTGTCACAAGTTGCCTAGAAGAAGAGAGCAGCCCTGACCTAGCTACACCTTCCTTTCAGGGAGTTGCAGAGAGCAATAAGGTACCCCCAGAGCCTTCTCTTTGCCAGGCTGAACATCCCCATCTCCCTCAGCTGCTCCCCATAGGACTTGTGCTCCAAACCCTTCCCCAACTCTGTTGCCCTTCTCTGGACACCAGCACCTCAGCGTCCCTGAAATGAGGGGCCCAGAACTGAACACAGCACTCGGGATGTGGCCTCACCAGTGCCACGTACAGGGGACAGTCACTGCTGTCCACAATTTTTCTGCTACTTTTTGAGCATTTGTAGCAGAGCACTGGTAGGGATTCTTTCTGTAAAGAATAGTAAAAAGCCCCACAGCATGCTGGAGCATACTTAGTTTCATGAATCTTGGGAACCCCAATTATGATTGGGGAATTTTAAGAAATTATTTCTTTTAAAAACTCGCTGAAAACTTATTCCAAGATAAAGACTTCAAAGGTTTTATTCCAGGAATAAACTCCTCAGTCATATCCAGTACAGGAAGCTGACTCCTCTTAGAAACTATCATGACACTATTGGTCAGAGAAAGCCAGTAAGGCTCTTGTGCCCATCCTAAAGTCCTCTCTGGTGTTAAACAAGAGTATTTTGATTTCTGAGAAGTCACATTTTTGGGACTTCTCCTTTGTATTTAAACTCACAAATTAGAGTTTCCAAAAAACTCCAAGGGATATTTGGAGCAAAGTGGAAATCTGCTTTATTTTGTTTGAGTAAGGATGCCATTCCCTACTAGTAATGTGAATCATACTGTGTGTGCAGAAGTATGCATAGCCTGGACTGTGATCTTGCTGGTATGTGCCAACCTCAGAGAGTTACTGGCAAGAGACAAAATTATTGGGAGAGGAAAAAAACGTGGGCAGCGAGTGGCGGGAAAAGGGAGTGAGAAAGAATTTTGAAAGTGTTTCCCTTCATTCTTCACATGGGAAATATGCCATTTCCACATCCCATCTGCTTTTGCCGGGAATGCATAAACTGTGTTTGATAGCAGCAAATACCTAGTAGTCATGTTTTTGTTTCAGCACAGCAATAATAGGCATTTCTAAATATTTCACTGTACAGAGCTGGCATTGCAGAAAATGGTTACTAACATCAGTCAAGCATGTTTGCATTCACTCTCATGTCAGAAGAAATCACAGTGGATATGTCGGCACTGCAGGCAACTGCTCTGGAGCATGGAGGTATTTCAGCTCAAGTCAAGTCCAGTTGAGACAGCAGTCCAGCATGACTGCAAAGAGCTCAGCGAAAAAAAGAAGTCATTAATCACACAGCTTCTCACTCTGAAGGGTGAATTGAGTTCAAAGTAGTGGAATAAAACCACTGTGATTTCTCCAAAAGGCATTGCAGTGGAATCAGTATGGGTTCTTGGCAGATATAAACCACAGAGCTTGAAACATTGGGCACTCCCAAGGTGGATTCAGGGTATTTTAGGGTTGGCTTTGGCTCATTTAATGTTAAATCATTAACAGTGCAGTGTTTAGATTCAGGTAATTGTCTGTGGCATGATTCACTTGCCTACATATAATCATAAGTTCTACGTTAAAACTGCAAAGGTATCCTCCTGCAACCACTTTTAGGGAGTGTGAATCATCTGTGCAGATACAGTGCATCCCTCCAGTCACTATAGGCAGAAAGACACCTCTGATGTGGAGGAATCCCTTGGTCTGGGTGTCTGAGGCACGAGTCAGGCATGTGAACACAAACATCCAGTGCTACCTGAGATGCATTAGAGTAAACCTGCATTCTCACGTACTCAGGTGCTCCAGGAAATCTCCAGTTTCCTAGAGAAATTAATTGTGTCCATTCATGAGAGGAATGGGACAATTTTTTGCCCCCAGATGCCTATTCTCTCACCAGCTGGAAAGGGAGACTAAACAAATTGTTTAGATGGGGTTCAGCTGTCTAAAGTTGGGTGAGATGAATCCCCATGCATATGGTAATGCAGAGCTCAAGCGCAGAGTAGTGTCAGTGCCTGAAACTCCACACATTGTGTGTGCCACCATGGCAAACCACATCCTCAGCTCCACAGCTGCCTTTAGCCTTTGAACCCCTCATTTAGAACAAGATACTGGCCAAAGAAGACTCCTCACCCAGTGGGTCCAATATAAGGGACAGCACTCTTGCCTTCAGTTACACATGCAAACATGGGGACAACTCACCAAGATCAAGGTGTAAAGAAAGGGAGAATTGGGCTGGAAAAGATCCAGACACTTCACTTATGAGGCTATTCCTCCATTAGCTGCATTAAGTCCTGTCAGGATTCAGTTGTCAGGAGCAGAACTGGAGCTGAGGGATTGTGTGGGACACAGAAACTGCCAGCAAGTGAAATTACAATTGGACCCATCTGGGCTCTGAAACCCTTCCCCATCAAACCATGCCACCAGCTGACCTATGGGGGACAACTTCACACCCAAATTACTCAAATAGTAATGAGTCCTAGACTTCCCCTGCTACAGTTCTTAGGAGTATATGCACAATAATTACTCACTTTTTATAATAATTCTGTTTATTTTATTGCTACCATACTAACACCTACCAGTTTGCCTGATATCTGTAATATGTTCCTTCCTCCTGAAATATGGTTATTAGTGCAGACCTGAGTGAAGTTTAAGGGTGAGATTCCAGCACTGTGCAACACAAAACTCCCTTTTTGCTGCCCTGTCCATGAACTTTGGAGAGATTTGATGGTGGAAGGACTAGTGAAGAAAATGCCAATGACTCAGATTTCCCATGTTACCAGCAGAGTCAAGAGAAAAGAAATAAAGGAAAGGCAAGGAAGCTTGGCAGTAAAAAAATGTGTATTTCTCTATGAAACCAGATTGGACTGACTGGCATGTTGGACATCAGTAAAACACTGATGGTAGTGCTAATGGTAGTTCTAATGGTAGTTTTGTTCAAGTGGAGCAGGAAGCTCCCATCCTGAGTGTTTCGTGTCTCTCCACTCTGGAGGCTGTCTGTCAATATAGCAGTCCAGTGCTCTAAGTATCACAGTAAATACATTTTGACCAGTGTCAAGTAGATGCAATAGTTGCATTAGTTCCCAGCTTAAGCATCTTTTTTGTATTTCAGTGTGCCACTCAGCACCATAGTATTCCTCATTCAGAAATAGGGAAGACTCCTGCCTTTGTCTGCCCACGCCTAGAGTACATTAAAGTTCCTTTGGGATAAAGATCCTGCTGAAAGCCACTATGTTTTCATTATTTCATTACATATTCATCATGCCTAGTTATCCACAGTGCTTTGATGTATGTCAGGAGGCTGCATGGTATGTCCCTGAGATGGTACCTGTCAGAAACATCCAGTTCACAGCTGTCACATGGTATATGCCATCTGCTTAGACAGCTGGGCACTGAGCTGAACAAGAGCAAAGAAAAGGACAAGAAGAAGGAAAACCAGCAGGATTTGGAGGAGAGACTGAGCTTATAAGAATTTTCCCTTCTATACATGTACATGATACAGGAATACAAAAATATAATTTTAGTCTCTCTGCCAAAACAGCAGGTTATCCTTTCCTGTCTTAAAATATTTAATGTGTGCTCATATCCACATCTCTTCAGAACCTTGACATTTACTGCAAGAAGTTCATTTACTCTTTATAAGTAGATCCAATCAAGGGACTACTTCAATTTGCCTTTCAGTGATAGGACTAAAGCAGTGGCACAAAAAAACACCTTAGAGAAAAGGTGTTGGCTGAAAGAAAGAGTTAAGCATAAAATGCAGATTTCTTATGGCTTTGGTTACAAAATGGTCTTTGGAAGGGACTCAGCAAGTGTCAGGTGTATACAGAAAAGAAAGGTCAGAGCACTCAGGCAGTTTTCCATGACAGCCAGCTTTAGCATATTCCATTGGGATCAACAGCAAGGCAGGAAGAGGATCCACAGAGTGTTGCATGTTGCTTATCCAAAGTGCTTCTCACTCATTGTACAGATTTAACGGGAGGAAACTTGAGGAGGTTTTAAAATGAAGATTTTTTTTTTAGAAGCAGGATTGGGTTGGAAATATTTTCTCCCTTCTGCTAGAAATCAATTAAAATGAAATCAATACAAAGAAAAAGTGCCCTGACAAAAATCTGAGAGATCACAACCTTTATTTTCATTTAAAAAATGACTTAATTATTATTACTAATATCATTACTGCAATTTGTTGAACTTCTGACAAAAATAAGTATTTTTGATTTTTTTTAATGACAGAAATACATGACATGGGAACCACATAAAATCTTCCTGAACAATGACACTTTTGCCAAATCAGAATTTTCAGGAAAAAAAAAAAAAAAAAGAGATACTTTTTTAATTAGCTTTACAAGGAACTTTTAAGGAACTAGCAACTCTGTATAGAAAAGAGGCCTCCAGTTTAACCAGATCATAAACAACATCTGGCACAGAGAACTGTCAAAACGTAGTTCACCTCAGGGGAAAACTGTCCAGATGCAGAGATATGTTTGACTGTATAATGACATCTGTTGTGCAAACCAGGATTACAAACTTAGATCTGTATCTGTTAATGGGTAAGACAAAAATTAAGCTGAACTAAATGATAAGGCACAATTTAAGATTGCAGATTTAATTAAACTGGAGATAAATGGTTTTACTCCTGAACAATTGATTAAAAAATGGGATCTGATCAGAACAAAAAAGAAATGTAAACACATCAACATAAAGGATTTGGGGAAAAAGGGCAATTGCAGCCCAAAAGCCAGCTGTGTCCTGGGCTGCATCAAAGGCAGTGTGGCCAGCAGGATGAGGGAGGAGATTCTGCCCTTCTGCTCTGCTCTGGTGAGACCCCAGCTGCAGTGCTGCATCCAGCTCTGGGGTCCCAGCACAGGAAGGACATGGACCTGCTGGAGTGAGTCCAGAGGACAGTCACAAATATGGTCAGGGGGCTCGAGCACCTCACCTACAAAGACAGGCTGAAACAGCTGGTGGTGTTCAGCTTGGAGAAGAGAAGGCTCCAGGAAGGTCTTAGAGCACCTTCAAGTACCCAAAATGGGACAACAGGGGAGTCCTAAATTGAGAGAGGCTAGATTTATGTTAGATATTAGTAAGAAATTCTTCACTGTGAGAGTGGTGATGTGCTCGAACAGGTTGCCCCGAGAAGTTGTGGATGCCCCATTCCTGGAAGCATTCAAAGCCAGGTCAGATGAGGCTTTGAGGAACCTGGCCTAGCAGACAGTGGGCGTTTGGAACTAGAGGATTAAGGTCCTTTCCAACCAAAACCATTCCATAATCCTGTGATCCCTTGATTCTATGAAACATTAAATGGCTCAAGCGAAAGGCATCATCGGTGCAATGTGGGTGGATCAGCGTGGATGTACCCTGATAGAGCTCAATGGCACTGTGATATTTGCCTGAAGATTTGTGGACTAGCTCATACAAATGAAGGCTGTAAGCACTACATGAAATTTTTGCTAGCGGCTAAGACAAATAACTACACTTTTCAAAGCTGTAAGTTAAAAATCATAGCAATAAAAATCTTCTGCTAGATCAGTCTATGGAAAAAAGAAAACATTAAACCTGGAAGGATCCATGCAGAGAGTGCAAATTTGAGACAGAAGAAAACTAGGCTTATTTATATGACTTATTTTCCCTAGTCTTTAATAATGGAGCAGATGAGAGGATGGTTAATAGGAATGAATATTCAAAAAGGAAAATTCCAACAGGCAAGGATGAAGAAAGACATTGAAGTTCAGTGTGCTGAAACTTTTGGAACAGGTTAATCATGAAGTGCTAGATTGTGAAATTGCAAGTCCCGCAGCAAAGCTTTTCTAAATGATCCTATTAATCTCTGGCTAGGGCATTAGCATTAGAAATTGGCAGACATGGTGCTTGTATTTTGAATAGAGAAGAAGGACCCACGAAGTTACAGGACTATTAGCCATGGTTCCAAGATATTGGAATGAATTTTAAAAGAAAGACCACTTAACAAATCGGAGATAAGCAGAAAATGTGATACAATATAACCTGAATTGACAGCAATAGATTTTGGCAGATGAACTTGTATCTTTCTGTGATATATTGGACTATGTTCAATTGAAGGAATGTGATAAATAAACCAAATCGACCTCCTGCTAAGGCTCACATACATTTCAAGGACAAATTTTTAGTGCTTAAGGCAAAGACATGGGAAATTATTACATTTAGTTTTAGAAAAAGATCTGGCTCCAGAGTAGGTAACAACTAATACTGAAGGAAGATGAAGGCAGCAAAAGGCTGATTCTGAGTGCAATGTGATCACGATCAGCCATTATGTCAACTGTTCACAATAACAGAGCACACAAATAAATAATAATAATAATTAACGACACAAATCTGGGAGATGATGCTAACAGAGAGGAAGGTTAGAATGCCATATAGGAGACAGCTGATAATCTTGAGCAATGAAGCAATAAAAATCAGATTAAATTTAACATCCCGAGATGCTAGGTCAGGCACAGAGACACTAATAAAAGGATTTGCTGTAAGCTGGAGGCTGAACTGTGCTAATGTGAGGAAAGGAGAAAGCCCAGACTGGAAATAATCATTCACAGTATGGCCATGAGTCATCAACATGATTCAGCCACACAAAGGTTGATGCAATTGTGTGCACATCAGGAATGATGTCTCCAGTACAGGGACAGATGAGAACAGTAAATCAATAAGGATTATACCTGGAGCATGACACAGACCCAGCCACTTACACTCTATATGGTCAGCCACCCTAAATATCGATGGGGTAAGAGCATCTAAACAGACCTTGTTAGCCAAAGGAGAAAGAGGCAAAAGGGGACCTGGAAATTCAGGCTGGAAATGAGAAATGCTCAAAGATGGTAAGATACTAAAGAGTCTTGCAAAAATCTGTCTGCTGCTTTTTGCAAAACAAGTCTATAAGGCACTACCTGCAAGGGAAACTCCTAGAGGCAGAGTGCCAGGTAACAGGGAGGGGTAGAATAAGACGTGCTGATTTTTGCTTGAAAGTGGATAGGATCTAGATTTTGAAGCTCTAATTCTCATCTCAGACACGTTTCTGTGAACTTTCTCAGGGAGGGCATTATTTGGTCAGTTATTTGGTCTTTTTAAATCCAGTAGAAATGAGTGGTTCAAGAATCATAGCTCAAAGTGGCTTTATGACATACGAGGGAGTTTTAAAGTTTTTAATTCTTATTCCAGGAAAGCCAGGTACCTCTCTTGCTTATGCTTTGAGGATTAAACACTTCTCTTCTATGACCTGGCTCAGTCTAACTAAATACTCTTGCATCAGCCAGAGGCAGGGACAAACTGGTCATTGGAGCTAACAGGGCAGCTTTTCCTGGTTTGAGGAAGGTTTTTACTCCCAAATTTTCCTACAGATGCCATGCCCCTCCCCCCAGCTTCTCAGCAGAAAGTTTGACATGAAGCTGCCACTAAATTGCCAATAATTAATTTTATGTTGTGTTCCCTGGACTCATTTTTACTGATTTTGCTTCGCAATGAGTTCATTTTGAGGCTTATGAGTGACAATTCTTGTCACAAGGAGCAGATTTCTGATTAATTCTTTCTGCTCTAGATTAATTTGCGTGACAATCATTTGTGACAAAGATTAATCTTTCAAACAATTACTGTGACAATTTTCTCCACAGAGACAAGCCATCACACTGGTGCTGCTTTACTTTGACCTTGTTTTGTGACTTTGGCAAAGTTATTGTTCTCTTAAGGTTTGTTTTACCTATCTAGAAATCTATATAAGTCATCTGCAGAGTTTACTACATATCTCAGGACATGGGAACTTAATAAACTGTGAAATGATCAAAGGGAAAAAGATGATTGGAATACAATCTGGAATCTTTGACTAAAAAAAAAGGTAATAGCTGTAACTTCACAAATATTATCATGAAAAGCAAAACAAAACATAAAATAAAATAAAAAAACTGCCTGAATTTTTTTCTGGAAGATTTTCATTGCTGTGCTTCTAAGAACTTCATTAGCAATTTTACAAATTTTCATGAAATCCACATGTAAAATTTCATTAAAAGAGTTAGTGAAGTGATCAAAGCTCTACTCTAGCAAATAAACAATATTAATTATGCTGAGCAAAGTTAATCTGCTTTTTTTGGCAGAACTGCAATGCTGACTATTCAAATAATACTTTGAAAAAACATTAAGTTTCAAAAAACATTTTAATTTCTTTTTTTTTAACATCTCATAAACATCGGCCCACAGAGTCATTTTTGAAGCCTGCAGAATCTCTTCTTTACATAAAAAGAAACCCACTATATAGAGAGACAGGGTTATTCTTAGCAGAACACAGAGAGGGCGTGAGCAGCAAGATGGAGAAAGCCATGTTTTCTGTCAACAGGTTCTTGCTCTCTCCTCTGTTCATATTTGAATAAAAACATGCTGTGCAGTTACCTTTCCTGTTCAAATGTTGGTGCCTAGAGGGGTATCCAACTGCCTGCAACAGGTGTTGGCTCCAAAATGCACTTCTCAGAACAGCAAAGTATATGGGATTCTTCTCTAAAAATGACATCCACAGTGTTAAGGACTCTCCAGTGAGGACTGTCTCTTGCAGGCGAGGAACTTTCCGCAGATTCTCTATGTCTGAGATTCCAAAGTATTTTCTGTCTTATAAGAGGTAGATTTTACTAAACTGCAGGGTAGGGGCAGCAAGTCCTAAGCTCAGATCAAAACAAACTGAGAACAACCTGAAGGAATGTTGCCCAGCCCCAAGCACAGGATCTTTGCTTCTCTCACTGACAAGTCATATCCAAGGTGAGAGCTGGAGGGGTGATGCCTGCCCTGACCTTCAGGAGGCCCTGCTGGTGTTGTGCACCCTGAGTGGGCAGGGCTAAGCCACATTTTCTTTGGGGAGGAAACTCCCATGCAAGACCCTCATGGTCAAGGCTGTCTTTAACCC
Organism: Passer montanus; assembly: GCF_014805655.1. NCBI lineage: Eukaryota > Metazoa > Chordata > Aves > Passeriformes > Passeridae > Passer > Passer montanus. Next base: position 6,538,254 of record NW_024368374.1, on the reverse strand, counting down.
CAGGGAGGAATTTAACCCTAGATCCAGATTTCCTGTGTGACACACGCACCAGGTAGGGCTGATGACACCTCCACTGCAGACCACTGCTGGAAGGCTTGAGCTGCAGCTGGCTTCAGGTCCAGCCCTAAGTACCTCAGGGCTCCTAGTCCTGGATGGGGAGAAGGGTCCTAAATCAAATCAGTATCCATCCCACTGGCACCTGAAGAGAAGCACCTGAATGCAGATGTTGCACATGCCTCTCTGTGAATCCCAGTAGCTTCAGAGTTTACCTGAAACATTTAATGAAGATGAGAGTCTTCTCTGGAAGCATGGACTTAGGGATTAGTGCTCCATCCCCACAGGCACTTGTTAGCACTGCTTTCCTGCAGGTTTTAACTGGAAGAAGGTTATTACTCCCAGCAGTGCAGTGTCACAAAGCTGGACAGGTACAGCAGTAGAGCACACTCTGAACAGCTCCAAAATGTGTGGTCAGTTTTGTGTTAGCTGGTTGGACAGTGTCTTCCTAGCTTAAATATGCTCCTGCAGCTAATGGGACTGTGATGAAGTCAGAAAAATAATGCCCAGTTACAAACCATGCAAATGGTATAATAATAACAGAAAATGCTGTGATCTGTATGATAGATCTGACACAAAAAAAAAATCCCATGTTTTCAACAAATCAGAGGCTACAATCTGAAGAAAGCTATTTCTGTATTTTGGCTGAAAGTTAATGAGCTTGATGCAAAGTGTGAGTAAAGAAGCATGGTGGGAAATTAAAATCTTTCAAGAATCATTAAGAGCAGACATCTGGGTTTTCCAAAGTTCATTTACACTAAAATTAATTTTCCAATGTAAAGCCTTGGCAACCACTTTAAGCAGTAAAACATTTGATGTTGCTGATGTAACCAAGGCACTCTAAATGAAAACTTTTCCTCTGAAATATTGTCTTAGCCCTTAATTCAGTTAAAAAAAACCCAAGCAATATATCTCACGTGTTTGAAATTCTGTAAAGCATTGTAAACTGCATTTAAACAGGAGATTGCAGATTAAATAATGGTTTGACAGGAAGCAGCTATGTGGGACATGATGGGAAGGAAGGAGGAATTTCCTTCAAGAGGAAATTTTGATGGTATGAGGTTACTGATGGAGCTCAAGAAGCAGACAGAGTTAGCAGTGATCAGAGCACCGTGTCCAGGTCCAGGGTGATTTTCAGGCTCTTTGTGAGGCAGCCACTGAAAGACAACTTCAAAGCTAAGCTGAATTGAAGTGAGATGATTCCATAGATAGGGGATTATCACTTCCACAGTTTTAGGTAACAGTGGTAGGTAACACCTCTTGAATCTTGTATATGATCAGAACTTCCATGCTTAAGACAACCAAAGCAGAACAGATGCCAGAAACTCTCCACTGAAAATCTTTTCAGGAAAGGTGCTAAAGGACAATTAAACCATTTGTATGATCATGTCCTCCCACAAGCAGTGTCTACATGAGCTGTAGTTCATGTAGGCTAGGTGCTGAATTAAGACTGGTCACACTGCACCACTTAACATAGACTCAGTGTTCTCACCTGCAGAAGAGAAAGGTCAGTCATGCCGTGGCTGACATCAGAGCTTAGGTCCAGGGGCTCCTTCCCAGAAGGTGCTGATCCCAATTGCCAAGGAGTGTTAGAGTTTGTATATGAAGCTTAACAACATACACCCTGTATTGTCACAGTGAGTGAGCAAAGCCTGGGGCAAGGAACACACTTTGTTTTAGCTGTACTTCAAGCACTGTTTTTAAATCTGGCATATTTAGTTTTTCAAAACAAAGGCTATTTGCCTTTATAAAGGAGAATACTTAAAATATAAAGAGAAAGCTGAGACCGGCCAGACCTTTTAGCCTACCAATAAAACCTAGAGATCTTCAGTGACCAGAAAAGAGAAGTTTAACTTAACTGTCATCTAGAAGATAGGCAGAGCAAAAGTCAGGCCTTTGTCATGCCATGCAGACTTTCTTGCAGCCTGTCTGCTTTCACTTTACAGCAGTTAAAATGCCCTGTCAGTGATTGTACAGAGAAATAATTCCAGTCCCCTTGCAGTCTCTCAACACCAGACTATCACTTAGAAAATCAATTACTTCAAGGAAAAAGCTGTGGCTGTCATAAAATACAAAAAAACAATGACAATGCTATGCCAGCCAGGCAAAATTTGCACAGCCCTGGTTTGCCTTGCTAAGCTGCTGGATGTGCAGTTTCTTGGGTTGCTCTTTAATTCCTTGACATTCTGAGGCTTTGCAAAGATATATGCCAAATTCAGAAATAATATAATATTTGCTACCTTTTCATCAAAGTCTATGAGAATAAGTCAAGATCACTGATTATTAGGCTGGGTAATATCCCCCTGAAGAAGGACCACTGCAGAAGCCAATACCTTTAGTGGATTTGTCCCATGGCAAATGCAGTTCCATTATGGCAGGACTTAGGACATGTTTAAAGTTGCCCCTAATGCAATGTCTAACCATTTGTTCTCCAAAGCAGCTGTGCTTGATTTCTGCCTGCAGTGTCCCAGGAACTTATCTGTGCCTGGTAGACCCTGGGCAGCAAATCCACCAGCACTGGCCCCCATATTGGCTGTTCCTGGCCCTCTGACCTCCTTTCTTTTCTCTAGCATGCCTAAATAAATAAAGACAAGCCCTGGGGGAAAGAGAAGCAAGGCAGAGCCTGCTGAGCAGGTTGACTCTACTTCAAAGGTAGTAAGGGAAAGCAGAATAGTCCTTTGTGACCTTAAAAGACACCATCGTTCCTTCTCACATTTCTCTTTCCTGCCTCCTCCATTGTCCACACTGATTTTCTGAGGATCTGAATGCTCCAAATGTAACCAAGGCAATATTCTGGCCAATAGAAAGATTAAAATAGAAGAAGACTGATGGTTTTATTGTTGGTAGTGGTTTTTTTGGCCATTTGCTGTTTGGCTCATTTTGCTGACACTGTCTACAGCACAGCCCCCATGCAATGCTGCTGTGAAGAGGTTGGGGTTGATCTGTAGCAAACAAATTTGCCAGCAGACAAATATTCATGCAACTTTACCTTGAAGTTGTCTAAGCAATTAACATAATTAAGATAAATTAGAACAGTAGGCCCTTACCTGCAAAAAGTTAAACTTCTTTTTTTCCTTTTCAAATCCTAGAAAAGGAAGCATACGCAAGAAAAGCTTCTAGGTTTTTATTTTTTTCCCAGCTATTTTTTTTCCTTTTTATTAAGTCTAATAAAAAGATAAAAAAGATGAAATAACTACAAAGCCATCTCAGGAATCCTAATATTCAGAAAATCTTAAGGCTCATTTCAGACCTATATACTCATATTACTCAGTGGGCTTTGTAAGAAACTACTGTAACTGAATTCTGCAAGAAATCTTAATAAAATAAATGTGATTTTGCAATACATAAATCCCTTAGCAAGTCACTTTTACACATTTTACACATTCCCTCTCAATCTCCCACAGGTTTCCTTCACACACTTTCCTCTGTACTCATGAGTACCAAGACACCTGTGCCCAAGCAGTTCTGGACCATTTGTATGCAACAGGGAGGACAAAGGACATCAGCAGCTATGGCCTCAACATGCATCTTGGGTTTTTTAATTGTCATTTGTATCTTCTAGGAGTGGATGCTGTGTTGGATTGCATGCCTTGTGATTTTGACTCACCCTCTGTAAATGTTTGTCAAAATTCCTGAATTTCACAACTTTTATTTTCCTTGCTTGATAAGCTGTAGTTCTGTTCTTTATCCACTGGTCAGCTTTAACTTTAGTTCAGTTTGTTCACATGAAACAGCAGATAATGAGCTCCATGGTGATTAACACATTCCTATCCTTTTAAACTTTTCTCTTTCCTCTGGTGCTTTTGTATACGTTTCTGTTCTTACTCCCTTCATACCACACTTTTAAATGTTTTTATTTTTTATTACAAATTTCTACAGTGCTAATGGAATCGCTCCTAACTTTGGACATTAGAATGGACAATTAATTACCATCCCCCAGGATGACCAAATTCATGTGGTGAGAACTGGGCAGAAGCCCACAGCATTTTTGTTCAACAACTACTAAAAAAATGTGTTGGACATGATGAAATGAAAAGATGAAGCTCATGCCTCACGTAGCACATATTTTTAAAATGTGCTATTCAGATAATTTACTCTTGGTTCCTGCTGTGAGTGCTGTTGTAGACTCTTGAAAATGCATCCACACTTTCTGTATGGGATTTTCTAGTTCAGGCACACTGCAGTCCTGCTCAGTTCCAGTGAAGGCAGATCACTGCTGAAGCACTTCTGCACTCTGTGATTCAGCCCTTTTCTCTGTGACATACAAGCAGGAGTCTCAAACAGCTCTTCTTAATCTCTGGCAAAAATGCTTTCTCCTAACAGCAGGCTCATAAGAAAACAACAAAATGTCATTGTCAAAATGATTATAGTGGGATGACAGAATGCATCTCCATAGTAACAAGTGGGGCTAATGCCACCACTTGCAGCATCACAGGCAGCCACACAAAAGTTTCTTTTCTATTCTGAAAGAAAAATTCATGAAGGATCTCAGTGGCTGCTCAGTCCTGGGAGGTGGAGAGCCAGTAAATGCCTCTTATGGCTCCTTAATGCCTGCCTGGAGTGGGTAGTCAGATATCGTCACAGCTATGAGCAGCACCTGATGCTCCTTAAAATTGCTTTAAAGGAAGTAGCAGGATATAATTGTTCCCTCCATGGGCCCTCTTCTGTTCATCCTCCACAGAGCAAACAGTCACATACCCTGCAAAGCACACTTTGTATTTGCAGGCAGTTAATTTTAAATAATTCTGTGTTTCATTTTGGAAGTGAAATGTATTGAGTAGTCAGATGAGGATGTGGACAAGGAGCTTTTCTTATCTCCCTAACTACACGCTTTGTAATTATCAACATTTTGACAATTGCAGATGTACTATGCTTCAGTAGCATTGAGTACCGATAACAATTAGTTCCTTGAAATTCAGGCAACAGGAAGAGGCTAAAGTTTCAATCCTTAGTTTAGCTGAGGTTAGAATTTTGCTCTTTTGGTGCTGTTTAAATCTCTTGTTCATCTCCAAGTTAGACTTTCAGCTAGCATAAACCAGAGTTGCTGTAATGATTTCAGTACATCTGTGCCATTTTCTCCCCTCAGTACCTTGTCCTACTGCCTGTCTTGTTAGCTTTGTCTCAAGGCTCCTACTTCTACAAATGCTCCTTGCAGTTCCCATGACAAAGCTGAGAAATACATGCATGCATTTAGGAGGAAACATATCCCCAGCATGCATAATTCTCCCCCCTGAACAGCACTACCAGCCTCCAGGTGGATATTCTGATCCTAACACATACAAACAATTTCCATAAATGTCACTGCTAGGTACCTGACTCATCCCCCCCAAGGAACAAAGCAGGCTTTCCAAAGTAAAGCCAGGGTGATGCTGAAGACTGGCACAAATTTTCTGCTAAGTACTTTTCTTTGTGCTTTTCTGTCATTATACATGAAAGAAAGTTGCTGCCTTGAGACTTGATTCTGGCTGGCTTTGGTAGATACCTGCTGGGGCTAATTCATGTGAAACCATGGCATTATGTACCTTGAAAAGATGGTGTGCTCAGGTCTCCTTAGGCTCCCAGCTTTTCTGGAGAGTGTGTGAGGTAAAAGGATTAATGGGAGTCTGTGAGCTCTTAATACAACTCACATTCACAGTTTATGGCTTCTCCCCTGCAATATATTACTTCCTCCATTTCCATGCAGTTTTTCAGGCAGAGAAGCCATGTGAAGAAGATTTACTCTTCTTTTAACGTGAACTTTGCAGAAGTAAAAGCCAATCACCTGCTTTGCATTTGCAGAAATGTTTTCTGATATACATCAGACATTGATATAAAAAATAATAAAAGATATCTGAAAAATAAAATGTACAAGCAACACCATGTCGACATGGAATTTGGTGACTAGACCACTAACAAATGTCTGATATTCCTAATCTGTATTTAAAACAATGATATTATAAGGAGATAGTAAAATATCTATATAGAGATTTTTTTTAAAATGTGGTCTAAATTGATAACAGGCAGGTTTATTTGCTAGGCAATGATTTTCACCTTAATAATGGTCTGGCATATGGCATTTTATGACTGATAGTTTTGTGACTGCTATTATGGCACTACTTCTGGAACTTAAAGCAGAGCAGACAACTGGCTTTCACTTTTACCTGGTGTTCATTCCTTCACACCACGGAGTGCAGCTCATCATTTTCACTAGGAAAGCCGTGATCTTAAAGATGAACCCTTTTACATTGCTTCTACCCCAATTTCCTGACAGAAAAATTATATATGCTTAGCTTGATTCTCTGCTTCTGTTTCTGCCAGTTCACACTTATTGAAGCCACTGTCCAATTTCTACCTAATTTGACAGGAAGTTTGACATGTACAAGTATAAAGCTTTTCAGATCTTCTTGGACACTGATGTCTGGATATGTGAGAGTCACCACTTAGCAATGTCTCAGGGTACAAGATGGAGAATTCACATGTGGCCCCTTCTGCCTGGAACCAACACACCCACCCACCCGTGCATGGTACCTCCAGCAGCATCACTGCAGTCATTGACTTTATACTCACCTCTCCAGAAATCCAGGAACAGGCAAACTTGAAGAAGTTTATGGGGTAAATGAAGTGGGGACTGGAGGAAATACAGGTGGCTCTGGGAGAGCTGAAACACAAAGGAAAAACAGAAAGGACATGAAAGTGAACAGAGAAGTAGGAATATAGAAACATTGTAGAGGCTGGCTGGAAGTTGGAAAGACGAGAATGATGAGATCTGTGGTTCTGGGTTTGGTTAAGGATTTGGGAGAGACAGGATATTCTTGGGCAAAGGCACTTATAAAATGAAGCTAGAAACTTTATTGCATCCTTACTCATGTTACTAATCTGATTCTTCCCTCAAGTCTGCCTTTCCAGGAGGCAAAGTTTGACAATATGTGGAACAGATCCTGAAATCTTCCTTTCAAAAAACCCCATTCTATCTAAAGCATTATATTTCCTTTTTAAAGCTGTGATTCAACTGCACACTCAGGCTAGCTCCCGTGACTGATCTAAGAATGTCAACTTTTTAGTATTGTAGTGCTGTGTTGGATTTTGTACTTGTGAGTCAATCAACCAGCAATTTATCATCTGCTATTGTTAACACATATTAGTATACAAAGAAGAAAGAATGAAAACTTTTTCAAGAGAAGGAAGAGAGCATATTGTGAAAGTAAAATAGAAAATTGCAGCCGGGCTAGCCCTTGCTTGTGAGACTCTCCAAGGAAGCCTTTTATGCAAGCATGAAGTGTTCCCAGAGTAATGCATCAGAAGCTTTTTAGGTGCTCTGAGTGATGGAGTTACAGTGACATTTAAAAAACAGATGCATGGCAGATCTTCTTTATACTGTTGACTAAGGAACTAAAAAGCTTCCCAGAAAAGGTCCTGAACCAGAAAGGCTCAGAAAATTACTGGGAAAAAATTTGTAGAACTAATAGAGTATGAAAAAAAACATATTGAGTAAATGTAGAAGACAGAAACAATAATTTAGACTAACTATAATCTGTCACACCCATTATTAGTGCCTATACTCCCATTTTAGTAATTTAACCACAATTCCTGAATAAAATTGTTTCTCCTAAGCAGACACTTCATGTGGATCCACGTAATTCTGTCATCTAATTATAACTTTAGCTTCTCCAGGATCTTTTATTTGGGAATCTGTTCACTGGTGGTAGTGGGAACCAAGATACAGCTTATAGAAACATACTGAAAGAGAAGTAAAGGAAAGGCACAGAAAGATTTCTTTCCTCAGTGGTACAAAAAAAAATGAAGTGATGGAATCTGCTAGCAGGCAACAACCTACGCCTGGCTTCTCAAACCTAGACCTTTAAATTATTCCCATCTGAAGTTGCTTCAAATAAATAAAATTTGAAGGACATGCTCTCAAGAAATACAGCCTTTACTTCTCAGTGATCTCTGTGGTGTTTATTGGCCAGTGCCCTTGGGGAGTTCTGGAGCAAGGCTGGAATGATACCAGCTCATTCCCGCCAGCCTGGGAAAAAGCTGCCCAAGACCTGCCTTCCTAGAACTGTCTCCCCCAATTCTGGAAGAAGGATTTGAATATCTCTGAGCTTAACCCAATTTTCCTGACAGGCTGACAAAACAGAGAGGGCTTTGAGCCCTATGTTGATGCACTTGGGACCAGACTAAATTCAGTCCCACTTTTGGGTTTAGTTGCAATTTTGGCTATTTTCTGTGTGCTTTTCCAGTCTCCCTTGATCTCCCTTCACCATTCCTAGGAGTTCTCTGTACCTCAGAGGGCCCAGATTTGGCCCTATCTGACCTTAGGGGGTCTATGAACCTAATATCAAGTAAAATTTTTATTTTATGTACCTCACTGAGAGGTACTTGCTGCTTTTTTATTTGTTTTTATTTTTGTTTGTGTTTTGTTTTTGTTGGGGGGTTTGGGATATTTATTGGTTGTTTTGTTCTGGGTTTTGCTTTTTGGCTTTTTTGTTTGGTTGGTTGATTGGTTTTATTTTTTGTTTGTTTGGGTTTTTTGTTTGATTTGAGGGTTTTTTTCTTTTGTTTTGGGGTCTTTAGTTTGGGTTTGGTTTTTTTTATTAAAATTTTTGTTTTTATTCTCAATGAAAAAGAGAAGAGCTGGATACACAAGCAGGTACTGAAGCACAGAAGAGTGGGGGGGAAAAAATAATTGCAGATTGTTCTTGAGCACTCTTTAAATCCTATTTTGCATGTTAAAGTGCAAAATAAATGCTTTGTGCTGCTCCTCAGCACCAGGAAGTTTCACCTGTATTTTTGTGATCTGCACAAACATCTTAAAGTGTCTTAGGAATGGTCAGAAACATCTTCTGGATGGAAAGAAAAATAGTTGTTTCCTGGTATTAGGAAAATAGCCTCTCCATTTTTACAGTGTCTGTTTTGTACAGAAGTCAAAATGACCCTGTGCTGTGACAAACCTGGAACAGACAATTAAAGATTAAAGTTTGATGGTACTGCTGGACCTAATTCCCCTCCAGATTTTGCAAATGTGAAAAGCTGGCCCCTATTCAGCTTGAGGAATGTGGACTGCTAAGCTACCTCTCCCACTTCTTTCTCACTTTGACTTTCCATCAAGAGAAAACTTTCCTTATTATACCAGAGATATTCTGTGTAACAACCTTCAAACGTTCACCTCATATATGTCCTGCAGCAAGTGCTTAGCAAGCTGTACTTGAACCCCTTCAATGGCATGTAATATTAAGCCTGTATTTTTTCAGAATTTCAGCATACAGGTTTTCCCTCTTTACTTCTTCCTAATTTACCTCTGAGCATGATCAAAAAAGGCTCCAAAACAGCTGACCCATTTGGCTTCAGAATTTGCTATTTATCATGAGACCCTTTAGACCATGCAAAGAGAGGATTTGTCACCAACCTACCTTACAATTTTTTCTGTGCTCTGAAAATAATTTTTGAGGCATGGCTTCCTTGCTCAGACAGAAAGAAGAAAATGTGGATGTTCTTCTGAACTTGAATTCACATTCAATGTGATAGATACACTTTGTGCTGGCATTATGCCGTTTTAACATGTGGGATGCAAGTACTTTGCTGCTTATGCAGACCACTGTGAGGAGGCTGATTCCCAGCCAGGGACACAGGAAAGCTGGTCTCAAAGGCTGTGTGCCTATACTTGGTGATGAATAGGAAATGAGATTCTCTAATCCATCCATCTCTGATTTGGGTTACTTTCCATATTTCTAGTCACCTCGGGCATGTTTGAAGAGTGTTCATTATACTGAAATGTCCCACTTGCACTGACAAGTATTACTTTGCAGTAGAATTACAAGGGTTAAGGGTGCCTGGGTATGCTCCTTAACAAATCTTCTCAGCCCATCTGAGTTTCTGCAAGCTGATCCACTGGTCTGAAGGTCATATACATCAGTCTGTGGCACAGCTTGTAGAGGGGCAGCAGCAGTAACTGTCAAATACTGAGATTATAGAAGTTTGTGGAGCATTAGGGGATATTTTTTTTTTCCCAAAGAGAGAAGGAAAAAAAGCCTCCTAATCTCCTGCTTCTAATGCAGGCTGGTGCTGGTACTCACTATTGAAGTGAGTTAGAGACCCTCAGCAAATGCCTCATGTAAATAAGTGAAATAAAGCTTCCTCCTGGCCCCATAGCCTGCCCAAATACACATCTGCAAAAAGTGACCTACAGAGCTGCTGGAAGAAAGGGACCAGGTATCTCTAACAGGAAAGTCTGTTGAGTTAGTAAAACCTCTGGTTAGGATAAAACTGTGAGCCCTTGGTTATTTTTCTCTTGAAGATTCATGAGGAGACCTTCCATATATAATAAATGTGGGGTTTTTTTAATAAAAGATATTGTAAATATTAAATATATTTGCACAGTAAAAGAAATAACGGCAAGCCGCCAATACACATCATCTATCAATCTTGATTGCTCACCTATCTGAAGTGTTTTCTTTTTCTTATCCTGCCTTTGGTGCTAACATGGCTTTGTGCATTATTTCAGGTGACAGAGAATTACTATAATTCCAAAAATAATTTATTATCTCCCAAGAGCAAAGGTCATTTTAATTTGGAACAAATAAATGTCAAATCGTGGATGATGTACAGGATAATAATTCATGGGCAGCCAGCCAGAGGAGATAGCTGTAATTACATTCAAGTTCAGGAAGACATAGAGAGCCAAAAGATGAAAATCTGAATGTTCTTAGGCAAGTTATCAGAGTTCATTTAGCTGCAGGATGTGCTGCTATCTGATCCCCTCATCCTGCCTGTGCCCTGAGCTGATTTCATAAAAGGAAACCTACAGGAAGAGGGGTCCTACAGAAGTCCCTCTTATCTAAGAGTCCAGCAAGGACCAGGCTGACTTTCTGGAAGGCATTTGCTGGTACTGGTGAATCATTTCCAGTGGACCCAAAGTAGGTTCCAGCAGAAAAGAAGCTTCTCATGTCTGTGGAAGCAAAATTGTTAAGGAGAGAAGCATGAAGTGCTCAAGAGGACCAGAACTCTTCCCAGAACAAAACTTGCTGGATGGTGTGGGACACATAAACACACCTTTTACTTCCCTTGCTGTGCTTGTTTTTAATTTGCAGCTTTAATCAGTTTACTAATTTCATTAAGACACCCAGCTGCAGTTTTGATAGACAGGTATTCAAGAGTTAGTGGAGAGCAAGGCTTCCATGCTGCTTTGGTCAAGCCAGATAATTCTCTTGGATTCGTTGACTGCTTATGGATTCATTGACCATGTGCTCCATGCATGAGTCTAAACCCAGGGATTTTCAGTGGCACCTGGGATAACCCCAAGTATCTGAGACACCTTGCTGGACTTGTCTTCCTGTGACAGATACAGTAGAAGACCTTCATACCTTTGAATTTACTTTTGAAAAGCATGACTGATGTCAGGAAAAAGGCTCTCAGTACCCAGGGCATAAAAAGCTTTAAAAAAAAATTAATTTTTTACTGGTGTACTATTCTCCTTTCTCCCTACTGCTGGCACAAGTATCTAATATTTATTAGTGCCACAGACAGTGTCCAGAATGAGACAGCTGATTTGCCCAATTCAAAAAGGCAAATGTCATGTCCTGTACTATAGCCCTGTTACTACATCTGTAATAAATGCATAAATGTTATTATTAGAGCTGTAGAAGGTGATGAACTGGAAAATGCAGGCTAAAATAGGGCTTGCTCAGACATTCTGAGGCTTTTAGATTTGGGAAAAATGAGCAGTTGTTTACTACATTACCTCACTATACAGAGAAATGCTGTTTGTGAGACTTATCTAAACATCCATGATTTCTCTATTCTTTCAACTATTTAAGGATGTTCTAAACTAGATTTTCATTCAGCCCATTTATAGCCACAATTTGAGTGTGTGTAAACCTATTAATTTTAGGGAGTAATTAACAGAAAATAAACAGTAAAAGACCCCCCAGTCATCTGTACACATGTAATAACTGGAGATAATTATTTAGTCACACAAGAAGATTTTCAGTACATCTGACAACAAGCTCACTTCCAAATTGTAGAGGAAAAATAAAAATTTATGGCTTAAGTGAAGCAAAATCCAACTTTCTGAGAACTTAGTAAACACATTTTTTCCCTTTTATTAGAAGTCTGTATATTGCATATTTGAACTATTCCCAGGACAACAGAATTCTGCACATGAATAAGTAGAAAACTGCAAATTGCAAAGCAGATGTTCTGCTGACCTCTTCCCACTGGAATCTGCTAGCTGAGCTGCTTGGCTTATTCTCTCTTTCAGCTATCAACAAATCAGCACATCAAGTAGGTGGCAACAAAGGAAATTTTAACTAAGAAGGGAGAAATTTAATTGCAGAATTCCCAACAAAGTTGGGATAGCTAAATGGAACCACAGGTATTGCAACTTGATCCCTAGCAAGTTTTTGTAATGTTCATCACAATTTCCTTGGCATTCAGCACTTGATAATATGACGCTAGAAAAAAAGGATTTAGAATAAGCAGGGAACAGGTATCTTAATTGTGAAGTTTATTAGGCTGAGGAAAAATGTCCTAGATAAATAGCAAAAATTTTATTATTTAGTGATAAAGAAACTGTCTAGAACAGAACACGGGAAAAAGCAGACAATAATTGTGAGCTCCTTACCCTGGCACACCAAAAGAATAAGAAATTTTTCACACGTGTGAACATGATAATCTAGTAAATTATTTTAATCCCTAAATCCTATGATACTCTTGTCAAGTAAAACAGTTGTCAGCTAACCATGTGGCTAAAAGTTGTGTTGGAGATATTTCATCTGATGCCATGAATATTCACTGTGTAGCCCTAGAAAGGATCACAATCTATCCTGCTTCTCTTCACTAATATTAAATAAACCTTGCAGTATTGTGAATGTGGAGGGGTTTTTACTGCTTTGAGATTCATGTTAATTTGTGTCACACTATTAACCCAGACCATATTAGCAAGAAACCTTTTAAATGTGCCCTGAGGTAACTAACCTGCTTTTGCATTGTACCTTGGGTCGCACAGCCCCGAAAGCGTTAAAAGCACAAAACCACCACAGTGAGATTCGGGGCTGCAGGAGAAAGAGATTTTGTAGTCTGAAGCAAAGTTGGCCAAGGCTTCTAATCATGAAGGCAGTGCTGAGGATGTATCACCTTGCACACAAGCAGTCCTTAGGGGGTATATTTAACAGGTATCACATTTGCAGACTCGTCAGATGTTGCCCTTCTGCTTTGCTCATTGAGCTTCAGCTGACTCAGCACATCTGCTTTTCTTCTCACTGAGCATTTTATCCAACAGGGTGTCAAAGCTTGTGTTGCTGAGGAAGACTCAGTGGGAATATTTGCAAGGTGCTGAAACTTAATAAAATGTTTTTGAGAGTACTGTCAGTTGGTTGTTAATTCAGGAAGTTTTTATTATGAGCAAACAAATTAAAAATTGAAATTTGCTTTTTCAGTGTTAGATATTCTAGATTGAGACTGTGTGCTGGAGGACTGTAAAGACTGTCAGACCACCATATTCAAAAGGGTTTTCTTTCTCAGAAAAAGAATATCTTTATTTGCTTCAAGGGGGCAAAGCATGCCTGTGACTCATCTGTGTCTCCTTCTCCTTCTATCCAAGGAATTCAGACACCTCATTAAGTGGAGAGGAAGAATTCTCATGCTGAGCAGAAGGGGATTTCAGAGCTAGGAAATTTACTCTAAAAGTTGTTTTCTTGTCAATCTTTTATCTTCTTCACCAATTACAGGGTATGGAAATAGCTCAGGACAGCACAGCCTGATGTTGCTGTAGCTGCACAGAAGCCATCACTTTATGCAAACATTCCCTTTCAGTGGATTGAACTGTGTAAAGAGACAAGTACGTGGAATGTTGGTAAAAATGTCAGAACTTGACCTAGAATTAATTCCTGTATTATTGGCCATGAGATAATATAAAGAACTGTGGAATTCTCTTGCAATGAATTGCTAGATAACTGTCACGACAAAATTAACATCTTTCTTTTGTTCTTGCCAATTTTTCAAATCTGAATGTTTATATTACTGACTTCAGGCTTGCAAAGCCTGTTTCCTGAGGCATAGGGAAAGGAACAAATTGTTAATAAAAAGGCAATAAATCCTCGGTGCTGGATGAACACTGTCTTTCTGTATATCCCTGAGATGCAACAGCAAGTACCTTTCTCCCCTTTTGTACCGAGCTCAGTATTTAACTAGCAGCCTGCTACAGACCTTTCTGTGGTGTGACATGAACTGGGGGGCACTGAGAAGTGGTCAAACCTCTGTCGTGTCCTGTCTGCCTGTGCCCCTCTTTCCCCAGGAGAAGCACCCAGGTGAATTGTTCCTCCATCCTTTGCTAAGGGGATGTGTTAACCCCACTGCTAACAGCACTGAAGTGAACCTCATCATGGTTTATGGAGCAAATCATGCAAGGATTAAGCATAGGGTTGGACTAGTACTGGAAGATGTACTCCTGAGACTTACAGCGATGAAGGTTGGAAGACACCACCTTATCCAACTTGATCTGTTTCCCGAGCCAGGAGCTTTGATACTGTTACCTCCATAATAAGCTGGATCCCTGGGGTCTGACTAAACACAGTCTTTGAGAAGGGCATCAAAAAACGGCTGCAAAAAATGGAGTGACAGAGAATTTATCATCTCCTTCATACCCAGTGGCTTATTACCTTCCCTCTTAGAAATTTGTGTCTCATTTCTGCTTTGAATTTGGCTTCACTTCCAGCCACTAGTTCTTGATGTGCCTTTTTCTGCTACATTAAAGAGCCATTCAGTAACTGGTATTTACTCCCCATGAAGATTCTTACATGCTATAATCAAGCTGTCTTCTGATCTGTCTGATAAGATAAACAGATTGAGCTCTCACTGTTCTCTCTTTTATTTCCCCTTCCAGACATCAAAACATATCTGTGGCTTATTTCTATATCCTTTGTAGTATTTCAACATCCCTTTTAAAATGTTGACATCAGGACTGTATACATTATTCCACATCAGTCCCAATAATGTCACACAGAAAGGAAAGTCAATTTCCTCCTCCTACTCACTATTCTGTTGTTTATAATGACAGGAATTGAATTAGCACTTTTTGCCTCTGTATCACACAGGAGCTCCTGCTACTCCATTTCCTCTTAGAAGCCAAAGCTATTTTCAGTCAGTGCTTTCCAGGGTACAGAACACCTTTCTGCAAGAATGGTTTGCATTGCCTGCTTTGAAATGAATGATTTGGTTTGCCTAGGGTTTACCCAACCATACCAGTAGGTGAACTTCTTCCTGGTTTTAACAGTCCTGTTATTCTTGCCAGTATTTAGTACTGCATCACTAGGGATTTTGTATTAGATTCCTAAAAAGGTGAGACAATTAAACACCATGAAATTTCTCACCAAATTATACAGAAGTTCCTAGAAATAACCCTGTCTGATAAAGACCTCCAATGACAATTTTTTCGACACCTTTGAGACAGACATACATTATTTATTTTGTTGATACCCTAGATACCCTAGATACCCTAGATACCTGGATACCTTTGTTCTTCACCATATTGGTCAATACTAATCTGAACAATTTGTGGAAGTCTCAGTAATACCACACCTGTTTAATTGCCACTGCCAGCAGAACTTGTAAATCATAAAAAAAATGAGAACAGGGTTGTCTGAAAACAGCTAGATCCTTAAGGTATATTGACTGTCATTAATTGCTTACATGCACTGTGTACTTATTCTTAGGTCAGCTGGTGTGCTACTTTGCCTGCAGCAGATGTACTTAAATGTCTGTGGAACTTTAGGCAGTCCCACTGCATATTTAAATATTGTCACAGGAGAAGCACTTTCAGGGTCTTGTACACTTCAACTTATATTGCAAGATTTAGTGGGAAATTACTCTGATTACAAATGTAAAATATATTTATCATCTCTTGATTGAAAGTAGTGCAGGACTGACAGTTACAGGAATGGAGGTAATCTACTCCATTAATGTCCTGATTTCAGATGGGATAGAGTAAATTTTCTTCCTAATACCTGTGTTTTGGATTTAGCATGAGAACAATGTTGACACCACACTGATCACTGAGTATTGCTTACACTAAGCCAAGGACGTTTTTGTGTCTCATGCCCTGGCAGCCAGCAGGAGCACAAGGAGCTGTGACGAAACACGGCCAGGACAGCTGACCTAAACTAGCCAAAGGGATATTCCATGCCATAGAACACCATGACCAGAATACAAACTGGGGGCAGTCGTTCCCCAGGGGCTGATCACTGCTGCAGAAGGGGCTCGGCATTGGTCACTGGGTAGTAAGAAATTGTATTGTATCCCTTGTTTCTCTGGGGTTTTATTCTTTCTCTGTTTCCTTTCCATTAGTGGTACTGGTGTGGTTATTAATAACATTCATATATTTCACCCTATTTCAATTAATAAACTGTTCTTACTTCAATGCACCGGTGTTACCTTTTTCTGATTCTCTTCTCCATCCCATTGGGCAGGGAGGGAGAGTGAGTGAGCAGCTGTGTGACACTTAATTGCTGGCTGGGGTTAAATCACAACAATTAAACAAGACAGTGCAACATCCTGCAGCAACATAATTCTATGACCTCACTCTGTACTTTCTGAACGGAGTCTGTAAAACCTTTTTTAGTATCTTTGCATTTTCTGCACCATTATTTAAATTCCCATCTAGTACGTAATCTATACCAGTGCCAGGGCATCTTTTGTTCCAAAAATATCAGATCCTTGATACTGTCCTCTAACTCGGAGAGATACAGACTTTCCCCAATGCCTACCACTGTCTATTGGTTGCATATTCTTACAAGGTATTTCCTGGTTTGGCAGTGACATGCATGAAGCAAATTTCAGGTCCCCACAGAACCTCTCAACCTTGGACCTGCTTTTTGAAGAAGGTGATGAATGACAGCACATCACCTTCAAATACATACTAAAATTATCAGACAAGCACTGAAATCTCATACCTCTGTATGTTTTGTGCAAAGAAGCACAACAAATGCTGAGTATTTAACTCAGTTTACCATCTTGTGACAGAGACGTTATCTAACCTGCAACACATTGCCACACAGTTTTTAGCACACAGCAGGAGCTTAGACAAGTGATGTAGGTGTAGATACCTGAATTAAGGAGTTTTGGGCATGCACACCTAAATTAATGTGTCTTGATTTTGAACTGAATCCCACCCTTCTGGTTCCTTCATGACCACCTGGAACTGAGCCTTTTTATTTTCTCCTTTATTTCCTTGTTGGAACTGAGCCTTTTTATTCTCTCCTTTATTTCCTTATATTTATTTTAGAATGTTGTAATCTCATACTGAGTTAATTGACAAGATGGGCTGATCCTCTGAGGCAAAAGTGATCTCTGTAGTCCCTTAAAACTTTTCAGTCTCATAGTGATGGTGTGGTTTTTTCTCCTTTTAGGCAAACTGCTCATTCTCACCATGTTTTGAAGCATTTTAGTTCCTTACTTTTACCCTCAAGAGTAAAGCAGTGTTAATTTTACCCTTTTTCATATATACTCAGCCATGCAGTAGCATTGCAGATGTTGAGGCAAAGTCCTATTCTTTAAAAATTCAGTTCTGCTTTTGTACCACAGCATCAGATGTAACTCAGAAAAAAACATTTGTTATTAAAAGAGTAGTTTGGCCTTCAGTCCATAAGGCCACTGAATTAGTACAGCTTTCTTCAACACAGTCTGACAATTCTTCAATTTTCAAACCAAAATTTTCAAATTATCTCATATAACAACATGATTGAAGAAGGGTTAAATCTATTTGATCCATTTGATCTTCTTGATGCTGAAAACATCTTTTCAGTTTCTCATACCAAGCCTCAATCTTATGTGTGAGAATCTAATAACTCATTAGACAGTGTTCTTTTTCACCCATTAGACCTCCTTTTTTTTGTGCTGTTTGTTCCCATTAGCAAGACAAGAACAAAGAGTTGAGCTTTGTACTTGGAATGGCATGAAGTGTCCTGTGCAGCCACTTGTATTTCCTGCAGATTTTGATCCCTGTGCCTTGAGACTGCCTTTATCCTCTTAATTCCCAAACAAGTTATGCCTTCTGTATGATGGGATACCTTGACCTAGACACCTCTGTGAGCTACGAGAGTGGAGATACCCATTTAAACCTTTTGTTTGGGTCTTTTGTGTTTGGGTCCCCCTCAGCCCACAGGACTGAGCTCTTGGAAAGCTGGGATGTGCAGCTGAAATTAAAGTGGTACAAAGCATAAGTTGGGAATATGACAACATGGGTTTTAAGCAAGACCTTCTTTTGCAGTTAGTGTCACTGTTGAGGGTTGAAGGTTTTGTGATCAACCAAAACCTGTTGCAATACTGGGTTGCCATGCAGCACAGCTGTGTGTAAAAGGCAAGCTGTCACCACCCAGATGAAAAGTACACCCTGTTGTCTTACTGCATTTTCATAAAACAAGGTGTAACATTAACTTTTAATTTACAAGCAGATTGATTGGTCATGTACATTGAATATGCCATGTGCACAGGAAAAATGTCAGCATAAGGCCCTGTAAGATGGCACCTGTTTTGAGCTCTTTCACCTAAACTCTCTGCCTCTGGAAAATACATTTTACCACTATAACTTCTATTTTGGTCTTAAGGAAAAACCGGGTTTATTTATTATTCCCTTATCCTGCATTTCTCAGAATCAAAGGGACCAGGGATTGGCAGATTTTAATCCATAATTTTGTGTTTATATTTCAGTTATGCAGTTCTGAAATGGTATTTAAATTCAATGCCATATCCATCAAGTAATTCTGTAGTAAACTGCAGGTAAATCTCTACTGAGGGCTATTTCCAATGAATCTCACTAACCCAAATATTTATACAGCAAGTTCCTCTTGACTCTAATGTAGAAAAGTCTCTGTTTCTCTGTCCCTAAGAGACAAAGTACAAGTCAGAAAATGCATTTGAGGCAAATAAAATTATTTGATCGTAATCATTAAAGGATTGGTTAAATAGACATATTTGACCATTTGCTCTTCATTTCTGTTTTACTATCTCTATAGTCATAAAAGAAAAGTTGCCAGTGTAGTCACCTAACCTTCCTTGTTACATTGACAGAAATGGTGATTCTGAGGCTTCAGTTGGGTCCACACTTGATACCAAACTTGTACAATTTATATGAGGTTTGTCCAAAAGGGCAAATTTACTTCATAATTAGAAGTGCTCTAAAATCCCCTTATCTTTATGATTACAAAATAGGTTCTACATTCCCCATAGAAATGGATGCTAATTAGGAGAACTTTTAACATCCCAATTACTCAGAATCAAAGTTTACAGGCTTGCTGGAGGAAACATGCCCACGTGAGAAGACACTGATTAACATAACTCTCTGTCAAGCATTTTCAATCTTTTATTCATTGTTTGCAGGACTCTGCTAAATCAGACCTTACAATTTTCACTTTACTTTCCAAGGGAAAAAGCAGATTTATTCTCTGTATTTCTCACTGAGATTGAGAATAGTACTGATTTTTTCTCACTTTAGTTATAACATTCCTTGAAGATTAAAAAATTAATGAAATTCTGATTGCTAGTATTTATACATGTCTACAAGTGAGCCTCATCACAAGTATTTTTCACAGATTTAAGGTTAATAATGAATGATTCAAAGGTAATAGTTATGACTTCTTACACCCTAGCCATGGTGCCTAGGAGAAGAAAGGGACTTATCCTTGTGTTCTGCCCATTCTTCATCTTTCCTTCTTTTCTTCTGTGCTGGGAAAACTGTTTGCTGTTGTTTCTCTTTAAGTCACCCCCTGCTCATTTTTTGTTATTTGCACTTACTTGTCTCTTTCTATCCTTCACCCAGACCTGCTGGTGTAACGCTTCTCAGGCAACATGAAATTGTGAAAAATGGATTCATGCTGTTTCACACCTTTCAGCACAGTTTTTAAACAAGAGAAAATCAAAACAAAAGCTCTTTTTCAAGTGAAAAAAAAAAGCTGAGTAAACCAATTATATTTCTTTCTTATCTTTTTATTGTTTGTGCAGGTTCTTTCTCCTCTCTTAACTCACTCTCTTGAATTTCTCCTTTCTATCTATAATAACTTATATTTAAAACTTAGGAAGACAAATTGCCCAAACTGTTGGGCTTGTTCATAGGAACGACTTTGCCAAAATAAACTATTTTTCAGCCTTTTCAGAATATAAATTATTCAAGCCACATTTCAAGGCCTGGCCAAAATCCAGCAGGTTGTTTCTACAAAAGTAGCCAGACAGATCCTCTCTTCTAAGTAAACTCCAGTAAAAGAGAAAAAGAGAAGTAAAAGAGACATTTGAAAAAAGGTGCCTCCAGCAGCATCTCTATCACCCTGCCTGAGATGATTTTCTTATGCCACCCCCTTCCCAGAGACTTATGGACAGAAGACTTTCCCTTTCCAAACCCTTGAAGGTGGAAATACTGAAAAATACTCCACAATGATGTATTAGGTTAATCATGGTACAGTGATAAACTGTGGCAGACACAAGCTCTTTGTCATAGTCATAGTCCACTGCCACGTTACAATATTTTCAATTTATTCTTAGGCTTCCTTGTGCTACTGACACATTTTATTATAAACTCTTCATATTGTTAAGATTTATACTGCGCTTCTGGCCTGTATCATGGTGAGTGACACATGGTTCCAGGCTCTAACCTAAGAGAGTTCATGGTCTATGAAAGAGTTCATACTCCAAGTCAAATATTTCAGTTTGAAATTCTGCCTCAGCATCCTTCAAGCACCACTTCGACACACAACTGTGTTCTCACCACCACTGTCCTCTGATTTCTTCGTACTGGAACCTTTTGAACAGAGTAGAGAGTTGTGACAAGCCACAGCTTCTTATAAGGAAATAGCTGATCCTGTTGGATGGAATGAAATCTCTGCACCCTGCTGTCCTTTTTGGGAGATTTTTCCAGCAAAATTAAAACCTCTTATAAATTGCATAGGTTTGGCATGAAGAAAAAAAAAATCTAGAAATTTAGCTTTCCTGCTGCTTCCCTGAAGTGCTGAATGATTAGCTTTTCCTGTGGTGGTGAAAATAATGTGTAGGAACTGGCTAAACTGTCTCAGGGGAATCCCTGAGCTGCTGAAAGAATCAAAGGAACCCTATACAATCCAGAAAGAAAGCCATGAGCTCTGCAAGCTCTTTCCAAAGGTAACAGGAAAGCACCCCAGTGCTCACCAGAGAAAGGATATTGCTGTGAGAATGCTCACAGTAGCTTTGACCAACCTCACTGCAGTCAGTGAACAAACCTCACTGAAAACTGTTGTGGCTGACAAAGACAGTAAGGGCTGAGGAATGAGTAACCAGGTTCTGCCCTAGCAAAGAGCACAGGGTCCTTGCCCCATCTCCCAGCATCTGAGAAGATGAAGCACTTTGAGCACCCTTAGCAGGCAGAGTCCCTCCACTCACAAGCTTTTGAAGCCTTCTGCAAACATTTGAAAGATGGCACAGACAAAACTAAGGAAAGTGTAAAAGAGTGTGCTGTGTAAACTGCAATTTTATCCTGGTCCTTTGAGAAGGCTTAGGAAAAGTCCATCTCGTTCCTTTCACCTCTAGCTTACTGACGTCTACGAGGCAATGGTCCATGGGTTGTTTTGTGTTTTCCCTTCACTCATAGTTTTGATCAATTGTAGCAACTACCCACATCCCTCTAAAGAGCTGACCAGGACTACAAGAATCCTCTTCCCTGCTCCAGCATGAAAACACCATTTTTAGAACACTTCTGTAATTCACGGCTTTAATTTAAAGCTTATCTAGCTCTTGTCCAGTGATCTGCATCCTCCTCAATCCCTCTCAGATCACAGAGAAGGTCTGAAGCCAGGAACCTTTGCCACAGAATAAAAACCTTTCTCTCTGTCCTTCTGGGCATCTCTCATATGTCTGAAATATAACAATGACTACAGAGATTCTGAGTACAGAGCCTAAGCTGAAAAACCTCTTTACAGGAGTTTTCTTCCCTTTCAATCATGTGGGGAAGTGCCACAGTGCTTGTAAAGCAAATATTCAATTTGCATTGCCATCCACAATGCCAGTAATTAACTCACTGGCTAATTTGTTTTTAGCTGCAACTAATGGATTCAAGATGAAACATGTTCTTGTTTTATAATGAGCTGGTCTTTGGTATACTTCCTTCTTGCACAGAATCTGAATAATTTTACACAAATGCCCATGTTTATAAATTACTTAAAGGGCAAAATTAAAATGTTGCATGCAGAGATATTCCCACCTTTCATAAGATCTGACGTGTTTCTACTGCAGCTCAGTTTTCAACTTTCAAGCTATGGATCCTCTTTTCCTATTCCAGCAGAAAATTCTGAATGGCTTTGAAATACAGAAAGCAATGAAAGGCAATTCAGTTGCCATGAACAACTCAGAATTCGTCTCCTCTTGTTAAACAGCAAAAGTGGGCAGCAATATGAATTTTAGAGGTCAGTAATACTCACGGTCAGGAAGGGGCAAGACCTTCTGAACTTACATGAGGAGGCTCTTGATCCCACATTTCACAGGGTGACATTTACTGGAGCATTTATTTCCTCCTCTTTCCTATACACCCCTAGGATAATTTTACAAACAGCCACATAATTTGAGCTGTATCAGCAATCTCCCCTCTGCCTAAGGTCAGAAGGAGTCCAAGGGAGGGCTGAGTGAGTTCAACCAGAATTATTCCCAACAGTGTATGGATCCAGTGGTTCAGATGTGCTGAGAAAACACAAAGAGCAATTACATTGTGCCAAAGTCTCACATCCCATTGCAAGAGCCTGCCATGAGATGTTTTGCCTTTAAATGCCACTTGTGCCTTACAATTAATTAACAGAGGAATTTGCTTGCACTTCAGTTGTTCCCTTCTTTACGTAAGTGACCTTAGAAGGTTGCATAACCCAGCACAACACTGTGATTCACTGCAACGCTCTACCATATTTAGTCTTATTAGCAGCTATTTGAGAAACGCTGCTGCTCACTCTGGAGAGACATCATTTATAGTGCTATATAAAGGTCTCTATATTTTTCCCTCATGAAAAGGATTGCTGCAGCATTCTTATCTGTAATGCAATCCAGAATAGGAAAGATTCATTGATTTTTGAGGAGGCGTTTTCAATATGGTGACCTGTTCCATACTTTCATTTGAAGTGTAATTATAGAACAAAAGACTAGGATGGGAAGTGCATGTTGTAGAGGAAAAAAATCAAATGCACATTTTTTCTTGACATTTACTGAGAAAGGAACCTTGCCTGTTTTCTAAATGTTAATGAACAGCGCAACACAAGAAGAACCAGGGCATTTCTTCCCAGAGTTAAATACCTACCACGCTTACACCAATTGCAGTGTCAGTATTCTGAAAAATAGCGTGAAGGCTGAATTTTTGCTTCTAATGTTAGATTTTTTTTACAGGAGAGGAATAACCAGAAGATAGATCTGCACTGCGTGAGCATTTTAACATCAAAGTCAAGGAATAAATCCCTTGTCACTTTGTCCTCCTGCACTATGACAGTCATTTCCTGGATTTTGACAGAGCTAGTCCTAGTCTTGTTGGTGCAAGTGGAAGAGGACAAGAAAACTTGGTGCTAGTGTTAGTCCGTTTGACAGAAAACCCATGTTTGCAGCTTTAATCTGAGCATTTTATAATTCCTTTTATCTCCCAAACCTTGAGAAAATTCAAGGATTTGATAATCTGCCAATTTTAACAGGAAATTATTTTTCTTGGAAAAACCTTTGATTCCGGTTAATCTTGATTTTTTGTTTATGGGGAATGTCCATTTCCTGCCCCATCAGAGCAAACCTCAACCAGGTCTTACAGACTTTATCAGAAGCAATATAATCTTCAAGCTGTGAAACATTAGGAAAATTCTGAGAAGTGAAGAGAAAATTCCATATACAGCATCTTCTACCAAAAGTAATATTCAAGGGCATTTCCAGGAAGAAGCCAGCATCTTTGGATATTTGGATCTTTATAACTTTTTCCTTTTTCCATGGACAAAATGGAAAATGAGGTGCCTATATTGCATATTGCTATCCAATACACTGCATATTGCTATCCAATATATTGCCTACATCGGATTCTTTTAAAATAAGTATTTTTATTCTTTATGATCAAGTTATGCCTTTTCTTCTGCTATATATGGTGCACATAAAACCTAAAAAGCCACCAGAATTGCTTGGTAGTTTTATGAAACTTTTAAAACACAATATTTATACTTCACAATTATTAACTTTTTTGTACCATTTCCAGCATCACTGTTGTTTGTCTGAGACTTGTGGAAAAAAGAGAAAGAAGCTAAAAGAAAGGGGATTTTTTTTTATGTATGTGGTAATGGATAAAAGAGGTGGATCAATTCCTAACCATTTAAACTTTAGATTCATGTGTGGCAAAGACTTCAACAGTATTGTCAATACCATGAAGACCAATGATGTCATTGTGTGATATGATAGAGAGATGTCAAATACTGCTGGAGGACACACGTATGAATATATCTTGCCTTTTTTAGCTACTCCATCTTCAAGGGGAATATGCTTCTCAAAACCAGATATTCTCAAATCAGCAGGGCAACAGGGTTGTCACTGTCCTGATCACAGCTTTGCAGCCACCTCCACTGCAGCTATCACTCAGGAGATGTTGCCACGTGTTTCTACCCATCAGACAACTACCAGATCTCATCTTCAGAGTGTCAGGAGCTTCCTGCAGTCAGAAGATTACAGTGTGATAGCAGGTCTAGATGAGTCAGCCCGGGGGCTAGAGAGATGACAGATAGGATGGAGCAGTGCTCAATCACGACCTTTCAGAGCAGAGTCCTGTGAAGCAACTTGCATTTGTTATAACAGCTGCCATCTCTGAACATGTTGAACCCAACAACCCCCTCCATCACAGTTTCCTTGTCCTGTCTGAAGTGGAGACAGGAGCACCAGGGTACCAAGCAAACAGGACTGGACATCTTTTATTATATAGGAAATATTTTATTACTCAGAAAGTATCACAGAGCTGGAACAGATCCCCGAGGCAATTGTACAAACCCCATCCTTGAACGTTTTTGGGAGTTGTCTGGATGAAGCCAGAAGTGCTAATTCTGAATTGGTGTCCATTCTTTTTTGAGTGGAAGGCAGGGCTATATGACCTCCTGAGGTCATTTTCATTTTTAAGCTTTTGTGAAATGCACCTTAGGTGTCCTGTAGGTAGCCAACATCTCTTTTCACACTAATTTATAATGGAATTGAAGCTACTCCAAGCACTGATCACATGTTGCTCATCCAAACCTCACAACACTGGGCTAATGTTTCCAGGTAGCACTAGGTATCACAGTTCTGATGACTGCCATGATTTCAGTGATGAACTTTTCTTTGCCCAGTTCTGTGACTACTTTACTTAGCCGGAATTTAAAACTGCCTTTTTTTTTTATTTTTTCTTTTTTTTTTTCTTTTTTTCTTTTTTTCTGCAGGTCTGCTGATTTAGCAAAAACTTCTGTTGAAATTCACTGTTAATCCAGTCCCCCATCCCACTGTCCCTTAGACCTGCATATCAAACAGAGCAATCTATAACGACAGTGGAAGAGAAAACGTCTGTGCGGTAGTAAAGAAAAGGTAGCTACAATTGCAAGTTGTAAACATGCACATTTAAGCAGAGTTGAAAGAGTAGTTAGTGTCTTTTTGTCACACTGAAAGAGATGGAGCCCTGCAGAAACCTGCTGTGACCCCACTGATGATGTCTTTTTTGTGGACTGTTATTGAACTGAAAATACATATAAATTTGCAGATAACATGAAGGAGAAGAGTATGTAAGCACTCTGTAGGACAGGTTCAAAACTAAAATTAATCTGGATAAACTGAAAAAAAACCCGAAAAAAACAAAGCAAGAAATCTTAAGGGTAGCATTCTGCAAAGAAAATAGCAAAGTGGTCCACTAAGGAGATCCTGAATGAATGAGTCTAAAATGGGAAATGGTGTAGCAGGGAAAAGTACTACAGAGCATAATGGATAAGTGAGAAAATAAGAGTCAACTATGTGAACCTGCAGGGTAGAAAAGACAGCTCTATGTCTCTATTAACAGAGGTGTTACACATAAGGCACAGGAAGTAATTATTCTGCTCTCTTTGTAATGGAGTAAGCCACAGCTGGAATAGTGGGTCCACTTGTGATCCTTGCACTCTGAAGAAATATAAAATTATTGGAGCTTACAAGAAGGATAAGAAACTTATAAAATATGATTTAGGAGGAAAGAATTTGGTTTGTTGTAGGATTTTTTGGTTATGCAAAGGATTGCTGTAGATGATGATCCACTTTACTGTTTGTGATGTCTCCAGAAAACAGCTACTAGAAAAAATTTAAAATCTGATTCCTCCCAAAACAGATGGATAGACTGCATGATATCTTTGATGTCCTCCTCTACTGTTCCAGGACACCATGAGGTGGATGCAACTGCTTTGTGTTCTAAGGAGTTATCTTGTTAATCCTCTCACAAATCCCTTAGCCAGTTTTGTGGATAATTCTGTGAGAGCAGTGTGAACTAAGCAATTAAAACTGAGGACCAGAGGGCAAAGAAATACTGCCAGAAACTCCTGCTCAGATTAATGCTACTGGCTATATTTAAATCCTGCTTCATCTGACACCTTGCACCAGTATCCTACGTCATCCCCAGGACACATATGTATTTCTGGGAATTGCTTCATTCAGGCTCTCCAACTCCCTTCTCCTCACACAAGCAGCACATCCTGCCACGCACACTCTGATATCCCCCCTACAGAATTCTTTTGCAGAATCTAAAGTGGCCTCAGAAAATTGGCATGTTGTAGGCAAAAGGTTTTCACCTTTCTGAATAACACTTTATTGCTGGGTAGCCATGGGAACGTGGCTTCCTGCAACTCCAAGTCTGTATAAATGTACATCTCATTGTTCTAGTTCACGAGCAATGAGTTATGATTTGAGAGGTAGCACAGAGGGTGAGAAACCTCAGGAAAAAGCTCTTTACAGAAAAGATGCAATCTTAATGCTTGCAAAAACCTCATTGCTGTGGTTTTTCAGCAACTCAGGGATTTTATTATACTTTATATTTTCAGTACTTGTCTTAAAATTTCCCCACCCCATGAGGAAGGAAAGCATTATATTTTTCTGTGGATTGGGATGAGGGTTGGAAAACCAAGCAATGTCCATGACTGAGATAATGGTAGCAAGTCTCTCCATCTGCAATGCTCTGCCAGCATGTCCTACCCTTCCAGGGCATACTGGTGATGTACAGCACTTCCACTGCAGTGTGTGATTCTGATCCCATGTTAAACTTATTTCATGACATATTCTGTACAGTCTGCAAAACCAAAAATTGATCTGTGAGAAAGTGTTATTGTCTAATGGCTGTCCCAGTGAAAAATAGAGAATAGCATCATCTATTGGCTGCTCCAGGTGTTGGAATCCTACATCCTTTTATATCCATCCCTGTGATATAATTCTGACTTGCTATTGCCCAAAATGGAGCCCTTTTTCTCTGAGTATTCCCCCTGCATGAACTATTCTGTGAGATTTCCTGAATAAGTTGGACTGTCACTGGGGAAACCAGACTGACTCCAAACATTATGATGTGCATAATTTTTGAAGTGTAACTTTTCCATTGATTTTGTGGTTCTGCTCCTGGGAACAGTTTGGTGAGTGTTGTACTGGTAGTAGCTATGCATATATCTAATAAATAATGATTGTAGCTGCTGCTTACAAGCTACAGTTTCATAGTAGCCTGTGATATTTAAATATACACAGGCTACTATGTTATATGTCAAATATAACATATAAATGTTAATATTAATTACTGTTACTATTGGTAGATATATACATATACTTACTTTTCTGGCACAACCTTTGAATAACTTTATAAGTACATTTGCCTTATTAGGAGTAAGTATACTTGATATTATTATAATAATAATAATAACAACAACAATAATATAATAATAATAATAATAATAATAATAATAATAATAATAATAATTTACAGCAATCAGTGATACAGATATTTGAAAATGAATCTTACATTTCCTTGTATGTTATGAAATCATAACAGCATCACAAACTTGAGCCCAGTGACACAGAAACGCTTTAAGTCACAACTGCTGCCAAAGAGGAGGTCTATAGAAATTACTATCAAAACCAAGGCTTATAATTTTGACCTTTCTTACTTTATTTTCTAACATGCATTAGAAAACCATGAATGACAGCAGTGGAAAAAGTAAAGCATCAAAAGAATACAGAGTACAGACTGGTTACTGTATCTACCAGTGGCTGTAACTCTCCTGATGAGTGTGACCATTTGATGCAGTGTAAACATTACAGGACTGGTCCCAAGGCAGGATTTGAAGGGAAAATAGTAGAAGAAATGTAAGTTGAGGGATGGAGAGAATTTTTCTGCAAAGTCTAGCAGTTCTGGTAGAAAGCAGCCAAATACTGTAGTTTCAAAACAGGAAGCAGCAGAGGATAGCAAACTGAGGCAAACATGAGAGATGGGAGAAAGCAGAAATTAAATAGCAACCATTCAAAGGCACATGGGTAGGGAGAGAAAGGACCTTCAGACTAAAGTACCAAGAAGTAGGATGGGCTGTTGTGATCATAGGCAGGAGGATCATTGCTGGTAGGGGGACTGGGAAAATGCTGTCCTTTAGTCTTCCTCTTCCCATCATCATTCTAGCCTGGGAACACAGCAAAAAAGTCTGAACCTCTAGGCCAGTGACTCATTTCATTGCACACAGCAATGCTGGTCATTTGGTGGAAAGACCTCTCCTCCTGGATCTCCACATCTATCTGGAGTGGAGATTTGCATCAATTTTGCAGAACATGACACACAAGAATCTTGTACAGCTCTGGAGCTGATGTCAAATAGCTGATTTCATCACTGTTAGATACACACAGAGACTAGCTGTTCCATCAATAGGGAGCAGCTTTTCTTCCTGGACACTTTGGCTTCTTTCCCTGTCTGTAGTGACACATTTGCACATGCTGGAGTTCATTATACTGCTTGTGGGTTTTGATGTAGTTTGGCAGATAGATAACTGCAATTCAGCATTTGTGCCCATTTGTTCAGAATCACTGTCTCACCAACAATGCAGAGTAAGGGATTGCAAAAATGAAGGAAGTTGGTAAAACAGGCTTTTATTTCCAAGTTCTTCTGTCTGGATGAGAGGAGTTTAAGTACACCCAACTCCACTCATTCATGTATTCTGGATCCAACAGCACTATAGCCCTGTCTGCCAGCATGTCCCAGGCTTTCCTCATTTGCAGTGGCTAGTCCCAGTGTACCATCACAGTGAACCAGAGACTTCACAGCCCATGACAGACAGAATATCACTCTTCTTGCCATCAGAAAGGTAGTGATAGACTTTTCAGTCACACAAATTTCCTTTCATTGATAAGAGCTCATTTTAATTCCCACTGATCTGATGCATAACCTAAGCACTTCCTGCAGCCCAGGCTAGTCTAGACAGAATGATATTTCCCCATGCTTTAAATGAGCTCTCCTGGAAGAGCTCATAATAAGGAAAAATACACTGAGTTGCATTCACTGAGAGCCTTCAGCTGCTCTTTCTTCAAATTATTTCATCAAAACTAATGAAAAGTTGATCCAATTTCTCCTAGCTTCACCTCACTTCACTTCATCCCTGAATAGTACTAAATCACCAGCAGAAATTGGTTTAAGTATTAATGTTTCTGGAGGGAAAAACTGTTTTGCAAAGTTGTCACATTGTATTTGTGAGGGTAGGCATGAATGATGTGTGCATGCCTGTCACAGGACTGCGTTCCTGGCTCCTCCTCCTGCTCTGTGAGGTCCTGTCCCCTCCTCACTCACCCACGACAGGACTTCATAGTCACCACATACTCCAGAATGTTAATCCAAGAAAAAAGCTTCTTTCTGTCCACAATCATGTCTCCCTATACACTCAGCAAGGGATGTTTGTTGGGGCCCAAAGCAAGACACAAAATCCCAAAGATGTGATCATAACAACATAACACCATCAACTTCTCTCCAGTCTTGCACTGTCAGAGTTTCCAGTTCTGCAGCCCTGGGGAAAAAAAAATGGAGTAATAGGTCTCTTGGGCTTAGATTTGGGAGTAGGCAGCTATGTTTGGTATTGTCAATACAGCTGTGGCTGTCAGAGCAGTCACAAAATGGTTGTTTCTAAAAGGCAAGAACCAGTGTTCCGAGATAAGCCTTATGATAGGAAATTGTCTGGTTAAATTTTCCTCTATGCACAGGGGAGGCTGATGGAGGGCGCAAGCAGAAAATTTTCTGCTTTAAGGGTTTTTTAAGGATGCCATATTGAAATGCTAGCAGCACATACATTTGCAAAAACCACAAGTGCATAACTTGATTTTTGTGGACAAATTATGCAACTGTCTGCATTCTTGCTCAAACAGAGACTTCAATCATATACCTAAGCCCTGCTTTAAATTATTTGCATATGTATTTGTCTTTACAGGCAGCCATACCACTGTGAAAGAGAATATAAATGATGTTTTTAGTTTTTATGGATTCCAGTTTCATTCAAATTGGACTTAGCTGCCTGCTCACATCTCAGCAGATATAAATTTTGCTGGCAGGAATAAACGCAGCTTAAAATTGCGTGATGTGAATTTGGCTTCTGCTTATTTTTGCTCCTTGATTTTTAAAAAACAACAACTCACAGGGTGATCATTAGACATACATTAGTTATTAGCTTCAGCTTTGAAGTTATCTACAAGGACTCTCAGGTACATAACAAACCTTTTACCCACATTACAGCTATCTACACAATATTCCTCATTAAATTGGAGACGTAATACAGCTTTTTTGAGGATGCCTTTTCCCTTTTTCTGGACAGCAGAGGAGCTGGGAGAGGCATGGAAAGGTGGGTGACTGGTGCTGGTAGTCTCCTTGTGCTAAATACTACCATGGGGAGGTAAGTTCAGCAGACCTGGCAGAGGAAGGCAGTGAAGGAAAGGATGGCCCATGCTCTGTCCCTCAGTGCATGGACTGCGTGAGACTGGTCTGGATGGGTGAGGAAAACCAAGAGCCCACCTGCAGGTCACTGAGCCTGATCCTGTTCTAGCCCTAGGGAGGAAGAGGGGGTCTCCTTCCCTAGACAGAATAGGATTGCGGCTCAGGGGAGGACATCTTATCTGATTTTGTGAGCTTGAAAGAGACAAAAGTTTTTGTCCATGTAAATACTTTTCCTTTCAACCCTAGCAAAGGGTGAATGCCCAATAATAGGAGAAAATAAATTATGGCAGGAGAGTAGAGGGAAGATTCAATTCTTAACGTGGTTCTTGTTTTTCCTTCCCTGGAAAGCTCCTACAGCTGGGATGTGAGTGACATACTGCACTTCCATTTACACTGCCATGTCTTTGCTAAGGATGCTTTGTATCACCACTGTGCAGCAGTGGAGCCTCAATCTCTCCATTAAACCCAAGCCCGTGTGTTTCTGGTACACAAGCAAGATTCCTAAAAGCTGAAGAACTGACACTCATTAAGATGACTAGTCCCTAAAATAAGGTTGTGAAAACAGGTTTACCACTCAGCTCTGGGTATATTAGCCCAAGGAACTATTAAAATTTATTTACTATTGTTGAATCCCTCTGAGAAAATTAGGTTATCACTTCATACAGATTAATCAATTACTTTGCTTCAACCTACACATGTCAGATTTCATTTCATTCTCATATACTTTCATCAGTGATTATTTGAAGGAGGAAAGCACCAAAGATAAAAGAGGAAGAAGTGTATGTTGCTGTGTGCAATGAAATTTTATACTGAATACCACGATATTATTATCATGAAACTGAAAGATCAGTATTACATTGCCTTCCTTTTTTATAAAAACAAAAACTTAAATATAAATACACTTAAAATTTAGTACAAAAGGTGACCGCTGGGAAAGGAAAGCAGAAAAAAAAAGAAAAATATCTACAAGATTTTATAAATGCTGCTAAATCTCTAAATGATATTTGTCTGAACCATGGTCAGTCAATATCACAGCAGATGGTGCCTGACAATTTCAATCCTGTTATGAACAGTATCACCAAAACCATTCAGTCTTCTGTATTTTGCAAAATCTAGCACACAGGGATAGTTGCTGCCAAATCCTTAGTTATCATCTCACTTTTGTCACATATATTATTTTTGAAACCAGGGGGCAGAAATTAGCAACAGAAGTTCATGGTCTTCCTATACTATGAAACAAAGTAATTTTATTGAATGTTTGCCCACAGTAAAGGACCATAATGATTCTGAAAGCAACACCATAAATAACAGAGAGGTGGTAAAATAGTGTCAAGAGGGTTTCATTTTAGCCAAAAGTAGATCAATGTACTTAGAACTTTAATATTGATCAAAAGATAAGTTGAGACATCAGATTTCACTGGTTTTAGCAGGTCAGAAGAGTAGAGTGTTCAAATTATTAGCTAGATAAAAGAGGTACACTTTGTAACATTGCAAACCACGGGAAAGTAGATACTGATCTTCATATTAGCACTGAATGAACACAGCTTTCCTGAGCCACTGTGTGGGCAAGCAGCTCACATCTCCAAGGAATGCTGTCTCCTCATGTAGCTGAGGAAGACTCAGGCATATTCCCAGTTAGCTTATTGCTAACAAGAGGTTAAAGAGATCCTGCTAACCTTGTGCATCACCTTAAAACTGGAAGTAGATAATTAGCAGCTGATAACCTAATAGAGATTCCTGAGCAGTGCCTGGAAGTTCTCTAGGAGGAAGGCTCAGCTTACAGGTCATCCTGTCAATCACTTTTACCCTAAAATGAAGAACCAACCAGACTAAATAACCATGTGGAATGGGCATAATGGCACTGATTTCATAAACTCAAATATCTCACAAAAAAGCTACTAAATATATTTATGGAATTCTATGAGATGGGAGATATTATAGCACTCTCTTAATACCGAAAATCCTTTCATACACACTTGTTCAGAAAAGGATATTCAAAGGTAAATGAAACCTCCCTAAGACAAGCCTTTTTATTGCTGGAAATCTAGTGTCATTAATATACTCTAAGCAAACAAAATGAGAAATTATTAAACCTTCAATGAAGCACTGTCAGATATATAATAATTACATGAAAGCAATACCATGCAAGATGAATTGTTAAACAGCTGAGAGAAACAGGGGATAAAGGGAAATTATTTAATATAGAGTATTATGAAATTACAGATGTTTCAGTCAAGAGTAATATACCATGCACGAGATGGTCAGATGCTTTCCTCTCACTGATAAGTGCTGTTTTCATTTTCATATTACACACCTGAGGTAATGCCAACAGACCACAGACGGCCCTTAAAATGACTACAGACCACTTTGCAAGAGGGTTTTCCTGCCCCCATAAGACAAGATGACACATCCCATTCCTGCTAGACTCTTTTTGCTTTTTAAAACTACTCTAATTTATCTCTGCAGTTTGCAGAGAAAATTCAGCAGACAGAAAACCCTCAGGCTAAAAAAAATACTTTCTCCCATCAAATTCCATTTAACATTGTTTGAGTTATAAACTGTTAAAAACCACAAGATCCCCATTAAAGCTTGAAAACCTGAAGAAAAATTATTTTCAGCAAAGTGACAGAACAAGTTTAAAAAGAGGGAGGGAAGAGGATTTATTGATTTATTGCACTGTCAAAAAGCACCAGTGGGTTCTGGGAGACACCAAAGCATGGGAGCCTGAATCAGGTCTGGTTGCTCTGGTCACACCTCTCCTTAGAGTCTCCTCTGGCCAACAGCTGGCACAGCAGCTGGAGCACTGCACCACTGCGCCAGCAAGGTTGAGTCCCACTTGACAACCTGCTCCTGAGGAGGTAAAAGTTAAGGTCACAAATATTTCTTTCAAGTTTTTTCTTAAAAAAAAAAAAAGCTAAATTTATAACCACCTGAATATTCTTGGTTCTCTAATTAATTCTCCACATCCATCATGATAGTCTACTTTTATTCCTCTGTGCTATTTTTTCCCTTGTTGTGATCCAATTCATCCCACGTAGTGTAATGATATTCCTTGCAGAGGGGAAAGAATAGTGATAGCACATGAAGCCATGATGTGATTATTCCTTCATTTACTGTGGCCTTGTAATGCAAGGCTGATCAGGTCATTTCCCCCCCCCACTAAAACATACAAGAAATATTGGTGAAGCATTATGCATTTGGTGAATTTTCTTTTATAATTTCTGAGCATTTTCCCCTAACTACTTGTTTTTGATGTGTTACAGAGTGTTTTGTTTAATTTAGTTTTGTCTACAAACTTCCCTACAGTCAGAAAACCTATTGTGTCATTTAATCAATGCTCCTAGCACCATAAAAAATTTATTATTATTACATTTTTCTCATTACTAACATATTTTAAAATGTTTCCGCTATCTTAAGTGATGAGCTAACAGAACTTTTATTGTGAGATTACTTCCTCTTTGAGATTTTACTGATGGAAATTTTTGCCTCACAAAAATAGTTTCTTAATTTTTTTTTCTTAAATTCACATTTCTGCCTTATAATTCCATGCTTTTGTTTCTATGTCTTTTTTTAAGCACCTTCATTGCTTATATTACTCAAAACTTGGCAGGCAGTGAAGTTTTCAGTCAATCAGCATATACACAAATTAAAGTTTTAATTTAAGTTTAAAGCTTTTAATTTAGCTCCTCAAATATTTTCTCCCAAGTACCAGGCATTTTGACAGTGATGCTGCAGGGGCTCAGACACTGCTAAATTCTAATGAACAATTAATCTGAGGAGCATAATTGAGCTTCAGAGCATTCAAAAATCAAAATTCAACTACAACTGAGTAAGACTGCAACCACTGGTAGAAAAGTAAAGGCAGACAGAAGATTATTACAGGCAATTTTAAGATAGATAGTGAGCTCTTATTTTAAGGATTTTTTAACCCTTTCCTTTCTTGTATCAGTGAAAGGAAGCTGAATCAATCATGAAACCTGGCCAGAACAACAGAGAGCCATGTAGCTCTTAGATATGCAGTGGTTCAGCATAGAATTCATCATCATAAAACGTGCTTTTAAATAAAAATTTTAAAAAAGATTGTGGAATCCCCCTCACTGGGGGGAAGAACCATTTGTGTGCAAGCCTGGCTAACATCCTTTAGGATGAGCAAAGAGGTTGGACCAGGTGACCCACTGTGATCCCTTCCCACCTGACCCATTCTGTGGGCACAACCACAGGACCTCCAAAAAAGAAACATCTGTTGTTCTAACACCTCTGAAATGCATACTTGAAATTAAGAAATCATAGACAAGGGTTCATGTTTGAACCTTTAGAGAACTTTTAGACCATTGTATGTCATTTATATGCAAAACACCCCTTCACTTACAGGTCAGGCAGATTGCACACAAGTGAGAAACTCCTAAAAAGACTAATGAAGAGCAACAGCTACCCTACATGGATTTCAGACATTTTACTGCAAAAGTTTAGTACACAGTGTTTGAACCTAGGAATAAGCCCTTTTACTGGTAGAAGTGAAAGGTCTTTGGCAGATGTCTTACCAGAAACTTGGTATTTCTGTCCAATTTATTCAGCTTATGAGGACAGAAGGAATCCAGCCCCATCAAGCTCAGTACAGAGTGTCAGCCTGTCCTTGGTTGATGAAGAAGCTGGAGCCAGGAGAAGTGGCTTCACATTCAACCTCCAGGCAAAGCATTTTAGAGACAACTGGGGTGGAAGATGACATGAAGAAGAAAAATTTGAAAACTGCCTCACAATTTTGCTGTCAAATCAAAAAACCCATCAAAAAGTTAGGAAGAGCTGAGGGAATTATAACTCCATGGGGACTTTTTGTACAACTGGAGTAGAAGTGTCTGTTCCTGAAGATGGCTCTCATTCCTCCAAACCACACAGGTATCTGAGGGGAGGGCCTGTGGGCAGGATCTCAAACACCAGTTTAAATCTATAGAGGACACTTAAAACCAAAGGATGTAGCACTTCCTTATAAATTGTTTACAAAATCATTCCACCTGCCATAGCAATGCAAAAAGCAAAGAACTGCAGCTGAATTTATATCACGCATGCAGCTTTTGTTATCTGAAAAGTTCTTTATGCACAATGTTCATCAAAATCAGAGTTAACTACTGTCTGTATCACAAAAGGTATTTATGAGCCCCACATACTGTGGACTGAGTATATCGAAGCAGGAATCTGCACATTGATTTAGGAGTAGTTGATGGCACTGTGATGGCACTACTTTGTCATGTGGCTGATGACACAGTAGAGATCGTGATAGCAACACTTTATCAATTAATCAAGATATAGTCCTTAAGCTGAATCAGAGGAACGAGCATTCCTGGAATTAGTATAGAAATGACTTTGCATGGTTCAGTAGAGAAAGCAATAGCTCCTATAAGACTTAATGTACTTAACAGAAACACATTTTCTTAATTGCTTGTAGGCATGTACATGATAATAATAAATTCCTAACATGAGACAAAAGAAAACTTTTGAAACACTTAGCCAAAGAAAAGAAAACAGCCACCACAGATCTCTACCATATATTGCATACATTTTTTTTTTAAGCAGATCACTCTAATTTTACAAGGGAATGAATAATATTATTTCAAGCCTTCCATATTTTATCTTCATAAGACAACAGTTTCAGGCATCCTTCACAAAATATTAACTTGCCATTCAATTGAGAAAGATTTTAAAGCCAATGTAGAAAATGGAAAACCTTTTTCTACGGCCACTGATGATGCAAACCATGGATATACAAAAATGTTTATGATAAATTGTTTGTAACTGCATGATCAACATGGGAATATTCCATGATGTTCAGGACACTGACAGAACTGAAAGAAATGCTTGAAAATGTGAAGTGGGTACTGCACTCCACTAGCTTCAATTTGGTCATAAATCACCTGTGACAACATTATGACTCTACTGCTAATGATGACTTTGGGATACACCTTTCTGCCCACAGATAAATGGAGAAGGATAACAAATGGCTTCTTACCAATTGCCCTCACCTATACAACACAGCAATGCATTCAAAAGATAAATCAACAGACACAATTTGGACTGCATAGCAATGATCTTGACTTTTTTTTCCTGGAATTCCAAGTTTCAAAACCACTGGAGATCCTAAATTTGGTCAGCCTGAAGCAGTGAGGTAAGGTAGCCTGCACTGTGGATCTTTCCATGTCTTGTGATTTACAAAATATTAAAATGATTTTCTGTTAAATGTAGTTCCTACAGAATGGTGTGAATTTCCACCTTGAATCTTTTAAGTTATTTAAAAATAGCACATTTTGGGAAGAAGCAGACATATTTTTGGTGGTTTTTATTTCTCTCAAAAACTGAATACTGCTTACAACCCTTCCAAAATTAGAATACTCCATATGTGTTGAAGTTTATGAACTCATATAAAAGTAAAATATAATAGCAAAAACATCAGGTCAAGAATGCCATTCTTATTTAAAAGCATGACATGACAAAACAGGTAAAAGTGGAAGTGAAACATTATTTAGAGACGTAAAATCCATAAAATTTCTCTTTTAATTGAGGAACAACAGTATATCACTTTAATCTATTCACTTCCTTAAAAATGCAACCACTTTTTAAGGAAAACATAAAGGTTTTCCTGAAAGGTTGAAACCTGACAAAAAGCTAGATCATATACATATAAAAATATTTGTGTACTTAACTATTCAGTAAGATATTTATATATATTTCAGGAATTTTACATTAGAAAATAGGTAATATTCAACCTTAAAATCTTGTTGTTTCAGTTTATTAAATCATATGGGTTAAGAACCACTTTATTATGTCCAGCTTAAGCTATACCCAGACTAGTTCTTCCAGTTTTGAGGGGATTGTTTCAGTGAGCTAGTTTCTTTCTAATTCTTAGATATCCATTCCATAAAGCTGTCTGTTCTATTCTGTTTTTCATTTTTGTCATCAGTAAATGTTTCACTAAGACATTTTCTCAAGCAGAAACATCATCTGTAGAGTCAATAACTTTTTTAAAAAATCCCATTTATTTACATCTCTCTATAATGTGTATCCATGTTAGCTTTTCATTGCATATGGGGAAAACGAGGAACTTTTGTGTTGACAGATTCCATGCAATGTACTGATATTAATGGAACCTGAAACATGTGGGCATAAAAGCAAATTAAATGAAAATGGCTCTTAAGATGTGTGTTTACTTTGCCAGCACATGGTTTGAGAAAATGTGCATTCATTTCAAATAGCTGTACAAAATCATCTGGTTTTGTGCAACAAGTTTTAATCCTTGTTGACAGATATTCAGCTTTACATTTGCCAGTAACACTACAGTATAGTTACTGTTAACACTGTAATGGACACACAGCTGCAGCACGGAGAGGATAAAGGAGTGGCTTTTGTTGTAGAAAATAAGATAACT
The DNA here is from genome assembly GCF_014805655.1 of Passer montanus. NCBI lineage: Eukaryota > Metazoa > Chordata > Aves > Passeriformes > Passeridae > Passer > Passer montanus. The sequence continues at coordinate 6,499,885 of NW_024368374.1, read as the reverse complement.
AAAATTATCCTATTTAGTGGTTTTTTTCTCACTCCCACTGCTTACTTTTCCTTTCATACATGTTAGCACACTTCTTGTATATAAACATGAAGACAAATGTATATGTTCATTTGAAATAAAAACAAATAAATGAAAGAACCTGGAGTTCAAATTTTAGTTCCTCCAAAGATGTTCACAAACTCCACTGACATAAAAGCTCCATCTCTGACTGCTCGGGACAGAGCCCAGTGCTGTGTGCCAGGTGCAAGCGGCATGGTCAGGTTGGTGTGGGAAGGCTTTTCTGTGGTTCTGCCCACCTCTCTGCAGATGCCACAGGACTGGCAAAAGGGGCAAGAACAGGTACTCCCTGTAGTCATCCTTTATGAGGGACTTGGTGGCAGACCCATGGCAACAGATTTTCCATCATGCCTTTTATGCAGCAAAACAGCTCTGGTATTAAACCTCTTACAGCTGGGCTTAACTTTGTGAGAACTCCGACAGGGAGCAAAATCATCCTCCTAACAAGATCCCAAGGAGAACTCGAGTACATGCATGGAGAGAAGTGACTAGAATTCATATTTCAAAGCTCTCTACGTAAGGAGTGAGGGATTATCTCTTTGTAGCTGCATGCTTGTTTCCCCCCCTCACTGCAGAAAAAGGAAATATGAAATACATTCCCAAAGCCTGATAGTAACTACATTTTGAACTTACTCAGGTTTACAGAGGGGCAGGTAGCAGATCTGGGACTTCAAGTTAAGGCCAAGTTGTCTCCAATGTTTTCCTGTGCAGCTGTGATTTGGAAAAACAATACCTCTTAAAACTTTCAATGCCAGTTGTTGTTCCTTGTGCATGTTCACTGAGATTTATTTGACCAGAATTAGCTCTTTAATCTAAAGGTTTCTAGCTAGTTGTACCCCAAATGTATCCCATTATAATTTAGGAAATTCTGATCAGCTGAAGAAGTAATAGGTAGGATGAAGGACAACAAACATTCAGGGGAGTGATGGGGTAGGTTAAGAGCTTGAAGCAGGTATGAGAAGCCCAGTTAGCACCCAACAAAAGGAAAAAACTATACTTAAGCCTACACTCAAAAGAAAAAAGAAGAGTACTTGCAACAGTGTGATTTACCATTCTCTAAGACAAAAAATAAAAAAAATAATATAAAAGTTGGCAGAGGAAAAGCTGTTGCTGAGGTAAGCACTCCCAGACTCAAAGGAAAAACTGGAAAAATAATAAAAGTGGTCAGAACAAAGAAACTGTGACACCTGGACCAGAAAACTGAATGCACACACAGCCTGTGGCTTGGTACTCATTGGCACTCCATGCACCCAAGTACCCATTATCCCTTGACAACAGAGAAGTCAGGTGATATTAGAAAGGAGTACTTATCACGGCTTAATTTTGTGCAATTTTGTTTGTTCCCAGGAAGTTTCTCCATTAGATTTGTATTATCTTTACCTTCATTACCAACTGTTTGACTACTTGATGTCTGGATTTATCCCTTCTGCCACAGCCATGACAGTGAAGCAGAGAACAAAGGGTGAGGGACCAAAAGAGAAACAGCTTAGGTGAGGGCAGAGTTTCTTTCTAAAAGGAAAAGTTGTAGGTGAGAAAATAGTAATTGTAGGACAATGTTCAGTCAGTGGAGAGAAGTTTTAAGTGCAAATTAAAGCTCAGAGGAAAGTGTAACTCTGAAAGTGGGGTTGATGCCAATTAAACAGAAATGCAGCCTGAAACTCTCTGCAGAAGAAACAACAGTTCCACGGCTCTGTCACTAAAGTCTGTTTCCTTCACTAGAAGATGCCTTTCTCATTAAAAAAAGCCACACTGCCTTGTTCTCATCTCAAAATAACTCAAAATTTTCTTCCTTTGGTTATGACTGTTCAGTTCTTTGTCGTGGCAGGAAACCGAGTTAAACTGAGTTGCTGTCATAATTTTCTGGAGTCAATTTGAGGTTCATGCAAGTACATCAGGGAGAAATATATAGAGCTCCATGGGGTATTAGCATGGACTCTGTGTGTAATATCCCCTCTTCTCCACATCTATCCCAAAATAGTGCCAGAAACAAGCTAAGAACACTACCAGTACTTACTACTATTGAACTTATAACTTCGATTTCTCAAGTAATTTACAGATTATTGAAATGCTGGTAATGGCTCCAAAATCCAGCCTTCAAAATTATCACTGCCACTTTTGACCATATGTGTCCTAAATATAACTTGTTTTCTTCTATGAAAATTATGATTAGGAGATTCAGTGAGCCCTATATTTTTTAAATTACTCCACAATTATTTCCTTCTGTTTGCTAGTTTGCAGCCCTTACGGCTTTCTGTGGCATGAATCTCCATTCCCTGTCAAAGGACTTTGTCATAGCTTTGCCTTATAAGAGCCTGCCTGGAGATTGCACCACGATATACAGCCAGGTAGAACCAGGGATCAGCTTGTAAACAGACCACTTGATGGTCTGTTTATCACTCTGTCACTGTCTCTGTTAACAAAGGAAGGACATTACAGAAAAAAAATATTGGGAGGTTATAGTAGGTTAGAAACTAACTATGAATCAGGAACATACTGCTGCAAGAAACTTCAATCCAATTGTGTGATGTACAAACAGAAGCTTCATAAGTGGCAAAGGATGAAATTTTTCTCATCCACATAGTACTGTTGAGAACCTGTCTGGAGTACAAATTTGTAAACATATCATGAAGATCACAGAAGAAAGTAACACTGGTTCTGAGAGCTTTAGAAAATAGACTCATAAGAAATTGTTTTCAAGAATTTTGTTGTTTCTATCTAGAAGAGAGAGACTTAAAGAAAACAGAGGTCAAATGTTTTCCACATCTTCCAAAATAAACAGTTTTCATAAAGGATTCCAATCAATGGTTTCATTTTGCACCAGGCACGGAATGGAAGGTTCTTTGCCACAGAAGATAAACAATCAAATATAAGAGAAAAACACCTTCCAAACACAGTGATATGGCAAAACATGGATACCAGGAATATATGGCACTTCCAAAGCAATGCCAAGAACATGCACTTAATCTTCCCCACAGAAGGGAGGCGGATAAAAGGACTTCTTCAAGACCCTTATAGGATTAATATTTCTTTAGTTTGTGCACAACATAAATTCTATACACCAAACTTTCAAAGTATCCCACCCAAGCTGCCCCCACAGCCAATTCAAAAATGTCGCTGTCATCACCAGAAGCTCCTAGACAGATTTCATTCATCAAATATCTGTTGGTATTAGCTGCCAAGTAGACATCTGTCTCAGTAAAGTCCTCCCTTTCGTGGTTCTTCCTCTTTTGCTGGTAATGTTTCGTACTAGTCTAGTTCATATTGTATATAATCACTTTTTTCTCCTCATTTCTGCTTATAGAAATTTGCTGTCTTCATAGAACTCAAGCACCTTTTGCTTTATTTTATACTGTATATAATATAAATATGTTATCTCTATAAACCACGTTAAGCTGACTTTTACAATGGAACAGCTGCCTTGGATTTGGTGGGATGGTTCAAAGAGCTCTCAAGAGCACTTACTCTAAAATCACTGGAGCAGGTTTGTATTCCTCTGACAGAGCCTCCGGTGAATGCTCAACAAGCACATACCTACTCATGCTGTGATATGAACCAGGTGTTAAGAGGAAAACAGGATGGACATTTGAGTGGGCAGGTGTTGTTTCAGTGACTGATAATGAAAAGGAATTATTTTTAAGCAGGAGGTGCTGATTGCTGCTTTAGTCTCAGCCTAGATTTTAACAAAATTGTGTCACATGCACAGTATTTTTGTGCCTTAGTTTTCTGACTGAAGATTAAATGAAAAAATAATGTGTAATGTACTCCTAAGGATTTATCCTGCAAAACTGTGGTACCCAAGCTCAGCTGAGGTCTATAGTCATCATCTTAAACCCCTTATCACCTATAGTGTTCACACACAAATTATGTTCCCTGCAATCTCATAAATTCCAATTAGCTTTAACTCTGATGCTTTACAGTTTCTGATTAAGCAGATCATAGTATCTCACTTTGCTGCAGAATCCCTCAAGAAGGAAAGTAGAGCATTTGAATGATAGTCTGATATATTGTTAATAACCTACAAGCATTATGTTCAGACCTGATATCCTTAATTAAGAAAATTACAGCTGTCCCACTTGGAAGTTCCTAAGAAATACTAGGACAGATAAAAGTAAAACATTTACAAAATGAAAGCAGCTCTTGAGCAATGTGGTTTTGATGACTACCCTTAAGAAAAATTCATATCACAAATGTATTTTGTGCTAGTGAATTTTTCACCATAGAGAAATTCAGGAGCTGGAATCTGAATTATACACTTACTGGTTTTAACTGGAAAAGTACTGAAGGGTTTACTGCATTGCTGGTACGACATGTTGTCTGCAACTTGGGGAGCCCACTTTTCATTTAATTATTGTTTGGTCTTCCTTTATCTGATGCTGTCTTTTAAAGGTCCAAAAGCCAGTTGCTTCTCACATTTTACAGTTGCTGCCATTAACAGCAATGATCTGTCATATTCTGTGCTTTCTTTCCTTCTGTTCTTGGCTCCTTTTTATCCCCAGACTCTATGGCATGGCTACCTTTTTGCTTTGTATTTCTTGCTGGCAAACCTTAGTGCTTTTTTTTCACCTATGCAGATTTACTCTGTTCCTCAGGCAGGCTCTTTGAGTGTTACCTTGGAAATTCAATTTGAATTTCCCTGGGCTAAACTCAGTTTGACTGTATATTCCCAAATATTTTTTTTTTTGCAGAATTACAGCACTCTGACTATCTTTTTAACTCAAAGAGAGGCCTATCCTGTGTCAACAACAATAACATCCATTTCCACTACTGTCACTTCAAGCTAGACTGCTTGCCACATCTGTCTGCACTGAGGCAAACCCTCCAGAATGATTTAGTATGCTTGCAGACATGTAGGGTGTTATATACACAAAGAAAGATGTGCAACATCATGTGCAACATGTTGAGCTGGTTTTAAAAGTATCTTTCCCATAGCAGCTGTTGACCAAAAATTTAAGAATCTATATATTTTGCCTTATATAAAGCAAAACCTATAATTCATGGATTCTTTGCCAACACCTTCCTCACTTACTTGTTTTTCTTTACTTTCTCTCTCCTTCTTTCTGCTGGGAAAAAAAGTAGGGGAAAGAGTGAATAGGAAGCAGGGGAGTAAATGTGGCAATTTCTCAAATTTTCCTTCTTCTAAAGAGTCTCATTCTCTGTTTTCTTGATCTCCCTCAGTCTATCACAAGCACAATTTTAAAGTAGAAAGGGAGAACGTAAAGCAAATCCTGGATCTTTTTAATCTTCCCTTTCCCTTACCACTAAGAAGGGGACTAAACCAGAGATGCACATAAGAATGAAGGGATCTTCCATATTTGCAAAACAATCTACTTCCCAAATCTTCCAAAATCTTCCCAAATTCAATCAGTTTATTAAATTCTGATCATGGATATCTGTAAGGTAGAAGATACAGTTGTTTTCATTTAAGTAAAGTGAGCAACCTGAGATATTACTTTATGCCTGAAGTTTGACTTTGATATTCATTAAATAGCTTCTCCTTCCCAAGGTCACAGAGAAACAGCAGCTGTGGACAGCTTAGTTACAGCTGAATCTGCAGTAATGCCTTCTGCAGGAATCCCCCTGTCTTAAATATTCATGGGGTTTTTACCCTCTGACTGTCTCTCTTCTCAAATTCAATTTGCCCTCAGCTCTTTGCAGCATGACACATCTCCCCAAGGAATTCACCTTCGTGTTTCAGAGGGATATTTGGCTTCCCTACATGCACAGAAATTGCATCTCCTCTGCTGCATCAGAAGATGCTCAGATCTGTGTGGGGAACTGGATTTGTTGTGCATTCAGTGGTTGCTCTATGAAAGATTCCTAAGCTGTGGACGAGCAAGGATCAAGGAAGAGCTCATCTTCAGGAGAGCAGGGCAGAAATCCAACCCCATTGGTCTTGGGATGGGTGGCTAACACAGCCACCTGCTTGTGGCCACACCATAAAGCAGGGAATATTCTGGCAATGGGGCCCCACACAGCTCCTGCCATCCTTTTCCCTATGAAACCTGCATCTGTGCCAGACACCCACAACACCAGACAAGCACACAATAGAGACCTGCAGCTCAACACCACTGAGCAGTGAGCTCTGGATATGCATGGTCCCCACCGATGCAGCATCTCCAGTGCTGGGCAGTGCAGGTGTCAGGCACAGCACACAGCTCGGTGGGTGATACAGGGAGGTTTGTGTTGCCAGGCTAAAGGCAAAAGCACAGTCTGGGGTCACATCTGTACTTTGCCCCAGGACTTCCTTCCCACAGGATGGCATCTGCCAAAACACAGGCATACATTCTGTTGGCCAGTGTCAGCAAACTGTGTGGTGATGGCCACATTTCTCCTTTCAGAAGCAGAGGACTTTATCACAGTAAATGACTACAGTAGTAAAGCAAAAATCATTAATTGCTTAAACCCCTCTGAAGAGTTAGATCTGAATTTCTATTTGTAGCAAACTGTGTGGTGATGGCCACATTTCTCCTTTCAGAAGCAGAGGACTTTATCACAGTAAATGACTACAGTACTAAAGCCAAAATAATTAATTGCTTAAACCCCTCTGAAGAATTAGATCTGAATTTCTATTAGTCTTCTTTCTTGGAGAAAAAAAAAAGAAAACTAATGCTATTTCTTTAGCAGGGACAGAAAACAGCTGACAAAATTATTCTGAAAGTTGAGAGGTTTTCCTTTCTTATAACATTATAGCAAACTTTCTCAAACTGAAAATGTTACAGTGAAAATGCAATCTACTTCTGCTTGCTCTGCTATAAAGACCAGTAATTCCTCCCAGGAGAGGACAACAGCACTCCAAGAACTTTCACTGTCCTAGATACAAGGTTTCAGCTATCACCTAGCAGCAGTGATATATTCAGGAATATATTCAGGCATCTTTGCTAGAAGAGACATAAAAGAGCAAACACCTGCAACTCCCATGAGATGCTCTTGACACCTGTTGCAAGGAATTAGTAAGAAGTGGTTTGATTACACAGCTTCTATGCTCCAGTAGAGTTGTCTGTGGTTTCTAAGAACTTCTGGGACTGCATGTCTGCAGGGTCAGTTTTCTATTTACATTTATTTTCAAGTTCATAAGTCTCAAGCATTTTTTCAACAACTTGCCTTAGACCATTACCAAGGGGATTATCTTCTGCACAATAAATATGATCTGGTTTCAGCCACCAGGACACAAGACTGGGGACTAAGGCTGAGCAGGTCAGAGAGGAACAGCCACCCACAAACCCCAACACTAGTGCAGCATTTTTTGGGAGTGCAGCAGCACCAGGCAAGACTGAGGTGCTCTTGGGCCTGGTGACAGTCAGAGAAATGGCTGCAATTACCTGCCAGCTCTTCCAAGCTGCCTCTAGCACAGCTCTGAATGTCATCTGGACCTGTGATCTGACCATTCAGTGAGTGAATTCATTCCTTTATGAGTCAGAATTGATCAACTGCTCTACAGAAGCAGGTACAGAAGCAGGTATAGGTATCTTGCAGCTGAGCTTTAAAGTAAAAACTTCAATCACAGAAATAGAGATTTCATAGCATCTTCCTAAGTGTCGTGGTATTGATGAGTGTCTACATACTGCACCTCTGGTAGTTTCCTTTTGTGTGCATGAAGTCCTTACTTAGGTATCTCACAGAATGCAAGATTGGGGTCTTATCATTTTATGGTCTCTCAGGACAGAAGACTACTTCAGTTCCATAGGCAAAGGAAGAAATCTTTTACAAACAAAGGGTACAAAGTCCCCCAGTTCCAAAGTCTGGCACTGAGAAATATTTTTCGTATATATATTTATGCTGTATGTGCAAACATATACTATACACAGGATGTAATAATAGGAAGTAAGGTACTAATTTGGTATGCAAGTAAGAAATGTCAAATTAAGTTTTCAAAATTTGATCAAGCTCATTGATCTTACTCATTGATTAAATTCTAGTCCAGCCTGTTTGTCAGAATTCTGTTACTTGTTTTCTTTAAGCAAAATGTAATGATCAGAAAAAGAACCATCTCTTTTGTTTTCACTGCAATTTCCCAGCTTTACCAAAACTATCTGCTCTCAGATACTTTTCTCAGTCATATTCTATGTACCTACGCAGGTTATTTTGTAAAACTTGTTCAACAAGGAAGCATTCCCTTTACAAAAATATAAAATAAAATATAAAAACCCCAAGCCATGTGAACTCAACCTCCCTTATACCTTTTGCTTTCACCAATAAAATACCAGTGCCTTGGTTATGACCTTTGCTCTGACTCTGTGTATGATTCAAAAAGCATCCATAACAGCCCAGCTGGTGTGTAAACAACTTCTAAAAGTTAATGTAGCAAAAACTATGGAAGGATTATGTTCTGCACAGTAAACGTGCCCTTAACTAGCGTTGTACTTGCTCAGCATTATGCCAAGTGTGAATCAGCATAAAATAGGTAAGAATTATCTTTGTTTTCACCAACACTCGAAGCACTAAATTATGTTGAGTGCAGCTAATTATAGGATAGTTCTTTGCATAGGGAACAACATATTGTTGCAGAAGAGTGGCCATATTTATTATCACCTCTTGACAGAGGTTGAAAAAGTCTGCTTGCAAAATGTTTTCTAGTTTTCTGTAAAAAAATAATCTTTGTTTCTTATCAGTCTATTCCATTTCTCTCTGGCAAAAATTGTATTTATTTTCCCCAAGCTGTGTTTGTTTTACCCATCACAGTAATCAGTAAACTATTTCCCTGTCTTTATCCTGATCTATGAGATTTTCCACACAATTTTCTCTCCTGGTCCTGGTCAGGAGGGGGACAAATTGCACAGCTGGACTTGAGGAACTTGACATGTAGCCAACAGAATGTGTGCTGGAAATACTCTGTCTCCTCTTGGAAGTGTGGAAGGTGATTCTCACCATACACCTGCTCAGAAGCAATTAATCCCTGCAGGTGAGGACCAAGGTGATCATGCAAGTACTTGCAAATATAGATGAACCCATCAAGGAACTGCATGGAAATAGACAAGTTTATCATTTATTCTGAGCTGAGCACTCAATTCCCAGCTTACCTCAAAGGCAGAAACTCTGTTTCAGGTCACCCTTTATTCAATAAAAGTTATTTTGCTTTTCTGTCAAGTGCAGCAAATTATTTAAGCCTCAACTTTAGTGGAAGGGCAATTTAATTAATTCACAGAGTTATTCTTTTAATTGGATTTGGGTGAATCAACTTTTCTGAAACTCAGAAAAGGGGGTTATTGGCTTGACTTCACAGATGCTATTCTTACATTTCAGCTAGCACCAGAAGCAAGGTTATTTCTCTCTGAGGATGTCAGTCTGAGACAGTAGCATCCACTGCATTTTTATTATCTTACTAATATACAAGATAAAGAAAGCTGAATGTAAAATCAAACTCTCTCCTTTTGGATGCATTTTAAATGATGGAAAATTGAACATCAGGCTATATCCTTAACTATCAAAAAAACAAAAGTCAATTGAACGGGAAAATATTCACATTTTGGTGATGAAATATTCTTGTCAACATCATCATGCAGCTGTGGCGATTGATGCACCTGAGGTGAGGCTGGTAGATAACAGTAGACTGATGCAAAAGTGACAGTAGTCTGCAAAAGTGTTGTCAGTTGCCTTTGCTGTATTAAGTAAATTCAGTAAAACAGTGAAGAACAACCAGACTAGTCTACACTAAAATAAAGCTAAGTTCCTCCTGTATTCTGGTGGGACTAGATAGCTGAGGATGTATTACAAAACCAGGACTGAAGCAAATAAAAAACTCTCAATGACAACTTTCTAACCTAAATCTTGAGATGCAAGACTTGCAAGAGATGCACTCTACCAGCAAGAAGGGAAGGATTCCCTGCCAAGCAAAGTATTTTTCTTTATCTCTTTTTGAAGCAGTGAATTCTTGAGTCATTGGGAAACACAAATCTATTATAGTCTCATTTGCAAATATTAGGAGCTTCTGGGTGGTGCTGTAATGTAATGAAACTGTAAAGTTTCTAAGTCTGATAAGACAAGAAATACTGTAAAAAGAAACAGAATGCAAAGGGGTGAAAAAATGTCACCCTGCCTACCCACTGCCTGAGCTGCAACTCTGCTTCTCTTAAAACCATGCAAGGTGCTTTTGCACCTGCTTGTACAGGATCAGCAGCGAACAGTGTCAGAGAAAGTCCCTCACAAGGGGGACATCCACTGCTACCAAAGAGACTATGTATCTGAACTTCTTAAAAAACATAAAAACCCCAACCCCACAATAAGGTAAAATTCCTCTAACAGCAATATAAGACAAAACTGTAATTCAGATAAGACAAGGCATTCTATGGCTGCACTTGTAAACACCAAGGTAGATGTTGACATTTAATTTTCTCACATTTATATTCCTAAGAGAAATTCTACGTTCAGTTTACACAGATTTATTGCCTTAATTGCTTAGCAGCTCTTGGTATAATATTTAAAAGGTCAAAAAAAGAGTTTTGAATACATATTGTGAGGTTCTGAGTCCCCATAAATTACAGCTACAAAGCCTTCCCTCTAAAACAAAGAGCAGTCTAGATGCGAATGTGCACAAATGAAATGGCTTCAGAGGTGGGAAGAAGAAGTAAGGGCTGTTTTAAGACACATGCACCAAACGTGTGCAAAACATGCACAAAAGCACACTTGTGGAGGTAAATGCTGTCTTCTCTGGGGGTAGAAATAGGGGTACACAGCTGCATCTGAAGTCTTCAGGTGTTCTTCTAATTGCTTTTCCTAAGCAAAGCCCCTGCAAGGGAAGGGAGCTTGTGGTTCTGCTCCTAGGGAAGTCTGATAACATTACCCACTTCCAAACCCTGGGACTCAACTAATGTTTTCCATTCATAGTCTGTAGTAATGGGAAAATTAGGAGATTTATTAAACAAAAATTTTTTGCACAAAGCTTTGCTCTGTTTCAAGTACTTTCACATTCTGAGGGAAAAAAACCAAACAAAAACCTTTATTTTTCTTAATCAACTATGTATTCCTTCTTTTCCCAATGAAATGTCAATATTTTTAAAGACCATTTCTTTTCCAAACAGTTCTAGTAGATATCTTATGCCAATGACTAATTATGCAACTGATGATCACTTAGAGGTTAATATATGATCTTGTGTAGTGCAGGTTAGCTCTGCTGAAGTCCAACAAGCCACAGTCAGACAGAAAATTTTCCAAGATACTGTGAAGTCTGTAGCACTGCACCTCTTCTCTGTCCTCTCTCTGTCCATGCCAGCCTCTTAACCTGCAGTGATTAATGTACTGAGTCTTATACATCTCCTTCCCCATTCAGATCAGGGCTGCATGCACCACTGGCCACGTGAGCATGGGCAGGAGTGTATTCCTTCTTCTAAATTCCTTTGCACATTTCCCACTTGCAAAAGGCCTTATGAACAGCTTATGAGCTGCCCACTGTGGCTAGACAGGAAATTGCTTCAATCAAACAATTTCCCACTCTGAGATGATGATATGTACTGTGACTTCAGTGCAGGACTCCTGCTGCTAATTTAGCTTAATATGAACGTGCAGCATCACAAAATCATTTGGCAACAGCAGAGTTGCGATTCCAACCAGAGCTGTTGCCATGACATGAAGGGGAGTTTAATCTTCTAAACCAGGGAATGATGTTTCAGCTGGAAATGCTATTGACTGTGAAGAATTTAATCTGAAAATAAGGATGTGGAGTTTTTCAAACTACAGCACCAAACCAGTATGACATTACACTGACCATACCAAAGTTTCTACAAATCCTACCTTAATACCACAATCAGTACCTTTATTTTGAATTCAGCTTTTCATCTGATATTGATGGAAAAAGAAATGTCAGGAAATGGTATTCTCTGTGCTTCCTCAGACCAATATTGCTCTTAACAAAATTCCCTGTGACTATACAAGTAGAAAATACAGCAGCATTTAAGGTTTTGTTGTCATCTTCTAGACATTAGAGATGGATGCCTAAACACTGGAAAAAACCTCTCCAGACACTGAATCTAGTTCAATGCAAAACACTTGCTGTCATCTGCCTGTTTTCTAAAATTCTCATTCACAAAGTTCCCTGAGGTAGATTTCTCCAGAAAGGGAAGGAGGTAAGATGATGAAAGGAAATTGTCTTTTTGCTTCAACCTGTTTTTAGTCTAGCATTTTCCTTGCTTATACTTTGCTATTTTCATTTATTCTGCAGAGAGTTCTACAAATACCTCATGTTTCTATTGTCCCTTTTTGTATACCTTTACTAATAATCCAATAAATTCAATCTTTCCAGTTGAGTTAAGTCCCTACACTTGTTGGAGTTTGTTTGAGACCTGTTATGTTTGGCATCCATTGTACATTAATACTAAATTGTGTATGTCTGCAGAGGCAGACCCCATCTTTGATCCACAGAGCCTCACCAGGTAAGAATGAAAACAAACCAGGACACTCAACCAAACCTGGGTGAAAAAACTCTACCCTCAAATCCATGTATGATTTTAACTTGCTTTCATTTTCACTAAGAGGCCACTTTGGGGGACCAGCCTCTTACACAGATTAAATTAAAAATTCCATCTAGAACTTTCATTCCCAACTACTCTATGCTGGATTTCCTTAAGAAAAAAACCCAACTCTCACTGTACATTTGCATCAAATGTTCAGGAATGATAAACTAGTCAGCACCTCTCCACTCCCAGTAAGTCCTCCTCAGATTGCATCCACTGAACCTGTCCTCTCTCAGGGTGTGTTTAATGCTTTATCACTGCTATTTTTCAATGCCTCTTGTCCTCCACGTTTCTTCAACTGCAGCACTGCCATGCCTACGTGGCTTCCAGGGTGGGCCACTGCTTGGCCAATAACACTGTGAGGAGAGGCTGAGGTGGTTTCTCTCTCTCCAGCAACGCTGTAGCCAAAGCAGGTCACAGCTGAAGGCATTGCCTTTTCCTAGCCTGGCTTCTGCGTGCTCTTCTGCCATCCTTCAGACCAGACTAGCTAGAGCAAAGAGACTGGAAATTCTAAATCCTTTAGCAGACCATCTAAAGCGATAACCTTCCCTTTAAACAAGCATTCTGTTTTATTATGAGAGCTCTGTAGCTAGACCAGTTGCTGCTGCAGACAGAAGATTTATTCATCTTTAGTGAGAAAAGAGACTTGCTTTTCAAACCAAAAGAGGATTTTTAAAATTTTATTTAGGACAAAGCTTAAACTATTAAGCTGTTCCAATGTGGGTGTAAAATATAGCACCAGATCCAGTACAATATTTCGTAAATAAATCTGAGAAGCAGGGACATGGGACTCCTTGCACTTTCAAATCAGTTTTTGAAAGCAATTTCTCAAGGCACTTCTGTGGCAGGGAGTACATGCACTCAGAAAAGCAGCACAGTGAGTGAACAAAGGAGTCAAAGCTAGGGTAGCCAAATGTACAGACTTCTGCAATGAAAACACGTTCAGTAACCCATAAAACATACTGATAGGGCTGAAATCAGCAGGTGTAACAAATATAGATAACATTCCACAGGCCAGGCACCTCATGGGCATAATATGCCCTCTAAGTCTGCCCAAGCACAGGTTCTTCTTTTTTATTTTTCCAGGAGTCAAGAACAATTCAACATTTCTTGAGGTTCTGGGACATAAACAAGCTGTCAGAATTACACTTGGGGGCAGTCCTACTTTGTTTTGCTCATTTATTTTTATGTGTAGGACAAGGTAAGCACCTACAAATATTTTCCTGCCCAGAGCAGGGAGGGGGATAGTTGCTGCTTCAGCAGCTTGAATTGCTTCACAGGAAAGAACTGCCCTTGCTCCTGTGCTCAAGCAGTCATGCAGTTAACACTTATGCAAATGCCTGTCCACATACCATGGAGCCTCCAGCCGGACCCTGTGGGAAATAGGATTGCTTGCAGTGTCCCAAACCCTGCCCAAGCACACGCAGCTGGAACAGGGCATGACGACACCACTGTGACTAATGAACGCAGGCTATCAAATAATCAAGGAACTTCCGACCTCAAATGCGTTTGGGAAACCCTACTACTGTGCTTTGGGAAATTATATTCATTTTTTGTCCTGGCTGCTTATGGGTGTGCCAATGTCAAAGAATTAAAATGGGAAGGGTCAAGTTTGCTTAACCCTTAAATACTTGTTTGCTGGACACTGTTTCCAGCAGCAAAGTCTGGACTGCACATTTAAAGACAAAAAAACCTCCAGAAACATGGCTAAATCCTATGAGTAATAGAGCAGCTTAAGAAATGTGTAAAAACTGCTCAGAAACAGAACAAAACAAAACAATCATTATTTTTGCACTCTAGTCTGTTCCTAGTGGGTTGTTTGCAAACCCCAATAGGTTTCTTGATGCTTCTCTGGCTGTTACCTCCTGGGATATTCCTGTGACCATTCAGCACCACGGAGCTAAAACCAAAACCAGCTGGCATATAAAGCTTCCTTATGCTAACTACAACAGTAAGTATTTTTCAGAATATCTGTCATCCTGGAGGAACAGGCAGGATCCATGAAGATGAGGTGGTTTGTACAACTTTATCCAAATATTGTAGATCCAACTGCATTCCATGCACACTCCTGGGCTTCTCTTCCAGAGGCTTATTTCTGTGCTAGCACAATGCTCCCCTACTAGTGCGATAAACTAAGAGAGGAATCCTTGAACAGAGATTCCCCTTGAGTATGGAGTCCTCCAGCTTACCCGAGGGAGTAAGAGTGCAACAGTGCCATGTCAATTTATGTCAAGCACATGCTGGTGGAAGACCTTTCCCTCTTAATGTTCACTCTGCTCCATTTTACCATGACACATCATCCTATATCAAGCCATTGTCTCAATACAGAAGGATTTCCCAGGCGATTAACTGTCTTTCAAGTTACAAATCCAGCTTTTCCACGTACTCTGCTGTACCACAAGGATTGCTTTTCTCACCCTTCACACCCAGCAGGTGATCGAGTCAATTGAGAGTGGTACAGGATCACTTTTTTTTCCCCCACTGTCCCTTAGCTGCTGCTGATGTATCACTTCCTGCTACTGACTGCCTACTTGGCCTCCCCAGTTCAGCCTTCAAATGTAATCACTGCTATACCTTCTTCAGCACCCTCCTCAAAAGTACCTATTTCCCACTGATCCCCTGTCCTCCAAAGCATTTGTCTTGCTTTATCCCCTTCATCTGTCACAACCTCCTCCTCTCATGCCTTACTTTTCCCAAATCTTTTTAACTCAGAAAAAGTTAATGATGAAATGAAATAGATGATAACCAGGAAGTGCAAAAGCTTTCATTCACTTCCTCTTTTTTCCCCCTCCCCTGTTTTTAAGGGAAAAAGTCCAAACACAATTTAAAGGAATGAATAAAGGCTGAAATTACACTGGAGGGGACAATCTGTTCCAACTCAGAAGGTGGTGGGAAGAG
Organism: Passer montanus; assembly: GCF_014805655.1. Taxonomy (NCBI): domain Eukaryota; kingdom Metazoa; phylum Chordata; class Aves; order Passeriformes; family Passeridae; genus Passer; species Passer montanus. Next base: position 6,484,487 of record NW_024368374.1, on the reverse strand, counting down.
AGCCCAAGCAAAAGCAAATTGTCTATCTCCTACTGTAAAATGGAAAAACAATAGTATTAATTGTCTTCCATTCTGTATGCAAGGGTTTGGCAAACTTGTCCTGGCTGCTGTAATACCATCAAAGCTGAAATGCTAAGATGTATGCCCAGTGAGAAACTGTAAAAGCAGAGCAGCAAAAAGGATGCGGGGGCTGCAGGAGGGAAGATTTGAAAGGCTAACTATGAATACAACTGGGCTTAAACACATCTGCAAAAAAAAAAGGGACAGCGATTTTCTTATCAATATTTGAAAGGTCTGCACACCAAGGGGAGTTACCTCCTCTAGGAGAAAGGATGCAATTAGTAACAGTGGATGAAATCACAAGGTGAATTTAAACTGCCCATTATCAAGGGGAAAAAACAAAACCTCTTTACAAAGGAAGATATTCTAGGAAGCAGGCATCCCATTGCTTGGAGTGCAGAGAACTGATACAACAGAAGACCGTTTCTTGTCTCAGTTCAATACAGCCAGGGGCACACAGTAGCTGACCTAATAGGGTTTTTGCACCTGTTCACTTCATGTTCTGGATTAAATGATTACAAATTCACTATTTGTATGTATTTGTTAAACTGTTTCCCATTGTACAAGACAGAGTTGGGGTTATTCAGCCTGGAGAGGAGACCTATAGCACCTTCCAGCACCTAAAGGGAGCCACAGGAGGACTGGAGAGGGATTTTTTACAGGGATATGTAGCCATAAGACAAAAGGAAAAGGCTTGAAACTGAAAGAGAGTGGCTTTAAATTAGATATTAGGAAGAAATTTCTTCCTGTGAGTGTTACGTGGCACTGGAAGAGGTTGACCGGGGAAATTGTGGGTGCCCCATCCCAGGTAGTGTTCAAGGTGGGTGAGGATGGATGAGGCTTTGAGCAACCTGGTTTAATGGAAGGTGTCCCTGCCTATGATTGTCAGTAGACAGACTTTAAGGCCCCTTCCAACCTAAACCATTCTATGGTTCTGTGGCTGACCCTCTGCTCCATGTCCCACAGCCTGGTATCACTTCACTTTCCTCTGTTGCCAGCACAAGTGCTGCTTCAATTATTAATGAAGGAGTGGGGTTTTTTTGAAGATTTTCTTATCCAAATATATTAAACCTGTCTTGGAGTTGCACTACTGTGTAATTAAATTTAATGCATTTGAGTTGGAGGCACAAATAAGGAGGATGCTGCAGTAGCAGTGTAATGATGGGATTTTTCTCCAGCTGATGATACACACCAGCATGTTTCCAGTTTTCAAATTGTGACTCTAATGGTTCATTCCTGTTCTTTAGCAGGGGCATGTGTGAGACAGAGACACAGTGTGCAAGCACCGAGTGCTTGTTTTGTAAAAGTCAGTAGCTACACAGCGTGTGTGAGCCCAGATCAATAGCTCACCCCAGAAACTGGGTGGGGGGACATTCAGAAAGCAGAATTCAGGTGGTAATTTGCTATTTAGTATGGACAGTACAGAGCTTACAGATCTCCCTTGCCAGCACACACGGACGTTATGGGAACTTGGAACAACACATCTAAACATCTAAAGAGCAGCAGGATGATGGGAAAATTAGGAGTCCTGTCCTAGACAGCTGCAGGCAGGAGGTTCACCATTCTTCAGGTTCATGTTTGCGCTTTTCTGGAGCTCAGGAAATTTTCAGTCTGGAGAGTGAGGTGGGTAGCACTGACTTACTTATTTTGGAGAACCACCTACAAGTTCCAGTAGGAACCCCCATGCCAGGAAGCACTTCGAAGAGTGCAGCCCATCAAATAGGATCTGGATCACATCTTTTCAGATTTGCTGAGATAGTTCATGCATTTTGACACAGGAACATCTGCCCCACATTTTCCAGATCACACTTTGTGGGAGCTCAGTTCTCCATTAACTTCACATTAGTGGGAACATTAATGAACAATCAGTGAATTCACTGTGAGGAAAAAGGAGTTCTTGCTCTTACAGAGTCTTCCTTTATTTGTCTTGGACCATGCCACTTTCTTTGCTCACGTACCACCAGCACAGGATAAGTCAAGCCGGATGCACCATTTCAGCAGCCTGATATTTAAGCACATATTTACAGGAAAAAGGTATTCCCTGAGCAGTTCTTGACTCAGGATTCGGACTCTGCCAGGCTGGCAGGATCCAGGGATTTCAGCCATTATACAGGGCCACAATACAAGGCTTGTCTCCTGTCAAGCGTTTGGGTGGATGCCCAATTTATTTTCAGAGGCAAATTTTTGGCTTGAATCTTGCATTTTAATGCCATGCATTAAATTAAACACTACACAGAGAACATCAAGGAAGCAATTCAGCTGTCTTGTGATGTACTGATTCTACCTACCAAGTGCCAGGTATGTCTCATTGCCTTGAAATTTTCAAACACCACAGAACATTTTGATTTCTGTTCCCCTCATGGTGGGCTTCTTGGGCACAAGCTATAAAGCACAAATGGCAGATGTGTCCTCCTTACAGCAAAAGTGTCTCTTCAAAGTCAACATGCTTTAGGCACTTCTGTCACTTTCACTCCCAAAATGCCCTTCACACAACTTCTGACTTCAGTAAACAGTATGTTGCTAAGAAGTGAATTGTGTTCATAATAACTCTATCAGGCAACCAGGAAAGGAGATACATTTTTCCCACTGCCTTTTCTCCCTTGGACTGTGCAATCCCAAAACGCCCTATAAATAAAACCAGACACATATAAACATACAGGCTCCAACCTCTGCCAAGCAGTCCATGATGAGACTTCCAGTGGCACCCGGAGCCGGTCTCTTCAACCCAAAAATCCCCGTTCTCAATTTGCTCCTCACTACAACCACTGCAACCAGTTATGACTTACCCACACAGTTTCTACTGTGCACACATGTCCACATGCACACATGTCCATTCCAAGCCTTCCTTTATAAAAGCAGGTTCTTCACTGTTTTTTCTCAGACTGTCATGAGATTTTGATTGTTCCAGGTATTAAAAGTCAGTCTCAGGAGAGTACACTGGCACAGTGCCTCGGGAAATGGCAGTAAGATCACTAAGGACCAGATTCTGGACCTGGCAAAGATAAGCTCTTTTCCTCCTGGAAATGTGTTAGAGTGAAAACAGGAGATTTTCCATCTACATTGATTTACCAGTGGTTTGAAGGACACTATGGTCCTTTGGCAAGCTCTCCTTTTCTTAGTACAAACATGGGTCTAAGTTACTTGGAGCAGTTTTTGTTCTACAGCATGCCTGACAAACACATGGAAACAAAACAGTCTAAGAAATACTGAAGAATAAATGGGCATTAAAATTAGTACTTGATAGTGTATGAAAGCCAAAAACACATTAAAATTTTAAAGAAAACCATGGAACACGAAGACTCTTTTTGAGTTTTGTTTTTTGCAAGTTTTGGCACTTGAAGTAGCAAACCAAACCATGGATGTGGGAAAGGGTCATTCCTGGGCTTACAAGGGAGTTTTTGTCAAAGACTCATCTGACTCTGCATGCCTGATACCTGACTCATGAATCTGCACATCAGATCATGATAGATCTTCCTCCCCTCCCCTTTCTTTCCTTCATCCCTCAAACATCAAATGCTTCTCTAGCTTCTCTAGCTTCCTATACACCCTTCACTTTCTGATCTGCAGGTCCTGCCATTATGCAGCAGTCCTTGTTCCTGGTATCTCTTCACCTTATCAGACTGAATGCCTACTTTCATATATGCATTTTGAAATGCCTTGCTTTTTTGCCCATGACTCTCTCACCATGTGAGAACTCTATCACAGTTAGTCACTGCCTGCATGTCCCAGGATTTGCTGTCTGGGCTTTCCAGGCTGCCTCCCACCCTTCTTGTGGCCAGCCCAAGGGTGCTCATGCACCCTCCCTGCCCTTGCACCCATGGAACTGGCAACCTTGGTGACGTCTTTCCTTGGTGGTATCTCACAAGGGACAGCTGCCAGGGCTACATGATGTGCTAACAGCCATCCTCATGAGGAATATGCATGTTTTTGGAAGTATTCTGATCCACATTAGTCCTCATGCTGTGCCCAGACACACATATCTTCCTTGCTCTGGGTTCTGCCAGCACATCTCTTAGAACTCTCTCACAGATGACCAGGGCAGAGCAGCAGCTATTTGGGATTTATTGCTGTGCATTAGCTCAGCGGCCCTGCATGTACCACAGAAAGCTGCAGTGCTCTACAATGTATTAATAGACACTATAAAAACTTGTGGCTGGAAGAGAGGGGATAACTTTCACCATTCACCACTTTCATGCTCCTAATGGTAATGACTGTTCCCTCATTCCTTTCTCTCATCAGCAGCTCTCAAGGAAGCATCATTAAGATGGCATATTCCAGTACAAGAAAGACATCAGGCTCAGTTCATTTAAAAGACATATTTCAATAAAGCTAATTTAACATTCAGATCAGAGGTGCCCTCGGGGATTCTTGTGCCTGCTCTGCATGGCTCTAGTACTCAGGTGTAGGCCACGTTTGCACAATATGGGTGTGTAAAATCTGGAGACGCCCAGTGAGTGTGGATTTTCTGAAAAGACTATTAACATGTCAGCCTTTTATTGCGCTCCACAATACAGTGGTGTTCTGACATATGCTGGAATGGTATAAATTAAATTACCTAAAGCAATCAGTTCTTCACTTGTAGTCCAATTTACAGTACTTGCTTCCCAGGTGGAAATTGAGAGTAAACTTGATATTTGGATCCTCAGTGGACTCAAAAATGAATCAGAAGAAAATTACATCTAAAATGTTTACAGAGATATCAAACTTCACTGGAAAATTATTTTATATTTTAGTATTATTCCACTTGCTTCTTTAAGTGATTCAGTGCTTTAAATAAATACTTTTGATTGCCTTAATTGTTCTAAAGAAAAACATTTGAATTCCAGTGATATTTAGGAACCAGAACACAGATAAAACAGTGTCTATTAAACTAGATAAGTAATAACAGCTCCTTTTGCAAATCAAGCTGTTGGGTTTGTGATCTCTCTAGGACCTTCGCAGGAGAATTCTGCAGACTCTGAAGAGAGTACCTGTTCACATGTCATATCTAAAAAATAAGGTGGAAAGTAGCTCCATTACTAAGTGTAAAAGATACTAAATTTCCCCCAGAACACCTTAAAATATAGTAAAACAATTCTGTGAGAAACACAGTATTTAAAACACTGGAAGTTACAGCAAAATATCAGCGCAGTTGTTCAGAGAGCACAGTGTCTAGATGTAAAAGACAATTTACATATCTGGAGGTAACATAATTCTTATACTATGTTTTGTGGATGTGTCTTGTCTTCCACTGTTTTAAGAACCAGACATTCCTATGAAGTGAGGAGTGTCTGGTTCTTAAATCAACAGCAGGACATGTGAATTGCCACCTTACATGAAATGAGTAGAGGGTGGGATCCAGCTCAGCAGCCTGCTGAAAGACTGGCCCTAAATTCACTGCCAGGGCAGCAGTGGCAGCAATCACCTTTCCATGGAAGGAGCTGTCTCTCCATGCACCTATCATTAAGGTGCACATCTATCATAAACAGGCACACTGGATCCCAACAGGTAACGCCTACCAACACTCCTGGCAAGCCATAGTCACAATGTCATCACTGACATTTAAGGGTTCCATCAGCCAGTGTTCTGTGTTACCTCTTTGCACCTCCTTGCCAGTCCACATTACCCAAACAACCTTGATTTAATGCTGGACTATTATGCATCAAGAAAACAATTTTGCTCATTTCATACAAAATTAGACCTACTAGGGAATGTCTTTTACAGAACTCCTGCTTCCATCCATTAAAGCTTTTCTAATCAGTTAAATATAACTAAACAAAGCCTGATAGCAAAAATCTTAAGTTTGCCATTGAGGAATAATTGCATATTTCTAGAAATATAGCATATATTCAGTAACATAAATTCATGCTAATTCATGCACTGCATAATGTTTTCCACTTTGATGGTTATAAATTACATACTGTAACTTAATAACTTGAAAAATGTGCTATCCCAGGAATAACATAACAGCAGTCACCTGTCAGATGTAATACAGAGCTGTAACAAATAGCAGCTACATTTATTTATGTATATATTTTTTTACATATGTAAAACTTCAGCGCTGCAGCTGTTTGATTCTGCCAAATGTATGGAAAGTAAAAATATTTTAATCATCATTCTTGTGAATCACTCTTGTGGCGCTCACCTATTTCACAGCTCTGTGTTACTGTCTGCCATACACTGGTGGACCCATGAGCCTCTGGAAACTACAAATATATTTGAGCTAATCCCTGCCACTATACAATGCTGCAAATTCAGAAGAGATGACCCACATGTTTGGATTCACAATTGATTCTTTTTCTCTTAAATGCTTCTCCATCCATCAATGTCCAAGCATAAATGTAGGAAAGTCCTTATGGATTCATTTTACTCTTGAGTTTCTGTTTACATGCTATTAGAGAAATAAGAGTAAAAAAGTAGCTCAGAGAAATATGGCCAAATCATAGACTGGAACACACACACAAAAAAAAGAAATTGCTTTTGTCTTCCTTTTGTTTTCCCTTTCCTTTGTACTGATCATCAAAATGATGGAAGCTTTTTGAAGAGGGGAAGGAAAGAAAGAAAAGATGAAGTGCCCCCACCTTCTTCGGCAGTGTCTACCACCTGATAAAATACTTCTTAGCTGTAAGGTTCCCCAGGGATTATGTTGTCTTGGCAGAAAGTTCCCACAAAGCCACCTTTGCAATATGGTGTATTGGTTTTGATCACCCCATTAAAAAGATGCTATTTCAGCTGACAGGAGACAGGCTTTGGATGATGACCACTGTTAATTGTGGTCAGCAAGTAAGCAGAAGCAAATCAAGTGGAAAAGGCTCACTACTGCTGGGAAGTTTAAACTGAGGAAAAAGATTGTGGAAGATATTCAGGTATTAATGCATGGAATATGGAGCTTTATATAACAGAATTTGCAGTGATGTGGGTCAGGATGCAGTAAAATTTTACCTACAGAAAAACTGGCCAAATTACATCTCAGCTGACCAGAATACAACATAATATTGTCTTAGAGCAAGCCAACCATCAGCTAGCATAACTGAAATGAAAATATTCAAAGCAAAACAAGTTTTAGTAAATCAAATGTCTGCAGGTGCCTCTTGTGGTACGAAAGGTCATTGTCAGGTATATAAATAGTTAATATTTACAGCTGAGAGCAAGATATGGAGAAGAACCTTTTCCTTCAGGTTTCACTAAAATAAAGCACAGATTTTTAGAGAGGTTTCTTTAAAAAAGGCAGAGTTCCTCTTTAAAGCATCAGAGACCTTTCATTGCTTCAGCACAAATGCTTAGGGACATTCCCCAACAGTTCAGCCTCTGGTGGGAAATAAAGTTTCCACAAAATCAACTTTCTATTCAAGGAAAAAATCAAATCACTTTTGCCCAAAGCATTCAGGTTTCCTTTGGGAAAATAAAAACAAAATATTTTCTTCACTATATGGGCTTGACCCAAACCAAATATTTCAGTTTATTTTTTAGCTGAACAAGAATATTTTATTCCAACTCAGTTCAACTTGAAACTGCCTCTGGGTGTGCTATCATGGTGGATATAAATTGCCCAGGAGAATCTGGGAATAAGACAATTTGCATCACAGCTGGTTAGCTGGCTCATAAGAAAATATTATTAATACAACAATAATAAACTATCAAATTTAGAACAACAAGACTGAAGCAATATATCTGGATACTTTCAAATCAAAGTCCTTCATAACTTTTCCTCCCACTAAAAAATTTTGATACAGGGAAAGAAATGCTTAAACGGGTAAAATGGCGCATGAGAGAAAGAAATAATTCTGACTCTAATTTCCAGTCAACTAATCATTCCATCAGTTTTATGTCACAGTAATTCCATTGAGCTCCACTGGAATGACACAACCTAAAGGAGTTGAAGGTACAGTGTCACCAATCTGACCTCCGTGCATCGGTTTAGGCAGAAAAAAAGATGTGTCTTAAGGTGCTCTGGGTTCTCTCTCACATTTAACTTCCCCTTGGAACTGTAAGTATGGAAGAGGAACTTGTAGATCCTGAAATAATAACGTGGTTAGTAAGGATGACACCCTACAAATCTTCAGGAATATGGCACATCTTCCCAAAACTCATGGATGTTTGAGACAATCAGATTTTTCAAAGCAAGTTATGAATTCAGCTTCACCTGGGATAGTACAGAGATTGAAACTAACATTAGTGTGTCAGATAGTCATAAAAAATTTAGAGAGCTTCAGATATATAGATATAGGTGTAGATATAGATATAGATGTATATTTTCTTATTACTTAGAAATGATAGTTAGACTGAGTTATTCCATCTTTCCCTTCAGCCTCAACTTCTAATACTCAGTTGTCATTCAAAAGCAATCCAAAGCAAATTAATACAGACATCCTTTTTCACAGCAAAGACCCCTACAACAACACACCAGTTACTCACCTCAGATTTACAGTCACCAGCCCATAAAGGGCTCTGGTGCTGTAACCCAGCTTGCTCAGGATCATCACCTGTGAACAGCAAAGCTGACGGATGCTGTTCCAGCATGATTTTCAGAAGGCTCATGTCAAGCTGTTCTCACCTCACTACAATGGCATAGGTCTACAAGGCTGAGAGGTCCAGAATGAGCTCAACTGCGTCAAAAAGAGAGGAGGGTTTTTAGTTATTAGTCCTGGTTTGTAATAACTAGCCTCTGATTCACATCCAACAGCCCCTGATGAATGCAAACAGAGACACTAAACTGTAGTAGTCTCAACAGCAACACAAATTATTCACATTTCTCTTGCCTCACTTTTAGATATCAGAGTGATTGATTAACATCCTCAGTTGCTACTACATTTACTGATTACAAAATCTATTCAGAATACCAGAGAGCAATGGCAAACTCAGAATTCAGGGAGTTTTACAACTGAAACAATCCTGTTCGGAGAAATTCTGAGAACACCAAATCTGAATTATGTAAACTAGGTTTTTAACTTCTCCTCTTTCAGATGAAAATTGTTGAAAAGCAGCATTTCTAGGAAGTGTTTATGTGCACCATGCCAAGCATAAAAACCCTACCGAAGAGAACAGAATAATGTCCTACAAAAAATTTCCAAGCGGAACTAGGGAACAGGGCTGTCATGAATTTGTTACGTTGGTGCCTTCCAGAAATTAAAAAGCAATATGCAGTCTGTTCCCATGCCAGCTGTGTTTCTAGAGACTGCTTTCTGTCTACCACAACCACATTATTGCCATTTTAAGCTAAGATTTCACTTAATTTACATAGGCTGGGACAGAGCGCAGCTGCCTGCTCTTAGCGCAGACGCGCTGCCTGGGACTGCAGGTCGCAGCGTGCGAGGCTCTGCTGCTATCGACTTGCAAGCTCCTTCGTTTAAAATAGAAGATTGTGGAACCTACAGTTTTCCAGAGCTTTCCACCTTTAGAAAAAGCAGTGGTCAAGGGTGGTTTGGACATGACTGATCACCTAGGAGTTTTTCCACACTGAACCCTCAAGGTAGAGCTCACGCTTGGTTTGGCAGATGGATGCGAGCCCTGGTACCCTCTTTTTGTTGGGCTGCACAAATGAAGACTGGACACTTCCTTTGCTTGATACTTGCAGTGATACTATATGGAAGGAAAACAATTTTCAGGTTCTTGGGAGGAGTAATTTTGCAGTAAAAATAAAATAAAAATCCTGAGATAAATAATACAATAAACTCATGATCAGTTGTATATCCAACACACTTGTTAGAAGACATAAGATCACAGATTTTTTTCTGATATGTCAACCTGCACAAAACTGGTTTCTGATTTATGAATGCTTCATGTGAAAACCTAAAAAGAATATTAATATGCCTGTGCCTCAGTTTCACATATGCCAAACTGCTTTCTGTCAGGAAAGCTAAGATTTCAGAAGGTACTCAGACCTTGTGGTAGATACTCATGTGTCTACAGCTACACCAAACTAAATAGTGCAGTCCTTAAATGAAAAGCTTGCAACTGTGGATGCAAAGGTCTTAGGCAAGGCAACATTTAGGTGGCTTGCACTTCACTTTTATGTTCTTGATGTCCTGAGTAGAGCTGCAGTTTTAAATGAGTCATCGTACACCCCCAACCATACTGTTTGTCAAGGTCCAACTCAGGCCAAGTTTGGAAGAAATTAACTTCTGCAGCTGGTATGCAAATATGACTAGAAGTCAATTACCTTACTTCATAAATAGTGAACAGCCAGGGCTCATTGATCTCTCCTGCAGAGCAGTGGACTGTTTGCCAGGGTCTTTGCTTTGAGTAGTAGCTCTCAAGGTCACTCCTTGGAGTTGAGAGATCCCTTGACTCAAGAGATTCTCAGTAAATGAATAATAGCATGCTAAACTCTGAAATCTTAGCTAAGTGACACAAAAGATTTATTATGCACATATAATCCTTGAGACATAAACTGTTGACTAAGTCTAAGTTTGGAATTAGGCACACAAACTCCCTTCTAAGAAGAAGCTTAGAACACAAGAAGGTCTTTTCTGAACCTCACAATTCAACAGAAGTGTCTCTCTCCCTGCCTTTTTTGTCTGACCCTGCCCTTTATGCCATAAATAATCAAGAACACCTTGTCATCAGATCTTATTAAACCCTTCTCACATTTCCCATGAAGCTTGGCAAAATCACTGAGTTATATCAATAAACATATTGCTACTTCTTCCTTAGGAGTGACATCCATGACACCCACGACTGCTGTGCTATAGTTGTCAGAGCCCAGAGCCAGCCTTCTAAGAAAACAGCAGGACACCTGGGCTCCTCACAAAGGTCATAGATAGCCCTAGCCAAGGGTCCTGTGCCCTGTGCTGCACAGTGGCTGCATTCAGCAGAAGTGGAGCCTACCCTCTGTATCAGATACGCACTCCCATGTTCATGGGGATGGCCACCAAACCCTCTGGAGCATGGATATCAAATTCACTCGGTGAACACAGTAACCTATTTGGTTATTGTATGAAAGGGGAGAGGAAACTTCCTCTCCTGGCTTCTGGGTGAGACTGCCGGGGCTGAAACATTTCTTGCTAAGTTCAGCATTCCCACCTTTTTTTACCAGTTTATGTTATCTGATAGTTTTCTGGCCTCACCTATGGGACTGGGAAACTTTAGTACTGCCATGACACATTTCCAAGTCCTACATGGGCATTAGTGGGAGCTGCTGCCTCGTCTGCCCCACCCTGCTGGGTTCACCTGTGAGTAAAACGGGCTCCAATAAACTTTATTGTGAAAGGCTTTCTGTAGCTGTGCCCCACTGATCTGAATGTGCTGCAGTGTGTGCTCTGAGACTCACTTTGGTACGGTTTGGGTCTATGAAGAGATTAGCCCATGTCAGTGAGCTGTAGAAACGCTCAATGTGTTTGAAGTTCCCTAGGATTTGCAGCAGGGTTAAGAGTGCTGCAGAGCCTGCAGCTCCCAAGGGCCTGCCAGTACCCACGGGTGCCCAGTGACACTGGCACCTCTCGGAGCTCTCACTGTAAACTGCCTGAGCCTGCCTGCTTAAAGCCATTGCCCTCAGCATGAGGGAAGTCTGCAATATATTTCAGGATGTGCAGGTGAGCAGCACAGCAAAACATTTGACAACTGTAAGTCTCACAAAGTCGGGAGCTGGGGTATTTTAGGTGGCAAATTGAAGACTTGGCTATTTCTTCATGTGTGTCCTGGCAGCAGAGGTACAAGGCAGAAGCAGTGTCAGGCTGTTTTGTTTCCCCTTTGCTCTATACACACTTTGCTTTACAGAACTACTTTTTTTTTGGATGCCTGCTTGGGACAGGCTGCTGGAGTTAGCCGTTACATCCATCTCCTCCCTTTGCTCTATACACACTTTGCTTTACAGAACTACTTTTTTTTTGGGATGCCTGCTTGGGACAGACTGCTGGAGTTAGCTGTTACATCCATCTCCGGACAAATGAGTATGACATCAGAGCGACTCAATTTTTATAAATATCTGTTGCTAATTTGATTCACATGTCAGCACAGACCTGGAGTTAAAACTGAAGGGGACTGAATATTATGCCTGCCTTTTAAGGCTGGTGGAATTTCCCCTCTTTATGGAGAAAACTTCTCACATACATATTTCACTCATATCTACGATCACAAGCCTTAGATTTTGTCTCTCTCAAGCCTGCATCCTGTAAATCCCTGTAATTGCACGCAGCTGTTTGTGAGCCATCCACTGCAAATTGAAAGCGTGTGTTGAAAAAGCCCCCAAGCAGAGATCCTCTAAAATAAGCACCGAAAAAACTGCTGGCTTACCGAAAAGACCCTCTCTGTTCTGCCCTCCCCTGCCCTCCTCTGCTGTTGCTACCTTGCAGTTTCTGACATCCAGAGAGTGGGAGGTCTGACAATCCGAACAAGGCAGCAAGGGAGAAATTCCATTCCTGTTGCAATCAGTAATTCCTCCGTGCAGGCTGCTTTCTCGTGAGCGTGTGCGCGCGCTTTCTTTTGTGTCACTTCAAGAAGGGCTCTGATATTATTATTACTTTAAATATAGCTTGCCCTGGGGCGGGGAAATGCACAAGGAAAGAGCCGGTGAGCAGCCTATCTCTCAGAAGAAAAGAGCAAGCCTCGCAGCACAGGAACTGGCTTCACTCAAGTGTGCAGTTTAGAAGTCAAAAAACTCTTTGAAATACCACCATTGTGGAAGAGGCTGAAGAAAAAAGACACAGAACTGGCTAAACACAGCGAAGAATATGGTAAACCAGGGTGCAAAGTGCATCTATTTGCAGTTTGAAAGTGGGCTCTGAAGTGCAATGTAAGTCTTCCTTAAATTGTATTCTTTTATAACAGTACCTAGTTGTTTAATTTCCATTCTGAAGCCATGCTGGGCCAAAAGGTACAATTAGCTACAAAAATCAGCATGGAGCAGAACGTGTAGTCTCTGATATGAGGCTGAAAATGATTCTGAAATACAAGAGAAGACAGAGACTATCAGCCATATTATGGAAGATGCACTATAAATAAAAGCATATTTAATTATTTCAAGAGAAATATGCTGGATGGAATCATTAATCAACTTTCTTAATAGAGAAGCAAGAGCTTTGCTATTTAATACAGAAAGATATTTTAATACTGCTGTGTTTAAAATTGTGTGATAACAGTTACCAATAGCAATAAGATGTAGCTCCAGAGAGGAGTCCTAGTGGTTGCAAAAGTTTTATGTCTTTTATTTCTCCAACATTTTTGCTCTCTGAAGCCTCAAGTCCACATTCTGTATCCGACAGCCTGGTTTTACTTTTCAGCTGGATTTTCAATATATGCTAACACTGGACTTCCTATGGAACTGAAAACAAAAGATTTCAGCTTTTGGAATAATTCTGGTATGTTTTCTACATCGTACTAGTGGCAAAAATACAGTCGACAAAAGATTGTGCTCCCTCAACTTCTGGCATGGAGACCTGAGGAATATAATGCCCAATGGTGACAAAGGGTGATAATTTCCTGTTTTTCACAATTTATCTCTGTGGTTTTGGACTTAGCAATGGATATTCTTTGTGATGGAGAGAGCTCTGTGAACCCAACTGCAAACTCCTTCATACAAATAAATCATGAGAGAAGATTCTACAGAAATGTTTATGGAGCTGGAGAAATTAATATATCACATCTCTGCAACTTGACTGTGAACTCTGACAACCTAACCAATCTTTCGTGCGAAAGTAACATGAGCCCACCGTGCTGCCCTTCACAGAAAAACTGGCCGGCTTTGCTGACAGTGATAGTGATTGTTTTAACCATTGCTGGAAATATTCTTGTCATCATGGCTGTTTCACTGGAGAAAAAACTACAGAATGCCACTAACTATTTTCTAATGTCACTTGCAATAGCTGATATGCTGCTGGGTTTCCTTGTCATGCCTGTGTCCATGTTAACCATACTGTATGGTGAGTATTAGCTGTTTAACCTACTGCATCTACTGACAACCTTAAACATTGCATGCAATCACATCTTGTTGTCATCATGATTTAATTCTCTTACCACAGAAAATTGTTATCACTCCATAGAAATTGAGGTATATGTCACTGGTTAATGGGTGGAACAGGCAAAGTACTTGAATCTTTTCCTACTTTATATTTCTAGCTACAGGCATTTTAAACACAGTCCATAACATCAGTTTATTACTCAGTTGTCAGATGAATTGTCTCAAAGTGTATGTGAATATGCTTTGTTCTTTCTATTGCTTTCAGGTTTTTTCCCTGGCTCATAATTTTTACGTTCCCAATGAGAATGTAGGGTCCTGCCAGTTACTTTGCTCTGCAAATATGCACTGAAACACTAATGACTACTTTTAGATTCAAAGTAGGCAGCCCCCTCAATTATTTTTAACCAAGTAATACAAATGTAAATAATTTTCTTATCACCAATACTCTGCTTAGACATCAGCTTACTAGCAAATACTGGAATAAATATTACAGAAGTTAAGAAATGGATGGGCATTAATTCTGCCTGTTTAGTAACATTTACAAATGCAAAACTATTATTTCTTAAGAGAAGTTATTTAAGTTAATAATGACTCACAGTTCATGCCCTTGCAGGTGATTAATAGCAGATCTTTCTTCTCATTTTCACCAAAATAATTTGCAGCACAGCTTCCTATGTGTTCAGCACTAATTTTGTCAGGCTGTTGCTGTCGTTAAACTTCAGAAATGAGCCTTCCAAAGCTACTGAATTGCTGCAGTTCAAAGAGAAGCTACACGTTGTCGGGAGGAAAGTAGATTGTTTGGAAAGATTTCTATTACTTCACTACTTTTGGATTTAAGGTCCAAACATGAGCCTGTTCTTAAGGGAGATCGAATCCAGAAAGTTAGAAGTTTATTTTCCATTTTCAGTATCTCTGCACAGATCGCCCCCAGCAGCATTTGCCGGCTGCATTTGGCACCGGTCACGGTGCCACACCGTGATTTACCGTATTAGCGTGCGATTATCTTTGGCGGGAGAAACAGCGTGAAGCAGGAATTGTCCGATGGGCGAGATTTAAGCCGTGCGTGATTCCCTGAGACAAGCAACAGGGACTCCTGCTGGCCGGGCTCGGCTGCCGAGGGAAGAGGGATGCGAGGTGGGGCCCGGATGCCTTTCCGCCCGGGCCCGGGAGCTGCAGGGCGCCCGAAGGCACCCGGGAGGGGCTGCGGGGCTTTGCCAGCTCTCCCCGCTTCTTCCCT
This sequence comes from Passer montanus, assembly GCF_014805655.1. Taxonomy (NCBI): domain Eukaryota; kingdom Metazoa; phylum Chordata; class Aves; order Passeriformes; family Passeridae; genus Passer; species Passer montanus. The sequence continues at coordinate 6,469,317 of NW_024368374.1, read as the reverse complement.
TGCTAGATCAGGAAGGCAAGCAGCATAATTTGGGGTGAAAAATCATCTGGTGGCACGCACTAGTACCGGGAGAACCATCCTGGTGTGAGGCACCATCAGCCTCCAGGATGATCTGTGATGGCACGGAGGGAAACCTCCCCTCCCACAGGAGCATTTTCTTGGCCACGGCTGCGCAGCTTCAGCCACATCACCTATGCTGGGAGTCTTGAGCTCAAACTGGAGGCCTTTGCACACACCTGCTCTGCCAGGACACCTCCAAGGCTGCGGAACAAGAGTGTCCCACCACCCCTTCTGCAGCCCCCTCAAGGGGTAGGGTGATTGCTTTGCCCAGAGATGATTTTCTTGAGAGGTTTATAGCTACTATAGCTAGTGGGCAATTCTGGTTTGGGTGCCCAGCCATGGTCCTGTGCCACTCTCCACCCTTTGGGCTGGAGAGGGTTCTCCATCCACCCAGCAGCCCCAGACTCTGCTGGAAAAGGCATCACCCAGTAAGCCCTGCCAAGGTGGATGTGACTACAGAGCAGAAAACTTCCTGGAGGATGTTATGTACACCCTTACTAAGGGGGCACTTTATTGCATCCAGAGTTTTCTCCTCTCATATGCTTTCTTGAATCTGTAGTCTCTAAGGAAGTTTATCTGGCAGATGCTGCCAGCCCTGCCCCATTGTGGTTTCTTGCAAATACAAGAAGTCTAGAAGAATATGACAAATGTGTTCCCAAAGGTCACTGAAGCAAGAGAAGATGTATGTTGTCAGGTGTAAAAATACTTTAATGGTTTTCCCTGTGTAAACTGGCCTGGCCTGACAGAGAGATGCTACTGGAAAGTCATGCCCCTGAAAGCCAGCCATCACATAACACACTCTAGGGACCAGATTTTCCCACAGAAGACCAGAAAACATGATAAAATACATCCATAAATGCTGTATGGCTTGTCAGAGTCAGCTTGTATTACAGCAACCCAAGAACACCAAGAAATAGGTCTCCTCAGTACTCACTGAGACTAAACATAATTAGGCACACACCTACCTCTTCCACCTCTCCTTCCATTCCTGCTGTTGCAAATCTTGTACTGTATCTCCAAATGAGACAGGCAGTTCCCAAAATACTTACATATTCTCACAATATGAGCTTTGGCTTTGTCCCATGCCACACTACCTTGGCCAGCATAGGTAATATCCTCTGAATTAAATCACTACAAGATAACTACAAAACTTGCTCCAAGGAGAGCTAGTAGTGGTTCCCTGCAGGAATAGAAGGGATTTTGAATGGGGGTCCTGCAGAGATCTGCTTAGCCTGGGTCTGCTCAGTACTGCTCTGAACAACATGTATAGTGTGTGGAGTGAAAGCTTACACAGCTTTCCAAAAGCACCAAGCTGGGAGAGGTTACGAGCACTCAGAGGGACAGGATGAGAATCATCAACAAGAATCTGGACCCCTGAAGAGAAAGTCTGAAAGCAACAAACAACATTCAGTGAGGATAAGTGCAAAGCTAAAGAAGCAAACCAGCTTTTACTGCTGAAATTTGTCTGGCCTTCAAGAATGCTGAACAAGATCTGGCTGTCAAAATCTATCGTTAGCTAAATATGCTTCACTAGCATGATATTTTCACATAAAAGACACTTACCATTCAATTTACTTGTATAAAGTAAAGACATTCCCTTCAAGATCCATGAAGAAGTCTTGTATTTCACTTAGCAGTCAGGAGGCCTTTGCAAGAGTAACAAGTCCTCTTTAATGACTGAATGATATACAAGATGCAGACAAATTAAATGCATTCCAAGGAAGAAAAAGAAGAAGGAAAAAAGTTTTAAAAACATGATCTGTAAGAAAAAGATAAAGTACTAGGCTTTTCTTAGACTGGAAGACAGAAAAATAAACACAAAACTAGGAAAGCCATGATAGCCATCTCCCAACAGCTTTGAGAAAGTACAGTAATCAATTAATCTTCATAGGTACTAGGAAAAACAAGGAAAAAGTAAGAGCTTAATTTGCAGTAAACAAGCTGTAGGTTGGATATTGGTAAACACTAATGCATCTGCTTTGGATTGCTTTCCCTGGAGGAGCCTATCAATATTCATTGACAGAGGGAATATCCTTATTTAGGTATATGGTAGAGGCCTAAAGACAGATGAGATAAATATCACTGGTATGCAACAAAACAATTTTTCTTCTTTAGTTTCCATTAAATCCAAAGTTTTACTTTCAGAATTAAGGCAGCTTTGCATATCAGCAGGTGTTGATAATGCAGTAATTACATGGATAGAAAGTCCTAAAGCAAAATTGAGAGCTTGCAGATTTACAATGACAAAATTGCTTCTCTTTTCATAGATTTGCTGCCAAAAATGTTTAATCATAGCACCAAGCACTAGCATTATGCAAACAGAATTAAAAAGAAAAAACATATGCTGCCTGTAGCCTGGGAAAGAAGCAGAGTTAACCCCAAACGCTACAGTTAGAAGGCTGCAAACAAATGAAAATATTTTCTTAAAACAGTGTCAGGCAGCTTCTAAATGTATCACTTACTACTACATAGTACTTACTACTATCCTCTTAGAAGAATATATGCACTAAGACACGTGTCACAACAAGAGATATATGCCACATCTTTAGCTGATGCCAACTTTCTCTTGTGCAGGATACGAATGGCCTCTACCTAGAAAGCTCTGTGCCATTTGGATCTACCTGGACGTGCTCTTCTCCACGGCGTCCATCATGCACCTCTGTGCCATCTCCCTGGATCGCTACATTGCCATCCGGAACCCCATCCACCACAGCCGCTTCAACTCCAGAACTAAGGCTTTTGCCAAAATAATTGCTGTTTGGACCATATCAGTTGGTAAGTGAAGCAACATTTCAGCATGTAATTGCAGATTTCCAGCTTTTGAGAGGATTTGATGTATATACTGCAGTCTAAAACTTTATTCTCTGCCTGCAGTATTTTGCTTTCCACTTCTACGAAGTGCTGCAATGTAGTAATTATGCAAAGGAAATCTCCTCCATTTCAATGGGAAATGGAGGAGAACTGAGCAGTACTGAAAGAATATGCATCAGTGATAGCAGGACCACATTCAAGTTTATTTTAAAGTTATGTTGATTTCCCATACTGATGATCCATCATTACCTAAATATCTGAAGAGAAAAAAAATATCAACTGAAAAAAGTATTTCCCTGTTATATGTAAGTCAGTTGTTCCCAATTTCTTATTTGAGTAATTTGCTTAGAGATTTTTCTCATGGGCAGATCTTCTCTGCCTTTCTCAGTGTGTATGGTGGGGAATTTATGTATACTATTAAGGAGACAACTGATACTGTGTGCAGTGAGACTGAGAGGAGTCTCTCCAGAGGACAGCTCAGAGTTACAGTCCAGAATAGCTCTGGCAAAACCCAGAGCCTCAAAACTAGGCAAGGGAACACTGATCTTTTATTCCCCTGGAGGTGGCATTTCCAGGGCAGTCTTATGGCCCGGAAGTTGGAAAAGTTTGGTGTCTGATGCCATCAGGAATTTCCTCACACAGCTGGGGTGGAGGTTCTCAAATGCTTTGAAAACACAGTTCCCTTTCGGTGCTTGTAGACCCTTGAGCATTGGCAGCTCACTATTCAGAGTCAGGAAAAATTCACTCTTTTTCCCTGGAAGAGATGTGAGCTGTCAGCAATCAAAGGAAATTAGCTCTTTCCCTGGCTAATACAAATTATTGCAAGTGGTAACTGTGATCCCTTACCACTCTTCCCAGAGGAGGGAAAGGAGATGATGCTTGACATGCTGCCAGCCTGGCACTCTAAGTCATCTCCTGATCACTCTCTTGATCCTAGCCCCCAGTCTGAGAAAAAGCAGTCTAGGATTGTTAAGATTTAAAATACTGTTATCTTCTACTGCACAAGAAATCATGGGAGCTTTCACTCAACAGGAGGACAGTTCTGCATTCTACATGACCTGATGAGGTTCAACAGCATCTGGCTCTGGGGTGGATTCACCTGATCAGATGTAGATGTCTAGCACAGGCCAGGTGAACTCCACCCTAAAAATCCTAAAAATACCTAGTTCTCAACTATAAAGGAAGCCTATAGCAACTCAGATGTAGATGTCTTCATTTATGTTAAATGAATCATATCTTGTCTCTTCTACAGTCACATTTTTTAAATCCAGCAGAAAATATATTACCTACTCTGTCCAGTTTTTTCCAGTTTTTGAAACTGCTAAGTGCAAGTATTTCAGTGCATTTCTCTATATACAGCATAAATAAGTCAAGCATTCCCTAAAATTGTGCATACTGTGTTTATCTGCACTTGTGTGTGGTGCCTTGTGCTGTGTGAAATTACTGTCCTTTTTAAGCACAAATTCACAGAATGCTCAGAATGACCATTCCAGGGGCAAACCAGTGGTCACTCTGCTCAACATCTTTTCTCAGACAGGGGCTTACTGACAGAGTATTTGAATTAGCTCACTATTAAAAGGAATCCAGAAAAAAAGTATTTTTTTAGCCCTATTAGTTAGAGCATAGTTTATGTCCTGCAGCAGGAGGGTTTATTTCTTTGACAGCTTGATATTTTGCTTCAAAATTTATGCCTTTCCTTTGCAGTAATAACTAGTAACATATCCATTGTAAAAATAACTTTTTGCTCTCTGGAGAAACTGTCTTTAACAGTGATGAGTCACAGATGTTACTGGTTATTATTATAGCAAGTGATAGCAGTGTGGTCCCTATTTACACAACTCTGAAAAATACAACTCCTTATTTTATTGGAAACCACTCAAGTGTGGCATGAGTGAAGGGGACGGAGTCCTGCTTTACTGCAGCTGGATAAAGACGTGTAAAGGAACAGTGGATGTCAGGAAAATACGAAGTGTTATAGGATAACATCATCTCATTCACACGTTTTGTGTCACCAAAACAGTGAGAAGGTTAAATAGGTACAAGTTAATGTAGGCAAGCACACTTAGGTGAGCAGGAATGGAGTGATGCTCAGCTGGTTTTTAGTCTCATGGAAGCAAGGGGCATTGGGAGAGCAGCTGCAGGAAGACTGGTCGGTTTCCAGCCTGGCAACAAGCTATGGCAAATGGGATGTGTTCCAGAGGACAGATAAGAAAGCAAACACATAGGAAGGAGCTATAGGAAACTGATGAGCCAGTCACTGCCAGGCTGGAATAAGTTTGCACTGTGCCATATTGCTATATTAATAGAATAAAGAAAAATGCCAGTATTGTAAGGAATCTTGATAGATCCCAGATCACCCATGCAACCTGCTGTCAGTCAGACATCAACCCTTATCCTCCTGAACAGCCACCATCCAGCTAAGAATATGTAGGACATGGGTTTCTGAAGGTGCTTTCTATATCACTTACTAACAGGAAATAGTTTCTGAACAAAGAGGTGCCCCATGTATCATTTACCAGTCTCCAGGATCCCAGTGCTACTTAGAGTGACAGGGCTATAAATGATTTAACTCTTTGCATTTTCACACAGCTATGGCTGAGAACTCTCACTGGGATGAGTGAGGTGAGGATGGTGAGATACTGGCATAGATTGCTCAGAAAAGCTGTGGATGCTCCATCCCTGGAAGTGCTCAAGGCCGGGTTGAATGGGGCTCTGAGCAACCTGGTTTAGTGGAAGGTGTCCCTAGCTGTGGCAGGGGATTTGGAATGAGAGTATCTTGAAAGTTCTTTTCAACTCAAACCATTCTATGATATCTGGCACAGGCAGAGCTGGTGTTGGGCACAACACATCCTCCACAGCACCTGGTGTGGCTACCATCTCACTTACAGATCAAGATCCAAGGTTTTGCTCTCCAGCCTCAGACAGACACCCTTTGACTTCCCTGAATTCCTACAGTTTGCAGTTCAGCTGGTGACCTGTGAACTCTTGTGAAGTATGAGGTGGAGGGTAAAAAGCAAGAGAAAGAAATGAAAGATGAGACGAATGGTGAGACACTGGCAGAATGTCTCACCTCCCCTGTGCAGAGGTTCATTTTAGCAGAGGAAGAAGGGGGAAATAGTCAAGAGTTGTGTGCTGGCAGCACATTTCATCAGTTCCACTGACCATGCAAACAGCTCAGGCTGAACTGAACAGCACTGGTGAACATACGGGGCTGTCAGATGCTGCCTTCTACCACCCTCAAAGTGGAAACAAACCATTTAATTCTGCCACTTGCCTTTCAACTTTCTGTCTTTCAACCCATTCTTTTTCTACAAGAGGATCTTTCTTCTATTGCCATTAGGATTCAATTTCACTAACAGCCTTTGACAAAAAGTATTGTCAGGGATTTCTGGAAATCCAGGAACATTATAACAGCTGGATTACCCTTATCCACCTGCTCACTGACTCCTGCAAATACTTCTATCTCATTTGTTGGGCCTGAACCCAACTCACCTGGATTATAACTTCTAGTGTACCCAATTAATTACACTTTTGTTCACTAAATTTGTAATTTTCCTTTTATTCACTAAGTACGCAAATATATTCAGTCAATTTTAACCAAAGACAATCAGTGATCTTCCTCCCATTGGCTTTAGTGACATATGAAGCATTTAAAAAACAGCAGAAAAAAAGCACAGATAGTTTAGTTTACTTGACTTTTGAAATCTTGATTTTATCAGTTTTAAAAAAGTAAATTGTGGTAACATTTGTTTTTGTGTTTAGTAGAAGAAGAGCATTTAGCCAGAAGCCTTTGTTTCACTAGACCATGTAATGCCACCGGCAATTGGTTTAAAATAGATTCTAATTACTGTAACAGATTCTAATTGTGTCTTTAATTCTTAAATCATCCAGTGTGCACAGTGGTTAGATAATTAGATTATTTGTAGCTGTTGAAGGCAAAAGCTCATTAAACCCTGAAAATTATTCCATTTGTTTTAAAGCACAGAGGTCATTATTCAGAACAGGTGTAAAAAGCCAAAGGAAAAAAAAAGTAGAATTTTTAATAGAACTGGAATCTGTAGAATTGTAAATAGAGCTTCTACTGAAAAATACAAGTAAAGTAACTTTGAGTCCTAAATGGGCCTAACAAAGGTGTTGCTCTGCAAGAGGTCAACAGCGCATCATGCCCTCCTTGAAAGGGTAACATAAAAGAATTACAGGCATGAATGTTAAGTCCTTATATACAACATTCCTTAGTTCTTATTTCTCTCTATTCCTCTGTTAATGGTCTAAGTAATGTGAAGTCTGATGAAGCCCAAGCACTCTAAGCTGAGTTTTCTCTTATCATTTCTCACTCAGCCTACACATCTGTTCACTGCCTTCAGGCAGTCTCTGCACTCCCCAGTCACTAACAACTTAGATTTATTCAGTACTTTTCATGCACAAAAAAAGCCCAACATGGATCTGGATGAATCTGGTAAAATACCTCCCACCACATAACTCTAAAATTTTGCCTTTGCTTTTGAGGTTTAGAAAATGAGAAATACTGTAGCATGTGAAGCAACTTTCTCCAAAAGTGCAGGGTGAAGTTAGCTCCAGGTCCTACACATCTGTTCACTGCCTTCAGGCAGTCTCTGCACTCCCCAGTCACTAACAACTTAGATTTATTCAGTACTTTTCATGCACAAAAAAAGCCCAACATGGATCTGGATGAATCTGGTAAAATACCTCCCACCACATAACTCTAAAATTTTGCCTTTGCTTTTGAGGTTTCGAAAATAAGAAGTACTGTAGCATGTAAAGCAACTTTCTCCAAAGTGCAGAGTGAAGTTAGCTCCAGGTGTACAAATCAAGCCCAGTGCAACTGAGCCCCCAGCTAATTTGGCAGTGTGACATTTTATACTGATACAGAGGCTTACACCTCCTTCATAGCCAGCCTGCAATTTCTCTGCATGGCTTCTTGCTGCCTTGCAGCATTTGAAGGGCCAGGGAAGCAGCAGGGACTGGGAGAGTTCAACCACAGCTTTGGCCTCCTTAGGCTCAGTCTTCTTTCTGTCAAGGATAGCTTTCATTTGAAAATCCCTTCACAGGTTTCAAAAGGCAGAAACATCAAAATAAACTGCAGGCTGGGAATCCCTGTCCTGAATCTACTACACATCCATTTCTTCCAGGTGACATAATTTGCCATTTTAATCAAGTCTAATTTACAGATGCCTTGGCATAGGAAAAGATCATTTGTTAAAACATGGAATATACTGCCAAAATATATAAAATTGCAAATAATTACATACTGAACAGTACTCTGGCAATATAGATTTAAAGCTTAGCACCTAAATTTGGAAGTGCTGGAGCTAAACTTAAAATATCTACTACACTATCATTTCCCTAGGGAACATTTATTTTATTTTTATCATACGCATGAAACCATCTCTCAGAGAGTGAAAATACTGTTTGCTCACTCCACCTGCAGGATCTCAGGGGCAAACATTGCAGGTTTTATGTTTGGGCAGCCCTGGGACCTTTACGATTTGTGGATGTAGATGATGCCATAAAAATAAAAAGAAGTTGAAAAAAATTGTTGCAAAACATACAGAGAAATTTGCGAAAATTATAATGAAGGGTGTTGGCATGAAATTTCATGAATAAAGTATTAGAGCTTCAGAGCCATCTCAGAAATAGAATCTTCACTGTATTTCTTCATATAGACACAATGTATGAGACTCAGTAGTCAGCAGCAACTACGTCAGTAGAAAGTTCATTGCCATACTAATGTCTCCTACAGAAGTGACAACTAATGAGAACAAGCCCTTCATGTACAGGTTGTCTGGGATTCAGTTCCATGGAAAAGGAACATTCAGTGCTGTGATGCACATTTCTGAGTTGATTGGCACACGTATTCTGGTCATGAGGCATTACTTAAGATGGTTCTGAGAAAGACATATAAATACCCTATTTACTTTGATATAAATTATCCCCATGTTTCCCATGTAACAGAACTCTTTCCTTGATTTGTTCTTCCCAGAAGAGTGAATACATCCACCACACTATCAGCTTACCACACATATCTCCCTCCCATAACTGTGCAGGTTTAAAAAACTTGCATTTTGAATTTGTATATGTTTGTTCATCTGACAAGGAGGTGTTACTAACATTTTACTTGTCTTTATGGAAAAAAAGTACTTAAAGGAGTGTTAATGATTGAAGTGCTTTCTAAATTCTCCAAATATGGAAACATAAAGATATGAGACATAGGCATGTGTTCATAGGGACACATTTGCAAACCAAAGACACTGAGCAATCCAGCATTCATCTGCATGGGGGAGAATATATTATACCAGTAAATATGTGTCATCAAAGGAAGAATAATTATTATGCATATATTTACCATGTTCTTTGGGTAATTACATCAGGATGAGATTAAGGGTTTTGTCTATGAAAAAGGCACACATTATTTTGTGAGCAGTCCTTTTGCAAGAAGCAATCTGCCTTTCAGGTTAAAAAAATAATGAGGGGTGGTCATAACAGTATTGTGTGGCATTTTTTTCTGCTTTGATTTTATTTTTAAAGGCAAGTTATAAACAGTAGAGCTGTATTTTTAGAAATAGAAAAGAGCCTGCTTAGTCAAGGTGCTGATGAAAGAATTAGTTGGTTTTTTTTAAAAAAAACTTGTCTTTGTTTTGAAGACCATAAGGACCATGTTTTTCTTCCTCTTGAAGCTACCAGCAAGAAGCATAAAGTTCATTTGGACCAGACCTGTTCTGTTATGAGGCTTTTTTGAATGAATAAGTTGGTGGGTGCCAATATGACCTACAATCAGCCAGTCTCTCTTTGTAGTGTATATCAGAGTAAATGGAACATTTTAAGAAAAAAGGCAGCATCTCTAGTCAGAGGAGCTGGATTTCTGCATAGAAAATACCACATACAACACCAATGATAACAAAAGAACAAGGTACAAAGAATTATGTTGGGAATCATTAATTCTGTTGTCTGTATGCTGTGGCTGCATTTAATCACCTTCTAAATTAAAAATGTTGCTGCATATTAGCACAAGTAGCACAGTGTTGCATAAAAGAAAATGTCAAGAAAAGAGAAAATTTCATTCATTTTAAAATTATACAGAACAGTTTCACATCTAGCTTAAGCCAAATATAATAAAAAAAGTTCCTTTTTTTATTATATTTGGCTTAAGCTAGATGTTGTGGTTTATGACATTAAAAAAGGTTTATGTATCACAGAATTGTCTACAATTAAGGGCTTACATTTATCTTTACCAGCAGGAACATTGCGAACTATTGAACACTCAGGCTGCAATTAACTTTCCCCACACATTACCTGGTCTGTGCTATTGGCATCACTTCTAAGCAGAAGCCCAGCTAATAAAAGTCAAGGGTTTTGTCAGAACTGCAACAACATATTTCTAATTACCTGAGACAAATTTAGAAACACCTGTCAGGTGATTATGCCTATGATGTCCTCCAGGGTCATTGATGGAAAATAGCTTGTAGAGCTCCTGTGATGTCCTGAAATCAGGCTGTAGCGTTGTGATAAAGGCTTTCTTTTCTGCCTGATCAAAATTGGAATCTGTATATTTCACAGTATTCAATCCTGCCTTTATGTTGGAAATAAATCACACCCACTGGGAAGACTTATTTCCTTTTGGCAAAACATAGCCCTTGTTACGACTTCTTGTATTTGATCTGAGTTTTGAAATGTCAAATTGACCACTATTGCCAGAATCACAGACTGTACTGAACCGTGTGTATCCTGTGAGAAAAACTGTGTGATTTTAGGTCCAAGGTGCACTGAGTGAGCAGTGTAAATTTCCCCTCACAAGCACAGCAGTACTCAGAAGTTTTAGACTGAGAGTTCCCCAGTTAAATCCAGTCCTGCCTTGTATACTACTGCAGGACATGAAGAGGTCACTCCAGCATTTTTGTTGCAAGAACAGTTCATGTATTTATTTTTCATTTCCAAGGTGCTTTGTGACATTTAACAGAAAGATGAGCCTAGGGATCATGCTGTAGCACCCACACAGACACCAGTAGATGGTGGAAATATGGGCAGATACAATCCCTTCAGATATGCTTCCTTTTTCTCTCTTCTTCAACCCTGTTATCTTGCAAATGTGACCAGGGCTGGTCTAACAGAGCTCAGTCAGGGTGAAGGGCATTAGCTGCAGGGTGGACAGTGAAACATAAAGCACAGGATCCTGACTCATCATCTTCAGACCTGTGCAGGTCTCTAAGCTGCTTCTCATTCTGTTTTTCCTTCCAAATTATCCATCATGTCAGGACATCTATCCCAATAACTGTCCAGCCACTGCTGCAGTCTCCCTGTATAACTAGTAAGAAGCTGACAGTTTGCTTATTGAGCAGCTTCTGCAAGCAACCACAAAAGGAGGCATGGAGAAACAACTGGGACTTGGTCTGAGGTCTAGAAAATCCAGAAGAATTACAGTTTTTGTTATCTGTGCCCTTCAAATGGAGTGTGAAATTATTGCAAAAAATTAATAATAATGATTTTAAAATTTATCTGATAGCTACATTCAGTGCCCTTTTAAACTACACAATGAGGCCAAGTAGCACTGCTGAAGAAATCTCAGAGATACTAACAGAAATCTCTGTTCAGTTCAGTGGAAGATTAGGGCAGAGTTAAGTAAATTTTCAGCATTCAACAAATCACACTATGTAATAATTAAAAGACATAGATATAAAACCTGGAATATCAGAGGATCTTGTCACTTAGACTGCTCTAGGAGGCATCACATTATTTGCTTATGGTAGTGAAATATCTAAGATATTTCCATAATTTTTGGCTTGTTGCTGCTACAAGTATTTTTTTAAGCATTAGTGCATATGTAGCATGTATAGCATGTAAAAATTAGCCCAAGGATCCTTTAGAAGCTTTATAGGTAAAAAGACAAACTGATAACATCTGATCTAGGAAGATCCTGTAAAAAAGGTATGGTATTTCCTTCTTCTCAAAGCAGTATTATACCCAAAACTGCTCTCCTAGGGGCCTGAACAGTGAATGCTGCGAGGCCATCTGACATGGAGTACAGAAAGGTCATATGCTAAACAGAGAGGGTATCACAGGTGGCTGGAGTTGATCCTACACAACGTTCTTTTCCTTTGCAAATTAACATGTTTACCTAGGCCAGTGCCAACCATAAATTTGTAACTTCTTTTGAGTAGAAATTAAACCGTTGCTACCAGGTACTTAAAAACACCAATGCATTATAAACAATATTAATTGAGTACACAGAAAGAAAAAGGGTGCTTTACCTGCTCTGCTCATTTTGCTGAGCTACAGAAGTGGCAGCCCTAAAGAGCAGGAGAGGAACCTTGTCCCTCTGTGCAGAGAAAGGCTGGAGACATGTGGAACCCCTTGCAAATTTTCAGCTTAAATATTAAGTGCTATATTGTAAGGCCAGTTACTTTTCATCACTTCTAATCACCATGAATGAAGGGGTTATACAGTTGTCATTAGCCTATGTCCCCTGGAGGAGCACATCAAGCCCAGCTCCCTTCCAGCTCCCAAATGGCAGCAGAATTGTAGCTGCTGTTCACCTTGGACTTGGGCTCTACTCAGCCAGCATCACCCAGGCAAGTTGTTTCTTCACCCTCCTTTATTTATTTCTAGATGCCCTTTAGTGACTGGGTAACCACCTTAGACAGAGATAACAAGTTCTCTCAAATGGAGATCTCTGTGAGAAGCCAAAAAACACCTTGGAAGAAGCCTCTGCCCAAATCAAAAATAATGTCTCCTGTTGAAAAGCACAGATTGTACTGGGGAGTAGAATCCACTGGAAACTGCTAGGCAAAAGGTTGTAGCTCCCTCAAATACTCAGAAGGCCTGAAAAATCCAGCAAGAAAATTAGGGGAACCTGACTGTAAACAAATCCTGCAGCATAACTAGCAAAGAGAATTTGAGGAGTGCATAGGCAGGAAAAGCGCTTAAAGCCAAAAGCAAAGAAACTGTTTCCTGCTGTTGTATTCTTGCTGCCTTTAGGAAATAGGGTTGTGTGCACATTTTGAGCATTATATCAAAGCAGAAAGCGACTCCATCAGCGGCTTCCTCTCTCATAACTCAGCTCACTCTGAAGGCCAGGGTTTCTGAACAGCTGGGTCAAAAAGGGGCACTTGTCCTTAATGTCTTGCACTTTCCTTCCTGTAATTCTCCTCTAATCCTGTTAATAGTTATTTTATTATCACAGTTCTACGAATTAATTTAGAGATACATATCTCTGTTCTTGTTAAGAAATAGGCTTCAGGACTGAGGACATAAATGAGAAACATACTAGGAAACACAGACTTCTCTGATTTTGTTTTTCTAAAGTGAAATAGATAATTTATGGTATAAATTATCATTCACCATACTTTTCTCACATAAAAAGAATTGAATGTATCTCCTGCTAGGCTAAATAATATGTTTCCTTTAGAGATTTTCTGAGCTGTCAAGAACAAAGGCATTTCAAAATTAATAGAATAATCGAACTGTTACCTGGCACCTGTTCTATGTGATGTTAAATTTGTTTTCCTTTCACTTGTATTAACTAGAACATGTCTGACCAAATGAAGTGTTCCATGGGAAAGATACAGAAAACCAGCTCCATGTGTGCCCTTGAATAAAAAACTAAATTTGGTTTATCAGCAGTTATAGGGAAAATGCTTGGACTCGTTCTGATTCTATTCCTATGAGTATAGCCTCTTGGGATGCACAAAGGAGACGATGCTCCCCAGCATTGTGACTCACTTAGCTCTTGAGGAAATCCACCTGAAAGCAAATATTATGTGGGGATTTGTGTGAGAACGCTCCTCATCCACTTCTGCTTCCACCAACACATGTACCTACCACCAGGGAAGAATTCTGTGCTGGTCTCACACGTGACAAGAAATTCTAGCCCAGGCCTTTGGGGACATTGTCACACTGACTAGGGAAGGTGGAAGCTTTTTAACATTCATGCTAACTAGATGCAGCCTTAGATGGTGATTCCCAATGCATACCGAGGTTTTCAACATCTCCTTTTCCCAGGTGGAGATCTCTGCTTCTGCACTGCCACCCATCAGCAACCTGCATGCATGGGAAATATGGCTGGCACTACTCTGGCAGCAACAAAATTATCACAGTGAAGGGTTTGTCATGACTGGAAAGGAGTCAGTGGGGGAATAACATTGTCAGGTGCATGCAGAGAGCAGCTAAGCATTTGCAGGTCTGGGGAAACAATGCTGTAATGACAAAACAATGAACTGAAGTGATGTACCAACTATAACTGTGAGTGTCACACGCCAAGCAGAGACACAAAGCCAGACTGAGCAGCTCCTCTGTGGATGGTTAAGTGGAAGTAACTGTCACTGAACTCCAGCTCCTCATATAAGATCCAGACACATTGTCATCCTTAATACTCGAGGAGGACATGATCCATGGACTCCCTGCCACAAGTGGCTCACTGTAGCTCACTGTCCTCCTTGAGCAACATCCACACAGGGCACCATGGTAGCCCAAAGGAACAAATATTCTTTTGTGTGGTTAATTAAGTCAAAAATATTGAAAATAATGTGATGACAGTCCACAACAAGATTTTTATGCAACATGAAACTGAGAGTATGCATTGCATGCCTTGGGATGTAGCAGGTGAGCTATACATGGACATCTGTTTGCTGTTTGAATGTCTAGATGTACCAACAGAAGATATTTTCTGAGTACAGACAGGTGCCAGATACTAGCATGGGCTTTTCTAAAGAAATTACACAATAAGGTTACGTTGAGCTGCTTGAAGGAGACACTGGCCTCCTCAAGCAGAAATCCTTTCAGAGGCCCCCAGTGTCACAGCACATCTTTGTGCAGTGGCCCATGAGCTGGCCCGTGACCTGGTATGTCTGAGTCAATGTGACTGCTAAAGCCTGACATGGGGAGAGCTTTTTGTGTTTCATGAGAAGGTGAACAAAGGTGACACAGTTTTTGAAAAACTAGTGACATTTCTAAAAGGTAGTTCCTAACCCTTGGACATTTATTGAGGCACAGAATAATGCTCATTTGTATTAAACAAAATTGAAATAGATATATGCAAGGTGAAAGCATGTGACTGACAGTTTCTGCTTAAAGGAGACTTCACTGAAAGAACCTTAACCTTATCAATTCACTTCCCCCTCCTTATCTTCACCCCAAGTAACCCAAGTGTGCCACCCTACACGCACATTGTAAATTATGGCTTTGATTTATTGATAATCTCAGCAGCTCAAGGCAGCAAACCCAGTTCAGCTGTCCAGTTAAAGGGATTTTATAGCTGCTGCATACCTCTGAAGGCAGCAGTGTGTGCCACTATATCAACCTTTGTCAATTTCACCAGGCTTTTTGAGAGAACAAAAAGGATGCCATTGCTTTACTCTTAACCTTTGGTGTTTTCAAGAGCCTTTTGTAATTCTGAAACTGTGCCCAAATTCTTTAGGTTTAATGCAGAATTTATTACCCATCTTCATTGTTTGGGATCTATTGTGCATTTTATTAAAATCCACAGTTTGAAACAGCCACGTGTGTATAAATCAAACCATATAAATAAACCACCTTGTACCAGACGAACATAATATTTAGGGTTTGTTGACAAGGGAAAATGTTCCAAATGGGAATGTCAACTGGAAATGGAGTGGCTAATATACCTTTAGTGCTTGAATGAATTCTCCTATTCTGTGCTGAATGCTTCCTTGTGCCTCAGTTTAGTTCTTTTGAAAGCCAAGAAAGATAAATCATATAAAAGCCCTCAGGGGATACAAAGATTTTTTCCAGACTGACCTTGAGCTAGTGGGAGCATGGAATAGGCAGGGTGTGGAATAGCTGTTCTGTTACAGCCCTTCCAGGTTGTTTCCTCCAGATTTACTGTTGGCACATGCTTCACTTCCCAAACACCTGTTTGTCCCTACCTGGTAGCTCTGCGTGATCCTTTCTTGTGAAACTGATTTTCTTCTATGACATTGAATGCACAGGCACCACCTGTGTCTCCTTAAACATCCAGTCACCAAGAGCAGGGAGCTAAAAAGCAAGGACAAGTAAACCGGCGAGTATACATCTGAATCATCCAGGTGAAACAGATAATTCGTACTCAACTTTTAAAGAATTAATTCAGTCAGTTGCAATAATGCTAATGCAACTTTAGATTAGGACATTTTGTTATAGGTTTACAGGACAAGCTTGATCTTGACCAAACGTGACGTGGGTGATATTCTTGGCCATATGTGATGATTCCTAAAAATTCCATCAAAATAGTGGATGTGAGTTGCACATGGAAGCTCCTTTATTGCCAATTTAAATATGACTGCCTTTAAATTTGGTCTCTGTGTTCTCATGGAATTTGCCATACTTATGCTGCAGAAGCCAACTGTCAAGGGGGAACAAACCCTGTTCCTTTCAGGAGGAAAACAGTAAATTTAGTCCCTGTAGAGATATGAAAAGAGAAAATTGGGCTGGACATTCGCTTTTTCCGTGCAGGAATGCCACAGTATCATTTGAGGGATGCCCTGCATCAACTGAACTGGGGTTACACAAAAAACAGTTTACAGCTGTCAGTGTTCTCTGCCACCAAAGCTGCTTTCAGACTGTATACAAACCACTTCCCTGTGTCTGTAGGGGAAAGATGCCTTGAATGGTCACTCAGAAAAACTTATGTGACTAGCAGTGCCTGCTACAGCTCTGCTGCTACAGCACTTTCGTGCTTGTTAAAGGAATGGCAAAGAAATGCAGGAACTTCTGCTATGTGCTGAAGCCCATTTCCATTTTTTAAAGCCAGAAATCTGGATTTAGACGCCAGTCTCCAGAAGCTGCTAAGAACAAAACAAAGCAGTTGGGGAATTGCTCCTCTTGTTTCAGGCGAGAAGTTGTAGCAGACTTTGGCTCTTTACTTGAAAAAGCATGAAAATTATGCTAAAATTTTCCTCTTTCTAGTGCTGCAGCCTCTGCTCCCATGCCTCCTCATGCAGCTGAACCATAAGGTAGTAATGAAAAGCATCTTTTTACTCTGTCAATACCATTGTTTATTTTATCTCTGCAGCTCACACGAGGTCTTTGAATTAAATGAGAAAAGAGCCTCGCTGTTATCAGCACAGGGCAGAAGCAGATGGGAAACTTGTGGTATTGCTCTGACTAATGCTGTGTCTTTGTGCAGCTGGAGTATGATGCGGGGAGGTGCTGGATGCCTTCATCACCCCTTCAACTCATCCAAAAAAAGAAAACTAACTTCAAAGCATTCCTCATTTCCCTGGAGTTGTTCAGCACTCCAGATTACTCGGCCATGGCTGGACAGTCTGGCTTCTGATGGTGACCTTTGCCTCCATGCTTTCAGTGAGATGGACTTGGACATTTTAGCCAGTAGCTAAAAACACTGGAGATTTCTGTCGGCTCAGCTCAGCAGCTGCCACAGACGCATGAGTTTGCATCTCACTCACTGGCTTCTCCTAGCCCAAGTTCAAGCATTTAGAGCTTGAGCAGGAGAAACAGAAAGGGTAATACCACAGGCTCTCCACCAGCTTCTGCCCTGGCAGATAAGAAAAGCACTTTTCTAAAGTGGTCTGAGGCAATGTCATGACTCAGTTCAAAGCTGCAAAGCCAAAATAAGCTACAGCATTCCTAGAAAAAAAAGTCTTTATAGAACCTCCATAAGAACAAAAATAATTAAGCACTTGAACATAATAATAATCTAATATTATTATTACTACAGTGACTATTGTTGTTTGGTATTGAGCCTGTACTCCACAGACTTCCTCTAGGACTGGAGCTGTTATGCTGGGCACTGGATATGTGTGAAATGAAGAGACAGGCTATGCTTTTAAAAGGCTCCCAGTTTAAGCAGCAGAGTGGAAAGAAGGGGGAAAAAAAAGAGATAGAGGAAGGTACCAATGAAATGCAGATCTTTCAGGACTCATGTGTGAATGAGTAAGGACACTCCTGGGCATCCACTGAACAAAGTAGGGCACAGCATCCTCACATCATAAGAAATTCTTCTCTAGTCAATGTTTTTATTTCTCATAAGCCAAATATAGCAACTGGGATTTCTGACCCAAAATGCAAACGGGACTGTAGCTCACAGATTATGCTAACTTTCCACAGGAATCAGAATCCTGGTTGCTTTTATCCAAACAGGGCTGCATTATCACTCCCTGCTTCACTCCACTTTTGCTATCTTTGCAGCACATAATTTCTTTCATTGTCTGAACATTGCCTCTCTTGGAGAGACAGCATCCATTTGGAGGGGAAGAGACAAATGCTGAAAAAACCCCCAAAACCAACAACCAGAGAAACAGCAGCTGTTTGTTTTTACCTAGACTCTAGCAGCATTTGCAGAAATCCCTGCAGAAATGGCTGAGTAGGCTTGAAACAGACAGAGCAGTCCAAGGAGAATGGACTTTGTCACCTTGTCTTGCCATTTATGACAAGCCAAGGATGCATGCTCCAGGGGAAGACAAATTTTGCATGGCTGTGCACAGAGAAGGCAGCCTCTAGTAGCTAGAATTACAGTGAAAGGACTTTTGCAGTCTTGCAGGATAAACTACATCTCATACTGCTTCATACAGTGTCTCAGTGCTTAATTTGTTCCCGTTGTTCGTCTGGCCACTGCCACATGGGAAGCTGGGTTTTGTTAGCATTTAACATTTAACTATATGGAGATTACAGCAAGAAAAGAGAAAGACTCAATGAAAGATTACTCTTAGAGCTATGACAAAAAATTATTTTTCCTCCTAAAATTAGTATTTCTCAGCCTATTTAGAAGCCAGAACACTTTTAATCCTCTAATGAAAACCAGTCCAAAATCACTCTTATAGCACACCAGAAAAGAAATACATAGTGTCATCTTGGTCATAGTTCATAAAATCCTTTGCAAGGTGGCAGGGACCAACGAGCAAGTCTGGAGATCATTATGAGGGGCCCAAGATCCAAAACCATGCTTTTCTGGCTACCAGGTGTCACAGACAGCTGGAAGGAAGCAAATGTGTTCTACCTGTGGCTGAGGTAATGTGTATTGCTGCAATCACCAGGCAGAACACATGTAGATGTTTGTTTTTTCTTGGAGGCTGGAAGTGTTTTTCATTTTTGTTTTTAAACTCTTCTTTCTCTCATCCACCTTCAGGTATCTCCATGCCTGTACCCGTCTTTGGACTACAAGATGACTCCAAAGTATTTAAGAAAGACATGTTTAAGAAAGACATCTGCTTACTTGCAGATGAAAATTTTGTTCTAGTAGGCTCTTTTGTGGCATTCTTCATCCCTTTAACCATCATGGTAGTCACTTACTTTTTAACTATCAAGTCGCTGCAGAAGGAAGCAATGCTATGTGTGAATGACATTGGCCCTAAGACCAAGTTTACTTCATTCAGCTTCCTCCCTCAGAGTTCCCTGTCATCAGAGAAACTCTTTCAGCGCTCCTTGAACAGAGACACGGGGACTTCAGGGAGGAGAACCATGCAATCCATCAGTAATGAGCAGAAGGCTTCCAAGGTCCTTGGCATTGTCTTCTTTCTCTTTGTTGTGATGTGGTGCCCGTTTTTCATCACCAATGTGATGGCTGTTATTTGCAAGGAGTCATGCAAAGAAGAGGTCCTTGGAGGACTCCTTAACATATTTGTTTGGATTGGCTACCTTTCTTCAGCTGTCAACCCACTCGTGTATACGTTGTTCAACAAAACCTACCGCTCAGCTTTCTCTCGCTACATCCAGTGTCGCTACAAGGAGGAGAAGAAACCTTTCCAGCTGATTTTAGTGAACACTATCCCAGCACTTGCATATGACTCCAGACAGCTCCAGCTAGCACAAATGAAGAGTTTGAAAAAAGAGGCGAAAATGATGGCCAAGGATTACTCGACGGTCACGATAGGAACGCATCGTTTAGATGGTACGGCCAAGGGAAATACTGGCCCAGGGAACGAGAAGGTTAGTGGTGTGTGATGGTCAGCAGCTGCCATGACAACCACCCCGTGTGTGCTGAAAATTCCACCTGCTGTGAGAAACTCTGATAGCTTAGGAAAATCAGCTGTGTTCAAGAGCCCTTCCAACAACATCATATACTCCTCACATTATCCTGTGGATGAAAAGCAGGGTTGAAAGGGTATCAAAATGTGCAATTTTTTTTCATACAGTACGTTGGCTGTTTTAAGCACAGGCTTTATTAAACTTATTTTTTTAATATTCTAAAGGATATATTTCTTAAAGAAAAAAATGCAATTTCTGGTATTATAACATGGGCTGTGAAAAAACCTACGCATTTCTTTTCTCTTTGCAAATGAAAGCTAAGCTGTCCTTTGATGTTCTTGCAGAATAGGCTCCAGCTAGTTTGTCTTGCTACAATTGAGTTCTGTTATCATTAACTGAATGAGCACTTTACAGAATTTTAAATAAAATGATGATTCATTTGCTAATATATATTTAAAATAAATCTAAAAGTATTTAAAAATCTATTAAAACTGCTATAGATTAATTATATGAACATTTTGTTAACTGTTTTTATGCTATTTTTTCTTCCTTAGTAACCATCCTGAAATGTCCCTGGACTTTTCTGCCATTTGTTCTGTATTTCAAATAAGCAATCTTCAAAGGTAAATTATACTTGAATAATCCTCTGTTTCCACCACCACTTGTAATCTTTATTTCAGGACTTGTATTTTATTTGCATTCAAAAATTTCATGTGTTCAGCTTAAAAATGGAAAGTAATGTTTTCAAAATGATTGGTCTTAATTCCCTGCTCCCTCCCACCGGTGTTGACAGGAAGGTGAAGTGAGAGAAAAGTGGAAAACCAGGCACAACATTGCCAAATAATTTCAGCACCACTTCCAGATTCATTACTCTGTTCAATTCCAACAAAGTCTGATTTAACTAATGTCAGAGGAAACTCTGCATGAGTAAAGTCTTCAGTAAAAGGTTGAAGTAGATCTGCTCTCATCATTTCTCTTCGGTTAAAAAAGGCCATTTTGAAGAATGTTCTAGTTTTGGTTTAGGGCTTGTAAAGCCAGAATTTTTAGAAAACTGTTAGTTGCTAAAAACTGTTTCTCCTTGTTTCACTGTATTGCTGTTAAGGCAGATTGCTCAGGAATGGTCAGAAGATTGCACTACTAGGACTCAGCCTTAATGAAATATGTATGGGCAAATGGGGCTCACTTGAAAAATAACAGGACCTGTAAACAACACTGCATTTCACCTGCATGGATGCAAGGGCAGAATACATTGCATAAAGAACACAAAATACATTGCTTGACAGACATGCCTAGTCATGAAACTCTTTTCATGACATCATAACCGATGTCACTGAGGGCAGTGGGACTTTGCTGAAGAGGGGAAATATAAATGCTGCACTCACATGCAAAGTTTAAATCAAATAATTTGATTCATTCCATGAATTTTCCAGCCATAATCTCATCAAAATCAGGATGTATTCCAGTTTTTGTGGAAAAAAACCACTGTCCATCCAGAAGCAAAACTCCAATGCCTTCATCTGTCCTTCTATTGAAGTTGTTCAGTTTTTACAGAGCAATTAAATTTCCACTAAGTCAAAGAAGGGGAGAGACAGAGAGAGAAAGTGAACCTTTTTCTAGCTTACCAGGTGGGAGTCTTTGGAAGAAGAAGGCCTTTAGCTTAAGATACTGATCTATGGCAGACAAGCACTTAAAAGCTGGCTGGGTATTTGGCTGATTTCCAAGAAACTGCTTTATTGTCATATACATGGTATAACTAAATCTGCTAGTTTTATGAGCCCTTTCCTCTGACATGGGATAGGTAGGAGCCACTGTGCACCGGTCACACAGAAGCTCTGCATGTACATGATGACACTGACTCACCCCACAGACCTCAACCTCCATGTCTGGGACAAAGTGTCATGCTGTAGCCCCATTCGCAGTGATGATGCCATGCACGTCATCTATAACCTCACAGACATTCATGGGCTTCCCCCCAAAACTGGTCATTTAGGATGAAATGATAAATCAAGTGGAATAAATGCTGTGCTCACCAGGTGCTTTATATGGTCTCTCTGTCTCTGGGTACATTTGATCACCTCAGTCAAACTGAACAGCTTCAGCAGAAGCAAAAATGAACTCACTGCTTCTACCTCCCTATGTACACATCCCACTCCTACCCAGCACTGTGTGAGGGGTGCCACTGGCAAAGAAGGCGTTCCAGGGGAATTGCTAAATGCAGCTGAGTATGAGGACTACCATAGTAGTAGCTGGGAGCAGTGACTTTCCACTCCTTCCTGTCAAATTTGATATTGACCCTAAACAATGCCCATCTTGTAGCCCACAGGCCAGATGTCTCCACTCCACAACTGGGGTGATGGTTTTGAGGATTTGCCCTTGGAAAAAGGTATCTCAGGGAATAAGCAGGCAGTAATAAAAGCAAAGGTGTTTTTGAGAAGAGGTCTGAGGCTCTAGATCTGCTACCAAACCAGATTGCCTTCATATGATGAATATTGACAGGGGAATGGAGGTCTCTAAACCTGCATGTGAGGGGAAAGAAAACAAAGAGACTTCCACCAGGGGAGGGAATCACCTTTTTTTTTTTTGCCATTTATGACCTGATGCAAGTTTCTCTGGCCTTGCAGACGAAAACAGTAGGTGGCACAGACAGCTTGGATCTTATTGCCCATTTGTGCCAGGGAGCAGAGCCCACCTGCATCCTGTATGTTGTATATGGCACCCTGCACTTCTCCGGAGCTCTCAATTCCTCCCAAATCTCCTGAAGGTCCAATTGCTGCTCTGCACAGTCTCCTTCACCAGCTCACAGCTGATAAACTGTTACTGAAGATTTCACATTCAGTGCTTATGCTCTCCACTTACCATCTGCATTTTGCCCACGTGGCAGAGCAGATCAGCCCTCTGTTTCTCTTTAATTTCCCTTCCTGTTCTTCATTCACAATGTCAAATTGCTCAGGTTGCAAGTACTGACAGGGAATGTTTCACTACAATCACAGAGGGTTTCAATTACTGGCTTGAAGTTTTGTTACAAGGTGACTCTGAACATTTTTTTTTCCAGCTTATTTTAAAATAAAACCTATGTTTTGGACATAAGAGACTTAACAGCATTTCATTAATTGACAGCTGGAGCGAACATAACACTGAGTTTTTGCTTAGAAGCAGGGAAAACTGATGCCTGACATTTTGATTCTGTAGCATTCAGGTGATTTTATTGAGTGATCAGCAGCTTTTGCCTAAGTAGCCTCTCAAGGCCAAGAATGAACAGCAAAGACCAATATCTCCAGCTCTTTATGGACATTTTTGACAGCTTAGAAAGGTCTGATTCTGCCACCCTGCATCAAAATATTAATAGATTTTTGTGCAGTTTGCCTTAGTGAGGATGACAGAGTCAGGATATGAATTTGTTCTAGCCACCATGCCAAATCTGCTAGGGTTGTTCATCAGTAGATAGCAATTAATGGTCTCATTACACTGCAGACGGATTACAAAGTTTGGCTGTTTTAAGCTAGGATTTACAGCACTTGGGCCATGCTTGAAATGAACACCACAGTTTACTATGACCAGCTTCAGAGCAGCATCTCCATCTTCCAAAAAACTGTGTTTTCATTATGCATCAGAATGGAATGGAATTTTTTGGAATCTTTCAGGTTAAAAAAAAAAAGAAAAGACATTCATACAGACTGGTTCAGAGGTTAGGGCCTTCCCCTACTTCACAGGAAAAGCATGCTGAGTCAGTCTGTCATATCTGCATCCAAAAAAACCACTTCCTCTGAAAAAACTTTTCAGCATCAGTTTTTCAAGTAGATTGACATTTTATTCCTGTTAAGACTGCATCTGAAAAATGTCCAAAGACATGAAGCTCACCATGTATCTCCTAAGCTGGTGTGCATCCTTTTTACACTTCAGGGTAAAAATTCCTATGTATCTATCCCATCCAGTCAACCATGCACTGTACTTATGTAATTATTGCCAGATGGTGAGATGCATTCTATTTTGAATACCTAAATGTTTGCTTATGTAAATACATAGAGAAAAAAATTTGTTGTATTTTGTAATGTTAATGTAAAATGGTGTTTCAATGCTTTACCGTTTTGTCTGATCGCACTGCTAGTAAAGCAGATTAAAATATTCAAATGCAATCAGTTGTTTTATAAACTGGAGGTTTGTCTTAAATAGCTAATTTGGTTTGGTTTTATTTCTCCCATAAATATTCGTACAATGTCTGCTTAAGGCTAAAGTAATTTTAAATATTTTGCTGGAGAAAAAGAAAGAGCATGCTGCAGAATTTAACTATCTCAGTAAACTGGTGCAAAATAAGCCATTGTAATAATTCGCTTTTTCTAAGGACAGCAATCCTTCTACTGAAGAGGTACTCTTTGGGTAAGTACATACAGCTTAGTAATTTTCAGTCTCAGAAACAGTGTATTTGCAATAGTAGAAAGCCTGTTACATTAATTTCACTAAGAAGTAGAACTATAAGATTAAAATTAATAAGCTATATTGGTTAGCTTGGTAAGGTTTCACAAGTGAGGAAGCTACAGGAGTGGGTTGTGTTTGTGACCCACAATGGAGCAGTTCGTGAAGAACTGCAGCCCGAGGAAGGGATGCATGTTGGAGATGTTCATGGACGACTGTCTTCAGAGGGAGACAGTCAAGCTGCAGCAGGGGAAGAGTGTGAGGAATCCTCTCCCTGAGGCGGAAGGAACAGCACAAACCATGTGTAATCACTGTCCACAGTTCCCATTCCCCATCCCTCTGTGCCACTGTGGGGGGAGAGGTAGAGAAAAATCAAGAGTGAAGTTCAGCCCAGGAAGAAGGGAGAGGGGTGGAGGGGTGAAGCTGTTTTAAGATTTAGCTTTTATATCTCATTAGACTACTCTGATTTAATTGACAATAAATTAAACTAATTTCCCTAAGCCAAGTCTGTTTTGCCCATGACAGTAATTGGTGAGTGATGTTTTCCTCCCCTTATCTCGACCCACGAAGTTTTCCTTGTGTTTCCTCTGCCCTGCCTGGCTGAGGAGAGCAGGGGGAGTGTGGTGGGCACCTGGTGCCAGAGCAGCACAAACAGCATGGCACCGCTACAGAGACAGAAACAACCCGCGGGTCACAGAGTCACAGTGCCATCTATTGTCGGTATTTTCTTTCACAGAGAGCACTGAAATAAGAACCCCAAGTGGATTTTAATAGTTTTCATTTTCCCTGTCTTAAAACCAAAATAAATTTATTCCTCCAACTGATCTTACAGCACACAAGCTCTTGTTTGCAATGCCAATGCATATCAAAGTAGTATAGCTGTTAATAAGTTACCCCTTCAAAACCTTGCTCTAATCTTAAGATTTCATTGAGCTTATAGTGTGTAGAAAAAACACACAAAGCTATATTTTTCAGAAGCTAACAGACACAGGGAATCAGATTGTTTTAGCTGCAAATATGTGACATACTACATATGATGGTATAGTGAAATGTAGCAGATAAGATCCCTGAACTGCACATCCATGCAGTTTTACCTCAGTACTACTCAGTACATTTACTCACACCTCTCTATGTAGGCTCTAGCATATCATATTTTTTTATGTTCTTTGGAAAACTCCCTGCCAGATTTACCTGTTTCTACATCATTTTCACTGATCACTGAAAGAGAATACATTTAGTTTATCAATATGGCACTTCAAGACAAAAAAGCAAAGATGTTTGGAAAAGAAGACACTGAGTTCCATCTACTCTCTGAAGGGAGTCAGCATTGCATATGCATCAACATAGTCCCTTATGAAAGGCTCAAAAAAACCCAGAAGTTAGGACAGTTTCTTGTATTATCATCAGCTGTCACCATGAAGGCAGGACACCTGCCCTTCCATAAACATTTCTGCTAGTGCCTTTGCAATTGACATTTGAAAAAAAATCTCAAAGAGTTTATTTGCAAATTCTTAGGTCACAATTCACTGACAATACAAATATTAGCATTTTGTGAGTTTGCTTTTATTCTTCCTGTTACATGGTAAGTATCCTGTAGCAGCAGAAGAGCTTGTGAGTCTAAGAATCCTTAAACACTTCTTCACAGCTCTCAGGAACCCAGCAGTAAAAATTGTATTCCTGCAACCACACAACCTGCAGGAAATGGAAGCAAAGAAATCAGTAGACAAAATGATGGTTGCTGAGTTTCCAATCAAATTTACAACATGCTTGTTTTGTAAAGTCTCGGCTGCTGAATAATTTGAAATTACAAAGATGTCTGGGTGGCACATGTCTCTTTGCAGAAAAAACAAAACGTGCAAGTGAAAAAAAATGAATAACTTATTTTTTCATGGAGTCACTTAGATTGGGAACTGCTGGTGACTCCTAGTTAATTGTCCAGGCCTAAGCCAGTTGAGCCAGATCCTAGATGCAATAGAGAAAGAGAGGCAGCCTAAAATCAGCATTTTAAGCAAGTAGAAAGAATTACCCTTTGGAATTGCCTACTGAAGAACATCCCAGTCTTCAAATCCCACACGTATAAAATATCTCCATTCCCAACTAACAGCAGATGTAATGTGGCCATATAACTTTGCTTTTCAAAACTAAATTCTTGGGGCTTATGGGCCTAAGGCTAAGCCTGGAGAGAGGTCTAGGGAATATTTTTCCCCCTGTAAAGGGACTATTAACAGTCACATTGGGGATCCTTGAGGGGAAAGAGCTTCTTTGCTGCATGGGTCTTTTAAGGAACAACTATCTGGGACAAGGTGAAAAGATTCTGATTCAGATTCTTCTGATTTGCCCAAGAAGCCAGTGGCTGATGAAAGAGGAGCACACGTATCAAGTGAGGTTTCACCTTACAGATCTACACCTAAGGGTAAAAATGAAGCATGTTAAACAGATTACTGCAGTCACTGTCAGACTACATCCACTTTTATTTATTCTTACAACTGTTTTCAGGAAGAGACAACTGTTGCTTGGGATTTATTTGCTGATGGGCAACTGAGGTTCAGTGAGATAAAATCAGCAAAAGAAGCCACGAGGTAAGCTAGGAACAGAACCCAGAACTTAAAAGACATGGACAAAGCTCCCCTTCTTACAAAGCTCTACTTTTCAATGATGGTGAAAATAGATTTCAAAAGCACATCTGGAAATCTGCAGTTCTTATTGACCCATTTAAAAATTCTAGCAATGCACAGTTATTGCAATTGAGATTTATGTCTGAAGTGAGTCAGATTTACTTACTTTAGGTTTCTAGAACCAGCAAAAATATGGATCAAAAGTAGTTTATAAAGACACTTCCCAAGATGAAGCACAGCAGTTGTGAGACCCTGAATGACTCAAAGAAAGACAGATTATCCTAAAATTCCTCTTTGATACTTCCCATGGGAAAAAAAATCACAGCCATTTGGGAAGAAGCACACAGGACCTGAAAATCCATCCAAGGCAGGATACCTGCTTCAGAAATTTTTTTGAAAGAGATGGAATTATTCAGGGCCAAAGAAAGGCAGAAAATCAGGATTCAGAAGCAGACTAGTCCAACAGTTACTCCACCAAAATATTTGGAATTGCTGCCTATAACTATTCATAAAATAAAGACCGAAGTTTCCACACAAGCATAATCATCATGGCTGCATTCTGGAAGTCAATATTTCTGTTCTCCACATGAGAAGTGTAGAAATTATTTTTCCCCCTTCCTGTCTTTTGGACAGTGAACCCTTCAAGTGAGAAGATTTGCTTCAATAGGTTTTTCTACAGTGTTTTGCACTGTGGACCTGGTCACTGTCAATAGCAATAAGCTCTTTCCTTTTCTTTCAATAAGCTGTATTATCAATAGTGACCTATATTATCAATAGTCCCTTCCTCTACTGCAGCTTAGATTTTTTTTTCCCAGAACTCCAGAATATATTTCTGAAGTCTCTTCCCAAAGATTTATTATCCTTCTCTCTTTATCTTTGTTACTGCAGGAAGTAACATAAACTGGCTTTTTCTCACCTACATATCTCAGACGGCCCTCCATTTCATCACCCAGGTCACTAATAAAGACACTAAACAGTCCTGTCCATTGTATCAATCCCTGAGGGGTGTCACTCTGGCAGCTGGACTCTGGACTGCTGATCAATACTCCCTGACCCCAGCAATGAAGCCAATTTTCCACCCACCTTATTTCTCCAATCTTGTTTGAGGAGGCAAGGAGAACTATTAGAAGTTTTCCAAGCCCTTGCTAATGTATGCAACTTCCACTGCTCCTGCTTTGTCCCTTGATGCAGAATTCTCTTCAGTTGGTAGTGAGACAGGTCAGGTGTGTTGTGCTCTCAGTAAATCCATGTTGGCTATTCCTATTCACCTTCTTGTTCTCTGTATACCTGGAAATGGCTCCCAGGAGGAATTGTCCCATTACTTTCCTGAGAGTCGTGGTAAGGCTGACTTGCCCTTAGTTTTCTTGATCTTTTAGACTCTAATTTTGACACTTTTAGACACTAACAAACTAATCCCTATATTAGTGATTGAAAACTTGTTCACTTCAAGGTTTATTCCTTTTTTTTTAACTTTCAGACTTATCTTTCTTAAAATCAGATCAATCAAGCTTTTTGCCAATTGTCTTTGGGCAATATAAGCATCTACTTTTACTTTTTCATCTTAAATGATGTTTGGAATCTTCTGACCTTTTCATTGCCTGTACTCCCTCTAGGAATCATCTATATTATTGAAATATATTCTCTCTGCTGGGGATCAGGCCAGTTGTTCCAAAAGCCACGTAGGCATGTTACCATAGTCATCTTTGACAGCAATAAATCACTGTCTTTTCCTCAGTTTTTCTAAAAGCCATGCTCTTTAAAGTAATCTTTTATTGTAATTTTGCATGACTCTCTGTCTTACCTCATTATAGATAACAGATTTAAATAATCCTCACAGGAAGAATTTATGATACACATAAAAGCTTCATCTGCTACTTTGACCCTGGTTTTGATAAATGACTTCATGTCTGTGGCCTGAACTGTCCATCAGGACCAAGAAAGAAAGTCTACTGTACATGTATTACTTCAAGGCTCATGTAGGGATCAAGGCACGCCAGCTAGTGTTGCTCATCTTAACTTATTCCATAAGACCTAAACAAAAACCTGTCTCCCTTGGAATGACAACCACAAGCTTAAACAAATGGCCTCCACCTCTCCTTGCAGCTCCCATTAATAAGACAAGCCCTAATGTTCTACTGTATTATTTATTGGCTTAAATTGAATTTAAATTTGTCCTTTGGCATTTGATAAATCAGATCTTCATGATTACATTTCTGTCAGCCAATATCTTTCCTTAGCTGCAACTATACAGCAAAGTTTACTTGAATATCTGAATTCAAAATACCAGCCTCAAGGGTTCAGTAAATACATGAGATATTTAAAACTGTATGTGGAAAAATTTCTCAAACAGGCATACTCTTCATAGGTTCAAAATTAATCTGTACTAGAAATAAATAGAAAACAAAAGACATAATACAAATATGTGCAATTAATTTGCTATGAAAAAAGAAGACTTCTTCATTTTTAATTGTAACACATTAAGAGGAAAATACTTTCTGTTGGAATTACTAGCAGCATTTTCCTCATTGGATTTAATATCAGTTGTAATGTGCTTAATTTTCCATTTTTCTGAAGTGATAATAAAATATTATTAATGTTTCTTACATTACTGTAATAAAAGAAGCATGATTGGGTGGCGTTTTTTCTTTGGAAAAGTTGTAAGAGCTTTAACTGCTCCAGGGACAAAGAATTTTTCAAAAAACATTATTTTTTCTATTTTCTTATCACAAATTACTTGTTTCTGCAACTGCAAATCTTCCGTGTTTATGCTCTCCACAGCCTCTCTGCAAAGATGATTTATGAACGTTCTCAGCCTCACAGCAGCTCAGAGCTATTGAGGCCATTCCTGACCCCCAGTGCAGTGCTGCAGGAGCACCCATCCAAGATAAAGCCAAGTGAAAGAGGAGCCAGAGGAGCTATGTAACTGGGATTAGAGAGCAAGCATGACCAAAGGACAATGCTGTGTCCCCAAAAGACCTAGGGACTCAAATGACACACTAATGAACAGAAAGGAAATAATGAAATCAAGAATTAGAACAACGCAGAAAAAGGCCCTCAATGTACACAGATAAAGAAAGTGAGGATGTGTAGGAAAGAAAGAAAAGAAGCTCAGACCTAACTTCCATCTAGGAATAAAAGGTAAAAGATAGATGGATGTAGAAGGAAGGGGAACTAATCAATAAATATATCAATAAAAATACAGTTGTACAGAAAACTTTCCCTTTCCTTGTGCAAACCTTCTCCCATGAAAAGCTAAAGACTTGAAACAGCTTGCACCAATACAGCCACCATGAAATATACTGAGGGATGATCCTGTTGCCAGCATATATGTTTCTTGAAAATGACTGATAGCATGGCATAAAACAGTTTAAAATAACTTAGATAAATATCACATTAGAATTCTAAAAGAATTATAATCAATTGCTATAAAGAACATCAGATAAGTTCTTTACAGAAAAGAATAGCAAACAAATAATCTCTTGGCAAAGTCAACAGTGCAGTGTGAATTCAGAGCTCTGAATAACCAGTGATGATGTGATCACATACAAAAAATTGAGAAAAAATTACTGAAAAGCAGGAAGGAGGAAGTTAGTAACCATCATTCTTAATTCAGACTACCACAAAAAGTATTAGAACATTAGAAAAGTGAGTATCTTTTGTCAGATGCATGGCTGAGGGAAAGACTGTACTTACTGCAAAGAAAATGGGAAAGGAAAAATTTGGTGCCATAAGCTTAAAGACATACAGGTTGTTTGGCTGCAATGTAGAAGTTTCTTGCTGGAAGCTTCACAAAAAAATGTGTTTTGAGTGTTGAAGCTAGTGTAATGTTTCCCCAAGTACAGAATAGATGGTGAAAAGGCAAAAAACTTTCTGACAGAATGCAAAGGCTTTCTTACTGATACCAAGAGAAATTCTAGGTGATGATGTGAAATCATATCTCACCACTGGATGAGATCATCCAGTGATCTGAGTGGTCAGATGGTAAAAAACATTGATTGTGTACGGAGAACAGAGAGATAGTATGTTGGAACAGTATGTGCTGTACTGGAGTATAACAAAGCAAGAGTACATAAGCCAAAAGATTTCCCAAAGTGAGTATCTGTCATTCTTTTATTTTAATATCCCTATTTCTACTGGTTGCCCTGCTGTACCATAGCAGAAGCCTTTTAATGATGAAGGAAAGGAAGCCTGTTTCACATCCGGTATTTTTTAGAAAATCTGAAATGCAAACAAAATTAATTGAGAAGTGAGAAATGCAGGCACATCTGAAAGGATACAGAAATGGAATTAAGGTTAAACAAATGTCCACAACCAAAGATACTAGAAAGATCTACACTACAGCACAGAAGAGACTGCACCAGCTTGGCTCCCTCTGCCTTACACTGTTCTTAACACTATCCTGGTGTGTCAGCTCTGTGCCATGAAAACAGCTCTCTGAAGGGCTGAGACACAGTCCTCACATAATTCACCTATGCATTTCTGTTCAGCCATTTTTGATCGGAAAAGACATAAAAATAATGCAGACATCTTGACATGGAGATGTGGGGAGGCAAGGGAAACTCATCAGCAGGCTCTCAGGTGAACCCTTCTGAATATTCACTCTGAAATGGGAGCAAATAGGGCAGAGGTTATATAATGGACTTGGACAGCAAGAGCACAAGCACATCAAAATCTGATCAGTATCACTGCCTGAGTTAGGCAGATTTCATACTGACAAGAGATAAAGAGAGAAAAACAATTGCGATATCAGGGAAAATGAGATGTGTGTAACAACAGCTGTCTAGATATAGAAGAGAGAAAACAGACTGGCTACAGTTCAGTTCAAATAACTAACTGGGCATTATCTTGCTAGTGAGAGACATTTAGGGAGCTACAAAATGCACACATGTGGCATTCACATTCTCTGAACAGAGAGAGATATAATTCTCTCTCCCAGGTTTTTTCCTGGAGAAGCACAGAGAGGAGAAAACAATGCTTATCTCTACTTGCTGGTCCTGTTGTTTTTGCACATATGGAATGTGTTAGGGTTTACCTGAAGGGATTTGGTAATTGGGTTCTGCTGAGGATTGTTTTGTTTCCTTGGCCAATCACTTGAAGCTGTGTCCTGACTGTCGGGAGACAGTCATGAGTTTTCTTTAGTATGCAATATAGTATAGTGTCTCTTTATTATAGTTATAATATAGTATTAATGTAATATAATATAGTTTTAATAAAGCAATTGTTCAGCATTCTGAATCAATGGAGTTAGATGCCAATTGTTCCTTTGTTGGGGCTGCCCTGTATTTTACTATAAACAGAGATGGAAGGAACAACCTGAAGAGTACTTAAGTACATAATTTAATTTGATTGATTGCAATTTAAACACAGCTTGAAAAAGGAAAGCTAAAACAAGGAGGTTTAAACAGCTCAGAGACAGACTATCTGTACCAACTACATCCAAGCACAGAGGCAGAATTCAAAAATATAAAATGAATTGGAAAAGTCAAGACTGAAAAGTATTATAGGCAAAAATAGTTACTGCCAAAGCAGTACATGACACAAGACTACAAAGTAGGAAAGAGCTTTGCTGAGGATATTTTTTGACAACTGATAGACATGTTTAGCTGTAAATTAATAAATAATAAAAGCCCAGCACAAAGAGGGATCATTTGGGTTATGGATAAGATGGAAGCACTACCAAGTATCTTCATTACTTCGTGGTCTTGTAGGTGAGGTGTAAAATACCTACACTAGAATTTGGATTTGTTATAAAATCAGCAGCTTGTATGATGGCACCTGCTATGAAGCACTCTGAAATCCTGAAGGGAAATAAAACATTTGCAATGGAACAATGTAGTGGTCCCAGCTCAGACTACTTCAGCAACTTTTTTCTCCCTTAAAATAGTCAAGGGACCATAACACAAACACAAAGGCTGCTTTGAATAGTTCACTATTATGGATTCCCTGGTGCATTTCTTGAGTCAGTGGGTTGTGAGTCGATGGTCAGGACCTCCCCATCAGAATTATCTTCTACCCAATTAGAGCTGATTTCAGCACAGTTAATGAGTTTTCTTTGTTATTTTCTTCCCTATCCTAGGAGTTCTGCCAAAAGTCCTTGTGGCCAGTAAATTCTGCCTTCTTTGTGCCCACTGTCAGCAGCACATCCCTGTCCCGGAGCTTTGCCAACCTCTCCCTAGGTCTCAGAGCCCTGAAACACGTCAAGCCCTAAAATTTACCAAGGCAATTCTACCTACAAGCAATTTGTCCTTCTAGCACCTGGGCATCAATTAGAGCTTGTTCACTGCTGTTTCACGGATTAAATCCCCTTTCTTGATTAGACTTCAAAGTATATAAAGACGGAACATGACAGAGCAGCGTTTTTTAAGAACATGTTTACACGCGTTGCGCGGGCAGCGCCATGGCGGGCGGGGGCGGCGCGGGCCGGCCCGGGCCGGGAGGAGGAGCCGCCTCCGCGCTGGGGCCGCCCCTTCCCGCCGCTCCGCCGCGGTAAGGCAGCGGGAACGGCAGCGGGATTAGCAGCGGGAACGGGCCGGGAGGCGACGGTGGCAGCGTCTGGCCGTGCGGGCCTGGCCGGAGGCGGGAGGGTGGCAATGGAGGCGCGGGGAGCGCTGTGGAGCAGCGGGCAGGGCTGGGGAAAGGGGCGTCCCGAGCCGGGCCGGGCCTTGGCGGCGCTGCCGTGCCATGGCGGTGCTGCAAGGCGCTGCTGGGCACACTGCCCTCGGCCCCAGCCCCGCGGGGCACGGCGATGAGCCCCCCAGGGCTCCCCGTGCTGCGTGGTTCTTCCTGCCCGGGCTCCCGTAGGAGCGCGCAGCTGTGAGGGGTGGGATGCTTTCCTTTTGGCGTTTGTTACCTGGTCTGATGTTACTTGGGTTCCCCTCAGGATTTTCTGGTGTGCCGGTGACAGGACCCAGGGGAATGGCCTGAAGTTGTGTCAGAGCAGATTTAGGCTGGATATCACGAAAAGGTGCTTCACCCAGAGGGTGGCTGGGCACTGGAACAGCTCCCCAGGGCAGTGGTCACAGCACCAAGGCTGACAGAGCTCGAGGAGCATTTCCACAATGCTCTCTGGCACCAGGGTGTGACTCTTGGGGATGGTCCTGTGCAGGGCCAGGAGCTGGACACAATGATCCCTGGGCGTCCCTCCCGACTCGAATGTTCTGTGATTCTGTGACCCTGCCGTCTGTTCACCCTTCAGCTCCCTGCTTGGCCTTACTGCCCTGTGCAAGCTGACAGTGTCAGCCTTCCCTTGTTTCCTTAGCACACTTGCACTACAGCTGTTCTAAAACTCCCATGGCTCTCCTTTGCTTGTGTTTTTCATACCGTTCGCATCTGTTCACCCTTCAGCTCCCTGCTTGGCCTTACTGCCCTGTGCAAGCTGACAGTGTCCACTTTTGTGTCAGCCTTCCCTTGTTTCCTTAGCACACTTATACTACCAGCTGTTCTAAAACTGCCATGGCTCTCCTTTGCTTGTGCTTTCATACCATTTGCCGTGGAAATAAGCCTTCTGCTCCTCTGTTTCTGCTGTCCCACAGACTGTTAGAATGTGGTAATTAACTTCCATCCAAGATGAGAATAAGGCTCAGTATTGTGGTAGCTAGTGGCAAGATACTGTCACACACAAGAGAAGGAAAGGTGGGACAGGTATTTTTTTCCTGTATGGTAATTGTGGAAGTAATAGCCTGGCACAGGGAGCTCCAGGTTAACCACAGCACATGGGAATGCTTGTTTGGTAGGCAAAGAGCAAGCCACAGTTAGTGCTGAGGAAAAGGTCATTGGACGTGTGGGTCTGTAGGAAAGCAGGTAGGCTTTGCCCATTCTGCTCACAAGAGTGCAGCTTCCCCTGTCCCTTTTTTATGGGGAAATAGAAAGTTAATCAAAGATCAGAAAGTGTGTGCAGGAAAGTCTTCTGATAAATGGTAACATTAAGGAAAGATACTACAAGTTGTAGTCAACTCTTCTGTTCCCAAAAAGTCTAAGACTGGGGTTGTTTTATTATGAAATATAACTTTCTCCTTTTTTTTTCCTTTCCCCAGTTAAAATCATGGCACTGAAACAGGTTTCCAGCAATAAATGCTTTGAAGGTTTCCAGAAGGTGTTTGAACATGACAGGTAAACACCACTAAAGCAACAAAGATGTTTAGCTTGGCGCAGTGAATCCATTGCTGTCAGTGTTTTGAGTCTGCAGGAAAACAGCATGCTCTCACTAATATCCATATTTCAGGAACAGTGTCTACTCCTGCTTTGGCTGTGCTCTTGAATTTCTGTGTTAATGTTTAACACAATCTAGTACACTTAGTGCTGCAGAGCTGAGGTGGGAAGCTAGTACTTTTACCTTTGAAAATGGAGCTTCATTACTTTGGGTTGTCTTGTTTGCAGCACAGAGAACCACTGTGTTTGCAAAGCTCCACTTGCTTCTGTGCACTCTGGAAAAGTGCTGTGAGCAGTGGCTCAGTGAAGAGATTGTTGTTTAATGAAGGTGTACAAAAAACCCAAGCTTTCCAAAAAAATTTTGATCCAAATAAAAATTAAATCATCAGTTGTGCTTGGATAAGAGTTTATTGATAGTTTTAGGCTTTAGCATTAATTGAGCAACTAATTTGTCTTAGACTTGGTAGACTTAGTAGATTGAAAACCTCCCCTGCTGGCACATGCTGTGCATTTTATGTTGTGCAACTCATGTGGATGTGTTCTTCAGTAAAAATTGCTTTGCAATTTGATAGCTAAAGCTCAAGCTCAATATTGCTGGGATTCAAACTTCGATCTTCAACCTGTTCTGGGTTAGCAACACTGTGAAAATGTGGCTTATTTGTAAGTCTCTGTTTTAAGTATATTCAGAACAATGTTGAAAAGTTAGCTGTTGCCAAATCTAGAGTCTAAGGCAGAGTTTAAAAATTGATTTTCCCTTCCTTTAACTTAGTTGCTGCAATTCACTGACCAGGTCTCCCTTTCAATGAAATGCACTGATCCACTGATTCCTGTTTTTAATGGTAGTGACTTTGTTAATTAAGTAGTGGTGATAACAAGGAATATTTTATTAATGCAGTGCAGAGCTGAAATGCAAAATGAAGTTTGGAATCTACTTGCCTCCAAAAGCAGAAACTGGAAAGTGTCCTGTGCTGTACTGGCTGTCAGGTAAGTGACATGACTCTTAGTAACTAAAAAATACAATTTTAAACATTTTTAAACTACTGCACTACAGTTACTAGAAACTTAATGTAGAGGTACTGCAGTGGCAGCTCTTGGATTCTACAGAAACTCACCTTATGGAAGGCACACTTAGTTTGAGTGTAAGGTGATAAATCAGAATGCAGCTTGGGGGTAGCCTACCAGATTGTGTTCTAAAATGCTCAGTGTTCTACCCTTTTGTTCTAAAATGTTCATGCCTTTAGTTCCAAAGGGTATATATAAAGGTTCTCCTGTAAGACCTTCCTGTTGGAACAACTCCTGCTTTAGTTTGTTTTTAAAAACTGCTTCAGCTGACAGAGCAGGGATGTGAAAAGAGCCCATGGAAGCCAGCACATTTGTCCTGTGGACTCTACCTTGTTCCAAGTACAACTTTGTAGGAAGCAACTGGTGAACTTGAAAAGAAAGGTGCTGTCAGCTGCCTTAGCCAGGCATGTCTGGTGTGAAGTAAACCTGTGGGATCAGAAAGTGCCAGGGCCTGAAGAGGCAGCAGGAGTGAAGTTGTCTCATCAAAAATTAGTTAATTAAATCCTTTTTTCTTTTATTCAAAATAAAAAGCAGAAGCTCTGTTCTGTAATTTGAGGAGTTGCTTTATTGAGACTTGTGTTTAGAAAGTTGGAGACCAGGACTGTTAGTGTGGAGACTTGTGTTCCTTGTCACAAAATAGCTGGTGGGTCTGATTTGTGTCATGACAGTGGACTGGGTAAAAATATTTATACTTGAAGTTAGGAACATCAAAATTGTCTGAAGAGCTCTAAGCCATGCAGCACATTTATTTTATTGAATGTAAACTGTATTGTCTTGGGCAATATATCAGTCAAATTAGGTTACTGGCAACTTGTCCTCAGAGAAAACTAGAATCATTAACTCCTCTCAATTTGCATAGTGAAGCAAAATTGAAATATTGGTGTGAAATGTAGTTTATTTGTAACTGGACTTTATTTGGACCTGCTCTGTAGAAAAGGCATGTATTGCTGTGGGTTTTGGAGCCAGGGTGCTTACAGGCCCTTTATCCTGTCTAAAGCATGTAGAATTTGTCAGACCACATGTGTGATTCTGTAATGGACACAGCTGAGGTTACAGTACAAAGCAAAATGTAGCTGCAGGATGAGGGGTCAGAAAGTAGCAGTGCCAGCCTTAGCCAAGGCCTGTGGTCAGTGGGTTTAAATGCCCAGTACCTGAAGGCACCAAGGACTGCATGAGTGGGTGCTGGAGGGGATGCAGGGTGCACGTGGATCTGCTTTTGATCTCCTGCTAGTGGGACTGGGTGGGACAGTGCAGCTCTCTTTCTGTGGCTGTCAAGTATTGTTGAGCTTCATGAAAACATTTTCCATGTTTATGGAGATAGGAATCCTTGTTTTTCAAAACCTTTTCTATCAAAAAGAGTTTTGAAACCAGTATGCCACGAGCAATGGGTAATCAATGATATTTTTATTTCCCTAGGGCTGACCTGCACAGAACAGAATTTTATAACAAAAGCCGCGTTTCAACAAGCGGCAGCCGAGCACGGCCTGATTGTGGTGGCACCAGACACGAGCCCACGTGAGTTCCACAAGAGACATGGTGACAGTCAGTGCACTCAAGTGCACTCTCTGTCCTCA
Source organism: Passer montanus (assembly GCF_014805655.1). Taxonomy (NCBI): domain Eukaryota; kingdom Metazoa; phylum Chordata; class Aves; order Passeriformes; family Passeridae; genus Passer; species Passer montanus. Next base: position 6,431,705 of record NW_024368374.1, on the reverse strand, counting down.
GAGAATGGGGTCCTGCTGTGTGCTGAAATGTGTGTTGCTCATCTGAGTAAAAATTTGACCTCTGCTCACCTGCGTTGTTCACTAGATTACATTGTATATGTTCTTAATAATGGGGTAGTAAGGGTTTGGCATTGGAATTTATTGTTGTGGCACTAAAACTAGAACAAAGGGGCTCTAGAGTTCAGCACAGACAAGGAGAGAGAAGAAAATTGAAACAACAAATATGTCTTACTAGAATTGTTGCTGATATTTTGTGTGCTGAGACCCTATAAAACCTGCAGAACTGTGTTGCCACACAAAGATGCAATGCTTGCTCTTAATTGTATTCTGTCTTCTAAAACAAATTAAATATATGCCTTCAGAGGATTACAATACTTGAAAAGCAAACAAGAAACCCTTTTCCCTTGCAGCTACAACAGACTACTGATGAACAGATTTTTTAAATTATGTGCTGTTATTTGTATAAGGCTGAGCTTATAGTATGGGAAATCTGAAAATGGTGGATCTGCGGTTATTGGGAACACTAGGGATTCACTGTTTTATGTTTTGTATTTGTTGGATTCTGCTGCAGTCTCATGAGTGCTGTAAACAAAGGTGTCAGTCTTATGATATTTCCCAAACTTTAGTGGGTTACATCTGACTACAGGCAGTATGGAAAAGAAGCAATGTTCTTTCCATGAAGTATTTTTTACATCTAGGTTTTGAAGTTGTGTCAGGTCAAAGAATGTAAATACATGTTTCTAACGAAGAAGAGGGACAGAAGAGCAAAACTTGTGAATGAATGAACTTCACACTTTGTTGTTGCTATTTGCTGCAGGCTAGAGATGGGCAACGAACCTTTGCTTTATTCATATTGGGTAGTTGGACTGGAACTTGGTTTTGGTAGTATCTGTGAAAATTGTCTCTATCAATGTGTAACTGCCTTTGCATAGGTCATTGCTTTGTCCAATTTCTTTTAAGTCCCTCGTGGCAGCTTCTCTCTTGCCTTTTAGCCTAATTACTGATAAGGGTTGCTCTGCTATTTAAATGAGTTTTGGAATGAGCTTCATATTATACTCTTAAAATTTAGCTCAGAGACCCCAGGTGTTCTTAAGTCTGTTTGAGCTGTCTGGAAAAAAAAGTGAAAAGCAATTAAAATATAATCATGAGCTGAGAGGTATTGAAAATGCTTACATATGCATTTTAATTATGTAGTGTATGAGAATTATCTTGCATTATTATATGTTCCAGGAGATGTGTCTGGATGGGGAAAAAGACTGCATGAAATCATTAAATACTTGTCATTGCAGACCCTCTGTCAGGCCTTGATAGACTTCACTTTTCCTGCTTTGGAGGGGTTTGTTTTTCCAGACAGGTATACTGAGCAATATTGTGCAGATTCCTTTTCAAATTTCTTTTTTTCAAGGCTTCCTGAAAGTTTTTTTAGCATAATGAGCATTGCCTGACAGGAATTTCTGAGTTTCTGTTCATCTCTGAGGTACTGAAGACAGACTTTTTACATCCAACATGTCTGAGCAGCCCAGTCCCTGTGATTGCTGGACTGCTAAGTTACAGAATCACTCGGTGTTCAAGGCCATGTCACTGGAGCAAAGTCAGCTTTGATCCGTGTACAAACCTGATTTCACACTGTGCATGCAGCCATCTCTGCACAAATTGTGAGGGACTGTTGAGTTACACATGGGTTTGCAGCGTAATCTGACTGTGGTAAAATAATAGGCAGGAAATAATGGCCTCTCTTTCTTCAAAACATTCCTATCACATATACCTTGAAATATTCCATTAGGTTCTGCAGACCAGGCTGGTAAATCACAGACTAATCAAAGGGGAGGACTGGGTGGGATGCACTGAGTCTTTCAAGAATACATCTGCAAATTTAATTTGAAAGTGTGGCCTTGGAAAAGAGGATACAATCCTGCAGTTATTCAAAGAAGAAATTATTTAAGTTTCATGGAAATCATAGGTGGGAGCAATGAGATGAATGGCAGAAGAAGTAGACTTGTGAAATTATAGGAATAGTGAATTATTCTTCTGGAGAATCTTAAAAAGGCACTATTTAAAGCACATAAATTGGCTTGGTCACACCATTTGGTGATATGTGGTTCTGTCATTCTGGGGAAAAAGAAATTTTCTTCTGTCACACAGGTCTAATGGCTGAAATAAGCTGGTAGCATCAATTAATACATGCCAACTTTTGATTAAGTTTCTGAGTAAATGGGACAAAGCAGAAATAATTTAGAAGACAGGTATATGCTATATTTATTTATGGAGATATTTACACTGTTCAAAAATTGGATATATCTGCAGGTATTATGTAATTTTGAAAGTGTTGAAATAGCACTTGAAAACATTGTACTAATGAATTAAAATCGGAATTGTTTTAGTGTTGAAGGGGTAGAGATGTGATTGAGAAACTTGTGTCTCGAGTCTGATTTGTATGGGAGGTTCTTCAATTCTGAACATGTACTAAAGGAAAGATTTGTCATGCTAGGTGGCTGCAATATTGAAGGAGAAGATGAAAGCTGGGATTTTGGCACCGGTGCTGGTTTTTATGTGGATGCCACTGAAGATCCTTGGAAAACAAACTACAGGATGTATTCCTACATAAAGGATGAGGTAACTTGGCTGTTGGGTTCTCCTGGTGTTGCTGGGTAGGATAAAGGGGTGTGGGTCAGTGATAGGAAATTCCCACATCTTGTGTGACAAAGTTACGGGAGATTTCTACAGAGATACTTTGAGTTACTTAATATCTGCTGAACTGTTTCCTTTTGATTTCACATTCCCGTTCAAGTTGCTTTCAGGCCATGATCACAAATGTCATGATAGAACCAGAGATGTGCCTGTGGTTTCAGTGGCATTAAAAGTTGGTTAGTTCTGTGCTTTTTTCTTAAACACACTCAAGTTGCTTTAACATTTTTATTATGCTTTTGTTTCCTGTACAGCTGCCTAAACTAATAAATGCCAATTTTCCAACTGACCCTGAACGGATGTCTATTTTTGGGCATTCCATGGGAGGTCATGGAGCTCTTATTCTTGCTCTGAAGAATCCTGGAAAGTACAAAGTAAGATGAAGTATAGTTTATATGAGGTATATTAATGCCTTTATAGATTTCTGTAAATGTAATGAAAGAAAACATAATACTGAGTTCTTTGGGGGCATTAAATGTATAAATAGTTTCATTTGCTGCAGTTCATTGTTACATAATTTGGGTTTTTTGCTGCTGTCTTTCTGAACAGTCTGTGTCAGCATTTGCTCCTATCTGCAACCCAATTCAGTGCCAGTGGGGGAAGAAAGCCCTCGGTGGATATCTGGGACCAGATGCAAGCAAATGGGAGGTATGTGTTGCAGCTGCAGTTCTTTAATGTCAGATGAATGGTGATCTGTAAATACATCACAGCAGGAGCCTGGAAAACAACTCTGGATTGCCCATGAGCTGGTCCTGTTGTTTTGCTACACCCCTAAGCACAGAAAAGCATTGTTTGTTTCTGGCAGGAGACACTTGCTGTTGCCTTGTGGTGCCTATGGAAATGTAATGAGATACAGGCCTCTCATCAAATCAACTACATTCCTCTCAGTTTTATGAAGGTTTAAAAGTCTGGGCTGAGAACAATTATGAGCAGGGTATTTTTGTAGTGGCCTGAAGAGAGGGACTGCTGCAAACTGTTCAGACTGATGAGCCTTATGACATCTTGCAGGGGCAGCCTGTGGGAGGCCTCCAAGAGAGGCCTGTCAGATACTTGGAAATTGGTATCCTGCAGAACAGCATTAAAGTAGACAAAGTTTGCTTTTAGCTCCAGGACCTTAATTTTGAGCTATCAGTAGTTGTATATGAATAGCTAAAATGCAGAAATGTTTGTCTGCATGGTTGCTGCATTATTTGGGCAGCCCTTCAGTATTTTTAATCTCAACTTAAACATTGTGCTGTATTTTTATAATTAAGTTAGAAGGGATTGTCGTGACCATGTACTCAGATTTCCTTGTAATAAGCACAAGCTGCAGTTCAGTCCCCTGTAAATTGGATTAAATTATATCTTAGGAAGACTTCCAGGTCTGATTAAAACTTTACAGGATTGGAGAGTGTTCTCTGCTTTTCTCATTGTTAACAGGGTAGTTTGTGTACTTAGAAACCACCAGTTAAACTTGCTTAGAGTTAGTGTAATGGATTTGTTGTGAAACAAAACAACTGCCCAAAAACCTCTCCTGCTTTCTGTCCCCTTAGTTTGTTTTGGAGCACTTCTGCAAACCTAGTCCAATAGATCAACAGCAATCATCAGGAACAAACTTAGGTCTGCTTTTGAAACAGATATACAACCTCTGATCTCTCTATTTTGGCTTAAAATTGCCATGTAAATATGTTCTGGATAACTTGATACCATGGCCACAGTGCTGGGCTGAGCCCAACCTCCCATTTCCATCATAGTGTCATTTCTGGATCTGGTGGCATCCTAGAAGAAATGGCTCTCATGCCTTGGTGTAGGACTTTGGATTTTGCTGTACATTGGTGATTGGTCTTCTCCACAGTATTTAAACACTTTGCTGTCTTTTTAAAGGAGTTATTTATTCTGAGCATATAATAAGCACAGTAACGTGTTCCCCATCATAATTACATTTTGATACATGTATATTTAGAGTTTTTGTTTCTCAGTCAAACCAAATTTTTGTGGTCAAATGATCATGGTAACCTTCAGGTTAAATGCCTGCCCATGAGCTTAGTGGTGCCACACTGGTGTTTTGAGTTTTAGCTGCCAGAATAAATACACCAAGATACCAAGTTTCTTCAGCAGGATCTAGTTTCAGCACAAGGGTGTGAATTAGTACTGACTGTATTGCTGTTCTTCCATTCTGTAGGAAGTCAGCCCTGGGCTGGATGTGCTGTTTGGTTAAACTGCCAAGTTGGTAATTCTCTAGCTCACACATTTGCCCTTTTTAAAGCAATGGGTATTACTTTTTCTGAATTTTTCCTGTTTTTCATTCTTCCACAATGCAGCTTGGTTTCCTGAGCAACACTGCCCAGGACTCTGTCTGTGCCATTCTTTTCCTGTGGTCAACAAACTGAAACAGTTGAACACATGTAACTGAATGCCAGTTCTCTTATTTCTGCAGGCCTATGATGCTACACAGCTTGTCAAGTCCTACTCGGGTGCTCGCCTCGACATCTTGATTGACCAAGGCAAAGATGACCAGTTCCTGTCTGCAGGCCAGCTGCTGCCTGATAACTTCATCGCTGCCTGCACCGAGCGGAAAATCCCGGTGGTCTTCAGGCTGCAGCAGGCAAGTGGCTTCTGCAGTCCTTGGTTGTCGGACTCTTGTTTGTGATTTTTGGGTCTATACAGCAGGCAGTGAAGAGTGTCTGTAGGGGGGCAGGCATGCTCTCACTGTGGGCCTGTCCCTGGCCACTTGAGGAGGAGGGTGAGAAGTGACACTTTGCAGTCGCAAGGTGTGCATCCCCCACCCGATTCAGCCGCGCTTCGCCACTAGGTGCCGTCGTGCTTCCAGCCTGGACAGGCTGATCCCGGCATGGGGACTCGGGCTGCCTGCGCTTGGCTGAAGACAGCAGTAATCATTTTTAATGAGTATCGCAGTCACTGTACAGCCAAAGTGACACATGGCCTTCTGCTGCATCCCTTATCTGTGCTGTGGGTTTCGTGTTTACCGTAAAACTGCGTGATTTACTTTGCATGTGTTTGTGTAAATTAGGGAAGGGGTGGAACTGCTTGACATCCTAGATTGATGTTAAGACCCAAGTGGAAGGATGACTCTTACCTGTAGTGCAGTGATCCAGAACAAGACTGTCCTGAGAGCACTGGAGTCTTTGTAAGCCACTGGCAACTTCCACCCAGACCCAGTGAGGAGCTCAGTTGTGGAGAGTGAAGGATTGTCCTCTCTGGTTTATCCTAAACCTTGCACCTGAAGATAGAGCTAGTGCTGATGAAGGGCTGTGGGTGACATTTCAGCACAGTGATGGAGCAATAACTCAGGCCTGGGCTGTGTTCTCCTTATCCCCCCTGTGTTTTACCGGAAGAAAAATGCTGTGAGGGCAACTGTTCTCTCAGATTGCATCTCACTCTGCAGCTGAGCCTTGCTGTTACCCATCTCCAGCTTACAGGCCCAGATCTGGGCAGGTTAAGGGACTTCCTGTTTGTTCAGCTTCCTAGTGCTCATCTGTACTTAGCCTGTTACGTATCCCTTGCCATGTTTATATATATTCCAGGTATTTCTCAAAATGGAAAAAACCAGGAGGGTCATTACATTTCCTTTAAGAGAGCTTAGCATGATTGCTTTATCATGAGCTGTATGTTCTCTGCTGATTTCTTTATTGTTATTCTTTTCTAGGGTTATGATCACAGCTATTATTTCATTGCTTCATTTATTAATGACCACATCAAACACCATGCAAAATACCTCAATGCTTGAACCATTTGGATGTGAGTGCTGCCTGGACAAGATGAATCAAGGGATAGTGGTGAACTAAACAAGAATCATTTGCTGAAGTGATGTTTGTAAAATGGAGCTCTTCTAATTGATTGTACTTCTAAGAAAAATAAAAGTCCCACTTAATTTGATATGCGTGGTTTAGAGTAAGTACTGGAAATGTTCTTGCATGCTTGGAAAACTCTTGATGCCATGAAGTTACATCTGCTGCATTTGGGTCAAAATGCAAGCCAGCAGATGAGTGACTTTCAGGCCGTGGGTGTGGACGTGGCACCCACAGACAGCTTCTAGTGCAACTGTGCAAAGACTGTGATTAACAACAGTGTGCCCATTCAGCCAATTAATTACTGGGGCTTACTTCAACCTGTAATGGAGAAGGATGTTGTTACTGGCACAGCTAATCAAGCTCCTTAATTAATCTGAAGTGGTAGGTGTGTTTTTCCTTGGCCTGTGTAAATACCTTCCAGTTTGGTGGAGAATCCAGACAAAAGCCTGCTGTGCACAGTGGTTTACTGTCCTGTGTGTTATCAGGCAAATGACCTGGAGTATTCCATGGATGATACTTACAGAAAAGACCTTAAAAAACAGGTGAAGGAAGCAGTCTGTACTAAAATGGATTTTTTTCCCACTTGCCTTTGATTCTTAGGAGTGTGAAAGACTTGTAGTGTGTATCTTAGATTTGACAGGACTGAGAAGAAACTGCTAAATAGATCTGAAAAAAGCAATTGCGATCTAGATGATCTAATATCTCATTGCTGAAATAAAGTATGCTTATTTTACAAAAGGGGGCAAAATTTAGTCCTGACAGTTATAGATCTAAAATAGCTCTTGGTGGTGTAATTCTGCCAGCTACCTTGGACAAGAACACAGATTGTTCCAGTAAGCTGCAGTAATCACCTGTAAAATCAGCTTTTCTCATGGCTCAGCTGGACCTGAATCACTGCTCAAACCTTGACTCACTCTTGCCAGAGGAAATGCCACCATAGATGTAGGATGGGTTTCCTTTTTTAGGCAATGCTGAATGCTCTCCTGTGTCTCTGGCTCCTGCTAGATTCTAGGTTACAGAGAGGCTGGTGCTAGTCTTAAATTATGCATCAGCTTGTATCAGTCTTATCAGTCTTGCATCTAATAGTTTATGATTAAGCTCTGAAGGCTGGGAAGATACAACTGTGTGCATTGCAAGAGCTCTCCAGAAGGAAATTATTGCAGGGAGATCTTCTGCTTCCAAAATCCCCTATCAAATGTGAAAAAGTACAGCCCATAAAGTCACCTGTTCACTAAGGTAGAGACACTCCATTAGAGAAATTGAAATCTGGGAGAATCTGTACGTGGATGACTTCAGAAACCTGCATGGGCAAGAGAAGGCTGGATGCTGTGACCTGCTCCTTGTTTCTGCAGCCAGGGGCAGAGCAAAGCAGCTGAGCACAGCCCTGGCCCACTGGGTTATCCCCAGGGCCAAAGGCATTACTGTGTTTGCTGCTCGGATTCAGTACTCTCCAGCAATCTTCACGTTTTGTTTGCTGCAGAACAATCTCTGCATTTCAGAAGAAAAGGCTGCCCTGTAGAGAGAGGTGTTAGCAGTAAAATGAACTAGAAACCTGCATGGGCAAGAGAAGGCTGGATGCTGTGACCTGCTCCTTGTTTCTGCAGCCAGGGGCAGAGCAAAGCAGCTGAGCACAGCCCTCACCCACTGGGTTATGCCCAGGGCCAAAGGCATTACTGTGTTTGCTGCTCGGATTCAGTACTCTCCAGCAATCTTCACGTTTTGTTTGCTGAAGCAGAAGGCTGAAGAACAATCTCTGCATTTCAAAAGAAAAGGCTGCCCTGTAGAGAGAAGTGTTAGCAATAAAATGAACAACTCTCATACACCAATGTGAGCAGGAGCAAAGTGAAGGAGGGCAGTCTCCACTCTCCCTGAGCCCAGCCCAGCCCTGGCAGCAGAAGCAGGTAATTCACTGCCACTACCAGACTGGCAGGAGGCCTTCACAACAGCAGCAGCAAAGCTGCAGGGAGAACATTCCAGGTACCCAACAGCTACCAGCTGGATCTTATGCCTCCTTAGCTGCAAAATTCATTTATTTGCATCACGTCATCATCATCCCCATCCCCAAACCCATCATTTCCAGTGCTCCACTCTCCAACTGCCATGTCTTTTACAAGAAATGATCAGTCACAGAGATAGGCATTAAAGGGTTTCTGCAAATAATATAGTTTAATTGTAACTACAGTAAAGATTTTCTATATACATTATGTTCACTGCAGAGAGTATTACAGATTTGCCATGCATGTTTTATTGCACATATAAATATTGTACAAAGGATCATGAAGAGTCTCTTTTTAGCCATACAGGTTAAGACTGCATAAAAAAAAGCTGTATTACAAAATACTTAGAGCTATTTATTTACAGCCAACTTCAAGCAAATAGTGAAAGACACTATCAGGAGAAAAACAAAATTTTAATTATGAAAAAACAAGATTTGTCAAAATAATAATAATTACAAAGCTTCATGTTGCCATATATACATTGTAAAAAAATACTCAGGAAACCTGCATTTTTACCCTCAAGATGCAGAAATCAATATTCCTATTTTTATACTTGATCCTTGAATGCTTCTAAAATTTGATAAACTCTGACTTGAAAACTTATTTTCTTTACATTGCTCGTGCTTTTTGACAAAACAGATATTTGTGCAGCTCTGTAAAATAGTAAAATACATTTTCATTTAGTGTTAAAGTGCACAGTACATTTTATAGGAAACAATATGCTAGCTGCCAATCAAATTACAATTTAAGTCTATGTTCCCTCTATAAAATAAATGTTTTTGCTTTGGTTGAAGTAACTGGATATTCCATGCATACTGCCTGCCTCATTGTCTGCGAGTCCACTTTCCTCCTCCTCCTCCCCACACGCTGCTGTCACTGCCCCCAGCCCCACAGCCAGCGGTGGTGCTGCAGTGAGTGCTCTGCCTTCAGCAGCGGCTGGAGCTCAGCACATCTGCTGCTGAGCATGGGCATGGTGCTGCAGTGAGTGCTCTGCCTTCAGCAGCTGCTGAGCATGGGCGGCTCTAAAGGCAGTGCCTCGAGAGGGGGCAGTGACAGGTATGCATCACTCTGCCCAAAAGCCTTCATACAGTAACTCTCTCCACATCCTCTTGCTTAAATATTTAGTCCTCACACCCCCTTACCTCTTTTTTTTTGCCACTCTACATTTCAAACTCCCTGCTTCCCTTTTCACCACATGCAGCTGCCCCGTCCTGCTTGCCCAAGTCCCATCACTGGCTTCTTGTGTGAATGAAAATAGGATGTTCCAGAGAGAAGAAGAATCACTGTGCTGGAACTTTCTGATCTAAAATGCGTGATGTCTTAATAATAAAGTATACTTTTAAAAACCTCTTTGCAAATGTAAAGTGGTAAGAAGGAGAAGAACTTTTATTTCCTATTGCTGACGTGGAAGTAGAGGTCTGATGCTGCAAATGTGCACTACAGAACATTGTGCTTAATTCTGTGGATATTTTTAAAGAGAAGCATTGCACCCAGGCAAGTTGGATCTGGAAGACTGGGTCTTTGAGACTGCCTTTGGCAACTTCAGTAATTTTGTCTCCTCTTGAAGGAATCACTGAAGAAAACAAGTTAATTTTTAGGCTACCTGTTAATCTTGTTAACATTCTTGTGCTATTTTTTACTATTTGTTCTGTAGTGCTGTAATCTTTAAAATAAATCAAGTTACAGTGCAAAATTACATTTCAAGACACATGATCCTAATGCACATAAATAATTTTGTTGTGGCAAAAGTTAAATGTCTTGTGCATAGTAAAATAAGCAATCAAAAATATTTTTTCACATTTGTTTTTCAAGTTTACATATTTCCTTTTGTCTTTAAACATCTATATACAAATAAAATGGGTGTGCTCTCACTTTCAGCCAATTTAGTCTATCTAGTGAGGGGAGAGGTGTTACTGGAATGTAGGAAACTCAATGGAATGCAGACAATTTTTTACCAATGTTCCACAGATTCAAGAAATAAAGAATGCCATTCCAGCTAGCTGTTCTTTTAATAGAAGCACCTATTTTGTTTGCTTTTTATCTTACATATTAGAAAATACCATTTACGGAGATCTAGAGCTACTGCACACCAAGTAGAATAAAAAATAACAAAGTATTTATATTAAAATAAAGTGTTTAACCACAAAAAAAGCAGTAATAAAATACAGTTTCCTAATTTACATTTTGCATCCAAAGGATGAATAACAACTCACTAATAAATAATATTTATATAAATATTTAATGTCTGGATATTTTTAAAAGGCAATAGCCTGAAGCAACTGCAGAAAAACCTAAGGTGGTAGCAGTCTGATTTACTCTCCCTTCTCCCTCCCCCCAGGTGATTACAGTGACTCTTAGTTTAGTAATACAAAGTATCTTGCTGCAAGACAGCTGTGTACTCCACACGATTTTAAGTGGCAGAGAGGTGTTGTTTTAGTAAGTACTGTACAAAGTGAGCTATAAAAGCAGTGAAGTGCCAACTTCCTCTAGAAAATGTTTCTGTTCAGTTTCTGCTTTGTAGTTCGACACATATGTACAGTCTGAAACATAGGTTTAAAATGCTAAGAATACTCTTGGAGTACTGGAGTTGTCTTCAATGCAGTTTGAAAAAATGGGCAGTTTTTGATTCGTTCATGGCACAGTGTAGCTGGTAACAGCAGAGAGAGGGTAGTTTCATGTGAATAAAGCTTGTTTCACTGTGGTTACATCTAGCAATGCTTGAACTGTTATGCTCACTTTTACCAAGCCCTTTTCTTCTAGGATGTGATGTGGTAGGCAGAGCTTCTCCTAGAAAAAGACAAAAAAAGGAGTAAAAATTAGAATATTCAATACTTACTCCAGAACCTCACTTCACATGATCACATTTGGAACACAAATTCCAGCAAGCAGGAATCATTTCCTATTTTTAATTAAAAAGAACTTCCTGTGATTTTGACAGAAAGTCTCTGATTTTGCTCCTGCTACACCTAAGAGTTAGTGAGAGATCTGTTAATATTCGGGGCCCCAGAAGCCAAGTTGTTCTGCAGTCATTATAGCATGTAAAGAGCTAAGAGTGGGGGCCAGCAAGCACGCACCAAACTTTCACCTACAAAGCAGGGTAACACCGCATTTGACCGGTCATGACATATGTGTGAGATGGGGGATGGAAGGCTGACTTTACAAAAAAGCAAACCAAAAAACCCCCACTCTCCCACTGAGCTCTAGACAGGGCCCAGGATATGCACCTTGAAATCCACACACTAGCACATCCAGGGAAGTGTGTGCAATGTTGTGCATTCAGGGGGCAAAGTGTTTCATTCTGAGTATTGGCACCTTATTTGAAACACCCAGGAATCAACTTTATTCACCATAAGGACACAGCAGTCATGGCCAGGATGGAGCTCACTAGCTGTCCACAGAGGTTGTTATAGCAGGAGACAGTCAAGCAGTAAATATTGTATCTCCTACAGGCCAAGCAAGACACCCACCCATGAATAATTAGAGAAAGTGTTAGAGGGGCAGCCTTGTGTGATGACTGGCCCTCTCTTTAGAAAATTTTTCTCAATGTTACTGGGTATTCTTGTTCAGAAATGAAATTAAGAAATTGGGCAGCAGGTCTATAATAGATGGAAAAGCCAGACTACATCACATAAACCATAATTACAACTGTGAGACTCACTGCCACAACACAGAAGCCAAAAGCGTAAGTGGGATGACAAAAATATACAGGTAAGAGAAAAATCCAAACAGAGTTATTAAACACAAACACATGGAAACAGTGCCTGGCTCATGAAGTCCTTCAGCTCTATGGCATTGCTTTAAGCATGAAAAGGGCACCATCTGTGTGGTCCAACCCTTCCTTCCAAAAACATCCATACCTAACCAGCAGCAGACTTGGAATACCGATTTTTTTGCAGAGAGGGTGGTTTTGACATCCTCACAAGTGAATATCTTAGTTATTGAATAAGCTTTCAGCTTTTAAAACTACTGACGCATTTAAGATTCCATTTTAATTAAATGCCTGTCTTCTACTGAATATTCCTCTTGCGTCTGTAATGCTAACTAAGGGTCCCTTATTTTATCTTTGTACAATTCATGGTCCTTTTCCACACTTCCTCATACTGATTAATTCCTCAATCTAAACCTCACTGATCTCTTCAAGCTCTCTTCTCATGACACATTTTTTCAGTTCTAGTCCCTTCCTTGATTCCTGTGGACCCTTACAACTCAGTACAATGGAACTGGTACACACAAGAACAATTTGTACAGTCTTTGTTACATCATGCACCTAATTTCTTTTATGTCCTTCCACTTTAGTCCAGTCCTTGCTCAGGACACCTCCTCCAGTGGGCCACAGCTCCAGAAAAGTATCAGTACCAAACAGCTGTTCCACTGCTTCTGATGTTTATTACTTTCTTTTGTTAATGAATATCTCCCTTATGCATAACCAACATTTAGCTTGCTTAAATTTCTTGTGAAGTTCCTCACAGCCCACTCCAGCCTCAATGAGAGGAAAAACTACAAAACATACCTATTAATTACTGAACCTGAAGAGAAGAGCCAAACTTCATTCACAATCACAGCATCTGATACTGGTAACTGTAATTTATCTGTATTTTGTTTACATTTTATACTTACTACTGAAGTTGTTTTAGTATTTATTATTTTATGTTTGAAAGATTTATTTAAGACCCAAGAAACAACTTCAAAGAGATAATTTTCAAGGAGCTTGGCTGAGTAGGTCTGCAGGAGATGGACAACATACATTTCCCCACATGGAAGAACGTACATATAGTAATATTCTTGCTAATGCTGAGTTACTACTTCCACTGAGTTAGTGGATTCTGATTCACATTGACCAGACTATTGTGGCAACAGCCTCCTGCTCCTGCCAGCCACCCTGCCTCTCTCTGCTGCAACTACTTGTCCAGTCAGGCCAAGGAACTTCCCCCATCTTGCAGCCATTCCAGGTCATCAGCCACATTTCCATTCCAAACCTACCCATCATAAACTGATCATTTAAGTTAAGACAGTGAGTCTGCAGTTCATTCTTCTGACTGAAATATTGACCTGCAAGCTTTCAGAGATTGTTTCCTCCCAACTTTTATTCATCTGAAAAAAAAGCACCTTTTCTAGAAAATCACATAGTTTAGGATGCAAACTCCGAAACTGATGCTGATTAGCTCTGGAGTAGCTACACAAGAAGGTAGATACAGTGATATCAAATAAAAGGGTGAAAAAACCCACCCAATACTCTTCTACTTCAAAGGTGTGCTTTCTACCTAGACATTTTGCCAATCTACTGTCCTGGGAGCCAGTTCATCTAAAAATCCACAATGCTCTGATTTTGATTTTTTTTTTTTTTAAAGAACCACATTAATCTTATTTGAGAATACAAATCAGACACCTGAAGTGAAATGCTGTTCTTTCCACACTCTTCTACTTCTTTCCAGTGTCCTTGCACAGTAGCCTCTTGTTTCACAGATTTGGTGGCCCTTAGCATGCCAGTATTTCATTATTCTTCCATGCTAGACAAAAGGCATTTAATAAGAAGGCCTACTGAATCCAGTAGATGAAAACCAAGGGACTGGCATTACAGGGCTGAAGGGTATGGACTGAACCCAAAACCCCAATGCTAAGAAAACCTACCTTGCTAGATATTTATGTTTGAAAATATTCTGCATTTTGCTATTGAAGTCAGATTTACTTAAACCACCACAGTTAAGAATGTTTACTTTAGAATTTAAATTCCAAACCCACCATTTTTGTGGCACCTTGTAGCACCTACTGAGCTGTTCTGTCATGCTCTCGTGCTAGGATTTTTGCAGCTGCTTGTGAGCACATTTGCACTTAAAGCATAAGGGAGTGCATGCCCCATTTCCTATAAAAAACCCTTCCAATATGTTTTTTTTCCTGTTTTTAAAGGCAAGCATTATCAAATTATTTTAAATACAGCATAGTAATTTAGTTTGTATGAAGCAACCTCTCTCTACCTGCTGAATTTACAAGATGCATACTCCAATCAGGAAAGCTGTTCTAGGAGGTCTGTAAAAAAAATAGGACCATACAACTGTGTTGTAGGAGTGAAAAATTTCCCACCACCTAAGTTTTTTATGTACCATTCTATGTTTCATGGTCAAAACATACATACTTGGCAGCCTTCTCTTGTGAAGCACACTTGGCTAGTATTTTATAATTCTGCAGCTAAACACATGGCTACAATGAACTTTTCAAACTTGACAATGAGACCAATGCCATCTCCTACAAATGACAAGCTTCTCTTAATGTGTCACAAATCAGTTCTGATATGTAAGCTGTAAACACTATCTTAAAAGCTTTGTAAATGGCTTTCATCAACTCTGACTCCCATACTTTTCAAATCACAGTTTTTGAGTCACATTTTTACTTCTCAGACTAGGAAAAGGCAAATCTTGCCAAGGACAGAATCCAAAGCACAAACAACAGTTTTCCATAACAGCAGCACCATCCCAGTTGTCTCTGTACTTAAGTTCAGCTACTGTCCCTGCTTTCCATGCTCTGCCTAGTTCCCTCACCAGATACAGCTGCTCTCTGGAAACCACCAACAGCAAAGCTGCAAGCCATGAAGATTTCAAAGCTTTCCTTAAATCCTAGCATTTTGAAGCAAAGGTCTGACCAACCAAGAGAACTCACCTCTGACTGTGAGGAGACTCAACTTCACTCACTTCTCCCCGCATTAAATAAAATTTCTGTCCCAATTACAACAGATGTAAACACATAACATTTCTGTATAGAGGTGTTAATTCTCTCTCTAAAAACACCCCTGTTGAAACCACCACAGAACAAACCCCGAAAGAACAGATGGAAGAAATGGATACTAACTCTACAGACCAGCCTAAAACAATTGTGGTGGGAAGGGCTGTCACTCCTCTCAGAGCAGCACCAATCTCTCTATTCTCTATCTACTGCACAAATGAAGATCTAATATATTTTTACTGCCTTTTTTCTCTCTAAAGACAAAAAGGAACTTAAATTACTTGTTGCAAGCAAACCACCTTCTACAGACACATAGCCATTTTGAATGGATAAAGATGTTTTCAAACGCATAATGAAGCAAAAGAACTCTTCCTGAAGGAAAAAAAACATTAAGTGCACAAAAAGGAGGCAGCAGCAGGAGGCTGAATCACAAAGCAGCACAAAGAGACAGTACCACATATGTACCCACAAATGTGCAAGTGTGCATGTGCTTGCCAGAGCAAGCTTCTAATCCTGGAACCAAATGTCTGATTTAGGATAGAAGAAAGTTAGGAATACACAATGACACTAATCCCTCAAGAACACGTGACACACTTTCACACACATATCTATTTTTATTCAACACTAGATGACTTCAAAGACAAGACAACTGTTTGAATTAGTTTATGGCAGGGCAAGCAGCTTGGCATACTTCAGATACAGTAAGTATTTATAAAAAAGACATTGCTGCCATAATATCAGATTGGTAAGTGGTAAAATGACCACATCATGATAAGAGCAAAGCCCAACTGTCTGTATTTGTTAGTAAAAACACTAACAAATTAGAGGAATGGAACCCCATGATTCAGAGAGTCTTTTTTTTCCTTGTATTTGTAGAATATGAGATTTCAGATCTACAGGGGAAAAATATTAACAAAACAATGAGTATTGGAATGTGCAATTCCTCAAAGCACAAATTAAAAAACCTAAGTCCATGTAATGCCCATCATTTCATGTTTGAAGCCAACTATTTTGAAGAAGGAAGTCAATAAAAGAAACTTCAGGACATTACAATCAAGCAAACTTAATGTCCAATATACTCAACTTCTGCATTTTTTTTAGGACAAAACCAATTTTCTTTCTAAAGGTCAGAAAAGAAAGCTATAGCAAATATTTACTCTCTCATATATCTAAGGCAATTTAAAATTATGTCCTTTTATATATTTTTTCCTTTTCCACTATTACTGTTGATGTTTGTATATGCCCAGATGCCCTGAACTACCATTTCAACTACAAATGAAAAGAGATAGAAAAAAGCACAGTAATTCAGGCTATACTGCAGCTGCAAAATCATGTATTTGCAGTCACAGCCAGTTAGACACCTAGATAGGTGCATCGTCTGCACATTCAATAAATTGGAAATATTTGCAAAACTGTAATTGCCTATGTAGCCCAATCCAATGATGGGCTTTGGATTCTTCAATAAATTATGACATTGAACCATAAAGTTTAAAAATAGAGCATATATTTTATAAAATCCCTCATAGTTTTATTCTAACAAGCTTAGAAAACTGTGACCTGAAACTTCAAGGAACAAAAATCTTAGTAAAGACAAGACACACATGAAACAGTAAGAGAAAACACAGTCTTACAAGGGAAATACCAATTATACCATAAAGTTACATATTAAATTCTGAGAAAGTGATGAGGGTTTGTATCATCAAAACAGAATACGTCATTACCTTACAGTGTTTTTCTACTGCTCTTTCTGCATAATACAGTTTGTTGTTCTAGAAATTAAGGAAATGGCAAAGGTTCCCAAAACCAGCTGTACCATATTTTTTTCCTAACTTGCATGTATGACTGGGATTTTTGTTGGTTTTGTTTGTTTTTTTTGGTAACAGCAGAAAAATTTTTGTGAAAAACAAGGACATGGCAATTCTTTGGCAACTTATTAATGTATACTGAGTAGAAAACCCTATTGAATATTTGCTCACATCTAATTCAGTCCTCATTCACATAATGTTCAACTTTCAGAACACTTATTAAGAGCACAATGGGATCTATATACAGCTTTTAGCTATAAAAACTTGTTACTATACAAAAGGCATTTGAAGTACTACTACACTGCATTACACTGCACTTGAAAATATTTTTTTTTGTATCAAGGAAAAAGAAAGCCAAATCCTGAATTCAAAATGCCACTTGTGATCCAGTGCAAACACCTTTTGCCTGCAAGAATATCCACTACAAGCTGTATTTATTATTTTATTGCAGTATGAGTGAGATGACCTCCACAGGACATGAGAGTACGATGGGCACAGTACAGATTGGAAACCCATTTATTAGGATATCATGTTTGAAAATCTCTGACGATCACTGCAATGCAAAAAAAATGAATGGGGAAAGAAACAGAGGAGCAAATATAATTAATGTTATTAATTAATAATTAATGTTATTAATGAATATGGGGTGAACTACGGTGCACTTTTTTTAAAAAACTCAAGGCGATCAACTTAATTATGTGACTGGCTATGAGAAGCAAGTACCAATTATATCTAACTGGACAGCTCAATATTGACATCTCCTCAAAGGTGAGGAACCATCAAAGAGTTGAACTGTTTGGTTAACAAGTACTAAAGCCACAGAACAGCAGCACAGAAGTGGGACTCTGAATTTAGCAAAGAACCCATTAGCGTAGATTAATGATGTTTTAGTTTCCAGTTCTCCATTTAGTGTAATAATTACTGACTTCAGAGATGGAAAGACAGATATTTTTCATATTTGCATTACGTTTGAAATAGATTTTGAGAAACTTTTTTATATTCAGACTTAGAAAAGGTAAGGGTAATTTTACTACTTCTTTCCCTGTAAAATTTATAGATATTTGAAAGTGTAATCAATAACAACCCCCAAAAAATACCAAACTGGCTAAGTTTCATGCATGGCAGCACAGCTGTGCTCGTCATGAACCAGGTATGTTTGGTGTTTTTCACCATTTGTTTCAAGATGGCTTCACATCTCTAACTACCAGAAAGATAATGCTACACTTTAAATACCAGATATTGTCACAGCTGAGAACACACAGAAAATGGTCCCTGAGTGATGAGTCTGTTTGCAAGGTAAGCATATACAAAGTTAGGACTGCGGTCAAATTTGAGAGTTAAGTGTCACTGTGACTGGGGGATGTTCACTTGGTCTACACTGGCACAACAGCAGTTCATGTCTACTCTGACAAAGCATTCAAAACCACTGGAGACATGAACTTCCATTTCTGCACACTGAAAATGCAAAACACACTGATTACTCCTCTTACCACCCTCCAGGCTATTGGATACAGTGGATAACCAGATGTGCTATTAGACAAAGACACAGATGAGTATTATAGGATGGTAGCACAATCTTTCTCCACACGATTTTCTAATTTGAAAAGATGTACTCATACATTGCAGTTCAGCACTATATAAGGAGGGCACAACACAAACTATTGACAGGAGACCTGTTTACCATTTACGGGAGCAATAGCAAAATCCCAATCCTATAGAAGACATTACTTCTGTCTCAAATGCCAACACTGGATTATAAACAAACATATTAGTAGATTCTGAACTGATTCAAGCCATATATCACTCAGTTTCATCAGAAAAGCAAAATACTTAGAACAAGACAACAAAAAAATCAAAACAAAGATCTGCTCAAAGTGGAAGCTTAAATGTCAAGCTGTGATTGAATAAACAAGTGCCTGGTGTTGGAATTGCTAAAATTAGGCACACAGAGGACAGGCCTGTGCAGGATGAGGGCACAAGTCTACAGTTACACACCAAATAAAAAGCTTAGATGTACTCACTGAACTCTTGCTTTGTCACAGATGACACTCTTTACAATGAAGCTGTTGTATGTATGCACTGAGAGGTGCCAGACACCAAACCCTTTAAAGATTTTTATTTATCCCTCATCAGAAATTAATTTTTCCATTGTAAAATATGTATCTAATAACACACTACTTTTTATGAATATCTGTCTATATATATATCTATATCTATGTATTTAAGCCACAGAAACCAGGAATAGAGCTGCATTTAAAAGTTTTTAAATAAAATTTTACAAGTATCTGTGGAGTGGAGATATTTATAGAGCAGCATTAAATAATAACTGTATGGCCAGAATAATTAGTAACATACAAACTTTTATCCTAGTTATACTCTAGAAGTCGACACCTTATTTTATTATATACTAGATGGGTGGAAATGAATGCACGTATTTCCAAGACACAAAACTGAGGTCCTTTGGTTAGCTAGCCTGAGTTACAAATTTAGGCAGCAGCATCTAGGCCAATATTGCAATGTTGATACAGGTTTACACTCGAGGGTTTGTATTTTTCAATCAATTTTCTTTTGTATCTTTCATGTTAGTAAGGAGAAAACCCAAAAATTCTCTTATTTTAAGTTTAGAGTAGATGAACAGAACCCAGAACTGGAAGGGAAATGGAAGTCATCTGTCCAGCAGTCTAACCAGAGGCAGAATTCAAACATACCAAAATAGTTGCTGCCTAATGTATGTCTAAACTGCTCTTTAAAACTTCCTAGGATGGAAAAGCTAAAGTCTTCCCAGAGGATCTGTTTTCCTAGCTACAATGTCTTTGCTCCATTGGTTACACAAACAAACAAACGAACAAACAGTATCTGCATTTGCACAGGTGATGAAACAGAGAAGATCATGATGGGACTTGCTTGATGCCACACTAAAGAATGGCAGATTAAGGAATCTAATAGCTTATTCCCAAACTGTGTCACTGTACTGCATGGCCTTCATCCTGAAACATTCTAAAGTCCCTTGGATTCTACTGCTTGCTCATACCCACTGTAATTTACAGTCACCTTTGGGGTCTAATGTAGCAAGTGTTTAAAAGGAGTCCAACACTGGTTTGTGTTACAGAAGAAAAAGATTATTCTACCATAGGAAAATCTAACTACTCCAGTATGGAATTTAATCAGAACATAATCTTTCAAGTTACAGTACTCTTGTTAATATATAAGACTTTAAAAAAAAAACCACAGTAATTTGAAAGATAGTTCTCTAAGTGCTGTTAACACAGTATGTGCAGAGATAATTGGCACCCACTCGGAAAATACTATCACCTGCTGGAAGTGCCACCTGAAGCTGCTTCAGTATCTGCAGCATTCTTGGATTTTCACAAAAAGTAAGAGGCTCAGCTCTATTTAGCATGTGATACACATCTAGCCTACACGCAAATATGGAATAAGAGGAGCTTCACTGCTTTAACACATTTAGTGAGTAGTCTAGGCAACATGAAAGAAAAGCTATAAATAAAGAGATACATAAGTTCTTAAACTACAGCTAGAGGGGAGAGAAGACATAGGACTTGCCTTCAAGATGCTACTCCTTTCTTCTAGTTCAAGAGATTAATAAAGATATTACAAGGAAGGGAAGCAAGGGAAAGGGAGAAGTTTGAAAGGCAAAGGAAGGAAATTAAGTACCTGTAATTTTTCAGAGACAAAGCAGAAAGTTTGTGCGCACATGCGAACAGGTTATGCTGTTAGCAAATTCCAGTGATAAGTTATATACATCAAGACTATAAAAAGTATATGGAAAAGACAAAAGCCTATTAGATCCCAGGAGCGAAAAGTAGAAGTTGATTGTGGGGGTTTCTCCCCGAGGGCGAGCAGAGTGTCAACAGTCTTTCGAATGTGACGAATATCCGACTGCAGGATGTCATACGGAGAGCAGAGGTCAGCCTATCCCGAAGGGCAGCCATTAGAACAGAAAAAGAGTGCAAAAAATTAAAAATACAAAAATAGAAAGATTTGATAAATAAATTATCACAATATTCTAGCATAAACATGTAGGAATAGTTTCTTCCTAGTATTGCCTTAGTCACTAGACATCCCAGCTTTCTTTTATTTCCTCTAAATACTGAAGCTATCATATAACATCAGAATGTTAAGACAGAAGAGCTCAAGCCTTCTAATCCTTCCAAAATTGTGCCCAAGTTCACAAGGGTGAGGAAGTGCGTGTGATCCGCTCGTTTCAATGAGGTCTGCACACCTTTGTCCATCTGGGCCTTATTCAAATGCTTAAATGGAACCAACTGAAACAACTAACTTTAAAATAGCAAACAGTGGGTTAGAAAGCTGTTAAAAGCACAAGAAGCAGCAATATGAAGTACAAAGAAAAAGTACTTACAGAAATCATTAGAAGTATGCAAAATTCTCTAATATAGTAATCTAAAACTTGGTATTCAAATATCACCTCAAATGGTACCCAGGAACAGAAACTCAAAAAGGCATTGTAGCACTAACTATACTTAATTTTAATAAAGTTTCTAAACTGAAGCATTGGACACTAAATTTCTTATGTAGCATTTTTTAAATTATTAGCAGGTTAGATCCCCATACCTTTTTTGAAAAGTATCAATGACTTGATGTGGCAACTTACTCTGGACTAGCTATACAATATGAAGTGCAATATGTAATAGTAGTAATATATTCACACAATATTTAACATTTAAATCAAACCAAGCAACACTAGTACTTGCAAAATGCAATCTAAGATACACCATTTTACATTGTAAATAAGGCCTTACTGAGATAATGAATACTTACTGAACAAAATTATATGCAGTAAGAGTTTGAGACAACACTGCTCCTGTGGAAGCTTTTCAGTCTCACTTACTTAATAAACTGAGAGTACACCAAATAAACCAAGACATGGAAGTTCAATGTCTGTTTTCTGTTAGTGCAGTTTCAAGCTCCAGTTTTAAATAAATTAAACTTTAAAATATTTTAAATGTCTTTCTACCCTGAAAAGTGGCTAGTGAAACTGGAAGTCAAAACTGTCATTCATACACAAATTAAATAGTGACACTTTTTTGTTTTACTTATGCTTACCATGAGTGGTTCTAGCTTTACCAGCAGTCAAAAGCTGCAAAATTTTCTTACTTAGGCCAGCAGATACAGAGCAGGGAACCAACCTGCCTAGCAAGAGCACTTTTCTGCAGTCCTTTTCCAGAATTTTTTAACTCAAAACTCTAATGTGATAATAAACTTCAGTGCAATTCTGTTATTTTTTAAGAGTATGAAAACTCACAGACAGCACAAAACATGCTGATCTTGTTTAAAAATGGGATAGATTTAGTACTCTATTTGAGAACACCTACATCCACAAGCTGCTTACCACAGAAACAAGTTTTAGTGCAAACTATTCATGACTACCAACTACATAATATAATGAATTTATACCAAAGAAGCCAATAAACTCAGTAAATGGTGAATTCATTTTGGAACAACATCCAAGACTCAATTCCTAGTTACTGCAAATACATACCAAAAGTAAATATCTAAGATACATTCAATTTATACTTTAAAAATAAAATGCCAGACCTTTATAACAAGGACTTTTAAAATTTTTTTGTCCAAAAAACCCTAAAAACAATGCCAACAGTCCCTATTGCAGTCAAATGGAGAAGGGAGTAATTTCAGACTTTAGAGACTGAGAGCTGGTAATAGGTTGACTTTTTACAGATACTGATAAAGTTGCTAATCCAAGATTAACATCCTAAGCAGCATAAGGAGAAGCCAAAGCATACAAAAACAGCCAACACATGCAAAAAGAACTTTCTACAGAAACTGCCATGATGTGTTTTAGTTAAATTCAGTGAAGCTTGGGAAAGCCTTGGGAAAATCCACTTTTGTGTGTTCTGTGATGATGGATAACTTAGTATTATATTCACACCATATAATGTAAAATATTTATATTTGATGTATTTTAGATTTCTGTAATGTAACTGTAGATGAAAAATATAAATCTTTTCTAAAACAGCAGAAGTATTTCCACTTATTGCACTGATATTGTGCAATAAAAATACAAAACTAAAACATAACATCATGAAATAGTGAAAAAGCACATGACCTCCATAAAAGTTATCACCCATCAACCCATCTATGACAAACACTGCCCCTCTCATTTAGGGAACTGAAATTATTGCTAGTAAGAATGACAAAGATACACCTATTTAATAATTACTTTTATGGACTGACATGTTACGTCTATGAAGCTGTATGATTAAATCATAGAGCTGTCAATCATGCACACATAATAAACACAGTAAGACAGAAATGTGACAGCAAAAGTATAACCAGCTGTTTGTGTGCACAAACCACCCTCATTCTGCATGCCCCTGCAGTGACTGAAAACAGAGAGCATTTCAGAACTGACCTCCTCGGACGTACACTCTGGTAAAAAAAGTCAAAAGTTTGCAGAAGTGCATTAAAGAAAGAAATCTATAGCACATATGCACTATACCCAAAACATAAATGAAAGTAACCTCAGAACTCTGCTTTCAGGGCTGTAATTGAGAGTGTATTGAACCACTTAACTCCATACCGTAGACCAAACAGTATCCATTACTGAGTCCGGAGGGACAAGGTGGAGAAATGAGTCATACCTGATAAAACTCACTGCAACTTCATGGGTATCTCATGATGAAACTATGGAGAAGTAACTGATTATGTGAAGTGATTAGAAAACAAGCATAAGTGGCAATGATAATATACCTTGCATTAAACTGAAAAGCATGACTAGCATGACTACCAGTTGAACTAACAGGTGGATAGAAGGTAAAACACTTTACAGTCACTGCCTGGCTGCCTCCTTTACTTTGTTTTGCTACTTTTAGAATACAAAAGTCTCCTGTTTTGTTTTCTCTATTATTGTTTTACTTAATTTGCAATTCCTACATGAACTCAAGTCACACTGATTTTTAGAATAATCCTGTCTGACATTGCCACATAGTAGATCTCATTATCAGAGTAGAGGCTGACACGCAGTATTAGGTCACATTTGCAGGACTCTAAAGTCACTCAGAAGGGGCACAAATAAACCTTTCATAGTCTGCATCTTTGTACGATGATATGAGATCCAAAAAGCCATTCCTTATCATCATCCTCTTTTTTGCTCAATATGTTTACACAATGTAAATGACTGAACATTTAAGCGATATGGCTGAAGTGTCCCATTCCTACCCAAGGTATTATTTGTCACACTAAATCATGCTGCATCATTGCTGACGTGCTGGAACACAGACACTGGAATGTTTGGCTGTGAAAGATTTCATTTTATCACTACCATTTACAAATAGAAATTACCATTCTAGTAGTAATCACGATAACTTCAGTCTACCCTTTTTTTAAACTTTATGACAATCAATACAGTATGTTACGTGGGGAAAGTCTTTCTTTTTCTTTTCAAAAAGATAAATTGTATTTCTCTGATCTGACCCCATAAAGGGTCAAAATACACTCAAGTGCCTAAACTGTTAAGAGATTACATTAGTGTAAGCTGAATACCATAAAAATTAATTCGTGTCTTTGTATAAAGCTAATTTCACAGACATTGAAAAGATTTAATTTTCTTTTTCAAAAAATGCCTAGAAGATCCTATTTCTGGTACCCTTATTTGTTCATAACTGAGAACCAGAAAAAATGCAGACCAAAACTTGTAACTTTTGTCTTTCAAACATATTGCATGTACAGCTTTGTTTTGGTCTAAATCTTACTTATAGTAAAGTATCATTCAACCCACCACAAATCAAGTATTTTTAACTTTTGAAAGGAGTAGTACTGGTTAACACTACTGAAATTGCATAATACCCTGTAATATGGATTACAGGAGTAACACCTACCAAGAATAAAAACTCAAGTTTAATTAACTTATTAATTTTCAGGTTGAAATAGGAAAGTCTACATCCTTGCTCCCAGTATGAATGCTGATTTGCCAATGACAAGTTGAAGAAATCTGCATGAATATTTTTGTCTTTATTTACATATATTGTTACTGGTTTCTGAAAGAGCAGTTGTAAATAAAATACTTCCATAACTTCACATACAAGGTAATGTGATGATAATTCACTCTTCTGACAATTTTTAATATCTCTGGCATGAGATGTCACTAGAAAGAGAAAAACAGCAATAGAACCATTACATTTGACTCTTTGGGGGGCCACACTTCCACGCAAAAGAGAAGTAAAAAATCCAGGTTTATTTTTCAAACCCACAAAGTATGAGAGGGTGGGTGCAACATGGATGAACTGAGTAAGCAGTTAGGGTGGTATTACTGGTGGGTTCATGTGACATTAACAATGCAAATCCAGTGAATGGCACAATCCAAGTACTGTATGTCACTGAAAAATGCAGCAGGACCTCAGCCCTGCTGAGGTAAATTAGGTAATGTGATGGGTTTTAGTTAACAATGTAAAATAAAGTATTCTTTAGCAATTTTCTAAGAGACAAAGATTGAACCTTTTCCTTATACAACTCCTGAGGGGCACAGCAGACATTTTCTGAATCTTCATGCTTTCAGATACTTACCTGCCAACATCCCTTTCTCACATCAAACAGAAAACTTGTTTTGTCTCAAAAAGTGGTTTAAGAGGTTCACTGATAAGGTGCTACAGCAAAGCCTAGTGGCAAAACTGGACACAACTTGATTGTTCTGCAATTCTCACACTTTTGATAGCCTCCTGCTGCAGCCAGAGCATTGCTCTTTAGTTTCTTATTAAGGGTCAGACCTCAAACCTCCCTTTTGGCCTGTGATCCAGCACATTCCTTCGGCACACAACCAGAAGCATCATGTGGCTGTTAACAGAAATCGATTTCAATGTGTTCCCCACAGTATTGTAATTCTCACCTGGCAGATAATTGCTTTCAGAGTCTTCTACATACCAGTCATTATAAAGAGACACTGATGTTCCTCAATTTTGGCTTTTCAATTCGTTGGTTAAGATGCCAACTCCTGACACTCAGTGTGACACATTTAGATAGCAGCTGCATTGTTCTACATTTGTATGAAATTTCCCAGGATCATTCTGGGAAAGTAATTTTGATCCAAAAATTGAATGCTGAAAACCACAGAAGGAAGAGACCATGCACATCAGCACAACAGAGCAATTACTTAGCTATTTTCTTATTTTCATTTTACATGACTAAACAGGAAATTTTTCCAAACCTGTGGAGTTCAAGAAACAGCATGTACTCTATTCCTTAAATAACTGAAAACAAACCAACACAAATTAAGACCATTTAAAATCCTTTCCAAACCCATGCAGCAGAATTTCAAGTCAATTCTCAAGAACTAGACATAGGCTCAAGTACCACAGAAAAGCCCAATACCTACAGGTATGTAAGGACCCAAAAGTAGAACCCATCACTTTGCCACATAAGGTGCTTGTTTTAAAAAAGAAGCCATTCACTGCACTGCTTTTCCTGGTTTCTCCAGAGATAGTTAGGCACTGCACAGCTCATCAATCTGAAGCAGCATGAGCACGCCATCTGTAGTTCCTTAAAAACTTTGACAGCTGACTGTCACACTCACTATTACACAACTTTGCATTCTTAATCCACGTCCCTGCAACACACAGCAAAGTTCTAGCATCTACCAGCTAGTTCCACAATGTGATGTGTTTTCACAAAATATAGCAAATTTTGCAAATATACATTTGCAAATTACCAATGGCTAATCAAACAAAATATGCTCAGAGTTCTTAAAAGCTACTGTAAGTTTAGAATTGCAAGCAATTCATTTAATGTTTAAGTACATGAGTTTTCCCCTCAAAAGAAGCTAATGCTTATTTAGATACACAAAGATGGTTAGTTTACCAATCAGACTCATAAGATGCGGCTTTGTGCCCAAGCCTCCATGCAACTCTTCAGCAAATAAACTTTAATAATTTTTTTTTAAATCCTAAAGAGTTCAACAGCAATTTTGATGAAAGGATTAAAAAGGAGGGGTAATAAATGTACAAAAAAAATATTTCTCCAGAGGGCTTACTTATAGAAATCCAAAATCAAAAAGAATGAAAGATTTCTGAAAGATCTCACAATATCAGTGAAAACAGATCTTAGCCTTTTCTTTCCCAAAAGGCTACAGCCAGGAAAATCTGACCTGTATTCTATTCACTAATAATTTATGATGCATCAGAAAAATTATGACGTGGCTTAACAAATTGTCCATGTCTAGAAGTCCACAACAATGAAATTTTCATCTTCTTGGAAGTGAAATTTTACCTTTAATATTAAATCATTCTAACATAATAAATTACATAACTACAAGAACTAAATGAACCATTACAGCTTCAGAGACCCAGCCATTACACTGAATTGTCAAATTAAATTTCTGATGAACCATTCACTGGAACTGTAAGAAAGTCTCCCCCTCAAAATTCCTACAAATAGCAAAAATGATTTGTCACTTTTGCTATCCTCCAAATCAAGTGCTAAAATATAGATAAAACAAAGAATTGAAACTAGAATTCTTTCCCAATATGAAATCTTGCATTACCATCTGCTCTCCAAGGGGATGGTGATGGAAATCACACAAAATATCTTTACATTTCAGCATTCTTGAAACAGATGAAAAAGAACTCAGCCTTCATTATACTGTCATATGTAGGCACCAATGTGAAAATACATAATGCAATTCTCCCGTGTTCAGTTTAAAAGACCTTATGTAACACTTTACCTTCTTTTGAGGGTCACATATTTGAAATTTAACCTTTCCTTAATAGGTTCTTATAAACCATAAGGGAGTCTTTGAAATAATCCCAATGCAACTGCAGTATTCATTACATTAGTTATGAAGATGAGAATAAATTACATGATGAGTGATACCATTCTTAAATGAAAATCAGTAAACACCAAGCACTGCAATTTCCCTGTTTCCAACTACTTATAACTACATGATAGAATCTTACACATACGTGCTTTCCATACTTAACATACAATGCTTTTCTTCAAATCAATGCAGAAATATTTCAATACAAGAGATGAGGCTGTTATTAGTCACCAATGCATAGAGTAAAAAATTGTAACATTGTAAAAACATTGTACACATTGTAAAAATTAACATTGTAAAAAATGAAAATGTTGCAAAAAAGATAAAATTAAAAAGGATGAAGTTCATATTCTAAAGGCATAAGGTAAAAATGCAGTTATGTTGTGCAATGAAAAAAATTACCAAGCTTTTGGCAACTTATAGAATACATTATCATAATTCCTTATTTATTTTCCATAGCAAAAAAAGAGATAATTAGAGATAATAGCGAATTACTCTTTTGAGACAACACCTGCAATTTTTAAGTACTATGAAATAAGCCATTTAAATTCACTAAAGTAGTAATAAATCACATTATTTAGCTCAGTTTTTAAATTCTGTGTCTTTATTGCTAAAAACCTGTAGTTCATAAAATTATCCTTCAGCCTTCATGTAATTAATGTATTTTCACTTTTGAACATCTAGAAATTATGGACTTAATTAAATTACCTCTGGTATTCCCAGTTTTCTACATGCATCCAAAAAGTTTTCCACGTTTCTCCTGCATTTGGCCATGCTAAGTTTAGGCTGTAGAACAGAAAAAAAAAATCATTTATGGCAAAAGAAGTCATGAAGAACAGACTTAACTGTAATTAAGAGGCTCACACCTTTTAAATAGTTTATGTACTCACAAATTTATACTAGCTATACGCAATATTAACTTCTGTGAAGAATCAATGTCCTATTTCTTTAGAATCTCAAACATTTCTACAATTTGTCTAAACTCAGGACTATTCACCAAATACTTACAGAAGTATCATGTTACTAAAAAGAAAAACCAAAACCCGAACTCCTCACTATTTTAGTTTCTCAATATCAGATGTGAAATAACTGTAATTCCTGAATATTCACTTAAACCAAGAATTCACTGTAGTAGCAAGGAATTCAAAGAACTAATTTGCCAGGCTAAACTAATTTGAAGGCTGTTTCAAGGAAGAGAAAATCAATATAAAGTTGAAATAAATTAAAAAAAAAATTAAAATATGTGCATTTTGTTACAGAAAACACCAGGAGATATTTATTTTTAAAAATCAGCATGAGAAGTTTTTTTCCCTTGAAATTTGAAGAATTTCAAGTTTGTATATTTTGGCAATGTCATATTTTTACCAAAGACAGAAATTATTTTAAGTCAAGGAAGAGCAAAAGAAATTCCAATGGAGTATCTGAAAAAAGTATCTTTTTCTTAAATCTGTCTTCTTGAAAGTTCTTACAGATTGCCTCCAAAATCCACCACGGTATTCTCAGAATCAAGTATCAGAGTGTACATGGCAAACTGTTACCAAAATGTACATTAAAGAGAAAAAAGGCAAATAGTCTGAAAACACACAAAACCTCTTCAGAACCAGACTGTTACCAGAAACCTGGAACAATTATCTATAAAAGAAATAATCAGAGAAAACACAATAGTGTTTTTTTAAGTTTTAGTAAGTGCACACAGTTTATGTCCTGTAATCTTCAGGTCCTTAGATTTAGGTAAGCCAATATTAAATCACAACAGTGCAGGTTTCTGTTCTGTCTGCAGGTAAAAGGAATCACCTCTACAATAACCCAACAGGACAAATATACTAATAACTGTTTTAAGCGATTTAGTAGCATGACATCTGCTAAGCCATACACCGCTGAAGCCAACCTTACTTTTTTTCAATCAACAGAGGACAGGCTAGTTTTCTTTTTTAAGGGTGTACTAGAATGAAAACTTGTAATCAAAGCATTTCATACTGTTCTGAACAGAAATGCCATTATGAAAATACCTGATCTTGTTGCTAGATCAGGGACAAGGCAGGATAATTTTGTTCATTTATAAATGTCCTTGTATATATGCACACATATATCCAGACAATACATAAAAATGTATCATATATTAAAGGTAATGAACATTTGCATTTGCTATCATACAAATGTAGCCCTTAACAGCAAAGATCTTTCATTGAACAGTAACATGGTTTATGTACCCAAATATCATTTGGGAATGAAACAGTAATCAGTAAAACATTTCCGTGTAGCAAGAAACATGCAACTTACTACTGCTGGTGAGGGTACATGAATGCTCCCGACAGACCGAGGGCGCACGTGATTGACTAAATGGCACAGAACGACACCATCCATCAGAGCCGAGCCCAGGTCTTCGGGCAAACAGATCTTCAGTCTCGTTTCTATGTTCTGCAAAGGAACAATGCAGGCACACTTTGACACAGAAATGCATGAATGGGACAAAAAGGGAATAAATACCCTCATCTCCCATGCTGTAAGCACATAGCCAGATTTGGAGTTTTTATTACTAAAAAACCACAATTCCTTTATATAACTAATTCTTTAGAAACTAAACCACAACCTCCTTTATGCCGGTCATTCAGCTACATAAACTTCCTTAAATGAACTCAACACTGCAATGCTGCTGGCACAATATGCAACTATTTTTATACAGAGAGGTATAAAAACACATCTTCATGCAATTAGTCATGTGACTGAACTGTATGTGACTCCTTCCTTTTACCATTCCCCCAAGTCTTCTACTTATCCATCTTAAATTTTCTTTATCAGCTGAAAATTGAAACAGAACTACATTGTGTTAATGACTGAACAAGCAAAGAACAAAAGGCAATCTTTCCCTAGTATCCTAAAAATTACTCAGGAAGCTTTAGAGTAATCAGAAAAATAGGTAAGAGAAGGCAAAACATTCAGATGTAAAAGAGAAATTCTGGATAGACATTAAGAAAAACAGAAGTCTCAACAAACAGAATTTGATATTGCAAAATAAAATACTTTTGAAAATACTTAAGTATTAAAAAAACCCCAAACCAAATAGATTGTTATGTACGATGAGTTTCCTGAACTGTGCACCAATCTTGAAAACATTCCAACTCTACACTTAGAGATAATTACTCCCCAATATCTTTAAACAGATATTGCTTAGTTGAACCTCTAAATGTCATTACTCTCTATTAATATCTTACCTCAACCTATATTGGTTGAATATGAAAATCTATGAATAGATAATTCTTTTTAGAATAAAGGAAGTAGGTTGGAAGAGATTTTTGGAGGTCACAGTCTAACAAATTTGAAGTGACACCCAAGCCCTGGTTAGTTAAGTTTTAGATATCTGCAAGGACAGAGAGCCCTCAAAATCTCCAAGCAACTTTATTCAGTGTTTCATTGCCCTTATGGCAAAGAATTTTCTCCTTATAACTATTTGAAACATCTTTCTCTGCAATTTATGCCACTGTTTTTCATGGGTTCACTGTAAATCTTTGAAAAGCCTGGCTTTACACCTTCTCTTTTACTATCCTTCAGGCAGCTGAAGATGGTCACATGATATTCTCAGCACTCTAAAGCAAGAAATCTAATCTAAAGAAATCTAGCTCTTCACTTCTTCCTCATACATCCTTTATTTGGG
Organism: Passer montanus; assembly: GCF_014805655.1. Taxonomy (NCBI): domain Eukaryota; kingdom Metazoa; phylum Chordata; class Aves; order Passeriformes; family Passeridae; genus Passer; species Passer montanus. Next base: position 6,400,260 of record NW_024368374.1, on the reverse strand, counting down.
TAGCCTCACCATGAAATAGCCTCCACTGAAGCACTCTGGGGTTTCATTATATTTTCCCATTTTTTTCTTTTGCTAGACACACTACTCAAGTACTTGCATGCAGGCTTCACAAGTGCAAACAAGTGAGTGCATCATGTTCACTAATACAATGTTTCATTTTCACCTTGGTTTAATTCACAAATCAGAAAATTTTAGTAAATAAGTACATAAAAGAATACATTTTGTTTTTCCAAAACCTGTTACAAAAAGATTATATAAAGTTAATGAAATAAAAATGTATTTGTTAGAACACTAATTTGTCTGCTGGAAGACTACTCAGCATAGACCAGGGTATGCTTTTTATAGGAGCACAGTGCATCTACAATACTAACTCAAGGCCATTTCATGCTAGAGTTCATGGCTCTGTGGAATCTCACTACATGCTAACTTACTACTAAACAATTCAAAAGCAAAATTTACTAATATATGTATTTATTGAATAAAGTACAAACTTAATAATTTATATGTTCTGGGCTATTTTCTTGTGCAATACATAATCAAATGCTCTGGTGGTAACTAATGTCACTAAAGGACTCAGTATATCTAAATAAGTTTTATTAATTTGAAAATCTCACTTTGTGTTTTCAAACACAGTCAGTCTTCTAGCTGATTGACTTGTAATCAAACTGCTCACAAGAAACAAAATAATTTGCATTCCAGGACATGATATTTCAGGGTGAGAGTGAAGAAGGACAGTGAGTGGAGCTAAAATGTAACACATTAAAGCAGCATTACTGGTAAGACCCAATACTGTGTAGAGACATCCTTATTACTTCTCCACAATCACACCTGACACAGTGAATAACCTTGTTCTACTTTTCATTATGAGGATTAATTGAACTAATGCACAAGGCAAGAATCTTGTGGAAATTATCTGTGATCATTTTTAGGAATTTGGGGGCTTGCTATACACTTGTGGTAACCCTTCTTTAACTCATTCAAAGAAATGTTAAAAAGCTGCGCTGGTGCTGCTGAACAGACTAGGCTCAGAAACTACCAACTACTGCAGTTTGTTACTGCTACTTCCCCATTACCGCATTTTCTTCCCCACTGCCAATATGTCTGTCTCATCTAATTCCTGCATCTTGTCCTTTTGGCATCATTCAGGTTTAAAATTGATACTACACTACATTCTATCAACTATGCCAAATCTTTAACAAGACCTGTTCCACTAAAAAAAAAAGAAAAATCAGCAGGGCAAAGTTAGGTTAATTCATACTTAGAACAGGTGAGTGCCTGAGGTAAGACAATGCAAATCTAGAAGTCTGCATAGTTCTACATTAAAAATCCCACCTTTTAAACACTTTTTGGTAAAGAGAAGAACACTGTTGCTTTAAAATTAAATAATAGAAGATGTTATTTAAAACAAACTGATAATTATTCAATTAGCCATTCCATGAAGCTAATGAGGCAAGAACAAATAATCTTGTAATTCAGATGAGAAGCGAAAACCACCTACCATGTTCAGGATTTGCAGTTATGTTAACATCTGTCCCTCTGTCCTGTTAATGAGATGTACCTGGAAACCTTGACAGGTTCAGGCTTGTGACATTCCTCACAGCAAAGGCTGTCATCTCTTTTTTGTCAACACAACCAGGTGTCACACAAACATTGCTACGCAGGTATTAGTTGTGTAACACAAATCCTATGCACCAATTTTTCCATCAGGTTCTAGCTCTTACATTCAAGACAATATATCAGGAAACCACCTTCTGTATCAGATTTTCCACTGATGAAATGCTGATTTAATTTCTAAGAAAGCTGCTTCAAGCATTAGTTATCTACTTTCAGCTTGAACTAATAAATTTCACTGTGCCTTTTAGATGCAAAACTGAAGATTTCTCCAGCTGCTTGGAAATAGTTCCTAGACCTCTCTCTCTGTCTCTCAAGTGCTCACTTCATCCTTTCTGATTAAATTAAACAAATAGTTAATTCCATCAGTGCAAGGCATGTTGATTAACTGGATGTCATTCAAGTAGCTCCCATTATTATTTCTCATTTTCACAAAGTCTTTCCTGAAATACAGACATCTGATTGTGATGAAGAACTTCAGCAATAGTCTCATCAATGTGATTTGCAGAAGTAATATTGCCTCATTTAACCTTTCTTCTATTTTTCTTCTTAGGCAACTTTCCCAAAGAAAAACTAAAAAAGACATTCCATCAGCATAAATTAATTCTACCAACACTCACATACCTCACGTAGCTGTTCCACAAGCTCTCTCTCTTCTCTCATCTGCTCCATTTTCCTTCGAATTGTGAACTGTGGATCTATTGATTCCAAATTTCTTTGTGGTCTTAAGAACACTGTGATTGTTAAAAAGAGAGATTTTAGTTTAAGAACAAACACTCTGATTTATTTATTTCTAAATTAAGCAAAATCCTTAGGCAGTGCCTCCAGCAAAAACAGTTAGAAAATTTTTTTGTCCTCAGGAGGACAGAAAAATCTGATCTTGGATTACAGTTAGGAATGGCTGCTTTTTGGATATTGCTCTGAACAGTGCCCCTGAACAGGGGCAGCAATGGTGCAGATAATTTATCATCCAAATCCTAATCTGAACGGGCAAGTTTTGTCAGATGATTAAGCACCAGCAGTGTCCCTTAGAGAGTGTGATCTGTACAACACTTTGTATTTAACATAGCAGGAGAAACCTCTTACTCTTAAGTAGACCTCTCTCCTAACAAGATACTGAATTGCGTAAAAAGCCGTGAAGCCTCCTACACAGAACAAAATGCTTACTAGACAAGGTTATGCTAAAAAAATGAAAAACAAAAACAAACCCACCACAGAAAGACAAATGTAGGAAGACTCAGCCATTCAGTAAGTGCCTACACTAAAAAGTCATGTTGCAAATGTAGCATAGTACATGCCCTTGGAGGTTGTCCTTCCTACCAGTCCTGTCAACTCTATCATTTTGCCCAAAATACAGTTCCTTGAAATTATTACATGACATTTCTGCAAATGTGCACCTCTACCCTTCCATTTCTGCGAGCAGTGACTGCTTTGAATGGGTTGGAAGAAAAGATGATGTACAGCCAAAATGCAACTGTCCCTGTTTGTGACTCTGTTTGCCACCTCATACAAGTGTAGTCATGAGGAATCTCACACAACTGTTTGCAGGTTCACCTGTATTCAGACTGTTTAAGTAATGAGATGATTGATCTAAGTTACTTCTCTAGCCAAAGGGACAGACAGACAGCACCTATGGCACTTCAGCCAAAAGGCAAAGTTCTTTCCCCTAGCTAATATAAACACCTTAAGGCAACAAACTCCTTGTATATCTTTAGGCTATTCATCTTAGGCATCAAGACAGAATAAACCATAGCCAATTACCAAACTTGCTTCCTTCCACTACTTGACTCATACAGTCCGAATTTAACTTTTCTCAGTGAACTGAAATTTGTTGCATTGCTGTAATTTCAGTAAAATCAGTGATTTCTGGAATGCCATATTAATGCTATTTGTTAAACAGAACTGCTTTTAAATAGAACAACTAATACTACAGTTCTATATTAGCAAACTACTTTCTTTGTAATGTCACCAGAAATCCCAGAGATAGAGTGGGAGAGCATCCTGTAGAGAATGTGCAGGACTGAGAACTACAGAGAGTGACTGCAGCTCAAATCCCTTCTCTGGGTGGACAACATATTTTCATCAGTGTCACCACTCAAAAGGCTCTACACAGAGGTGCACACATCATAAAGAAAAACATTCCTCATGCTGACCTGCCACAAAATGCATCAGAGTAGCAGAGCCATGCCTTCAGATGCAAAGGGCCCACAGTTTTACTGATATTTAATCTTCTGCTTTGTAGGAGGCAAACTCAACATTTGAAATTTAATTCTAAATCCAAAGCAGGGTGTATGAACAGATCCATACTTCCTAACATTTTGCAGAAAGGTGACATATGACTATGACTGTTCATGCCCAAAAACACAGAACCTATTAGAACATTGATATATGGTGAAAAATACATAAAATGTTATTTATAAATTATATCATTTAAGATGGCTACAACAACAAAAAAATCTAACCCCAAGTTTTTCAAGAGTAGAAATCCTTATCAAGGATTTCTATTAACTCCGGAACTGTACTGTATTAAAATTTCTGCATTAGCAACTCTGTAATAACTTACTGGAGGCTGTTTCTAAGTTTTTAAGAGGTGAAATAAAAATCTCCTATCATGTTAATTAAAAATAGCAGCTGCAATTAATAAGATTTTTTGGTTCATTGTACAAGTCTAATAATTGAGATTTGCTGCCTCTCACAGATGAAATACCTAGATAAAAAACGTTCTTGAAGAGTAGAACCATGGTATTTAAAAGCCACTGTAGTTTTATTAGCAGTAGCAACATTTCAAATAATTATCAGTAAAAACTAGTACCAAATAATGTTCAATTTTCATAGAATTAGAGTATTACTATGGTCTTTATTCAGTTTGGCCACAGCTATCCTTTTTTAGGCCTCTGTGAAGTCAAAGTTCCAAGATTTACTTCCTTCCAATTTCAGATTACAAACGTACCTTACTGAAAGGTATTAGCATTACTTTGTCAATTCCACTACAAGAAAAAGGCAGGCTAATCTTACGCAGTGTGAAACTACAATTAGAAGCTTTTCAAGAAAACAAGTTAATTGATTAAAAAAACAAAATTAAAAAACCTTCACACGCTAAAGCATTAACTATAAAAGTTTTAGTTATGTACTGAATTTTTTTGTAAGTGTTGCCATAGAGGATGTTTTGGCAGTCCTAAATGTTGCTTGCTTCTCAGCATTACACACAACCTCCAGCAAGGGGAGCCCATACCTCACACACACCTGAATGTCTACTTTTCGCTCTTTCAAAGAATTAGTTTCTGCTTTTTAAATCCATACTCAAGGCAGGTTATTAAGTAGTACTTGTTCAAATTTATTTTTTTTTTAAAGATTCTGCATAAGTGTCAACAAGTTAGATGAGTAATAGTTAATAACATAGTTAATAATCTACTCAACATACCACTGTCAAGGACAAACTTCCTGGCAAAAATTTTCAATTCTGCACTGAATTTCAATGCACTATTAATTGTGCATCAATTTCTGCACTATTAATTGTACATCAAGAAATTCAGTGTACTGAGTACTTAGTGTGATAATGTCATCCTTCAGGCAAACCACAAAATTATTTAACCTGACTCTAAATACAACAGACAAAAAGAAGGTTGGACTCTGACAAGCAGAGCTGAAGTCAGGCTGAAAGTTCATAGTAACTTTTCTCTTTGATTGACTTATTCAGTCTAAATTTAAGTAACAGAAATGTAACAACCCCAATTTAAAAAATATGCAGTTGTAAAAGCAGTTTCTGCTATAACACTCCAAGAGAAATGCTAACATTTAGAAGATTAAAACACAAAAAATACAGGTAAACACAGATCAAATTCTGCACTGATAGTAGAAGCAACTCTAGGTTTCTCTGTTGAACAATTCATCAGTGAAATGTTAACTTAGCTTCAGACCACCATGAACTAAATTCAATTTTTTCAAGTTACCAGGATCAGATTTCTTGTATTCCACACTCGCTTCCCTTATGCAGCTGATTCCTTACATATGCTGTATTTTATGGTTTTATAATCAAGAGCACTGAGGCAAATAGGAAATATTCTCAACTGAAGACCTGAACTAAGAACAAAACGCCCTTTTGTGAAGAGGCTTCAGTAATGAAGTATTGGGTGGTACAAGTGTGACTTCCAGAGTGGCACCTGAATAGTCAGACAGGAAAGTTTCCTTAACCATAAGCTAAATGTTAGCATTTATCAGTCAATATTTATGGTCTTGGTTTCAATCTGATGCTTTTGACAGTTTCGCAACCTTTTAATATCGAAACACCTTTCTACTTTAGGGCAGCTGGCAAAACATGACCCACTTTGCATCAGTGCCTCAGTGTATTATGACAACAAAACCCTGGAGAAAACCAAAACAAAAGCAGCAGTAAAAGTCCACTAATGTATCTGACCTTCACTGTGAACAGGTTATTAACAACAGTTTCTATTGAACAGAAATCACTATTTTTGCTTAGCTGATTGTTTCAGCTTTGTTTCTTTATGGATTCTTCTATTATGGTAGTTATGTACCTGCACCAATAAATGCAGATGGAAGCAGGATATTTTAATAGTTAGTAACTTTCAAAAAATAATAAATAAAAGCAGCAGAAGAGAGAGGAGCAAAATTAACTGCTGTTTGAGTACAACTTTTACAACTCTTGAAAATAAAGCCAGTAAATAAACCCACAAAGTTGTTTCACCGGAGTAAAAAAAAAAGACTGAAACTTCACTCTTTTGACACTACATATTCCACAGCAAATTAAAGTGCATCTTCTGGGGAATTTAGTCTTATAAACATCCCCTGGAGAATATTGTCCTTAGCCACGTGGGGCATTCACCACATACTCATGTTTCTGAAAACACAAAATTAAGTAAATTATATATGGAACACCTACCATTGTCACTGTCTCCTTCAGATGGGATACTGTAGCTAAAGTTGTCCCATGTTTGTGCCTGTGTAAGTGTGTTGAAGGAGATAGGAGGAAAACTGAGGGATGGGTCTGCTGGAGGGGAGTGATAACCAGTCCAACCATGGTGGCAATAAGGACCAGAGTGGGGATAAAAGTGGGCAGCAGCATTTAATATATGGCATTAGGATTGTATGGTAATGGCAAAGATGTAATTCAAAGGTGATTAATACAAAATGCATAAATTTTGAGAAAAGAATGAAAGATGGTGCAGAATAAAAAGAACGAAGAGTTAAATGTTAGTACTTGCAAATCATACATTTTATGTGCAGTTAAGGCTGTCAAGCTTAGCAAGAACACTGTAACCATAGCGCTTCACACAACTTTTTACAACCAAGTTTTAAGAAAAAGTACCCATAGATTTTACATTATAGCCTGATAAAATCCCTGACTCTGAGTCAGAAGGTAAATATACCAGCTGTGAAGTTTCAAGGAGGAAACTTTAACAGAATCAGGATTTTTATATATTTGTGTAACTACATAAAAAGAACACTTCTCACAAAGAAAAATTACACATCCATATGAAAATATTATTACAATTTTCCAGCTGATTTTGGAAGTAGCAACTACGTTATCACTTGGATTCTCATTTTGTTGAAGGACATTCAGTAAGTACATGTACCACAGATGTTTTCCTTTCATTTTAATTCGCTTAATAATAAATGAAGTGCTACCTTTTTTTTTTTTGCTAACTTCCCTGGCAACAAATTCAAATCTACAACGGGTCCACCATGCTATGTAAGTACTGGTCCTCCACAACTTTTAGAGGCTTCCCAGGGACAAGAATAGGCATAGAATACCCCCAAAGGCTGATCCTGAATTTGCACAAGCTTCGGCAAACTTGCACCATAGGCAGTCTTCTAACAAACACAACATCATTAATTATTTGACTGGAATCTCTGAAGTACACAAAACTGTACATTTCCACAGAAGCTGCAAAAGTCTGCAGACTATTCACCATATGACTGTAAAAGCAAGTTGTACCTACAGTTCATGACCACCCATGAACTCGTTATGGAGCTAAACTGGGGCAGCAATACAGCTCCCGTTCTCCCTATCCATTCTGCCTTCTCTCCCTTTAACTGTCACCACACCACCTCTTACTGATCCTCAGATCCTTCTGCAGTTTTTTTTCCTTTCCCACCACATCTGCTCTGTGCTTCTGTCTCTTGTCTCAATTGTGGCAAGGATTTCTGCCCAAGCTTTCCTCAAACCTCGATTCTATAGTGTTTCAGAACTGGATACTGACACCCTTAAAATATCTCCTTCCTGAATCTCTTCAGCATATCATCCATCCTTTCAAAGCTTCACACTGGTTTCCTATTTTCTGACAGAGATTTAAATCTTTTCTGCCTTTCACAGTGATGTTGCTCCTTAATGAACTCTTTCTGTATTTGATCACAATGTTCCTTATCACTTCAGAAAAAAAAAAAAATTAATTCACTCATTTCTTATTTTTCTACATGTATCTTCACATTTATCTACTGAATCCTACACACAAGCGACATCCATGTTCCTCAGACCAAACTAGAGACTAAACTACCTCTGCTCTAAATGCTAAACCATAAACACAAATCAATTCAAGATTGCTGTGCAGATCTAAAAGCAACTAAAACCACTCAAATATTAGAATAAAGTCCAAAGTAAAGTTTCAGTAGGCACAGAAAGTCCCTCTTTTCTAACACACCAAACTAACATTCAGAAGGAACTTATTCATGTAGGATTTCTCCTACCCGCAATTTTGGAATCAAAGTATTAACGTGATAGTAATTGAGATTGTGTCACATAAAATTTCACCTTAAACTTCTTTTCAGAGTTTCACAGCTCTCTCTCTTTAAACTTTCCCGAGGCTGGGTCACTGCTTCTGGCTATTGGGACACCAGCTGAAATTCAGAGTCAGCACAACTTAAACTCTGAGTCAACACTGAGTAACAGTACACAGATTTATGGCAAAAGGTAAACAGTCTGACTCTGGTAGCAATTGGGATTCTCAACTATTTTCCAAAGTACACAGACAGTGCAGTTAGGGAACAAAACAAATGGAAGGAATAAATATCCAGAGAGAGAAAGACAGTAATGAGCACTCAAATGAGAGAAAAATACTGTCAAGTTCCATTGATCATTATATGTTCCAACTAACTTGAAATACAAGCATGTCTACCATGGATACTAACATTATGCTTCAAGTTCTCTACAAGTCACCCAAACTGAAGGCACTAGATTCATGTTATGCTGCATAACAATGTTATGTTATGAACAGTTGCAAGGGAACAACTTCTCACTTCAGAATACAAAGCGCTTTGTGACTTAAATTTTGTCAGTGATTGCTTCAGCCTCTGACAGTAGAAATTTTTTTGTCTGTGTTGCTGTCACTTTGTTCAGTAGAAACTAAGAAACACAGTGACCTAGAAATGGCACAACACAAAAGGAAAAACAACTCTTGATTGCAAGATGTATTAGAAGTTGTTCAGACTTGATGGTCTGGTGTATTAAAGATAGCACAAGACCTTGGCAACTCTCAATTTCAACAACTAGCACCACTTTGAACATTTTAATCAATTCATGGATGAAGGATGGAGAATTAAATTTATTTGCTATTTTCCACAATTCCTTTTCAGAGTGCTAATGCACTTCCCAAGAGGAAAACTACAGCTCTAAGAAAATGTTTCTGTTCAATGGAATTTTTAAGGTTTTCAAAATTAATGTGAATTTGAAAAGTCCATACTCTCTGAAAATATTTAAAATACAGAAGGAAATAATCTGAGAAATTAAAAAATCCTTTTTACATTCAAATAAACTTCTGACTCTTGGAAAAAATCTTTCAAGAAATGTAAATATATTCATTACCTTTCAAAATATTTTCTTTTGCTACTTTGGGTTCTGTCAGCCATCAGATATGAATTTCCCCAATGTTTTTCCTACCTTAAAAATGAAGGTATAAAAGGACTTTCAGTGCTGAACACATATCAGTATGTACTAACACAGAAGTTTAAGCCACTGTGGTTTATCCTCTGGAAGCACTTATATTTGTGTGTGTACTTCAAAAAACTGGAATCTTTACCACAAGTCTAGAACAGTTTACTTTCACCTTTCCAAGAGACATAAACCATTATGAAATGATGAGGAGAACAGAAAGTCAAATAGAAAGCAACATTCATTTCAAATAGATGAAAATAAACAGTGAAAATAAATGCTCAAATTTCAGAAAAAATGTGGTTGCATATATTTTCATTGAAAATTTGCCACTGTTTTTTCCACAGAGCATGGTGGACACATTTTATTTAGAACACTTCAATGTCCTTTTAATGTTGCACTTGGATTTAAGAGATTTATAGAGCCAATTAATTCAAAAGTAAGCTCTAACAAAGTTAAAGTCATTAGGACTCTCTAACTTCTCTAACCTCATTTGAGCTTACATTTCCAGTAAGTTTTAACATTTCCATGATGGCCATTAAGAACTGAAATGAAAATTACCTACAAAATACACCACAAACTAAGCTGAAAAGCTTTCCTGGGTCACAGAAATGCTGGACCTCTTCACTAGCTCAGGTCTATGATAATAAAGCAGTATTAAATCAACAAGTATGAATTCCAACCAGTAATGGGATGGTTCAAATGCACAAAACTTGTACAAAGTTTTAAAGGAAATAAAATGAAGAAACTACAGACCTGCCAAGCAAACCAGCTTTCAAAGGACAAACATGCAGGCTTCACAAACATGCCAGTATTCTCTGCCATGTACTACTCCTATCTGTAAGTATTTCTGGTATGCTAGCAAAACAGCAGAAGATGAAACGTGCAGCTTTACAATGCCTTTGCAAGGTTTCATTTTGAACATGGTGCTACATAGCTAATACACTGTATTTTTATCTGAAACTGGACATCAAGTTTTACTATTGCCAAGTTCCCCTATCTTACATGGTATAAATTTAAGGTAAGATGACTGAAGCTAGACATGATCAAGTGAGAAACTGTGCAGTAATGGGTCTTAGTGCCTGCAGTGTCTCATATGGAAAAGAAAATAAATTCACATTATCGAGTTTAACACAACCATAACATGACCAAAAGACACTCCAGTATTGGCATGCTCAAAGATTTTAGAATATATGAACTTCAATTAGTACAGTGCAGAAAATCAGCATGTTCTAACCAACTGACTTTGGTATTCAATGAGGCTATACACAGCTGCAATATATAAAAAGGGGACAAAGTGTAGGACTTGTGCACATCTGGTCTTGAATCATGTGACTTGGAGGTTTTGTTGCAAACATTGCAACCCAGCCTTTCCAGAAATTCTCTCAAAAATAGAGTCACTAGGCTATTTCACCTGTACCAATTCTAGTCATTAAGTATAAGACACTTGGGCATGATATGCCAAGATTCAAAAGTGCATGTTAAACTAAGACTTGAACAAGAACTCAGTCTTGCATATTCTTCCACAAAGCAACTTCCAACCCCCAGCAGCAGATTTCACTGTGGGCTCAGAACACAGCCCATATCCTGTGAAAGCAGCAACATGGCCTGGGCTCCTTCACTTTTTTCTCCTAACAGCGATATTGCAATATCACCACTGGACTATGCAATATTACTCCATGTTTTATTTTCAACAGATCCTGAAAGGACCCATTTGCTCACCATTTAACCTGTATTTTAAACTTATGTAGAAATATCAATATTTCTAAATCATCAGGAACAAGACAGACTGAGATCGCATTCCAACAACCAAAGAAATGCAGTGGAACAGATCTGTCTAACTATATATGACAACTACTTGAGAAACTTCAAGTATATTCCTTCATAAAAATAGCTTTCTAATACTTTAAAAAAAACACAAACAAAAACCAACTAAATCTATGGGTACAATTTCATAAACATTTTCACAATGTTTCACCAGCAGTTTCACGAACTGCTGCCATTATTACTAAGTATTTTGTAATGGAAACTACAAGCTTGTAGGGGTTTACCATCACTTTAAAAGCATTTGTGGTGAATGAGAGAAAACATAACTATGGTCTTAGTATGCTGAATCATACTGGAAACTACAGCCACTCATCAGAGGAGATATGGCATGACTTAATATTGACTACCTCTGCACAGAGAAGACAAAAACTGAATTAAAATGTGTAGCTAATCCAGTTTTTAAAGGAAGCTGTTATCCAAGCCCTCAAATACATCTCTGTGTTTGGGAGGTTTTTTGTTGATACTTGTTTTTAGGTTTAGTTTGTTTCTTTGTTTTCAAATAAACTGCTGCTTGTTAAAAGACTGGTGGTTACATAGATACAGTGCATTGCAAATTCACTGAACTCAGTTGCTGGCTGAAGTAAAGATGTAACCTTTCCATAACGCTTGATCTTTACTCAAGCCTAACTACTGACAGACTCAATAAAGTGAAAAATTTTCAGAGCAACAAGTGTTTTCCAAAATAGTCTAATTATTCACATATATTTTTGAACAAAATATGAACTGTATCACCACATACTAATCAAGCAAAAAATCTTATTTCAATTAGTATGTCAGCACAGATGATAAATATATATATGCATATAAAATGTGTAGTTATATCCAGACACATTTTTATATACATATAATTTTATAAAATACCAAATTTACTAGAAATGGATGAAAATTGATCCATATATAATGTGCAAATAAATACTTCTTACAAATTCAATCTTGATTCAAAACTAGAGAACCTTTAAATGTTCCAAGCTTCTTCTAACTGTTGTACAGAAAATGTTACATTGCTTACTTCTTCATGGGGAAAAATAGAGATGTCTAATCATAATAGAGATGCAAAAAAACCCAAACCAGTACACACAAACTGTCTGCTCACATTACCTGATCGTGGCTTCAGGCCAAAAGGAATTGTGGTGTTTGTAATAGGAGACATTGTTGGACTTTTATCCTTATTCTGTGTAATTCAAGAACATACGTCAAAGTTAGAATAAAACCCAGAATATATCTCAGCATATCTGATCATGCAATATGCAAAAGTTAACACTACTGCATGCTATAACTATTCCCATAATCTGATCACAATAAAGTCCCAAACCTATGAAAATCTTCCTTTTTTATTGCACCTTATTTCTCTGTTAGAAAATACGAGTTTCTGATAAAAGACAGCAAGATATTCCCCCTAGTTATAAATAAGCTCAATTATTTATCAGTTTTCTCCTATGTCATCATTTGGCTCCATCAGACATACATTTTGTGGCAGAGTACATTTCAAAAACCAAAGCAAAGGCATGTCTTTTCCTTAGCACGTTTGTTTCTTTCACAGGGTTAATTACTACTCTGCATGGTATTTTCCATTCAACACCAAATTTCTGCATTAAAAAACAGAAAAGTGGAAATTAAGCTTGTGCCTCAGAGCAGGATCTCCCCTGACCCTGAATTAGGCTAAGAGTCGTAGCAGGAAGAATCGAACAGCATCATAGCACCAATGGCAACGCCAAAAGAGTCCCATAATGGGAACCACATAATGGGAATTCCACTTAACAAGTGATTCCACTGGGAACTACAGAATTCCCATCACCAAGAATGGTGGATGGTGGCTGTGTGTTCACAAATTTGCAATATGCTTATGCCCAATGCAATATAGAGAGAGAAGCCCTACTTCTGCACAAAAAAAAAAAAAAAGGTAAATAATCTCCATATGGAGCTCCATATTGTTTTTGCCTTTTGCCTTTTTGATCTTCCAATGAGATTTACAAGAGAAAGCTACAGGATCAATAAAATTAGATGCCTCTCTGAAAACTAATCAAGGACATGACACAACTGTGCAAAAAGAAACAGCACTGAAATCAATAGAAAATCTTGTTGAACCAGGAAGAAGGAAGAATTAAAAAAAGAAAAATTTTAAAAGTGTGTCTGAATGGAGAAAATGTAAAAAATTTAAATGTTTTATACTAAACTGCATAACTCTGAAGCAAACTGATCAGAAGGCATATTTTTATACCCTAGTAAATCTCAGAGATGACAAGATTAAACTACATGCCAAGCAAACCACATCCATTTCTGATGCAAATCTCAGTCATATGTTCTGTGGAATTCAGTGTTGTTTCATTTAGTCTATGAAACATTCATATAAAACATATAAGAGACAAACAAATGACATCTCACCTCATTGTGAGAGGTTTGCCCGCTTGTGTTCCAAACAATTAGGTCATTCTGCATGAAAGTAAAAAAATAAAAAAGACAAAAAACATTTCAGAACCTGAAAATATTTCAGATACACTGCAATGGGAAATTTTACTAATTACAGTCAGATACACATTTTATTTTTTTTTCCACTGAAATGAATAATTTGCATGAATCAAATATTTCTATTGCTAGCTGAATAACTCTTTTTTTAAAAAGCATGTGGAAACAATTCACACAGATTTGTAATTTACTTTTTTGCTTCAATACTAAGGGATTATAAGTGTATTTATAAGATTTTAATGTTTATTGCTTAAAATGCAGCGTATTTCTTTTAATTAAACTATCATGAAGATTTAATTTTAAAATATACATTTTCAATACAGATTTGAAGAAAGGTATTCTGTAAACAATTACATTTATAATTGCAATATAACATACCTTTTGTTACCACTTCTGTAATAGTTACATTGGAAACATGTACACCACATTGATAAATATGAAACAAAATCATTAATTGAGCAGCAATCATAACTCAGCAGAAAGACAACTGGCATAAGTAAATTATAATTCAATTCAAAACAATTTCCCCAGGGTCAATTTTTTTTTAATTGACAAAAAATGGAAACAAAAGAGAGCACTTGGAACATTAGGTCCCAACAGTCACAGAGCTTTATCACAGTAGTATCTGATATGATGATGATTATACATACGAACATTTGAAAAACATCAAGAAAAACAAAACCAAAAAAACCAAACAAAAAAACCCACTATTTCTGGATAGCACAGACAATATTAAGGTACTGCCAATATAGACAGCATCTTCTGTAATTTTGTTCTCACAATCTCCTTGCCAAGTGCAGTCACAAAATCCCTATATAGCAAGTTCTGAAGCAATAACATACACCCCAAATATTTATGTTTTTTTTGTAGCTCTACATTTCTGGATCATTACAATATAGAAATCTTAAAATATTTTTGGAACTTCAAAAAATATCACCTCAACCTATATACAGTCTGCTTGCAATATTAAATACAATAAAAAACCTGTGGCTAACAAACTTAGAAACTTGTATAACTACAAAAGAATATTAGGGGTAAGGTGAGAAAAAGAGACAGGTGCTTCATTTTCTTGAAGATCTAACTTGGAGACATTTTTTCCCAGGGGAACGCAACCCCTGCAACTACTATGCTTTTATTGGATGTATTTATTATATTAGTTCTTTCCAAAGGGATAGGACTTAATCAACTTCCCATTTGCAGTCAAATCTTGAGATTCATGCTAAGGCAAAAAAAAGCCCAATTCCCACACTGGTTCTAAACCCATCATGTCTGCACACAAATTGACAGAATGCAATGATCCATTCCAAATGTTTCCACATTTATTGTATCTGGACACTTCCATACCTGGCTCAATGACCATTTTTCACCCTGTTCACAAGTTCTTGCTTCAGGCTTTGCTTTCTCCATAATCAACTCCCTCCTCCTCTGGAATTCCAGTTCCTCTTCAGCATTTTCTCTCTGTAAGATATATAACTCTTCTGTCTGTACTACTGGAAACAGAACTCTTTTTTTTTTTTTTCTGCATAGCATTACTTTGGAGTATTTCTTACAAATACTGGGATATAAAGCAGACACGGAAACAAGTAGATACTATGCAAGTGCAGTTCCAGCACTAACAGGTGGATAATGTAAATCTAAACCAACTACTTCATTAAAAAAATTATTTCATCAGACAGGATACAGAACAAATAATAAGAAACATATATCACACTGTAAAACTCAAACTCCATACTTTAACTATACTCTGTAACTATACTGAAAGTACTCTGGAAAAACACTGATTTTTATTTTACAAATTATTTTGGGCTCATCCTTAATGAATATAGTTTCCCTACACCAGAAGGTGGAGATGGGGTGGGGATGGGGGGCACAGGGCAAGTGGGTCAAATGGTAGATGATGAAGCATAGCTGAACTGACATATAGGGATACAGGGTGGGGAAACTAAAATGAAAGAGTAACAGATAAACACCGAAAAATTTTACATCTACAGACACACACAGAGACAAAAACAAACAAGCCCCACAATTCCATAAATATGTTAAAGAAGAATTATTTATGCCCTTCAGCGTACTTACTTTTTACCTTTCCTACTTGGCAAATTACTAATTGATGAAATTGTGGGTTCATTTTCTGTCTTTCCCCCCAGATTATTTTGCAATTATACACTTATTAACATACCTGACCAAGAGAAGACATGTCCATCAGTAATTGACCACTATATATAAAGACAAAGACAAATATGTAATTCATCATGTAGCAACTTGAACATGATACACTTAACAATTTTTTTTCTAAAGAAGGTATATAAACACACTTTACTGTAGAGTCTTGAAATTATAAAACTGTTGCTGGTTCTGTGGGATACAGATTCACAGCACTACTCTCTGAAATATCCATGCTTAATCTGCAAGGTTTGAAATATAGCCCAGTACAATGTTTTTAACTTTAGTAACAATTCTATTCAATATTTAATTTCAAACAAATATATACATGAACTATTTTTATAGTTATCATTTTAAACTGTTCAGTGTAATCTCTTAAGAGCTTTTGGAAATGCCTCCTGATGCTTCAGTTCAGTCTGAAGCACCATTCATGGTTTCATTTGCAAAGTACCACCCCGAGCTATGGCTTCTTTCAAAACAAACGGACCTGTTTACTACCAACAACTGTATTGCTATCTAGAAGCCTGCAGATTTCTGTATCTAACCTCTAGAACCCAGTGATCAAATGGAAGCCACAGCTTTGCCTAATATTTCCACTTAATTTACAGTGGCTGAAAATAAAGCGGTAAAATAGAAAACGAAAGAAAGTAGGAAATACAGGAAAGCAAATATAGAAATACAATGCAAACACTGAAAATATTGAAAAAAGTTGAATTTGAAATCTCTTCCCAGAAACAAAATTCTGCCTGTGTGTAACAGGGTATGCAGATTTTAAACTCTGCAGAACACTAAACCAACAGTAACTGGACAAGCGTTTCATAAGTTTAAAAATCACACCCACTAGCAAAAACAGCTTGAAAGAATTCCAGTCAGAGCACGTTAGGTGCACCAGCATCACCAACTGCTCCAGCCCCTACAGTGTTTTCTCCTAAAGGGCTTTCAGTGTGAGATAAGGATGGTCCTGGACTGAGTTAATTATTTCAACCAGGTTACCCTGACTAGGCCACCAGCGTTATATGGATGCACAAAGGAAACTGGAAAAAGTCACAGTGGTTGACATGCTCTAAGTTTAAGTTAAAAGCAAATGCCAGTTTTGTGCATCTTAAAGTAAGCATTTACACTCCTTTCTGGATCTGGATACACACAAAACCTCTTGAGTATGAAACCAAAAAATTTCTCACAGTGCTTTATATAAATCAAGTATATAACAAAATGCCATAAAATCCAGTAATTATTGGGGAAAAAAAAAAAAAAGAAGGAACCCATGGAGAAGGAACCCATGATCCAGAGGACTGAAAGTCTATAGCATCATTTGACAAGTACTTGGTACTCAAATGTATCTTGCTCCTTAGGTCTGGATGCTAATATACAGGAGGTGTATATTGAAAAGCCAATATGGCACTCAGAAAATAAAATATAAATGTTCATATTTTAAGGTGAGAAAAAAAACTGCAGTCACAAATCCCCCAAATGCTGTAAAAATAACAGTAGAGAAATACAGACATACATGACATGATCAGCCACTTCTACAAGTAATTATTAAATTTACTAAAACTATCTCTGTGTGTAAACAAAAGCCAGATTTCCTGTATTTTATTGACCTTCTCAATTTAATAGAAGTGCCTAAATATGTAGGAAATATTAGGACAATGTTGGGAAACAAAAAAGCAAATTAGCAAAATTTATCAGGATAACAACTGAAGTATTTTGCTGGTGTATTTTTCTGAAACAAACACTTTCCTTTTTTAACTACAACACTCTTCTGACAAAGTAATAAGCCTCATATGAGACGCAGAAACAATGGTACCAGGAAGCTAAAGGAACTAAAGAGATTTCCTAATTGTCTATTTCCTAATTTTACAACATTTTATTAAGAAAATATATTTTTATTCAAGTATTTAGTGTATGATTCAAAAATCCAAGTATTCTTTCTACGATGCAAAATAAAACCAGCTGTCTCTCTAGAAATACTAGCAGGAATCAATTTCTGTCCTAAAAGTAAAAAAGTCTGCTAGGTGAAAAAGCAGTTCAAAATAGGCATTTAAAGTAAAGAACAGTGTAGTCACAAAAGCAAGTAGCTATAAAGGGAGGAAAGAGAACCAAGCATACTTAAGGCTGAAGTGACAAGGAGGTTTCTAATCTTCAGAGAAATGAAGCTGCAAATCAGCTACTTCATAGAAGTAAGAATTAAAATGAGTTTTGAAATGAACTTAATTTCTGAAGGTGATTACACTAAGAAAAGCAATAGCAAGCATACAGACAGACAGAACAGACAGAACTACAGGCACCACCACATACCTTTCCAGTAGGCCAATCACTTGCTTTCTTTTAAATATCTATTCTTTTGTTTAGCTGCAGTTCCAGAGCCATTCTTTGTGACTTCGGCCACTTAAAATGGGCATCTAAATCATAAAAGCTTGTCTTCTGTAGTCAGGGGAAATCTAAGTAACTTTCTTTGCCTCTTCCTCCTTTGGATTTCGGAAAACTAAAGAAACTCCCCCACTAATTCAGGCACCTCCTTTATGTGCTTCACTGAATTGGTATGAAGATGGGCCAGAAGCCCTTCTCATTCCAACG
Source organism: Passer montanus (assembly GCF_014805655.1). Taxonomy (NCBI): domain Eukaryota; kingdom Metazoa; phylum Chordata; class Aves; order Passeriformes; family Passeridae; genus Passer; species Passer montanus. Next base: position 6,381,737 of record NW_024368374.1, on the reverse strand, counting down.
ATAAATACCAAGCATGAGTAAGAGGAAAATTTGTAGTCCCTAAAAGAAATGTGACAATCCTAGACAAAACTGCAGATAAGCACAGTGGTGCACGTGAGATGAATGGTTAAGGGGTGTCCTCACCTCTGGTTTTAGGTTTCTTTTATGCCTTAATTTACTGGGAATCTTGTTTAGATATTCAAGAGAGAATTTGAGTTTCCTTAACTACCTAGAACACACTGGTATGCTAACAAAGCACTTGGCAACTCCAGAGAGCTTTCAGTTGACATTTAAAAGAGAATTCTAATGTAATTCACAAAAAAATTTTAAATATATTACATTATATTATTATACTATTATATATTGGCTACTGTAAGCATACCTGTTGGAATCTTGTAATAAATCTACAGCTTCTCTTAGTTGTTCTATCATTGCTATATCAATAGTTTGTTCTTCTGATAAATTTATTCTATAACAAAAAACAAAAACATTAAAAAAAGTACAACAGCAATTACTAAGGGTAGTGTGAATTTCGATATGAGAGGTCTACTTTCCAACTGGCATGCAAACACTGTAGGGGGAAAACCAGCCTCTCTGCACACTGGGATATGCTGAATTTATGGAAAAAGCTTCTTCTGAAAAAACTCTCCAACACTTCGTCCTTAACAAAGCCCCCCAGCCTAATACATACATAAATTAATGTGATGAAGTAAAACTTTAAGCATTCAACTGAACAGAATGACTTCTAAAACTGAACATTTATTCAACAATATCTGACTCTTAAAGGCACTCATCCCATGTATTGTTTAGCACAAATAGTAAATTGAATGAGTTTTTACAAAGGCCAGCTTGCTTTCTTTTGCTTTTCAACATTTATAGTTATTTCTGGGGATTAGAAATATAACCTCCCATTAGTTCTGCCATAAGGCACTTTCAGAAAGAAATTCTTTCCTCCCTTCAGGTTTGGGTCTTTTTTTAATATCATATAGGACTACACTGTTCTGATGAGTGACAACTTCACAGTACAGTCATGCTGAATTTCCTTTCCTTATGCACTTAGCAACTGATGTTCACTTGTTCCACTCTGGAAGTAATATATATTAAAAAAATGATTGCTTCAAGGTTAAAATTATAACAAGTAAGAAAAAGAATAAGATATGTTTTCTAACCAAACTGATTTTTAAAATGTACATTAAATTTAGATCTTACAAGTTTGGATGATCCCTTTAAAGGGAATACCTTTAATAAACAAAGTATCAAAGTACCTAATTAAAAAAGATTGCAATCTACACAGATAAAAAGTTATTGGGACATAGAAATTAATTAGTTGTAATATAACATCCACTCTATTCAGCAAAAAAAATGTAAAACACTGAGCAACACACACAAAGTGCAAGGTTATACTATTGTCATGCCTCCAAATCTTCAAAATTATTAAACAGCAAAGTCATACCACTCCTGGTCAAACTAATTAAATAACATAGCTAATTATTAATAGATACATAAAAAATACTCACATTTCGTCTGCTTGCCATTGCATGTCCTCTTCTATTCTCAATAATTCATCACACTCTGCTGCTCTGCTCTGTACGGAGACAAAAGTGATAATGAGAACTGAACTTTGCAATTAAGTAGGCAGATAAATTTTGCTTTCCAACTCAGTATTGACCTAATTTCTTTAACATCTTAGGCTGGCTGGCTGAAACAATCCAACACTTCTGCTCCATTCCTCACTCCTAAGATACTGATTACAAGACCTTCTATTCAGATTTTATTGAGGTCAACAGCCCTTACCCTCCCTTAACTGTGAGAAGGAAGTCAAGCAGCATAAGAATTCTTTGTTCTATGTCCCAGATTGCACTTGTGACTTTCTGGCATATAGAAACAATGCTTCAATTAAGCACGATCCCAAGTCTCCTTCTCCTTGCTCTCCTACTGCAGCCAGATTTGTTTACAAAGCAAGGAAATTCCAAACATGCAAATAGTGTCAATTACACACTTCATGCATAACTATTAACAGGATTCATATTTGACAATTTTGACAGCCATGAATCATTTCTTTTTTAAAAGGAACAAATTGGAACAAAAGTTGCATCCAGGAATTCACATCAGTCAGCCAGTTTGGGTTCAACATAGTCAAATTAATCCCCCACACAAACATGAAGTGCTACTTATTTGAAAACCTGAATCTCTTTAATGCTTCCACTTGGTGTTTTGCTACTCTTTCATCTCAGACAGGCAAGAACACTGAAGTAGTTCAGCTGCCAGTAAAGACAGAAGCTCTCTGAATGAATATGTATTTGTACTTCTAGAGAAGAAACAGCAATCCTCTTTTGTGTCATGTGTTTGGCATGTCGGTTGCATCATCCTGTATCAATAAATTCTACCCAATTCTGATGTATGTGACACTGAAGAGTGTACCAGCTTCTCTAACACTCTCCAATGATGGCTCATTTCCCAGTGACAATCCCTAGCAGAATGAATAAAGCCATTCTTTTTCATGTTTGTTCACCTTACAGGAATAATGACCATGATGCTGTCCTATAACAAGGGTACATATCATAGGACAACAAAAATGTAGTACTTATTCTAGAAGGTAATTTAAATTGTCTTTAAGGATCTCTCAACTGCTATTATAATGTTTAAAAAAATTGAGAAAATGCATTTTAGTACCATAACATTACTTCAAAAATTAGCCACCACAGCTAGCACAAAGTTATCCCACATTTTAGCAATGTAACAAACAGAATAAATCACTCTACTCAAAATATAAAGCAAATAGCACAGAAAAAACTGCCATTTTTCTTAAAGCCTTAAACATAGTTAAAGGATAACTCTCACATATCCTAAAGAGAGTTCCGGGTAAATTGTCCTAGATCCGTTGTAATAATTTTAAACATATCTGCTTATTTTTGCTTTCTGCATATTTTTAAAACAATTAATATTAGCTGCAGTCTCTTATTAAAATATCTGCTATTTAACATTTCTATTTACTCTGCACTTACAAAAGTAGCAGAAATATTTTTCCCACTTAACATTGTCACAAACTTGCCTTAATGTAGCTCATAAATTCAGTAGTAAGAGTATCCTGTTCATCAAACTGGTTTTCTGTTTCTCGTGACTTATCATTGACAAACGTATGAGAAGATCCTTGATGGAATTCCACTAGGAACAGCAATGAAAAAAAAAAAAAAAGAAGAATGATCTCAAAAATTAAGTTTAAATTCATATTAAAAATTTTAAACAGGTTAAGAGCCTGTCTTTGCAAACAGTGATGCCAAATCATTTCTGAATTGCAATAAGTCCATTTTCTGGGTATATACAGCTGTATATCAAAAGCACTACAGCAAGCACTGAAGGAGCCAGTTTTGAACTGCATCAAGTCTGTCTTGCCAGTCCCAATACAAGAACACAGCTGAAACAACTGTGCAGTGTTTAACTGTGCAGTGTTTAAGAAATTCAGATGTCTTAGGCAGTGACTTGCAATTGAATGCAATTTCAGAGTTACTGTGCTGTAATAAACCATCAAGTAGCCAGCAAAATTATTTAGAGCCTGCCCTAATCTTTTGTCTACACAGACTATCTCCAAGGATATGATCCTATGATTTACCCTCTCCAGTTTGCTAATAAACACCGTAGGATAAAATCCTGCTATCTCTCTTCATATTCTACCAAATTCTGATGAGTTCTCCATGGAAGTTCACTAAAGTGGGTAATGCTGAGGATGTGCCGTCTCCTATTCATGTGGTTTCCATATGCAACTTGCTGACTTCATCCTGCTATTCATTATTAGTACGTGCAGAACTTGGAGAACTATTATCACTACGTAGTGTAATTTAAAAAATACAATTGACTTTTTAAAAAATGGATAAAATTAGATCTCTCACAAAATATGAAGACATTTACTCGTTTCCAGAGGTGATGCTGACTGACTAAAAAAGCTTCATATATACACTAAGTGCAGCTATAGAAATAGCAGGACTCCATTACTGCAGTTTGCTAAATTACTGATCATTGATATTAATTGAAGGATAACACGGCTCAAACCAACTTTAACTTTTCTTCCCCCAGTCAGAATCAGATCTTATTAACTCTTGAGACAAGGTGCAGCAAGTATTTTGGAAATGCTGTTGAAAATTACTAGACAGTAAACAATTCAGTATAGTAAAGATTTTCTAAGTAGCATACTTCTTCCATTTTTACACAACTGCATATGCATGCCCAAAGCCCTCTGGGTAAGCAGGCAGGCATGGAATCAACAACAGAATTTCCCTGTTTTTTACATTCCAACCTTTTCTTGAGTTAGCATGGTGACCCGAATCATCCTTTATAATATGATCTTCTTCCACAATGTCCGACATTGGAACATTGAAGCTGATAGTATCTTCATCAGATGGCTAGGAAAAAATAAGAGAAACACTAGTCCCAGGTCAAACCAAGAATGACAAAAATGTACATGTTAACAAGATTGCCCACTAAAGAGCTGCAAATTAACATGGGAGAGGTTACCAGAGCCTCTAACACGACCACATCCTGTTGTAAGAAGTTGTAATCACGCTGAATATATCCTCACATGAGGTTTGCCAAGTAGAACAATTCACATGTCCTCCTTTCCTGTCTTACTCATTGGCACTAGTCCTCTCGTTGCACTGACACCACTGCACTGTGCTGCTGTCTGTGCTTCCCTGGGGCAGCTGAAAACAGAGCCTCCTTGTAGCCACTAAAGGCTGTAGAAACACTGAGCCTCATATGATGGCCCCTTTTTTTCCCTCCACAACTCTTCTTCCCTGCTTTACCATGCAGCTTCTGAACTGAATGCCTACAGCAAGCAAGATCAACACCAAGCAAGGCAATATCTAATTATGTTAACTGACAGAGCTGAAAGAAAAAAGGCATAGACTCTCAAGTACACTAGCTTTTCCTGACTTAAAAGCTCACCCATTTTTTGAGCTCTATTAGCTGGTACACTAAAACACCTGACTTGTATCTACCAAACCTATCCTGTCTATGACTTTACAGATAGCAGCTGCACAACAAAGCACAGACACAATTGTGTCCCAGGCCACTATGGCTCTGTTTCTTTGCAAGGCCAGCAATCACCTGCTCAAGACAGACCTGCTCACATCCCCTCCTGAGGTGAGCTACAGCAGAACCACAGTTTGCAGAAGAGGCCAAGTTTCTATTCTTGCTCCCCTGAGACAGAGAACTTACCACTACAACAGTTTCAGAACTTTGCAAATGTATTTTCCAGATAGCCCATGAATGTTGCTCATTATTTAAATGCTCTGTGTTTCTGTAACTTGTTACACTGTGCATACATTATCCATACATGTATTCTGTAATTATAACTGCTATATAGCGCAAATAGCACTTTGCTCCGTAGCCTTGAAAAAAGAAACTTTAAAGGAAATTATATTCCCCATTGTTTCAGTTCAGACAACTGTATCAAAAAAGATCTGTAATGAAATGTGTTACATATAATCAGTTATTTAATTCTAGCTAGCTTCTAGTAGAAGTTTGCCATTCTTGCTAATTTAGATGTTCATAAACTATGTTGAAAGTATTTTTTTAACTCCTGAAGCTACAGGAAGCTACAGTTTGTGATAAAGGATGGAGCAAATCCAACTTGCTCTTAAAAACCCTATCAAAGATAAATGTGGTTATTCCTATTTTCCAAGAATACCCTGGACTCAAAACATGTTGTAAATGTGGACCATGATGAATGTTCTTTCTGATGAAGAAACTGCATGTTATTAACTCTATGAATTCACTGGCTGTATTTTTCGGCTTAAGGAGAAAAAAATTAAGGAGGAAAAAAAGGGTGTTCAGGGGTGTCATAAAGCCTTTTCAAAATAAATTTTAAATTTTAAAATTAGTGATATTTTAAAATTAAACCAAATAGTATCTCCAACAGAAAATAAATTGCACTCCAAGTACCCTAAACACAGAAGTCTTTTAGATCAGAAGCAATGACAATCCAACAGCTTAAAAAGACAAGAACAATATAAATTCACTCAGACAACCAGGGTTACAGTGAAGTTCCTTCTCTTTCAGGCTGTATCTCACATGACATTTAAGTACTAAATTTGATTATTCTAGATCAAAGTTCATGCTGTGTTAATTTTTCAACTATCCTTTGAAAATAGTACAGTAAAATGTCCCTACACACATTATTCAAAGTTCTGGATCCGAAACAGTTACAATTTTTTCTTTTTCCGTTCAGCAGCGTAACATGCACTTGGAAGAAAATATTTTGGAGTGTTGGTATAAAAAAAGGAACAGACAATTTGGAAACAAAAGATATTCCTTTAACAGGTAATGCCTCACTTTCAGGACCTACAGAATTCTGCAACTAATTTTCCAGGTGTTTCCTGCCACTATACTGTGAAACAAAACCTATCTAAAGCAGCCTTGGATAATACAAAAGTATCACTCCTTCGCAGGTGAAATACTGTATCCAACTTCCTTCTTCTACAGTTCTAGTTTTATTGAGACAGCAAGAGAAGACAATAGACAAACCAGAATCAAAAACACCTAACATTATTCTAAGACAGAATTGAGATGATGCACTTTGAAAGATTCTTCATATATATTCCCGCTGGTACTAATGCATCATTCATACAGGTAATAAAGCACAGACACCATTCTAATTTCATTCTAATAAATTTTAACAAAAGGAAAAATAAGGCCAAATGGAGAAAAATAATAAAAATGCTGTATTTTTCCTAAAATATGAGGTAAATGGTAGACTGCCTTAAGGCAGAATTTACCTTCACGTTGCAATGAACAATTTTACAGAAACACTACAAATTATCTTTCACTTGAAATGCCCAGGATGGGAAAACTGCCTCTATACCTGGGAAAACTGGTGCTTTAAGGACCCTACAAAGTCCAAGAGAGATATAGAAGCAGTTCATGTCAACAAGTACTCCCCTCTTCTGTGTATTCATCCAAAGTCAATTAGCAAGCTTTGTAAAAATTACATTAGTGTTCAAACAAGTGATTCATTTATGTTATTAAGTTACATATGAAAAATGACATTGTAGTATTTTCTGTAAAAGAACAGAAACTCAATAGCCACTACCCTACACACTAAACAGTAATTTATATTTAATTAAAAAAACTTCCAGGATCATGTTTTAATGATTATGACTGATGATTTAATGTTTATCCAAAGTTTGGTATGTAACTTTCTGACTGTAATTAACAACACATGTGAGCACGTATTTGCATCATGCTAGTATTTTTTGCACAATTCCCATGTGTTACACAGGTATGAAAGGTCACATCAGAAGGAAAGTGCATGGTAAATTTACTACCAAATGCATTTGGGATTACTGATCTCAGCATCTATTTCTCCTTAAAAGTAGAGCAGCAATCAGGTGGTGATAGAATGAGCAAATTGTTCTTATATAAAAAAAGTTTTGTGCTAGTTAAAATTATTGGTTCATTGTTAGTAGTTTTCAAAATATTTTTTGCAGCATTTCAATTGCTATCTTTTGATTACAGGTAACATGATCCATTTTCTTAAGGTGATATTTATAGCTAAAGAGGAAATCAGGAAATCCTGGGATAAAAGTTTCATTAACAAGCCAGCTGAGCTTCAGGAAGAGGAAGACTGGCAAAATAGTTTGTACGTGTCTCTCAACAGACTGAATGCTCTTACAGCTAGAGGTAAACCATTAGAGATTTGGCTAGAATTCGTAACCATTCTACTTCACTTCCATCTACCAAGAAACTTGCCCAAACACTTGGAAATTCACATGGTGTTTTTTTTTATGTACTATTATATTTAGAAGACCAATCAATGAGTAAGTAGACTCATGTTCATTATTTGCTTTTGAGTAACTATAAATTCAGTACCTAAGTTTGATTCTTCATACATTTGTTCCAAAAGAAACAAAATCCCTTTTCCTCAAAGGACGACAAAAACTCTAAAGAATCAGTGTAAAACTATTTTAAGTAGCAAGAAGGTCATCCTTTTAATGTGAGGCCTTTCCCATTAGGTCAGACTACAAATGCCGTTACTGTATATTTCAGAAAGATCATCATCACTAATTATTTACTTATTTATCATTATCTATTCAGTTCAACTTCACACATGTTTAGTGCCTTGTTCAGCTACAGAGTGCCACGGAAAAAAACCCTCTGTGAATCAGTTCTAACTGCTTAGGACAACACTAGTCCCACAAAGCTACCCTTTCTCTCTGCTCAGTCAGACAGCAAAGTTCAGGAAAGGAGTTGAAGGTTTATTTTCAGCACAGCCTAGGTGCCAGAGTATTTAAACACATTAAAATCTGCAAAGTTTCTGAAGTTTCTACACTATAACAATCTTCCATAACCACATTACAGAACATACTGAGACTGGGCACTCTAAGTTCCCAAGAGGAAAGAGTAATCAGGCAAAGAGAAAAATATGCCATAAGTCATCAGCTTGTAACCTGTTACCATGTTTACTTTGTTGAAAACAACAGAATTCTGGTTTGTTTCTCATTCTCTAGATTATGTAAACTGTCAGAAAACTGTAGAGAATTTTGACTATTGGTAAGTCTGTAACCATTTGGAAGCAAGTATCTCATGCCCACTCCAGACAGTGCACAGACAAAAAAAAATTTAAATCAAAAACACCCACAGTCTCCTTTTACCTTTGTTTTATATATTTCTTAGTGTAAACTTCATGTCAAGGATATGGTTACAGAGGTTTAAGTCTAAAAGTCTTTTCACATTACTACCAAACTTAAAATACAGTCAAAATATGAGTGCTGGGAGAGGAATTTGACACAAAAGGCAGGTAACTTACCTCTGTTGCTGACAAACGTTTATCACCATTATCACTACCAACACCTGAATCTGAATCCTTTTTACTTGGGTAGATGTCATCAATGCTAGATGTGAATATAGAAAACTAAAAATCAATAAAAAGCTATCATAGCATTTACATTCAAATTCTGTTCTGGTTTCACTTAACTCTGAGCAAGTTTCAAACTATTCTTAATGGTAGAAGGTGAAATAGCCTAGTACACTAAAATACCAAACATTTAATCTGGTGATGGTAAAATAGATCAGACTGAATGGACTAATGAAGGATTATAATAAACCTAAGGATTAATGAAGCAACAGAAATAATCTGCTCCTACCTTGCTTTTGTCTATACACTATGCAAAACTGCTTAGTTACTAGCTAAGCAGCACAGGACTGAAGCAATTTAGCCATGGACAAAGAAACCAAAATAGTAAAACTCAAAGTGGAGTCAACTGATACAATTGCAACCATTGATCCATTAAAACAGAACATGTATCTCCCTCAGGCTTGAAATAATTATTAACACAGAAACCTTCTTTTGGTGCCTTAAAATAGACCTTGGAATTTAGGTTTTTGAGAAAAATCACTGTAATAACGGCAAAGGTTCTCTATTCTGGTTTCATTACCCAATATGACCTCTACTCATTTTAAAATGCACTATTAGATGCAGTACTCTCATCACCTAATTTTTTTTTTAAATATACCTTATATCCCTTTTTTTTGCTATCCTGAAAGCTGCGACACTAAATTCAGATTCACATCACAATTTAAGAAAGGAGCTTTATCAGCCTTCATGCGAATAAAGTATCTGATTCATTACTCCTAATCTTAAATTACCTCTTATCAGTAAACACTGAAGATTGTTTTGCAAAAACTGCCTTTGGAAATCTACTCTGTACCATTCCCTTACCCTAAACCTGTATTCTCCAATGTGACCAAAATACCATACAGGACATGACATTCCTGTATACAATTTTCTTGTATACTAAAAGAACAAAATAGAAAACCGGTAAGTGTTTCCCAAATGAAACACCTACTCTTCATCCTGGATTCTTCTTACTTGTGGCATTTATTTGACAGAAATTCACAAAGGGGTCTCCAAAGGTACGTGGACAGAAACAATTGATTTAAATCTTATTAAGATGACTGAAAGGGAGATTCTGTAACAGCGCTTGGATGTTTTTCCTCCCAGGATTTTAGCAGTAATATCTCTACTATCACTAATATCAACACTTTGTTTTCATTGAGTACTTCTCTTCAAAGATATCATACTTTCTCTGATTGGTTATAGTACACTGCCCTTGTTAGCAAAGAAAGACTGGGCTAAAAGCTGATTTCCAACCAGCTATGGAGATTCTCATAGAAAGGAGCTGCTTTGTATCTGGTTTCTGTCCTTAAACCATGGTACAAGATGCCATTTCCTACAAGACTGATACCAGATAGAAGATTTTGCCTCATTTTGCTAACAAATCAGCACACTGCATTTTAAAAGCATCTCGACATTCATGCAGTTCTCTTTGTCTGACAGATGATTTTGGATAAATTTAAAAAGATTAAAATGTCACAAAAGTGCAAACATATAAATCACATATAAATCATAAAACACATCACAAAAATCACAAAACATGTAAAATTAAAATTGCTTTAATGTGTAGATAGATCAAGCCAACACCTAATGTAACTACCATCTGATTATTTTCAACGTGTTCCAGGAGTCCACTAGAAAGAAGTTAGATTTAAACTAAGGTTCACTTTTAAACTCTTAACTAATGTGCTGTTAACTTTAATCAGAACTGATTTTTAATTTTCTGAACTCTTACAGGGATTGAATTAGAATAAAAGTAAATGAAATCTCTGTGCAAAAAAAGTACACTTTGAATAGCATCTAAACAAACAAAACTGTGGAACCTAAAGATAAATACTATTTAATTTAGTATTTAATTGTTTGTAATTTAATTGTTTGTAAATGTTACATGAAAAAAATAAGTGAGGTTTTCATACATACCTCTCTTCCACAGGCTGTGGCAAATGCTGTGGTTCAATGGCATTAAGATACAGCGAGTCTGCTGTTTTAATCTGACAGGCTTGTACAGTCAGATATTTGAATATATGCACCTTACCCTTTGTACAAATCTGTGGGACAAGGAAAAAAATAGGTTTAAAATTAGAATAAAAAAGGCAATTTATTCCAATTGTCACTTAGTACAAACCTCCCTGAAATTCAACTAATATTATAAATTTCACTTAAAGGAAAATTGATTTTTTTTAAAATTACTAAGTACTTCAATTATATACTCAATTATTTCTGTCTACCAATATAAATACCCTCAGAGCCTAAGAGAGAAAACAACAAAATAATGTATTCTTTAAGAAAATCCAAATGAGCGTCTAACTCGAAAATAAAAGACATTCAAACATATGGTATGGCCTATTAGTAACATAAATTGGGTAATTAATTATTTTCAAAATTAGTGTATCATGACATTTAATTAACTGGTGTTCTCTTTATATTCTTGGTCACATGGTTATTAATAGTGTCCAAGAATACTTATGATGCAATTCATTGTCATTTCATAACTTTCTTTTTCTTTAAGTGCACACCTCTTGCTTTGTATTTTTTAGTTTAAAGGCAGTATCACTATTGATTATGAAAAGCATTTCTCCAATGTAATAAAAATTCTTAAGTATTTCAAAAACTGTTGAGCCAGAACACTTGTGGCTTTCAGAGATGCAGTTTGAATTTACTGTCCAGTAAGTTAACAACAATAAAAAAGAATATAAATAGTCCTTAAGCAGCAAACACAGGCTGCATTCACTTATCTTTATTACTAAGAGTGGCCTACAGCTCCAAAGAGGAGTTTTATTTCTTTGTGCATCACAATCTATGAACTTACAATATAAATTGAAATAAACTTCACATGGATTGTGTTTTAGACTATTTAGGCATATTTTTTAAGTTAAAGTTAGCAAATCACTGTATAACCTCCTAGAACTGGATTCATTTTACCAGAAAGAAAAAATACCCAGGAAGTATATCACTACTTCTTTTAAAATTATATACACATTCCAATGTTAATTTTCATATGCAGATAGAAATCATAAAAATTAACAGCTAACAGAATCAACATCTTCTAGATGTGTGTATTGGTTTAAGTGCTGTACAAATTCATATTGAGAACAGAGGATATTTTTAACGTCTTATTTAGATACATCCTATGTCTTATTTAAATATCAACAACTATCAACAGTCTGTGATGACTGAAATTCAGAAGCCTGCAATTGCAGAAGGTGACATTTTACACTCTAAAATGTGTTAGCAGCCATCCAATATTAAGACACAACTTCAATTATTACTTACTTGTGCTGGTGGAGATTGCAAAGGATTATTCTCAAGCAGTAATACTTGTAACTGCGTCATCTTTCTAAAACAAATTGGAATCACAAGCACTTTATTGCAGGAAAAGTCAAACTTTACCAAGGGAAGCTGTACTAGTTCTAAAAGTAATAAAAAGGAGAGAAGGTGTTATATCAGTTTTTATTTTTAGCATAAAATAATACAATGTTCTTAATAACCCTTCTTTTGCATTCAGGAAAAATACAAACTCAGGGAGGAATAATATCAACATTTACTCCATTTTATACTGTGAAATAAAAGAGTGCTGTTACACAAGTGACAAGAAATTCTAAAACAAATACTTTGAAATTTTTATTTTCCCTGAAAATCAGCTGACACTTCCCATACTACATTCAGACACTTGTTTAACTTAAAAGTTGCCTAGAATCATGAGGATACATTGAAGAAACCTCACACGCTGTTCTTCAGTGGATACCATTGAATGTTATATTCTGCAGACCCAAATGGAATAAATTTGAACACAAATACCTACTTTTTAGCAATAACTACTTATATGATTAAAAATACTGTCAAAATTATAACAAGAGCTACTGTGAAGACTTTTTGTTCATTTGCTTTTACCTTGGGGTAAAACTTCGAGGTAATTTCTTCTGACATTCAGTTCTTTTAAAGATTTCAGCTGGCCTATCTGCTGTGGCAAAGCTGTGATTTCATTACAGCTGACATCCTACAGTGAAACAGTAATAATAAAAAATGATGAACTTCCAGCTCCTACATGTTCCATAATACAAACATAACTAAAATGCTGTTATCATTGTGACATTTTATTAACCTGAAAAAGTGCAACCATCTATGTCCTGTAGTCACAACAAAATATCATGGGAAAATGTCTGTACATTCATTAAAAGCAGAGCAAATTGTTATTTGGAGAACAAGTTGATTTTGAAAATTAATTTAATCTCTATGGAAATATTTAAAACTACTTACTTAACAAGTTATATTTTTCTGCTCTTTTCTTCATCTGAAGAATTCAGTATAGTGATTATATAACCAAATATGTTAGGATGAAATGTAAAAATCCTAGTGTGTGGATCTGAGTTTTTAAAAAGCTTCTCGTTCTTCTAGATGGAATATTTAATCAAAATATATAATAACAAAAATAATACTAGTAATACAGCAATAACATTCTGTAATGATGGTTAGTAAAGGCATATATTTTATCATCATGGCACACAGCAGACCATAATGAAAAGGGACAGAGCTTATTTGGCATTACTTAACTATTTCAAGCTAGAAACTGCTATGAATGTGCTTGAAAGATCAACTCTTTGGATTAAGTCAGTCTGTGATGAGGCAATTGTTAAATACTAGCTATCATTTTTTTCTGCCAAATGGACGTTGAAACCTCTGCTCACATCCCAGGCAACCTGCAAATTTCACTAATGTCCCAATTATGCTGTCATTTCAGTACTGAAAGAAGGATATAGTATCTCACAGCATGAAAGCTAAATGGGGTAATGCCCCATTTTCCTGAAAAGCCAACTGAATACTCCCACTCTCTCAACTGTTTCAAATGTATTTATAAAGTATCTAGAACTCCTAGACAAAAGTTGGAGAAGCCAGATTTCCAAGTCATGTCTTTGAAGATGCCTGCTTTAACGCCAGTCAAAAGCATTATATTAACTCCCTATCTTTGAGCCTAAAATCTATTTAACAAAAAAATGATACTAAAACCAAATTGTGATCTAGCAATGCTATACCCTGTAGCCAACAAGTTTCTTCTTGTAATAGAATCTTGTTGCTGCCAAGACTTCCTTCCCTTCTCAAAACACAGTCAGGAAATTACTGTAGCTTTTAGACAAGGAAATTAAAAATCCCAGCTAATGAGTGCATTTTTGCCCAAGTTGTCACAACGTTTGGTTAATTGCACTGTTCCCTGATCATTTATTTTTAAAGCTTTGCTGTCCTATTTTTAATTTACAGTCTCTAAATTACTTCATAATTAGATACTTGATTTTTAGGGCACAGAATCTCAAGTCACCTTGTGCCAAAGAAACTCTAGACCAAGTGCACTTAGGCACACATACCCGAACAAGTCAGGGTAAGAGACAGAGAATAGTAGTGGAAGCATCAAAAAAAGAAAAAGAAAGCTGGCAGTGTGTAACCTCACAAACAAAGTCCACTTCCACTTACAGCCTTTCAAAACATCCTCAATAAGACTGATCTGTTGTGACAGCATGTCAGCATTCACAAGATCTCTAGAGACAGCAGTATCCTTTAGCCTACTAAACACTGTCGTTCAACTTGCATTTTTTTATTACTTTGTTTGAATAGCCATGGAAAACAAAGGCCTGCAATGCTTATAATTATGCTCTTGACTATTATTAGACTTGATGAGTGTGTTTGTGACAGAGACAGTGTTAAACTTTCTCATTACTTTGCCAACAATGGAAGCAATACTATCAAACACCTATGGTTTCCAAGCCAGTAATTTTTTAAGGAATTAGGAAACCAGCAGTTTGGAACTCGGCTTCAGGGACATTTGCAGGTAACTGAAGTGCAAACACTCAAGTTCCATGGGGAACTAGTATTTGCTGAGGTCATACTTCTGGTATTAATTCTATTTTGTTCTCACCAGATAGACCATGTCCTGCCATGACAAGGCAATTTGTCAAAATCAGAGAAATGTAAGGGTTTTGTTTAACATTTAATAAATTAAGGAAATTTAATATTAATTTCTGTGTCATGAAGCTCAGTGGCATGAAAGCAAAATCATCAACTGTTTCCCTTTGTTTATGGTAATGTTTAAATGGCCTTAAACCAATCCAGTTCAGCATGTATGTTCAGCAAGATAAACAGAAAAAACAATAAGGTACTCTGACTCCACATTAACATATTTATTCATACACACACAGAAGTTTATCCAAACCATTCAAATTGAGGTGAACTTCCTCCTTTCATAACTTTAAACTCAGCACTCCTGACTGAGCCATTGTTTCTAAAAAGCACCTGCATTCAGTCAGAGCTTGTGACACAGAAGCTGTACTGAAGAGTAAAAAGAAGTTACACAGTTTGTGAACACACGGACCCTTGTAGCAAACAGCAGGCAGCAAGTCCCACATGGTCAGGCTGCTGTCTCTGATTAGATGAATGAGGAAAAGGACATAAATCCCAGGTGAGAAATTTGAAGGCTTCCAACATGAGATAGGAGCATCCCAGAGATAGAGAGAGCTGTTATCTGAAGAAGGCAGAAGTGCAACACTGCCTGATAGAATGGAGAATGGAATTTTATTGTACATATGATAGTTTTGGGTACAATTACTGAGCCATCTCTGCCCAATTACTTTTCCTTGGCAGAAAGTAAGTTTCAGATTATCTTCACACTAATTTTGCACTCTCCTGGCTGACAGTAGAGGCATGATTGAGTCAAAGGATTTTTTGCAGCAAATAAAAGTAAACTTCCCAACCAAATTTTTTGCCAAATAATTACAATGCATTCTGCAGGGATAAAAACTTATGCTACAAGCACCAAAATAAGTTAGCTGTCAAAACCCTAAATTTAAAAGAATACCTGAAAGGTTTCTGCATGTAATATCAAAGTTATTCTACGCTACAGGTATGAAATTCATAAAAATATGTACCTGTAATAGAAAAACATTACCTAGCCCATTTTGGAGGATAGAAAGGAAAATGCAGAGTTTATTGGAAAGATCTAATTTGCAGCAAACTATGTTTGCATCATTCTACAATGACTATATAAATTTTGTATTAAAAAAGTAGATAAAAAGAATCCTTTGCTATGTACATACAGATCTCACTGCATGCAGCTTGTGAAACACCTGGGGAACCTGAGATTTCTCAGAAATGTCTTATGGATATGGGAACTGCACAGAGCCAGGTGGCATCTCAGGGTTTATCCCCTGGCCCAGACAGCACCAGCACTGTGTACACACCAAAACAACACCATTCAGACTCTGGCATTGCTCTTCACAGCTGAACTTTTTGTGCAACAACTGCAACATGACTTCATGTGTTTTGTTTGTTTCTTTTATGTGTTTTAGAACAATGATCACCTTTATTATCTAAACTGCTTTACAGTTTACATGCCAACACAGATTCCCCACTCTCAATCCTACCACTATTTGCTTCTCCCAATACATCACAGTTATTTCATTTCCAGTTAAATAGTGCAACTCATTTCACTAGAAATGCACCAAACAAACACGGTGGCATCAAACTGTGTAATCAGGTCATCTGAACAGACTCATGCTCAATTTAACAAAAACTTGTTTTTCATTCAGCCCCCCCCTCCCCCCACCACCAATGCCTTCTGAGTCAAAAAGAACAAGCATCAGACCTTTTTCAGTTTTCATGCATCTTCTAGGCTACCAAAGTGACATGTAGCCAGAGCTTTCATATGACATACTTTTAGAGCAAAAATTGTTTTGCTCTTCATGACAAACAGTAACACAAACTATACCATAACTGGAAAGCAATATGAAAATCCAGAATTCCAGAATTTAAACAAATTATATGCTTGAACAAAACAAACCCAATCTGCTTTGGGTATAATCAACATTGATTTCAAGCTTTTCCTTTTTACTAAACTTTTTACTAAATTTAACTTAAATTATTTATAAAACTGGAACCATCACCTTCTATTGTGTCTATTTAAGCACAACAAAAACAGTGCTATTACCTAACATATTTTTAAGAATAATTAAATCAGAACCATCTGTGTAAATCTCACTAAACCCACCACACACACATAAAAATTTAAAACATTTGATAAAATAAATTAATAATGCTCACCAAAGAAAATAAACTTGATAGTCTTGAACTCAGTCATAACTCAGAAACGAAAGAAAAGGTAACTACCCCTCACCATTCTCATCAACAGCCACATCAATTGTAATATATAACACCAGCCTGATACCACAGGATGCTGCTCAAGAACACCAGAAGGAAAAAGCCCCACAGCTGCCACTTCATACTACATATGAAGAATCAATAGCAGCATTGGGGCCTTAAGCAATGTTACTAATTTCTGTAACATAATTTATTGGAGAAAATACTATCATAAAAACAAGAATATTATAAGAAGGCACTTTCAGGCACAGAAAAGCAATGCAGGGTAAATGCTGTCAATGGAGATACCAGCAGCTAGAAGGAAGTTCAAATCTGATTGTTTTACTAAGCATAAATTAGCAGTGTCAAAATACATTTTGTCAATTTCTACCTCAAAAGGTCAAAATGAATAGAAATAAATAGAAGACTTATGCCATAAAGAATTCAGTCTCAGCCTACAATATATAGCAGAGGAAGAGAAAGGGAGAGAAAGGGAGGCATTCTCATATATACTTTCCACAAACAAGAGCAATTAAATTAATACCCAATAAGTTTTGCTTTTTCAGACTGTCATTGACTGGACAATATATTCTAAATGATCTACTGCTTGTAGAAACAGTACTTGTGTAGACAGCTTTGAAAACAAGGAGTATAATCATTTTGTAGATCTGTTTAGATGGGTGTTCCAGGAAAGGAAGGTTGCATGACAAATGCAGTGAAATAAAATGAAAATAGACTGATAAGACCAGTAGCTCGAGTGGAATGCAGTGTGGTAAGCAGATAGTAAAAACACAGAAAGGAAGCAGGAGGGAAGGGTTCTACAGGGGGTGCAACCTTGTAGAGCCTGATGCCAGAACTTAAGGACCTGATACAGTGAAACAGGGAGCCGGGGCAAGCAGGGAGCAACACTGGTAAAGATGAGGAACTTTGAAACTGAGTTTTGAATGAACCAAGGGCAGTGATACTGTTTAAAAGAGTCCTGAAGAACATAAAGCAAACTCCTATTGTGTTACTACCCAACACACTTGAGAAGTTAAAAACTTAAGTTGTGCAAACTACATTATAGTATTAAGCACTTGTTCAAATATATGTGAAAAGTGAATTTTACTGTTTCTATTTAAATTCAAAAGAAGTCAAAATAAAAAGTGAAAAAAAGATCAGTAACATACCAATTCCATTAACTGTTTTAGCTGACCTATCTCTTCTGGAAGGGAACCTAGCTTATTGTTACTTGCAATTAAGACTTTTAGAGGAAGACCACACAGGCAAGCTGGCAAAGAAGAAAGCTGATTTCGACTGCAACAAAACAAAACAAAAAATATTAAAACTGTTGGTGATGTTCTACTGTATACTCACAAACTCTGAGAGCTGCAAAATACCTTCATTTTCGTGGGTCATATTTTATGCAGATAAAATTGGAATTTTCAAAAGGCAAGGCAATAAATAAGAAGACAGTTGCACATTAGAAACACCTGATTATTGACTAACAATATTGCAGAATTTACCACTGTGGAAAAAATGCATTGTATCAGTTTAACAACATGGTAAAAAGTCTGTTTGTCACAAAGAACAGCTGTTTCCCTTCTTAATGAATACAGGAAAGTCAACTGAGACAGTATTTTGCAAATATTTAAACATTCCCGTGGTTTTATGTGCCATTAAAATGGATGTCTTTTGTTCCAGCTGAAAGACAAATACATAAATCACAGACAAATGGTTATTTTCTCAATTAATTTAAAGCACATTTATAGTTGAAGATTACTTGGTAAGTCTCGGTCTATGGCTCTGTCCTATTAACCCAGGTAAACACAGCAAATATTTCTGGGACTATCAGTGGTTCATTTCTTCCCAAGATTCATAAGGTAGAGCTTAAAGATGACAAATATCATGACCCTTTGTGATGTCCACAAGATTAAAAATAGTAATTCGTGGCTCAATTCTCAGAAGAAACTTTATGCTTATCAGAATAACATAGTTAAGTTTCTTCTGGACTATTTAAAAACTTCCTTAAAATATAACATTTTCTTTCTTGTGATTATTAACATGTAATAAAACAATGAACAGTAACTTGAAGTGCTACCCCAGTATAAACCCTTTTTATTAGTTCCTGCCTACACGTTAAGGCTTCAGAAAGTAAAAATCTATGACCACACTCTGGAACACATGGCAAAAACTGTCCTGTGTAATTTCAGTAGGAGTTGCAATATTGACAAGAAACAAAGACAGGCAAAAATCAAAATTCCACAAGTTGCATTCCACAAGTTGCAAGTCCACAAAGCATTTCTTCAAGAGCCAGACCAGCAGCGTGCTACAAAGCTGCATATCGAGATGCATATTCATGCTCTACAAAACAGTCTCAAAACGTTGTACAAAGCAAACTGCCATCTTATCTCTGTTGTGCATGCCAGGATACAGACAGATCTCAAGTAACAAACCCAAAGTAAATAAAAATGAGAACTCCAACTGCTAACCAGCAGAAGCTGAAAAAAAGTATGAATGCTTATTGTAGAGCCAGGTTTCTTAATTCTAATGTCCTTACAGAAGGCCAAGACATAACTTTTATGAAAAATTACCTGGAAGTATTGTTTCAAGTTCTAAAGAACTCAAATAGAGGAAGCTTAGAGTCTAAAACAGTAACTCCTGTACCGCAGATCAGACACAGATAAAAAATAAGTAAAACCAATTTTTAAGCTCCACAGAACTCAGATGCAATCCAGTAAGAGATAAGGAACAGAACATAGCCAGGGCAAGTGAGTAATAAATCATCATTAGTTTCAAAGGAATTTCTTTAAATAAAACATGAACAGTATCCACCAAGGCCCAAAAACTATATATAGATCTCTTGGCATCACTTTCTAATGCTATTCAGCATATGGGCTCTGCTGGCAACAGGCAGAAAAATATGCATTTTAAATCTATTATGTATTTCTTGCCAAGAAGCAACGTGGTTAGAAAGTCAAGGATGTATTTCTTTCTTCAGACCCTTCAACATGTTCAACTAATATGGGGAAGGGCACATCCAGGTAAACAGGGTATTTTAAACTGAGAGAAATGTCTTTATTTAGTCAAATAAAAAATCACTTTTATTTTGCTCAATTTAGTTTCATAGTGATATAAAATCTACTCTAGTTTTGTGATGATTCAGACAAATTATATCACTACACAGAGTTCTAATTCACTGTTTCATGACATTGAATTCTTACCAAGTTAATTCTAATTCCTAAATCTACCAAGATGTTTTATGCATATTTAATAACTTAATCCAGTTTTAAATTCTTCATGTATATCTAACAAACACTAATTCAAAATCTCAATTCCTGTTTCTTGTATGTGTGCAAAATTCTCAGGACACACTACTACACTTAAATTTTTAAGACAAAATAGTGTTCCACAGTGGCCAAAACTGCAGCATAGTAATAATGTAGACTTGAGAAAATAAGACATGAGAAAGATCTTTAGTGTTGATAAAACTGATGATCAGGACTTCATTCCCTGAATTTCACAGGCTGAGAGACACTTCACCTTCTACTCAGACCTCATTCTCACAAAGATCAGACTGATATATCTTCACTATTACAGTTTTTACACATTAAACTACAAAGAAAACTCCACACCTTGACCCAGCTGAAAAAGGGCTCACTTGCCCTCCATCAAGAGCACATGTGCATTCACATGCACTTTAACTAGCAGCAATTCTCTGTACTGATTATTATTCACACAGATTTTTCCTGGAAAGGAGGCAAAGATGTCTAATGCTTTGCCATTTTCTCCTCAAAAAGGCAGCAGCTATATTTCTTTCATAATATGACTATGCTAGTGATAGATATAGTATCTCAGTCTTCCATTCTATTCCCCATGGTGAAAAATATAAGTCCTCTGTCCCTCCATCTTTTGAACTGCAAAATGTTCTTCAAGCTTTACAAAATTAGTCATCAGAAGTGAATTAAAAGAATACAACTGTACGGATGTGATTAGCATTCTGGATTTGTTAGAAGATTACGGGACAGAACTGGATTAACTTTCTTGGTTTTCTTTTAATAATTATTTTTACATTTTGGCATTTATGATGCCTTCATACAGAGCTGTCTCTGCAGCCAGTGAGCTTTTGTGTTACCCTTTTCAGTAACATGAAAAAATGCAGTCAGTTGTTCCAGAACTTTACAAAGCACAGACAAAAAAGTTTTACATATTTGCAAATAAACAAAAAAACGTGGCAAAGATAAACTTACCTCAAATTTAAGTAAGTTAGCATTTGTAAGTTTACTATAGCATCTGGTATAACTTTGATACAATTGTGGTATAGATTTAGTGTTTCCAGTGACACAAAATGGCACAATTCCGTAGGAACTTCAGTCAACCTATTCTTGGATAAATCTGAAAACAAGAAAAAGAGAAAAGGTACATTTTTTTAATCATTAGAAAGATGTACTTTGAAAAGCTGCACTATATTAAAGTGAATAAATATAATTTACAGGGAAGCAGCAAACTAGGTCTTTATTATGCAAAGTAAAACTAGAGCAAACTTTTACAATTTTGAAATGGAACAGGCTGCATATAAAAGAGCAAACATTCAATTAGGATTTATTTGGTCTAATAAAAAGTAATTATTTGCAGGACTCAATATACTGAGGAAATAGTTGCAAAGAGATTCTAAAGCTCATATAATATACCCAAAGACCTAGCCAATACACAGTTAGACATCTGCAAATAACGACAACATTAAGAGAAAACAAGCAGGATTATATCTTTAATCCATTTAAACAGAAAAATAAATCAGGTAATTCTTCAAACTGGCCTGTATTTCCTGAGTGTAAACCATTTATAAATGAATGCTACCCAAAGAAATAGTGGTGGTCTTCAAGAATGGATTTTATATAAGTACATACAAGACAACAGTGATGGATTCCAATCCCCCAAGACACTGCTTGTACCCACAGAACAAAAGCTTTTGACTTTTTATCAATTATTCATTCTTCATTTGCCATTCTAAGCACACAGACACAAGGAAAAATAAGGAGGAAAAAATGTTACTGAGCTTTGTTACTTAACTACCACTGTATGAAGAATGGGTATCACAATACTGATGTGAGCTCAAGTCATAAAATAATAATTCATGGCAGCATTCAACTGAATCAACTGGGTTCAAATCATTGCTTAAGTAGTGTTGCAGAAGAAATCTTATCCTCAGAAAGTAGACAAATGCTACCTACCCATGTCGCTAGCCTGATAACTTGACCTGAAGAACAGTCACCTGTGAAGTGGAAGGAAGAGGAATGCACCTATGCAAAAAGTGAAATGTCTGATGGTAAGGAAAAAAATAGAACTTCATTATCTCCTCACTTCACTGCTGCTATTTTAAGCCTAGTGCCTGATCCTTCAAAGCTTATTCCAAAGCTTACTTAAAATAAATTTTAAAAAAAGCAGCCAAAATATGGATTATTTCCATGGCCCGGTCCTCAGGACCGTAAATCATATTTTTGCTTTTTGTGAACAAACAGGTAGAAGTCTGAAGAATTTTTTAACTTCCTTTGAAGCTGGCTGTGCTGAAGCACAGCTTGAATTCAAACCTATCACCAGCCAGGACTTATAAGTTTTGTTCTTGTCTCCTGCAACGTGAGCTGAAATTCAGCACACTCTAGTCTCGTCAGCCTCCACTTGGTTTCACTTCGTTGCTTCCAACAAGAAGTTGGTTTCATTAGTCCATCCCCTACCAAGGCAATTGTGATGTTCTGCAGGCACAGTAACTGAGAGCAGCTCTGCTGACCCTAACAGCAGCATGATCAAATTGAGCACCTCAACCAAAATTATTCACTTCTAAGTTACTATACAACAGCAACTCTAATTGCTCTGCTTTCTCTTACCAGAATCTGATGGTGGTTAGACACAGCATTACCTCACCTTCTGCTTCCCTTCATTTCTGACATCAAACTAAAGCATTTCCTGTTGAGTGACCCTTACTACTGTTTCAAAGCAGGAGAAAGCTCTTCATTATTCCTCTAGTTTAGTGCTTTAATTCTCTACTGTTTTCTATTTATCCTGAGAGCACTTGTTTATCAGCATGGCATTCCAAAAGAATTCTGCTGCCTTTCTAGCTATGTTTATTATCAGATATTAACAGAAGACTGCCATGCTGTAACTTTTTGCATCATGCAGGGGCTATTCATATTTTACAATTCAAGTGCAAAGAAAACCTCACTTTTTTAAAATCATGCTTTTCTGGGGTGACATTGCCAGGAATATCCTGCTCACTTTCTCCTTTAAAGTGGAAGGAGCAGCAAAATCCAGACGAGTGAACTCTCCTGTCTGGGTTGAAAACAACCTGTATGGCACTAGATGGAGAGGAACAACTCATCCTTCACCTGATCCTGCTCCAGTGATACACAGATCAAAACCTGGGAAAACTAAAATGTTGCTTCTTCTCAAGCTCCTAAAACTGCAGCCTGCCACCTAAGCTCTCTCTTCATGCCTGCTCTCATTTATCTTCACATCAAATAAAATACTCTTGCCGCAATATATGACTCACTCTTAAAAAATTCTAGTATCTCAAAAAAGCAAAATAGCAACTAGATTGACACCACTCCTAAAACAGGCATTACTAAAACAGTTAAATGCCTTTTTTCCCTATTATTTATTGCTATTTTTTGTTCTCAAGGTTTTAACTCTGTCAAAGTGATGAAAGAAAAACAAAAGCCACACAGATCATCACAGACAAATCCCTTCCTGTCATCCACAGCACCATGGGTTATAGGTCACACTACATGCACAACAAAGGAAGTCAATTATTTGTTGCTGTGTAGTCATCACAGTAAAATAATTTCAACACTTATATCTACTGTTGCTTCCTAAATAATGATAATGATGATAATAAAAATGATCTTTAAAAATCTAACCTATTCACATTATAGGGCAGGGTAATAAAAGCTGCACATTATATTTACATTGTTGTAACATAACTTAATAGAAAAAGCAGAAGTTTGTCACTATAATTTATCGATGGAAGGTATCATTAACAGGAAAGCTGAATGTCTTCCATTCCACATAGTACTGGAATGGAATCTGACATACAGAATGTCCATTGCATTTTTAACTTGTGATATAACTTTGCCAAAAAATAGACTTCCCTGATCATATGGAAGTTAAAGAAGAAAACAGATTGCTTTTGTACAATCCTAGAATGAATGCAAGCCTCTGAACATGATGCAGCTGTGAAGAAAGCTTAGCAGCTTTCTGAAAATTCCACAGAGGAAAGCATATGTTGAAAGAAACTAAAGGGAAAACAGCCTGCATAACAGTTTTATACTGTACCTAATAAGCCCATAAAACATGTAGAGAAACCTCTGAAGTTCACACAATTATTGATACTACTTTATATGAAGATAAGATGCAGAAATTTGAGGAAAAAGTAAGTCTGTATAAAACTCAGAGTTAACCTGAAATACAAGTTCTAGCATAAAATACAAAGGATAAGACTTCAGGAAACTGCAGAATCATTTGAGCATATCGAGAAAAACAGCATACCTGTACCTTGGTTTTGTACCTTGGTCACCATTCATAAACTTTCTGAAATTTTTTTGCTAAGGCACTCTTAGGTTATTTAGGGAAAAGGAAGAATGCAGAAACTACATTTTAAACCACTTGTGACAATATTTTTGAAGTACAGAAACAACTAGTTGGCAAACCTTTAGTTTCTTCCTGCAAGTCTTTACACTTCCCAAATTGCTAAGCTGCACACCCCCTTATATCACTAATTTGAAAAATAACATTTCACGGTAATAACTAATAATGAAGTTACTGTACAGACTGGCTTTTGCTACAGAAATGGAAATTAACAGAGGGGTGGAATTTGCTGGTGTTTAAAAGAATTTTAAACAATTTGCTTAGACTATGCAACACAAGGGAGATCTAATTCCTGAATCTATAATAGCAGAAGAACATTTCATGGTTGCCAAGACAGTACAGGTAGGTTTCACCTGAGGTCACTACTTCCTGTAACTTCCATTATGAAATAGGTGACACAAATACCACACAATGGGGCAAGGGAGTCCACGCAATGGAGTGAGCTTCCTGTTTTAAATGAAATATACCATTCGTTCATGATTTGTGACACCAAGACATTCTCAAACTACATCTGGCTTCACTTCATCTTTCCCTGCCAAGAAGAAGTTTGTTAAAACTCCAAAATAAAGTAACAGAACACAAAAAAATAAGCAAGCCAGTTTAGAAAAATATTAGATGGACTCTTGATCTTTAAAAGAGTCAGCAGAACTCTGGCGCAATGACACGGCTTTTGTATGAGAAGTGTTACTATGCTGGAAGCCAGACAGGAACTACACAAAATAAGAACTTCCTTAGCTGGGAGTGAACAATAAAAAGCAAAAAAGTTCACAGTGGTAAAAAAGCATTTAACAAGAGACTCCAAGCCTTGTTTGGTAACTGGCACACTGCATGGCCAGGAACCACGCTGCCATTACAGCAGCAATTACTGGCCCCCATCCCTGCGGCAAAACCTTTTCATTCCTACAGCTCTGAAAACCCCCACCACAATGAAGTGCTGCCACTGAGTAGGACCCTCCTGACTTCACAATTTACAGCCAGACAAACAAGTGCCACTATATGTGTGTATATGCTATATATGCATGGTATAAAAACCTGCACTGCAGAAATCAAAATGGTTTTGTCAAAAAAACCAAAATAGTATTAGAAGTCAGATAGTTACATTTCTTTCACTAAAGCTACTCAAGAGCTCCAATTTTACTACTTTCCAGTGATTAATATATTATTAAATATCAGTTATTAGTATATTATTAAATTAAACACACACGATTAATGAGAGAGCTAAACAACTTAAAACCTTAAATTGTAAAAGTAATTCCTTAAACAAATACACACATGCACTACTACATCATAAATATTGACAAAGAACTTTAAAGAAAGCAGTTTCTTAAAAGGAAGTGATTTACACATTTCAGATGTTAGACACATTGACTCTAAGTTTATGTTTCTAGCACATAAACCTGCAATAGACAAAAACTGAAATTGTGCTATAAGCATCTATCCACCATTGAACAAGAAAAAAAATTATATATATATATGAAATATCTGTATTTGCTATCAAGTTCCTGAAATCAAGACATTGCAAGGGAAAGAAGTCGCCCAAGCAACCTTAATTCCAGCCACTAAGTTGCTTTTTTTTCTGTAGGATTCAGAACTTAATGAGTAACAGACAGGAATAATTTTGAAGAAGTTATTTGCATTTGCACTAAGATACCATTCAAGGTATTCAAATGAGATGTCTGAAATGCATTTGACAAGGAAGTCAAACAATTCACTGTAAAAGCCTAAAAAAAATAGTTCAACCCTACTCTCATAATGCAAATAAGAACGTTAGAAAATACATAAAGAAGTCTGTAAAGGCACAACGACTCGGAACTCTTCCTTTTATACTGTAATGTCCCCATAGTTTTATCAGGCTTTGAGGAAGCCTGTATTTCCTCATTAGCAAGGTACATCTTCATTGGGAACTGAAGCCACAAATGACAGCATCGTATCTTGGACACTTTTTGGAATATCTTCTTAAAGTGCACTTCAGATCTTTGGAAATGCTGTCTCCCACTTTGGCAAAGAAGGCAAGTCATCCACTATCAATATAATTGCACCTATGAGGATCAATCAAATGTCAATGCTTTCTAATGAAGCAATTACTTTGCCTTCTCCCCCAAATGGTAAAAAGGAAAATCCACCATTCTAGAGACAAATGCTATCCATCAGTCTTGAAAACACTAATGGAACTATCAAGTGCTACATACTTTTAAGACATGCCCTACATGTCATTATCTCCATACTCATGGCAGGATACCTACTCGTCCTCCGCCAGAATTTATGAATAATATCTTGGGTGTACAGCCAGCTTTTACTGCAGAAAACAACTTCTAGGACAGTGGTGCCACACAAGTGAAAAAGAAGCAGCAAAGACCTCCACTGCCTCTGGCATCAAATGCATTCTGCTTTGCTCATGACAGTTACACCAAAAAAATGCATGGCATTTCTTCACTAGGAGACATTTCTATCTCAGTTACTTAGCAAACAGAGTAACAAATAACAGAAGACAAAGAACATCCAGCAAAGTAAAAACAGTTCTGCTCCCTAATAGAAAAAAAAGTGACACAGTAATGCATAGGCTCAAAGTTTTTCCTTCTGAAAGTACAACTTGTATCAGATTGAAAAAAGGGTAGCTCTAAAGATGATTCCTAGCAAAATCATCATTATTGATCCATCATTATTGCTCCCTAATAGAAAAAAAAGTGACACAGTAATGCATAGGCTCAAAGTTTTTCCTTCTGAAAGTACAACTTGTATCAGATCGAAAAAAGGGTAGCTCTAAAGATGATTCCAGCAAAGTCATCATTATTGTATGCAACAATAGCATCTGAACATTGATCAATCCCGAATCCAAAGGTACAGCTGCTGACTCAAAACAGAGAAGTGCATCTGTCTCAGGCAGAAAGGCAAAAACATACAGACCTTGGAAGACAAGTATTTTAAAGAGATTATGAAGCAACTCTGCCATCTCATACACTTGGTAAGCACTACTTTTGAGCACTCTCAGCATGTTGTATGTTTCCATCTGTCTCCCATTCATTAAGAACCAACATTAAAAATGTCCACCTCAAAGCCATAGTTAAATTAAGATGTAGGAAATTTCAAAGTGATCATATGTCTACCTTTGTATCAATTTTTCTTCTAATCACTAGATTTAATATATCAAAATTTTCTTCTTTACCACTGTGTGTAATACGTGGACAGTTTAAAGGGCTAATACAGAGAGGAACTAAATGGGGGATTTAGAAAAAAAGGAAAAAATCCCGGACTGAATAAAAACAGGCTGAGATCAGGAAATCGTGGAGCCTGGCAGAGATGTCACCACTAGAGGGGGTCCCGATCTCACAGACTTGGCCAACAGTCTGCACGGGTGTTTCTCCTTCTGCTTCTTTCAGAGCCCATCCCCAGCGGATGCAGGGGGCAGGAACAGGAAGGTTCACTTTAAAACCCCCCTGGGCACTTCTGTGAACCTGTCATCCACAGAAGTTTTCAAAATATTACAAATGTGGCTGATCAGTTGCAACCATTACTGCAGGAAGCAAATATATACACTGATTTCCAACAGGGCCAGCTTAAAAAGAAAGTCTGTTCTGAAATAGTCACAATTGAAGTACTTTTCCCCAACCTTCACGTAACATGATGCAAAAATACAAGGCATCCTTGAACCCTCTGTTGTACAACAACAGCAACGTCTGGACAAAATGATGATACATTTGACAAAGACCCTCTTTGCATCCAACCCCAGCAATTCTTATTTACTCTATTCCATCCATTACTCCACAATGTAATACACAGCTTACTTTTCCACAGTAACCTGAAGTAAAGCATGGCCAAATGTAAGAAACATGCAACTCTATGTTTTTTCTCAGGTAGTGCACTAACTAGCCTGCAGCAATCCAGCAGATTAAACTGGCTCTCCCAGTGATCCCAAAATTTTGTGCAAACATCACTTCAGGTTTTTTTTTTTCCTCTGTATGAAATAAGAGGGGAAGGAGGGAGCAAAAGGCTAGCATATTAGCTCAATGGCACACTCTAGTTCCAAGGACACGAAACATTCAAAAGAGCACCACAAGTGTGAAGGAATAAAAAAAAGGAAGGTTACTATAATAGTCTGCTTCATTATTGTACCTGCTTTTAGGTGACAACATACAACCTTTACATTTCTCCTTTAGCTTCTATTTCTTTCTCTTTAGGATAAATTTGGTTTGGGGTTAACCTTATCAGTTTAAAAAAAAAAAAAAAACAAAAAAAAAAACCACCCCAAACAACTGTTGGGAGATGAATCTGATGTGAAAGTGCATAAGACTCCCTAAAAACATACAGTAAGACAACAGGATTACTCCTGCAGACCTCCATGTGGGTACAAACAGATGTGGACCAAGGTGGACCAGCTGGCCAACAGGTGCCCACCCAGTGGCTCTATCACTCCCATCCTCAGCAGGACAGAGGGAAAAAACACAAAGCAAAAGCTAATAGATCAAGATAAAGACAGGAGAGATCACTCACCAATCAGTGTCATGGGCAAAAAAAAACAGATTCAGCTTGAGGAATCTAATTTACTGCCAATTAATAAGAGAGTAGGGTAATGAGAAACGATAGCAACTAAAATCCCCTTTCCCTTATACTCCTTACAAAACCTCTCTAATGATTCTCTTATTTCTCTTCCAGCCTCCATGTCCCTCCGTGGCAGGGGAACAGGGAATGGGAGCTGTGGTCAGTCCATAAACACCTCATTTCTGCCACTCCTTCCTCCTCTTTCTCTTCCCCTACTTGAGGACAGGTTCATCCCATGGGTTACAGTCCTTCATTAACTTCTCCAGCACAGGTCCTTCCCACAGACTGTAGTACTTCAAGAAGTGCTCCTGTATGGGTCCTCTTGCCACATATAGGCACCCAAACACTTGTATCATGTGATGGAAAAAAAGTATCTGGCAACAAATACTTTCCATCAACACAAGAAACATTTGGTATGAAACCCACTTCATGGTTCATGAAGAATTCCTTCTTCCACGCCTTCCGCACAAGAGGGAGGATACAAGTCATTAATTTTCACTCCTCAATAAACAACCAGCCCTAAGAAGGATCAATGGATTGTATCATGCCAGTACTGCACGAATCAGTCTGAGCAGGACAAATATTTCAGGTGTTTTTTCAGACACAGTAGCAGTAAGAAGAAATCTTAATTCAATTCTAGAAACTTTAAAAACTGCCATCTATCTCCCATTTTTAGCCTTTATAGTAGGTTGACTCAGAGCACTGGGGAAAATAACAGAAGTGTTTACATCATACTCTGTCCAGCTGAATCCCTCCTCTATTGTATGGAACTACATTTCCCTCATCTGCTTGAACTGCTCCTATTGGCACATGAAAGAAAATTTCACAGTAAACACCCACAAATGAGGGCAGGGCTTTCCCTGCCTTCTCTGTGAAAACAAAAAGTATATCTTGATACGGAAAAGTCCTCAAAATTAGCTTCAGCCACCACAGATACACTTTAATTATTGGCATGGAATGATGAGAGATCAGGTAAAACTGTAGGCTATAAGGGGACTTCCACATATATTAGAGATGTCTAACAAAACTAAGAAATTATGAAATTCTTTTCTGAAAGAAGAACAGAGACCACTACTTTCATCAGATTCAAAAGAATAGCTGAAAAATATGTCAATTTCATTTGCATGTATATAAATGTGCAGGCACACAAGCTTATTTCATTCAAGCAACTTCTACCTATTGAAGAATTGGAAAACATGTGAAATAAAACCAGGAATTACATTCTATCCCAAAGAAGATCCACTGTGCAGTGGATCCCTGCACAGACATACTCTTCCAATACCTTGTAGCACAAATCTCTTGTTTTAGCCATAGAGATCATCCTTCTTAAAGCTGTCTACTTTGGAAGTCAACACCTTCCACCTCCATTGGGGAATTCCACCTGATGTCCTCAAAAACAGCAGAATGTAATGTAAGGTCTAGAACCTTTTCCAGCCCACAGACATCAGTAGTAAGAAGAAACAAGCTGAATGCAATGTCCAGGTTTGTTTTTCACTCCATTCTCTCTTTTAATAGCTATTATTTATTTTTTTCCTCTCAAGCTGTGAAGAGAAGACACTGCTTATGCTATGCATTATCTGCCTCAGTGACCTGCTCAAAGAGGAGTTACCTCACATTTACCATCTGGTGCAAGTAGCACATAAACCAATTTCTGTGAAGCAGCTCACTTGCCCGAACTTTGAGGATAACTACTTTTCACACCTGATAGACTTAAATGCTACATTTGCTTATTTTAAATTCATTTTACACATGAACAGTCTCACTGTTCTGTAAGAAAATTTGCTACAATCATGGAAATGAGCAAAAGTTTTTTGATCTTTAAGTACATCAAAGGCATGAGGGCAAAGACGTGAGAAAACTACCTGATGCTAATTTGCAGTGGCACGGAAAGCAGAGTATTACTCATCTAATCACTTCCCTTTCTGTCTGCCCATCTCCCACAGATGTCAGGGTTAATCTCCCATACCTACATAATTCAAGTTCTTCTTCCCCCACGGTTCCTGAAGTCAGCACAACATAATTGTAACAACTTATCAATACAAATTTGTTTTGTGCCATGAAAGCTGACTTACACTATCAAGCACAACCTTAATAAAGTAATTATGTGGCTGTTACACAGGAGGTACAACATCTGAAAGAATGGCTAAGAAGTATTTCAGACTTCCAAACAGAACAAAAATCCATGAAAACATTATCAAAAAGGTACCAAGAAAGAAAAATCCTGGAATAAACAAATTATGTTGTAATAATTAATCAAAAATCAGATACCTATTCCTAGACAGAGGGGGAAAACAAAAGGAAAATATAATAAAAATACTTCCTTGAACTGAAATCAAAATGAGCACAGTACATATTTTATCCATCCTTTAAAAAACCCCAAACAAACTAAAAACCACGTAGCTGGAACCACTGGAACTACAGACCTGTAATTTTTGTACTGAGATCTCTATCCTATGTAACTGTTCCCATGGCTCTTCCTTAAGTTTAAGACAATGTTTCTCAACCTTCTAATTTTTCTTTCCTTCATAATCAAAGAACCTTGCCTTCTTTGGGGAAAACAAAACCAAAATAGATATCCAGTATGCTGCTTGTAGGTCAGGGAGGGGTTGGATGGGTAACATGTGCAACTTCTTTTTTTAACTTGTTTTAACGAGTCATAGTTTACAACAGGATTTTAATCTAACATCTTTACAAGATGAGACACATCAGATACACAGACTCCAAAAAGACTTGGGAGGGGGAAGTAAAATTCACACACACAACCTCTACTTATAAACAACCCAGGGTCTGTGACTAGGCAGGTACAAACCACCTAATATTTGCCATAATTTTTGCTGGGGGATACAAGTGGGAATAAGCCAATAGACCCCAATGGCATTTGTGGGCAGCCTGAAATCACAGGTATCAGTGCGATTGCTGCCTAACAACTGCATGGCAATGTGCATTTTGAAGTGACAAAAGTAAGTGTCCTTCTGGTCTAATTTCTTCCATTTGGTATGTCTTGTGTTTTTTTTTGGAGGGTATACTTCACAGACAGTCTTCTAAAATGCACAAAATAATTTAACACTCATCAGTATAGCCTACTAAGCCTGGCCTAAATTTCTGCTTCTGGTGTAGATTCATTTCTACTTCCTTGTTCATTTTCCTTTTAAACTACCCTTCATGAGGTCCAAGTTGTACCTTACAGTCTAAGTATTACCATGATATTTTTCTATAAGAATGATTTTGGGCTGAGTACTCTTTCTGAAGGAATTCTGTTGTGCTTTTGCTTTTATTCTTATCTTACCTTGTACATTCCTCTTAGGCTGGTGGCTTGTGTGCTCTCGCTGTGGTAACACTGGCTTGTCACAGACAGAACAGGTTGCATAGAAAGCAGGGAAGGGACAGGAAAGTGTTAATTCACAATGCCATCCCTATCAATAATTAAAATAAAATGTAATGAACTACAGACTCAGAATTCTTATTCTGAGGAGGCTACATCAGCTCATTTATTTATGCCCAAATGAGACCCCTGCAGGTGCATAATGAGGAGTCCTGTGAAGAGCTGATGGACAGCATCATTTCCCTTCAGTTATCATAGCCTGATGGGTACACAGCAAAGTCTAAGCAAGATTTAATTAATCTCAGATTTAAGAGGTCCAGTAACTGCAATGTTATAACACTGTTGTTATATAAAAATTTTAAAAAAACAAAAAAACAAACAAACAAAACAACAACAAAAAAAACCCCCACACACTAAAACCCCAACCTTTTACTCCTTTTACTCTTTTTACTCAATTCTCTTTCTTCCTGTTGATAAATATAATGCTTTAATGTAATTCATCTCAGATTTAAGAGGTCCAGTAACTGCAATGTTATAACAGTGTTGTTATATAAAATTTAAAAAAAAAACAACAAACAAAAACCAAAAAAAAACCAAAAAAAGAAGAAAAAAAAAACCACTAAAACCCCAACATTTTACTCAATTCTCTTTCTTCCTGCTGATAAATGTAATGCTTTAATTAAACAGTTGGGGTTAAATTGCCCTTGTCAGAAGACAAATGTCTCCCTTGTACAAGGGAACCTGCTCAAATCAGTGACAATAACATTTTGATACACATATTGCTGCAAATCCAGGTCAGGTCTTCCTGTTGATAAATATAATGCTTTAATGAAACAGTTGGGGTTAAATTGCCCTTGTCAGAAGAAAAATGTCTTCCTTGTACAAGCTGGGAACCTGCTCAAATCAGTGACAAGTAACATTTTGATACACATACTGCTGCAAATCCAGGTCAGATTTTGTGAAAAACAGATAAGGCTAAAAGCTTCAGGCCTAGAACGTGAAATTTTTGGGGGATACACATTAAACTGTGGCAGCAGAAAGTGCAAAAGATTTTTTGGGTGGGAGGTTAAGAACTTTTTGGCTTTATTTGTTTATCCAGCATACACATTTTAAAATCTTTACTATGAGATGAACTGCTAACTTTAAAGTTTGCCACCAGAGGAGGTGCTGAACCTGGTTGTTCAGAACGCTGAACCTGCTAACCTTACACTACCACTAGTATTACTCAAAGACTAAACTTCTACTGATATTATTAATCATTTCATACTGATATTGTTCCAAAAGTGCAATTTTGATTAAACTCAATTTTTAAGTCATTAATGCACTGCAAAAATCACTGATTTAATAACATACTTTTAACTGTACCCTCTAAACACTCTGACTCAATAACTGGTATTTCAAATGTACCTCCAACAAGTTTATTAATATACAGGTAAAAAGTTCCACTGGTGATTTAGATGATTTTGTGACTTTTCAGACAACACTAAAAGTCATCCTGTCAGGACTTTGAGTTCTACCAAATCAATTCTCATTACTTACTACTATCTCAATATCAAGTAGTTCAGTCATGCCTAGGAAGAAGACGTTACAACTACCTAGAAAACTGTGGTTTTAATTGAAAAAATGCCTGGAATTCTCACATTGTAATTTATTTTCTGCATTCAAAAACCAACAGTCTCACATTTTTATGTAACTCACTCCCAATTCAGCCTCTTTTTACCTGGAATAGAGCTCACTAGAGGCTCTAAAATTTTTTTTTGGACTTTTCCAAAACTGGGTAATCCTTGTGACTGACACATACTCTCCTCAGCTCACATCCTCTCTTCCCTCTGCGTCATCAAAACATTTAGATAGGAAATTCATTATTTTTGGAAGAACTTCTACTGAGATTCACCAGCAAATGTACAATTATAAATGCATTTTCATTCAGAAAAAAAAAGCTCCAATTATGCAGATACTATGAATCATTTCAACCAGCAGTTTTTTCTCTGCAGAGATGACAATATCACATACCCCCCATGTGTTTCCTATGCTTGCTTAATGAAAGTCTCATCTCTGAAGTTTGTTTATTACAGATTAGCAGATAACAGAAAAGCAACTCTAACACAAAAAGCTTCTAATGTGGCTTGTGCTGAGCTCCCTGCCAGCACACCTGCAGATATACTGAAGGTGTTATTTGAGACTATTATCCCAGAGTTATACACTCTGTGCAAGACAGGAGACAACTGTTGTGCTATAAACTGTCAGTTGCTCTGTTTTCTGTACACAACAGGATTTGATTTCACAGAAACCTAATTTTAACTCTTGACTGAGGACAGAAATATCTGTTTTATACCATGGTCTTGTAACAAGTGGAAAAGGTTAAAAGGTTCTAAAACTTTGTTAAAAGGTTAATTTGTGCTTTCAAATCAAACATCTGAAGATTTTAAATGCCAGGAAGTTTAAGACATATTCTGTCAAGGTCTGCTATATCATCTGAAATCTTTTGCCAGAAGCATTTGTGAATAACAAATTCTCCTACAGCTTTTTCCAATGCCTGACATGCAGGAGGCTTTTTTCTTGATTCTACAGCTCAGCTGCTACACAACCACCCACATGGATATGTAACACTAAGGACAAAGACTGTCCTTTTAACAATTCCTCCCCCTACTTTTTCCCAGTGATATTCATGAGAACATTATTTTCTCACAGTAATTCTTCTAAAAGACCAATAAGCAAGCTGGCTTCTTCTAGTTTCCTCTTGCCACAGTTTTCCTGATCATTCAAGTCTTTCTGCACCTGTTCCAGTCTCAAGTAATCTTGCTTGAACATAAATGGGACAGAAACCACCACCGAAGGTTGATGTTACACCATTGCCATGCATAAAATCATGAAGAATTTCTAACCTGCATTGAAACACATCTTCTGATAAAGTCTCAAGACAAAATCAGATGGTTACAATTTGTCATACTGGTGGCCTGTGACCATATTTCCAAGTATCATATCCAGGCTTTCTTCCTTTACTAATTATCAGTGATGAAATCATAACTTAGAGCAGCCGCTTCACTTTGTGACCCTTTAAATTTCCTTCTGGAGCATTCTTCACAGAACAATGAATGTTTCCAGTGCTAAACATACCTTGAGTGCTGTCATAAATCAGTGTTCTCACCATAAAGAAGTAAAAGTACTTAAGAAACAGAACAGGAGGTGGAAAAAAAAAATACAAACCCAAACCTTGATACTAGAAAATACTTTGTTTCTATAACAAAGTATCAGGTCACATAACTAAATTACCAACTTCAGCTGAAATTAAAGAAAAGAGAAACAACCAACCCCATAAAAATAAAGAAGGGAAGAAACATTTTTTGCTCACAAGGAAACAACCAACCCCATAAAAATAAAGAAGGGAAAACACACCACCAAACATTTTTTGCTCACAATAGACTGTAAACCACAGCATTTTCTACTACAAGTTTGTAACAACAAAGTGTTTGGCAAGTATCTGCAAGCATATCTGGCATTACAAATCTCAGTCGTAATTCCAAAGATAAAAGCTATGATCCTTTAGTAAACTATGCCAGTAGCCAAACCAGTGGTTTATCAGTAGATGATTTGAAAACATGTGTATTGCCATTTGTTACTAAGCATCACTAGGTCTGCTTTTCTCAAACATCTGAAGAGAATCTTGCCCACGTGCTTCCTTCCCACCAACACATCAGCCGTATCTTAATCACAAAACAAAAAATATGTTCTTGACATTTTCCACCAGCAAAGCCCATTTCAGAGGTTAAAAAAGAAGAAAAAAAATTTAGGCTCACTTTAAGGTTTGTTTTAGAGGGTAATAAAGGTCTAAAGCAAAGTTCATTGAAACAAATCTCTTTCACAACATAAAAACGCTACAACCAAGTATGAACAGATTTAACTTATTTTAATAAAGTATGTGTATGTTATCAAGAAATACTTTTTATATAAAGCATATATAATTTATAAATACACTTTATAATTAATAAAGAGCATTACACCCATGGGTCAGAGTGCTGATGTGAAATTACATCAGCAATTCCCCATCAACCACAACTCAGAGGTATGCACTAGCATTTCCATTTCATGCTGCATCTTCTCCAATGCGACAGAATCCATGCAAACAACCTCAGCAACTCCCATCAGGGAAGACTCATTTGTTATCCCACAATTCATTTTTCTATTGAAAAACAAGAAAAAATGCTTTAAGTAGGCAAGTAACTTACAAGTCTGGACACTGTAGCCAAATTCCAAGAACAGTATTTAAAAACTATATACACACTGGATTTACATGCAAATATTTTTCAAAGAGGAAAACAAATACTATGCACAAAGGAACGAGGGAACTTAGCTTTTCCTTCAGGCACGATGAGCAAAGCGTCTTAGAAAGTGTCTTAGAGACTGTGACACAGAATCTGGGCAATGTGGGCACACCAGCAGTTCCCTGAACAAACACAGTGACTGTCCAAGAGGACATCAGTAGGAGTAGGAAGAAGCTGGCACAGACCTGGACCAGCATCCCCCTCCTCAGGCAACTTGTAACAGAAATACAGCCTAGTCCTGCTGGAGTCCTGTTTGCATACATTGGAGACAAAATAGGAAGAGGGAATAACAGCCCCCAAGATGGAAAACCCTTATTTGCTTAGCTCCAGTGAACAAGTGATCTTCAGCACCATGTAAGACACAACACTTAAAAACATTTCAGGGCCATGAATTAAAGAATGACTCAATCAGATTTATTAACAGATCCGTGAGATCACCGCCCTTGACAGAAAGGAAGGGAAGGCAGAGCCAGGGTTCTGCTGCCTTTCAGCATGTGCATGGCCAATGTAGACTGTATTCAACTACTCACTTGCCTTCATTTTTCCAAGCACAAAAAAGCAGAGATGACTTTTCCCAAGTTAAAAGATAATAACAGAGAATGAGCATTTTCTTCTGTAACTGCAGCTCTTCTTCAGATGAGCAATGCATACCAATTACTTGCTTCTTCAACAGTTGGTTAAGAGTTTATCCTCCTTTATTACTTCATGCTACTGATAGTGAAGAGGAAAAATAAAATTTAGTCACTGCCATCTATTTATCAGCTCTTGAATGCTTAAAGACAATGCCAAAGGTGAAAGCAGAATTTTCCCTTTAGGGTAATTAATTAATAATAGGATAGTCTGGGATCACTGTGTAAAATGCATCTGGTTTAGGTAAAACCTGAACAAATTAAGATTCCAACATAGATACATGCTTTAGAGGAAATAAAATCCTTCTACAAATAAGACTGCATTATTTTAAGGAGATATAAAAAAAGTTGGACTAAGGTGTGGGAGGTTTTTCAAACATTGTAATTATTATACTTGTTCGTCAGTAGACATTATCATAGTCTAAATGTACCCAAATGGCTTTGGATTTCTTTAAAAGGAAATAAATTTCAATTCAGACATTGCATGACTGTTACAAGAACAGTTTGTCATTGACTGGAACAAGAAAATAGGG
The DNA here is from genome assembly GCF_014805655.1 of Passer montanus. NCBI lineage: Eukaryota > Metazoa > Chordata > Aves > Passeriformes > Passeridae > Passer > Passer montanus. The sequence continues at coordinate 6,343,794 of NW_024368374.1, read as the reverse complement.
AAGGAGGAAATTTCAATCCTTGCATATGCTACACTCATAAATAAGCATGGATAAAAATCCTCTCTCAAAAGCACAAACATCACAGACATACTAACTCTTTAGACTACAATTGTCTAAGTATTATTATTACACAAGTAATATTATATGTATTTAAGTGACAGCATGAAAAAAATCTCCTTAAGCATAGAAGAAATTATGTGAAGTCTCTTAATACATATTTCATTTCTTTTTTTTTGGCACTTGAACATAAAGCAACTGATAAAAAGCGTATCACTGAGTTGCCTCAAGCTGCTTCTAGATGTAGACGGGAATTTATTGCCAGCAGGAGCAGTCTACATTTTTTAAATTGTTTCTGCATTCTCTGTATACAGATTGCCAAATTATTTGCATGTGGTAGACTCATGTAATTTCCAGCTGCTCTTTGGTCCTTACTGTTTTGCTCCAATACATAACAACTTTTAGTACAGTTTACTGAAACTTGGCCACCGAGCAACAGTATCTTCCAAAAACCACAACCAAACATGCAAAACCTCTCTCCCAGTCATTAGAAGGTACAACAAACAAGAAATATAGCCTTTCCTTAACAGCCAAAGCAAACAACTCAGTCGCTTTCATTCATGGTGTTTTAGCAGCTTTCACCGTCCAATTCTGACAGGCTAAGAGCCCCTTTTAGGCCTCGAAGTTTGCTTAAAACTAATTAAGCAGTAGTGTAAAGTGCTTTTTGAGACTTCCTTGAGTCCTTCATATATTTTCAGTAAGTCATACACTGATTTTAAGAAGTCTTACAACAAAAAACTTGTATCTAATAAATTAACTTCAATTTCTACACATAAGACTGCACGAAAAAAGCAGATGGTGAAAGTTTATCAGAACTCTTCAAAATTTATTTCCAGCCTTTCATATTAACTTTTCAGTTCCTAGAAGTTTTCTGGTCTTAAGTACTTTCAAGAAAATCCAGCTGTACAAGAAACTATGGATTCTTTACCTTCACATGGGTTTCCAGTGTTGACTTTGAAACAACTCATCATACACTGACTTACAAAAATAGTGTTCACATAACTTACATACTGACTATAAATCATAATTTTTCAGAGTCCTAAGTTCAGTGAGCTATAAAGCTCCGCTAACTCCACTGCAATGGTCAATGAAGCATAAAGTTCACTAAGAATTTAACCAAATCACTGTAACTATGAGAAGGATCACACAGACTGACAGGTAACCCATACAGTATTCAGATGGTTAATTCAATCAAAAAATTCATGAAGCAACTGAGAAAATACTCCTGATTTTAGACTCTCCTCTAAGTTACTCTCCTTACAGCATGACAGAGGTGAGCTGGTGATTATCCTCTTTGGATGAGGTAAAAAAATATTCTAATCAGCAATCTAGTACACTTTGGTCAGAAAGAAAGCATTGTTTCACATTGTCTTTCAGAATTTAAAAAAGTTTCTTAAATTCAGTTACACCATCCACAGTATGGTTCTACACAAATCCTCTCCAATTTGCTTTGGCTTCATTCCCTGGCACCCTCTTGACCGAGGCTATGTGACCCCTACTACTATCCTGCCATTGGCAAATTCCCAAATACACAGGCCAGAGACTTTGATTCCCTAAGATTTTCCTACAGCTTCCCCAACCACTATTAATATAATGAATTAACTTCATTTTAATTTCTCACGCAACTTTTGGCCTATTTTCTACAGAGAATCACCCATCCTATCAGCAAGGAAAATAGTATTTTAGCATTTTTCTTTATTGAATTATTTGAAGAATTTTTTTTTAACCAGGAGTTTTAGACATGCGCAGTTTAAAAAAAAAGCCACCAAATGACTGAAGTCGTTTGGAAAGGCAAAGGAATTGTAAAGATTAAAAGTATCCTCTTCAAACTCACTGTGTAGGTCTTACAGGATTTATTTTTTGTAATTACTTTGTAATTAAGCCTGGAACTCTGGTACGCTCTCAGAGACACAAATAAGAGCAAGAGGTCATAGGACTTCATCATGCTCTTGGTCTACACAAAATCTACATTTTGATATACACGTGACAGCAAATTACAGCACTCCACTTTGTATTTCACACCAGCACTGTTCTGAGTTCTCTTTGAGACAGTTTTTTAACTCACCAGATCTCTTCAACAGAGCAATATAATCCATTAATATTTTCCTAGAACACTGCAAATTAATCTAAGACTGAAGATCAGAACAATTGCCCCAAAAAAAAAATCAAGAAAAAATAACCAGCATCTTAAAAATAAAGCTTCGCAAACATGCTATTTTATGGCTCCAGGAATAGCTAAATCCCAGGCAGATCAAACTGGCTGTCCATATGAACATAATGTACAAAATTCTGAAGGAGTTTAAACATCTTCACTGTAGATTACTGTCACTATTGCTTGTGACTACCAGTAGACAGGAATGAAAACAAGACCATTATGATATGTAGTTTTCAAATTAACCTCCTGAGGTTATTGTCCAAATCTATTAAAAGTGGTGAGTTTATGAGGGAAAACTGTTGACTGTGCTAATATTAGTAATATTGCAAATACATTTATTCCCAGATAACTGAACTTCCCCAAATGTTGTTTTGAATGCTTAAGCATATGATCTATAGCAAACATGGCAAATCAACAACTCAACACAATAAAGAAAACAGAAGCTCCTGACAACTGCTTAAATTCAGTAGAGACTGAAAGTAAAGAACAAGAAAGCACAAAAAAGAGAAAAACCATATTCAGAACTTCATAAGACACAACAGAAGTTTAGTTTTATTTTATACTGATGTTTTCACAGTACTACAATTAATTTAGTAACGTGTACTGTGTACATCCAAAACATACTGCATTTTACTCTACACTGAACAAAGAACTTCTTAAAAAAACCTCGAATATACTACTGCTCCTCACAGAAAAAAAAAACTTCAGTGTCCCTATCCTTGCTGTCAGGAGGTGAGAAGTTGTTTAGATATAATACTCACAACAGCTAAACCCAGCTGAATGAACTCACATTACATTGACATCAAACATGCCCAACTATCTAAACTGCCTTAACTGGGAATCCCAAAAAGAATGTCTGAGCTACTATAAATGTCTATGTAAAACAAACTTAAACAGCTAAACAGAAATTAAAATTAACATCACAGAAATCTAATACAAATTCCTCTGCAGAAGTTTAAGAATCTAAATTAAGAAATAAAATAAACTTTAATGTTTATGAGAAACATTTGAGAAGAAACTGCATGTATTACTTTTTCTTAGTATTCCATCTTAGTCTGATCTTACAATTGATAAGTTCTCACCTATATGATTTTCAGCAACATCTTTTACCACTATGTCAAAGAAGTTGTTTATCCTCCATGAATTTAGTTTCACAATTTTTACAAGTTAGGACTGCTGCAACATTCCCCTTATTCAAAATCAAATACGAGGAAATTGGCAAGAGGATCTGGTGTCCATACATGCAAGCCAGTAAAAGAGCAGACCACGAGGCCTTTGGCTTTATTCCTCTAGAGCTACAAGATGAATAAAGGACATTAGAGGAAGGAATGGGAAGAAGGTATGATATAGTTATCAGGGTCAGATCAAAGCAGTTTTATAAGCTGTTATCTTTCTACACAAGTTCAGCTTTTAACATTTATTTTGCAAGCTGTAAAGTAATTCTACCCTGACTAAAGGGAGAAATTGGGAGCAGCTGCTCAAGTGTCCATACATGTATTTCTCTATCTTGCTGGTAAGTCAATAATGCTGCTTGCGTTCTATTAGTCTAACAGGGGCCTGCCAGATCATGACCTAGTTATCCATTCCAACCCTGCAGGTGATAATACTACACTTCTCATGCCTGTAAAGACAAAAGTCAAATGAAGCGCTGTCAAATAACATGAACACCGTGCAACCAGTGCTACACACTAAGATGAATGAAGCACAAAAATAATGCATATGGCAGGTGGAACATTGATTTAACGCATCAAATAATGGGATTTAAGGCATGAGAAAATAAAATCTTCATCCAATGCAGCATATTAGACTGACATAGAAAGCTGCCCAGAAAATGCAAAGTACTGACAGAGGATTTGCAGTGTTCTGGTGTGTTTAATACCTTTCCAAATCCTAGAAGGAGGCATTCAGTAAGCAAAGCTGGATGATATTTTTGCCCCCTTCTTCTTCAATGTATGTTACTTCAGAGGATAGAGATTTAGACTTATGCAGGATTATCAAAGAGCAGCACTCACCAGTTCTCATTATGAATTGTAAACGTAATTAAAACATTTGGAAAAGCAAGGAACAATGCATAAACAAACAATGCAAATGACTACGTCCCAAATAAATCCACAGAGCTATGGATCTATTTTGAAGACTGTATATGGTTCTAGCAGACTCTGTACCAAAATAATATGGCCAAAATAAAAGGGCCAAAGAAGAGAAAAAAGCAATGAAAGGATCAGAACAACTTACATAAAAAGGAAGATTAAGTTGTTTAAGATTTTCTGGAATGGAGGCAAACTGGTGGAAGAGATATGGGAGTCAAAGTCAGCAATGAAACCAACTTGGTCAGTAGGGAAGAGTAATTTAATTGTCTCTCTGTCTCTGTAATTCAAGGAAAAAGCCAAAACAAAACAAGGCATGGAACTCCTTACAAGTGTTTACTGGAATTGAAAAAGGAACAACACAAACTTTCTGAAAGAAGTAGCCGCCAAGGACTTAAAAGCGACTCTTCTGCCCCATGAAGTCTCTCAGCTACAAATTTCTGAAAATAGGCCATATGTTCTGGGGGGGTTGGAACATGTGCCTGGCTAAGGAGTTCCCTTCCCCAGGCACACAGGGTGGGCCACTGAGACGGGCTCCTGGGCTAAGCAACATCTACTGCTCCAAGCTCTGCTTTTTCATCAGCATATAAAAAGCTCAGATGAAGTTAAAGCCTGCAAAAATTCAGAGAAATGGCTTTGTTAAAATTGTCAATTGACAGTCATAATTATGATAAATGACTGCAGTTCACTGATTTACCATAGTCCCTTTGCTGCACAACAATGGACAACAAAGCTATTAAGTCTCTGTTTTATTGCCCAAATCATACTTTCGTCATTTCACTGTGCCACCTGCACTGCAAACTTGCTATACAGCACTTTTTACTTCATTATCAGTTATTTTAAGGTTAAAGCAGACATTTACTATACCTCAATATACTTCAAGACTTTCAACCCTAATTTCTCTATGTACAACTGCTTGATATTTTAAGATGAGAGACAAATGAAAATAAGACTTTTAAGGCAAAATGGTTGCAGCTCCTCTGCCACTGTAATGATGGCTTATGAGTTTGAATGGAATATATATGTACTCTCCTAAAAACAGACTGCAAAAAAGCTTCTTCACATCCCAGCAATAAGATAATTTAATTTAATAAGATAATAAACAACACTGTTTTAATGACACATCAGTATAAAAATCCCTACAACCTCCATAGGAGAGTTGTTAACTTTATACAAATAACAATCATGTTACACAAAGAACAAAATCATCTCTTTTCTAAAAAGTTGTGAAATTTAGGCATAGACAACTACACACAGAAGATGTGTAACATGCGTAAGATTACAGGCAAAGTTGTCAATAGACCTAAGCTCTACATGAACAGTGCTTGACAGTAATAATGATCCACATCATAGAGCATTTCATTCAGAATGCACCAAATTGCACCATATTACCAGCAGACAACAAGAAACATAAAGAAAGTAAATATAACCCACCTGCTGTCCTTCATAAAAACAGTCAGATCCCTGTTAGAATTATTTTTACCAACAGATGAAGGGCAAGCAACAAAAAGTGCTAAATAAGACACCTTTCTGATAGGAACTCACATCTAACAGTAAATGAATCACAGCATCAATTAGGCTGGAAAAGAACTCTGAGGTCATCAAGCCCAACCTATGTCCAAACATCACGCTGTCAACTACACCATGGCACTAAGGACCACATCCAGTCTTTCCTTACATAGCTCCAGGGATGATGTCTCCATCACCAGCAACCATGCCAATATCTCCTCACCCTTTCCATGAAGAATTTCTTTCTGATGTGCACCCTAAACCTCCCCTGGCACAGCTTCAGACTGTATCCTCTTGTCCTGTCACTGGTTGTCAGAGAGAAGAGGCCAACCTGGCTGCTCCCTCCTTTCAGGCCCTTGTAGGGAGTGATGAGGTCCCTCCTGAGCCTCCTCTCCTCCAGGCTGAACACCCCCAGCTCCCTCAGCCACTCCTCTTAAGGCTCATGAAGTTATATGCTGAAATTCCCAGCTTTGTGAGATTTCAGATTAGGAGTGAAGTTGAGACAAAAAACAACATTGCTTGAATCTCTTGGCTGGCCAGTTGAGATGCTTTGTCCAAAACTCTCCACAAATTATATGTGATAAAGCAAAACATGCTTTATTCAATTAATCCAGCAATTACATCTAAGGTGATGAACCTGGACATGCATTTCCCACCTTTGTGGGCACTGGTTTACAAGCACAATGGTGACAGTGAACTTAACACAGGAAACTGAGTTTCTATGAAGAACCAAAGCTACACTGAATTTATTAGGCTAAATATTTGACTCTCCATTATAGTATTTCACAGCAACCACATTAATAATATATTCACCATTCTGCAAACATGAGAGAGTTCAAGTGTAACTATTCCCATTTGCTTCCCCCTTTGGCTTCAACATTATGCTCTTCTGTCACATTATGCTCTTCTGTCTAAGAAAATCATGACCTAAATAAAATAAACTGGTTAGACAGAAAAACAGTTGCTTGGTAATTCTGGGCAAAATCAATCTATCCCCTGTGCAACAATTTATTTTTTTTTTCAGCAGCAGGTGACAAAAATGCAAACCTCACAATGGATCTATGAAGGGTGATGAATTTTTTTAAAGCTTTTCAAGAAAACAATGTTGGTAAAAATTTCAATTAAAATTAGAAACAGCTTTCAGCAAGCTCATCTACTGACATGATCTGAAATAATTTAAATTCAATTGTTGTAAAATCTATTTTTATGTAAACTGTTGCCTAGCTTGGACCTATAACATTAATTTTTATATAGAATTACTTAATGCAGGCTGGCAAAGTAAAAGCAATTCTACCTGGAATGGAACTTGATCAACCGGAAAAAAATAAGTACAAACTAAATGTCAAGTGATTTTTTACTCAAAAACCACATGATGTTGCCTAAGAGATGCAGAAAGAATGTATGTAATATATAAAGACTGATTTTAATAAATGACAAAACATTTAAAGATATGTGCCTAGATACTTTTAGGAGACCAAATTCTACCTTCAGTGATTTCAAAGTCTAAAATCACTAAGAAAGCTGGTGCTTAAAAAGTCCACCCACATACATAAGCATATAAGCAATTACCATATAAATAACAGTCCAAAAGGCTTTCAAATCAGAGGAAACTCAATTTAATTCAGCATGTCAGAACACTTTGCATACTAAGGCACAGGGGAAGAGAAACCCTACTAGATTACTTCAGTAATTCATTACCAAACTACAACATCGAAAAGGCAGAACAGCAGCGTGCTTGATTCAGACATTCTCAAATCTGTTTCTGTAAAAGCATTTCTAGAAAAGCACAGCAGACTAAACCATTTTAACAGAGCCAGAACCATGCCCCAGATTTTACACTACTGAAAACCTTGGATATAAAATAACTACAAGATGAGCACTTAAAACAAAGGGTCATCTTGAAAAAAAGGACAAACATTTCTACTTTGTTTATAATGGAAGAGAGGAAGAACCTCATAATGGCAATAGAGCATCACCAAAGCCTGGCCAGAGGATGAAGAAATCACCCCACATCCTTCCCTTGTATCACACCCTTGTCAATGCCTTGGGGAGCAGCCTCCCCACAGAGTGACACGGGCAGCCACACTCCAATCAGCACGGTGGCAGCTGGGAGGGCAGGAAGTGGGGGAGTCCATGGCTTGGGTGGGCTGTGTGATTTGGGATGGGGAACACACTTCACTGCCAGCCTGCAGCTTAGCAGATGGGGTGGCCCTGCTACACAGCTGGAACATCCATGCTGCCAGGAAGAGGTGTGTGCAATTAGGTGAACTCACACTCCTGGAAGAACAAGTGCTGCTTGTAACCCACGCTGCCCATGGAGCCTGTACACCAATAACTGTGTGGGGCAAGAAAGGGATTAGAACTTCTCATGGAAAAGTATCAAGAGTGTTTAGATATTTGTAGATGTTTATTAATTTTTCGAATGGTCTGACATTCTGGTTTATCTGTTGTATTCCTCATATCAATCCCAAGTATACAGTTTCCTGATTGCTGTTTACATTGCATTAATAAGTCAGTAAACTGCTTTTTGTAGTTTAAACTACATGATCTGAGCATTTTTTCCCTGCAACAGTCAGTAATATAAGTCTTTGAATATGTCAATCTTTACATTAATTTCTATTGTTTCTTAGCAGCTGTCCATAGATAATACAGACCAAATGCGCCTTTTTGTAGGAAAAAAGAAAAACCCAAACATTTCCTCAGAGATGATTCATTAGTCAGCTACATCCATTTAACTTAAGATACATCTTTCAACTAGACTTAGACCAAGGAATACAAACCAAAAGAGCATTCGGTACCTTTCTGAACTCCCCAATTCACCTCTAATAAAATTCAAGGTGGATTTCTCCATCAGTTGAGTTTTTAAAAATCTTATGCTAGCCTGTTTTCACAGCATGACATTACATCCAGCATAATCAGAAATCTCATACATATGCATGTTAGTTAAAAACAGTTCTAAAAGGAAAGGAAAAATGTTGAAAATGACTAGACAGCGACCATGAAACTTCACACTGCAGAGTAACAGCTCATATACAAACAAACAAACAAACAGGCACAGTTCAAACCACTTGCATTTTAACAACTTAATTCCAAACTGGTTTTACAGCCTCAAGTTTTCAGGTTTGTTCAACACTGCTGAGTAAGGTAGCAAAATTTTTACCTCTAGGGAACTAAACACAAGGTCAGTCTCAGAAATGCAGGTCTTGCCTCAGCAAGTTTACCTCAGTAAAACAGAAATACTTGTCCTCACTGTTTTGCCAGCACTGCCCACGCACAGTTACCATGGTTAAAAAAATTTGAGCCCATGCCACTCCCACTACTATTTTTCTCTTTTAACTGTGAAAGCAAAGCCTCAGTTTGGCCAGATGGCTTCAGGTCTCCTGAATCAAAATGTCTCTGCCCTGAAGAACTACTGCATTATACAAATAATATCAGAAGAGAACTGAACATAAAAAAGCTTGTACTTATAGAAGAAGGACATATGATACTTAAATTAACAACACCTTTACCAAATTATCACCTTCACAAATGGAAGATAGGCACTGTAAGCAAGGCAGACTGATGCACAACCCACACCCCCAGATCACACAAGGCTTTGTTACTCACAGTCATCTCCCTCAGAAGTGCCTGGCAGGAACAGAGTGAGTTTAAAATTATATGCAAAAAAACCCCAAAAATCATAACGCACAGGAATAAATCCTGATCTAAAGAAAGAGATGGCACGTGACCATGGACTTACAGAAGTCATCAATGGTTTCGGTAGTTTGTCCCATATGGCCCATCCTACAAACAAAACTAAAGCAGCAAAAAAATAAATAAGCCCAAATGTAATTTGGCTTTGCATCTTCTGGTACAAGCACAGTGCTCAACCCCACCTAACATTCCATCAGGCAGCTTCTTTGAAATGCACAACTTTTAACAAAAAGCTGTCTAATATTTCTCTGATGCAAAACTTTTAAATGGCTGAGACTTGAAAACCAACCCAACTCCCTTCTGGATTTGCTTTTTGCACTTCTAACACTACAATCCTATAAACTCGCCTGTTTCAAAATCCTTCCAGAAAAAGCTACACCTGAATTTCTAACATGAAGATCAAATGGCAGGGGGACAAAATCATTCAAGGCAGATGTAGAGAGTTATTTCCAAGTTTTACATCAGACTGCTTAAACTGAAGAAGCAAAAACAAAGTGAGCAGCTACCATAAGATACTAACAGTTTGCACATTTGTATTTTGAAATAATGACTGGAGTAAAGAATGAGTTGAAAAACCCTCACACAAAGTCATTTACACTGCACAAAAAGTGTAGCATTTAATGATATATTATATACATAACCACTTTTCAAATCCATAAGAAGCACATACAATCTAGGTGTATAATCCATTAAAACATATACACAGTATTTTATGATTTACATTTGGGGTATGAATTGCACACCTACAAATCTTTTTCTTCAGCTCTTCCCAACTAGTGCAAGTGGATCTCAACAGATTTTTTATGAACGTTTACCAAACAGTCTCAACGCCAGTGCTAACTAAAAAAACCCAGCCAAACAAAACCCATTTCTTCATGGTCAAATGGAGTTGTACAACAAAAATACAAAATACTTAAGGCTTTGAAATTCTAGGATTTGTGTGAAGTACAAGAAGTTGATGAAAGTAATGATTTAGTTTTTTTGTGTTTGACACTATTCCAAGTATAAGACTCTCATTTCCTGAGGAATGTAATTAAGTTGTGGAATTCTTGTACCACAGTAGAACAACTTCAGTTAAGAGAACTATAAACAAAACTGAATAAATTATTTTTAAAAACTATAGTGCCATAAAGATTCATCAGTATTTTAAAAACTGTTAGAAATAGAAGGATGCTAAATACTAAACAAGAATCAAATTCATTAGTGATTTACATTTTCAGCCCTGAATCTTAGAGAAGAACTGCTCCTGCCAGTTGCAGATGATAACCATTGTCAATGGAGGGGGAAAAAAAAACCCAAACACTGAAAAGCAAAACCAGAAAAATTTACTGTAAGAGAATTCCTAATAATCATTATACATGGCAAAACAAATTTCTTTTATTGTTATTCATAAAGTTATGAAATTAATTTCTTTAAAATCTAAAATTATTGGTAGTTATTATTGAAAATAATTTTTTGCAATTCCTTAAAAATTCTCTGTTTTATCGCCCCATTAGAGAGACAAGTCAAAGAATCTGTGGTATGCAACCGACATGTACAATTTACATACCAAAAAGTTAGTTTTTAGAGTGTCTTACAGGCTGCAGATGATGGATTTGGGGGTTTTTTTTGTTTTGTTTTTTTTTTTTAACTTCTCATGAAAATGTGACTTTTGATCAAATTCAATTATGCTTTTAAAATTCTGGTGCATACAAAAGTAAAACCAACTGTATTCTGGCAAAATAAAACCTTGATTTTTGTGCCAGTAAATCCTGATTCTGAAATTCCATCTGAGCCAACATATTTCTCTTTTGCTAAGTCAAAAAGATAACATGATAACAGTACGACTATTCTAAACACATGGGGAATGTTACATAATGGATGGCTGAGAGAGCAAAACTAGTCACCCATTCATCAGAATTTTAAGTGTTTTCAGAGTACAACTGAACAAGCTACCCACATAATTTATTTCTAAGAGGTCAATACAGTTGTTTGTTCTATTACTGATTGTCTTCACTAAGTATTCAATAAAGAAAACATGTTTTGATTGAATATACAGAGTATATAATAAAATGCAATATATGCAACATACCCACAGGAAATGCCAATAGGAAACAAATGGCCTAATTCTTGGAATTTTGCAACTATCTCTGCACACAATATATCAAGTCAGTAAGACAGCCTGGATAAGGAGATCCACCAATCACACTCCCTTGGTTACACCAACGGGGTTGCCTCTCTACACTAGTTCATATTCATTACCTCCAGATTTAGCTGTATAAGGTATTCAATAACCTCACAATATAAACAACATACTTAACTCAGATGATCCACAAATTTTGCATCCCATGTTCACTTTTTATCTTCTTCCATCTGATAAAACATAATACTTTACACTTTGGGGACTTCTTTTCCTGTTCTACATTTATTTTAATAATTGGAGGACCTTGGCAGGGTTTTATGGCAATGTTAGTTTTGCAATGCTGTGGACTTGCAAAAAAATGTAAATAAAGATTGATAGCACATAATAGGAGAGAGCATCACTGGAGAAAACTTAGTTTTGAAAAATTTCCAGTCTTTCTTGGCTGGAAAAGTGGCACCACATAATAAATAAAAGCAGTGTTCTCCTTTAAAACTTATATCATGCTTCTGATGTGCCTGTATTATTTTAATTTTGTTGGCTGCAATTCCAACAGGCAACTGAAAATCAAGATTACCTAATATTTGAAAAACGATGACCTATTATAACACCTTAGTGTTAAATACTACTGCTCTGAAAACAAAGGGTGACCCATCTTATTCAGAAATGAGATCAGATCTTGGGCTTTCATACCTGCTAGAAGATGAGAAATTTCAGAGGGGAAAACCTAATGCAAGGCTGTAACTCATGAGCAGAGTCCCTGAGGGACAGTGTGACTGCATGAACTACAGGAAAGCTAAATTGCAATCTCAGGTAAAAGCACGCTCTGGTGAGTGCATCCTTTAGGAAAAGAAAAGGAACAGCTTGAATTCTCCATGGCTGTCAGTGCCATAACTAACACAGCTGTGCAAGAACCTGTTCAAAACTCAAGCCCATTTTAAAAAAAAGTCGGTTTTGGGTTTTTTTTAAAATATAGCAACAGTGCCAGCTTGACTGAAATTTTTATTTCCTCATTGTCTCTTTTTGGGGCCTCTTTTTTCAGCCAGCTGGCCAGATAGCAGTCACTTCCACAGCAATACCACAGCTTGTCATCGGCCATTTCCTAATGTAAGGATTATGTTTTGGGTGCCTACAACAATCACTGCATCTACTGCTTTATTATTGAGCCTATGGCTTATAGGTCTTTTTAAGTCCTAAGAATTCTGCATCTTTTACTACTAGTAAATTTTCACACTCTTTATAAAGCAAGAGAAAGTGGTTGAACTTTTCAACCTAAAACCATCAAACAATATTTTAACAACTGCAGAAGTGATAGGTGATACAATTCCCTCACTTTGTTGTTGTTTGTTTTTGGTTTTTTGTATCTGCAGTCACATACAGTCTTTCAAAGTCTTTACTAGTACTGGGGAGTCCTTTTCACCCAGGAATCAGGACAGTATGCAATACAAACGTAGGTAAACGATCATGCTTCTTGTTGGTAAAATGCACCCAAACAATGAAGTTACACCCCATACAGAATGGCAGGAACACTGATAATTCCAATTTCTTTGCTTTAAACTGCAAGTGGCAAATTACTGTAAAATTTGCCAACCCTGCTAGAAGGAGTTGACTTAAATTAGAAGGATGCAATGAAGACATTATGTTTCTTGGCAGTCAGATACTTCTAAAACGTTTCTAGATCACAGTTACTCTCTGTCAAATCCATAACAAACTATGTTTTATGTCTTAACTAGACCTGGTAAAACTCATGTGTCTTGCCATACTACTTGGCAAAGTTGTACCACTTTGTTTATTACAGAGCATCTGAAACTAGAGGGAGCACCCTGATGCCACACATATGACCTTCATAGTATTCACCAAATGAATCTGGAGATGACAAATGAGTTAAACTCTCTTCACTACTGCATGAGAACACAACACAGTCAACTAAAGGAAAGTAAACAGTAAAGTGGAGAAGGACAGCCTTACATTCCAAGCTAGAGAAGGAACAGATGACTAAGAACTGAGTATTCTAAGAATTCAGAACCAGCTTTCTAAGAACACTGGTTGGCATAAAGCTGGCATAAAACAAACTGTTCAGGCTTCAGAGATTAAAATCATGTTATGGAAGCTCTCTACTTCAGTCATTGTGTTTATTAACATAATTGACCACAACTCTACCAGGCAGCTTTTGCTAAAATAAAACCAGAACATTATAAACAGCAAAGCTTTCTGAAGCTCCCACTACACTACTTCTAACCACACTCTGTAGTATGGAGGCAAGCTTCTCTCACGCAAGCAGTGTTCCCTATTTCCAGTTATGTTGGCAACAAAATGAACAAAAGAAAATTATACGATTGTTGCTTGTTCCTCTTCAAACCAATATTTAAAGTTGCCCCTGAAAAATCCAACCATAAAACTATGAAAGCCATTAAGAAAACTCACCTCCAAACATATCTTGCAGATTTTCTTTCCCCTGACATAGATGGTGTTTCATAAAGCAGGTCAGTCCTTTGGATGGCTGAGTTAATCACTGAGTTAATCCCTGAGTTAAGGTAACTGGATTCCTTGTGGTAAAAGGGACAACGGAACTGGGATTGAAGGAAGACAAGTATACCCAACAGAAAACTCATTTCCTGAAGTTTACACTGGAAACCCAGTTTTATATTAACAGCACTTCAGGAAACATTGCAAAACAAGGGTTAGGAATAGCAGTAATCCTAAAACACACTTAACAACTCATGTTTACACCTTGACCAGTGTTTGTCTTAAAACAGTTTTGCATCGTTTCTCATATACTTTTGCCTAAAAGTCATTAAACCTTTCCTCCCCTCTATTACTTTCTACTTGTTTCTATTAAATAATTTGATAGCAGTAACAGAGGACTACTTAAAAAAAACCAAACCAGAATACTTGGCTGATGTGCTAAAAAACACAGTGTTTAGTCACTGTTATGGAAAGAAAGTTGTTAGGACTCTGCAGACATTAAAATCCAAAAATAAGAGTACCCTAACTTCCAGAGATGATAATCACCCAAAAGACATACCAAATTCCAGCAGAGCTCAGGGCGTTAACCATTTTTTTGAATACCAGGCCTCCAACACTGAAAATTTTGTTCTGTGCTGTTAGATGCAATTCTGATACAGAAAACTTGCCTTGAGAGCAGCATGAAACCCTTCAAAGGATCCCTCACAAAAAACTAACAGTTGAAGCAAAAAGCTTGTTTCTTAGGGGTAGGCAAATAAGGCATAATGAGGGACTCAGAGAAGCCCTCCACTCCTGGCCTGGTGAATAAGAGCTATTGCTCCCTAGAACCTTTCCAAGCATAGGAAGGTGGAGCAGTAATTCCAAAGGACAGAGATAAGTTGTAGATAACACATCTCACCACATACACACAAATGAATAGAAGGGAGCAACACTACACTGAATGCCTACACAAACACAGACACCACAGTCAGATCTATCTGGGCTCCTAAGGATCAATACTAAGAGATAAAAACCCTTCACTATTTTCTCCATTAGCTTTTGTTCCTCCACTGTCTCTCCCTCATTCTACTTGCTGGCTATTCCAGCCTGAAGCCTGGTAGAAGATCATGCACACATCCCATAGACATTCACATGGCAGGGGAATGGGAAGAGAAAAACAATTTTTAAAAGAGTTTCATAGGTTAAGCCATGGTAATAGGGCAACAGGGCTTCACCAGGCAAATGTACTAGCCTGCTTTAAAATGTAACTGTCCCCTTTTATGCCTTCTTTCTCTGCCTTTCCCACACTCCTTCCTCCCCACTTCACTTTGTACAGGTCAGATATGGGTTATTTAAGGACCAGAAGTGGAAAAGGTTCAATCTCCAAATTCTTTCACCCTGTCCCCAGTGCCACTCTAATACATCTTATGCACCTTTAACAGTTACCCACTCCCTGTTTGCCTGGCATTCCAAAGAGTTTCTTCCAGTGAATCACCTCACTATGTTTTGCAACAGCAATAATAACTTTGCTCGTTTTAGGAACAGTTTAAGAGATTAAGCGGCACCTTTTTTAACAGTTACCCACTCCCTGTTTGCCTGGCATTCCAAAGAGTTTCTTCCAGTGAATCACCTCACTATGTTTTGCAACAGCGATAATGGTTTCACTTGTCAACTTTGCTCATTTTAGGAACAGTTTAAGAGATTAAGCAGCTCCATTTTTCACCTTATGACTACACCTCTGGTCATTACCTAAATATCTGAATAGCCAGAAATTAGATATCATTACACATACCTCAAAATGCAACAAGCTTTTGAGACAACTTAGTTACTATTTCACCAATATTTTAGCTTTTTTATTGTATTATCATGCTGATTTTATTTAACAACATTTAAACATGATTTAACAAATAAACATGATTCAACACATGTTTTCACACATTATTTCATATTTTCAGTGTACTGTAGTCATTGAAAAATAAGAGGCCAGAAGAAAAACTTCACGACAGCTTAATGCAGCTGCAGATTATACCAAACTGTTAAAACAGCTGCAGGTGAGGGCAGGGCTACTCTTTCCTCCTACAATACAACCCATCTTTCCCCCACTCCTCGTTCCAAACTCTTGTCCATCTTTCCCTATTCATTCCAGCACTTGTCCCTGTATCTTGCTGACACATTTTAATGAGCCCTGACATACTGGTGTATCCCTCTTTATTACACTTGCTCTCATACTTCTAGTACATAAAAATTGCTGCTATGTCTATTTTACAAGGAATTGGAGACACAGTGACTTCTTTGAAATTACCTTTTCAAAGACACCATACATCACTTGCTTCAAGAGCAGTGGGAGTTGTATTATCCATATTTATAAGTAACACAAGCCAGCAAAGCCAGACTAATAGAGAAAAGACAGATTTGTCTGTCTTGCCCTAGATGTATGTTCTAAGATGACATCTTATTTCCCTAAAGGAAAATTATCAGGCACATAGGTAGTAAAAGGATTTAGAGGAGGAAAAAAACTGCACAGTAATATTGGTGAAAGCAGCAGAGAAAGAGTGAAAAAGAGAGGGACTCCATCTTTACCACATACCAGTTTTTAAAACCAGGAGAGGAAGCCAGCTATTGCCTGAAGAATCCCAGATACTTTCAGTTTATTTTTGCTGAAGACTGAAGAGTTCCATTGGCCAACATTTACTAAATGTAAATGTTAAGATTCAGCAAACATGCCTACATTGGCAAAGTTCAGGTTTCTGGGTTTGTGTGCTGATGTCGGTGCATTAACTACAGTAAGAGTGCAGACCATAAACTAATAGCAGTATCCAAGATACCTTTTGGCATGTGTAATGATATATGGCCTTAAAAGGTCTTTTTACCTATGATACTATAAAATGATAGAATAAAATTCTGTGAATTTAAGATTAGTTCCGACATTTTCACACAATTTTTAAATAAGGCACTATTTCAGATTTAAAAAGTGATTTGCAGTGCTTTATACAGAATCAAAGACTAGGCATTCATTTAAATAGCCAAATGCTTTCTTCTCTGCTGTGCTCTTACATAGCAACTATAGTCAATAATAAAAAAGGCTCAGTTCTACTGAGAATTTAGATATCACACAGTAATTGCATGTCAAAAAATGAGTCTGTGTTAGCATTTACTACCAACATAGTCCAGAAACTGTGTCTATACTGTGGTTAGTCTATTTAATTATGGCCAGCCACAGGCTACTAATTTGCTAAATTATTCCTAGGTTTTCTTATCTTTTTTGTTGTATGGTTTTATTTGCTTTTCCCCCTTTGCCCAATACTCCCATCTTCATTCACATTAATTTCAGACAATTCTGCAAGGAACACACAAGCCCTGCCAGTGTCAGGGACCTCAGCATAACCTTTAAGAACCTACATTCTTTCCTACCTCTCTTTTGTTCAAAGCCTTGCAAATTAGGCACCTCAATTATAAAGGCACAGAAGAACTCTAATAAGGCACCATAAAAAAATACATGCCAGAAGAGAATTTTAAACTTATTTCTAGTTCTCAAATAAAAAATTAATTTGGAATATTTCTAAGTACATTGTAAAAATATACTACACTTTTAAATTAACACAGGGTGGTTCTGAACTTTAGCATAAACCAGATATTTAAATCAAGGACCTTTTCTGAGTCTAGAATATTTATATCAAGTGAAAAAAAAATACCCAGAGAAATGAAGTTGTCACATCAAAAAAAATTCCTTTCTAGATTCTCTGGACTAGGTTGCTTAGCTATCCTTTAGAAAACTGCTTAACAGAGAATTCTGTTTTGTTTCTGACTATTGCTTGTATTTTCAGCAGCCACAAAGGAAAGAGGACATTCTTCAGAAAATCCTCAGGTTTCATATCAAGGATCTACAAATAGTTTTAATGAATGCCACTTTCAAGCTTTTATGTAATCAATGTTTTTCAATTTGGAAACCACTGCTCTTGAGAAACTGTCCAAAGTGAAAAATCAGTACAAGATGTCTTCTGCACTGAAAAATCAGAACAAGATCTCTTCCATCTCCAATTCCAACACTTTCAAAAACACTTTCAGAAAGTTTCTCTGACATGGAATTTTCAGCAACACAAGTTCAAAGGAAAAGGTTTTCCATACCTTTATTTCAGCAAGAAATTATAAGTCACATCTGAGTAAATTTTTACATACACTTGAATGCTACATATCTTACAGCACTGTTCAATATTTTTCCTACCTTAATTTATTCTTTCAAGTCTACATACATCATACATCTTGTTTTGACAAGGACACGGAGATGCCCTGGCTGTTACAGTGGTCCTCATTTTTGCTGCTCCAAATAATTAGGACTGTCTAAAGAGACTCCAGGCATTTACTGTCACCATAGCTAGGGACACACCTGTATCAGCATTATATTACTCTTCTCAGACCCTAAGCAATCTTGGAAATAATGATTAAAACTCCTATGGACATACCCACAGAAATCATAAAATCATGAGTGAAGAGAAGGGTAAAAAATATTGTTTCTTGCTAAACTGTAACCAGACATACTTAGGAAAAAAATTGCAAAAGGACACAAAATTAAAAAGAGTAGGATAGAATTATGAGGTGCTAACACTCTTCTACTGCTTACTTTACATTTAAAACAAGAATAGGGATTTTAAACCAATAATCAGCTTCATCCTTTACAATAACATTATATAGTTACATAACAAAGTAGCTAATGCTACATTACACCTAAACACAATAGTCTTTAGATATGAAGAAATTACTGTAAAACTAACATAGTGTGTATTGTGAGTAGCAACCAAAATCAGAATTAAAGATATATGAAATATATATATCGTTTCTTTGAATAAATTCTGCATAAATCACAAAAATTTAAAACTGATCCTGAAAAGCACCAAGGATTACACTAATTTTAAAATTATGGGCATAAAAATGTGCCTTTTTTTTCTTCCAGCAACAAGAAAATGAAAGCCAGAATTTTCAGTCTGTATGCCTGAAGTGTGTACATCTGTTTACATCACATCCCACATGTCTATAGACATGGGCTTGCATATACGTACAAATGAGAGAATACAATGCACAAAGACTGGGGTGGTTCTTTATTCAAATCCATCCTTGCTTGACAAACTGCCTCATACAAAACTCTGGTTAGCAGTAATTTCAACAGCCAGTATGATTCGAAATATTTTGCCTGCATGTACTTATGAAACTCTAAACAGATGTGTCTCTATGTGAGTAGTTACCCTAGGGAACAATCTTTAATAAGATAAAACTACAGGTAAGTCAGGAGAATGTATCTGGGAGAAAAGATATCAACCAACCTATCTTACCTACCCTACCAAGGCTCAGAGAGGCCTATACCTGATGAAGCACTACTAAAATGGAAAGTGAAATTCTTAGCAGATGCCCTTTTCAAACTGTTACACCAGGTTTTGTTTCTCTGCAAAAAGAGAAGGTGGGCTCAATCTTCTGTTCCCCGCATTTTTCCTTGGTGTCAGAGGGAGGCCAGAAAGCATCTGCACCAAGACTCAACTTTTCAGTGAACAAACTGGTTTCATCACTGTAAAATGAGGTAAAACAAAAAGAGGGAGAAAAAAAATTTCCAAGTGGTATCCTAAAATTCAGTATTGCCATCTTACTGTGACATACAGTACAGCCCTATTCATTCTGCAACTCCAAGCTAGCTCCTAAAACACTGTGCAAAACAATAAATTCATGCTACATAACTTATAAATTTTCTACACCAGCAAACCGCATGAAAATGGCTAAAAGTGTAAAGTTAGCTCAGTGTTTACATTGTAGTTTAATGAGACCAGAAGTACAAGCTTCTTTAACAGCAAAAAAAGCAAAAGCTGCAGTCTAAAAAATTACCTATGACCACAGTAGAAATCCAGCGGAAAGTCCCTTAAAAATTTATAGTTGAAACAATCAAACAATATTATATTTAAACACTAACTTCCTCCAGTTAACTTACTGCCAGGTACACTGACTGACAAGCATTTTAAACAAAAATTGAAGAACACGGAGCAGTCCCTCAAAGAAAATATGTACATGCTATTGAACTGCAGAAATACAGCATAGTGGAATATAAGCTCAGTTATTATACCCACTGTACTTCCTTTTTCTTTAAAACTTACAGCTGACTATTTTTATGCAAATAATACAAGAGGCAGTTTCAGATTGATTCAGACTCAAGTTCAAAACCACTCAATGCACCTAACACAGTAAAACCATAACTCTTACCATAAAACCATAACTATTTTGCCTAGTTGTTACTCCTTGTTTCTCTACCATTAGTTATAAAGGGTAACAGAAAGCCAAAATACCCAATAACAAATACCCAAACAACAAACAAACAAAAAAAAAGGTATTCAGAGGGCTAATAGTATTTAAACATTATTTATAAATTTGTCACTTCCCACTACACCTGCTGCCTGCTCCATTTCTCATAAATTTCACCAATTAAAATACAAAATTCTCACTAGTTGAAATTTACTATTCTGAAGGTTTATAGCCCTTGATAGTTGTTATGGAAATTAAAAATAACCCCTCAAATACTGTTAAATGTTACCTGAATGTTTTACAAGGAAGAAACATATTGGTAACCACGTTACAAAGTAGAAAATTAATAAAAGCAAAGAGTTTTGGGAGAATAACATTCTAAGACTTTATTTGATTATATGTTATCATTCTTCAAGAAAATTTGGTACAAAAAAATTAAAAAAAAAAAACAAAACCAGAAAAAACCAAACAACAAATTCCAATGTAATCAGCAGTGATGCTGAATAGCACAGGCCTCAGTGCATTTCATTACACACTAACACATGGCTGCATCATGACAGTAATATGGGATCATCTTGCCACAGATGAGTTCTCCTGCAGATTTTTATCTGATTAAATGCAGAAAACTGGATCCTTTTAATAGCTACAGTTTCTGGTAATTGTTGAAGAAACTAAAGAGAAGAAACCAAAGAGAAGAAACCTAAGAAAAACAGGTATTTGTCATGTATCATATATTCTCTTCCTCCATCTGTGTGGGAGGAGACCTTTCACATCTTAAAACCATATTTATGAAGTTATATAGTAGACAAACTGCATACAATGAAAATATATTGTCACTTAACAGAAATATCAGGAATAATTTTCTAACATTCAGATGCTGGAATATAAGAACAAACTCTCCTAATATTTTATTGTTTATATTCCTGCTGTTGTGGATTTCCCAAGACAGTTAGAAAGAAGGAAAACCAAGGCATAACATGCAAGACCATACACACTGTCTAATGAGCAAGAATAACCATATTCCAACAGCTCTAACTGCATTGTAGTCACATTATTTACCAACTGTCACAGTCATGGTGACACAGAGATACTCCAACTCCTGCTGAACTAACTAAACTCAGATGCTGAGAGCAGGCTAAGTACAGCAGTGTGACAAAAGACTTTGCCCAGAAACAAGCCTGTGCTGAGGGTTATGCAGAAGACTGGTAAACTTCCTCACACTGCTATAACCTAGTCTGAAGTATCATTTGTTTTAGAACATTAGAACAGGGAAAGTCCCACATACATCAGTCAGAAGGGATTTTGCCAATAACTTCACTCATGCCCACGTTTCATGCTACCTGCATTTGCATACCAAGTTTTCAAAACAAACAAATCCACCCACAACTTATTTTGCTTTGCTTGCATGTACAGCTTTTCCTTTGTCTATTAAATTCACTAGCCCGACCCACACTTTTAACCCTTCTGACTCATTTCTCCATTCCATTGTGGTGGAGTGAGTGAGCAGCTGTGTGGGTCTTAGCTGCCTACTGGGCTTAACCCAGTACAAATAAGTAAAATTTACTGCCATACAACTTTAAACAGTTTAGCAATTCTAAACACAGGCATTCCACAGCTGCCATCAGAACTTAAAGGAAAAAAACCACCACACACGAATCTCAAAATAAGCAAGTCTGTGTCTCTGCGTAATTTTTTACTGAGAACTCCAGTCTTGAGTGCTACAAGCTCCTCATCAATCTTTCCAATGGAGAAACCCCAAGGTACACAGAACAGGATTTAAAATTAAGACCACATCACATTGTCTTCTGAAGGGTTGTAAGAAGCACTTCCAAAATGTATTAACCTAGGTCCTCTCTTCAGTATTTCCTTAACAGACTTACAAAACTAATCTACATTTGGTAATATAGATGCAAAATGTGTCAGAATTTATGTCAATGCACAACTGGAGCAAAAGTCTACAAGGAGGTCTGTGGTAAATGCGTCAGCAAACAAAAGGTGTCTGAATAGTGTGTTTTGCATAGCTGCAAAGCAAGGCTGTAACACAAATCTAATCACCTTGGGTATTCTTTCACCACAAAAATGCTGGGAATTCATAACAGAAGGAATACCTGGGACTTCAAGATACTTGGGAATGCCTCAGCTAAATGAAATATGCTTCAGCTGACAAGAACAGATTGAACAAGTTTAGACTTGGCCCAGCTTTGCACTGGTGGTTGGACTAGATGACCTACAGGGGTCCCTTCATCAGCATCTTGGGTCCTTTCATAGTTATCCTGAGATCCTATAAAGTTTAGATACAAAGTTAGAATGAAGTTGTTATGAAATTAACTGCATATTTTAACTGATATTTACCATTTACTTACAAACAAATAGTCTGTTACAGAAGCTGTTTTTGTGAAGTTGTAATTGGATATTAACCTAAAGGTTTTAAAAGGACAACTCAAATGCCAGTGGAACCAAAATTATCACAACAGAAAAACACATATAAGAGATCCAAAACAAGTGAATAGCACAGCTCTGCCATACAAGAAAGGCAGTCAAAGGGTTATGTTTTAGTTCACAAAATTACCTGGAATCTACTTTGCAATTATTTATGGACTAGGTAAAACGGAACAGATAAAAATCCAAATCACTTACTACTCTATGTTTATTGCCTTAGATTTGATCACCTGGACATCTGTACCACCAATTCACCTTAAATAGTAAGACTGCTTAGAATGCAATTCCTTTTCTGTCACTGACACTTCTAAAGCTGGTCCTTCTGTATCCATAGCACCAGTACATAAAAAATTCTGATGTCATCTGCATTCCACCAAGGGTGGAGGCAGACAAACACTTTCTCAAAATGAGTTCCCAAGAAATCCACATTCATAAAACCAAAACATCCTGTTTCTATATATGGAATTGTCAAGCAATCCATTCGAGGACAGATACTCAGGGAGGAATTCTTAATTATAAAGCAATTTTACCTGTATTTTATTTAAAACCTTCTTCAATATTATGCATAACCTTCATTTTTATCTTCCTAATCCATAGCACAAAATATGAAAGGAGACACAAGTGAAAAATTATCACAAGAAGAAAAGTCCACTTTGATATCTTCAAAAAGACATGGTCATAAGCTAGGATTTGCACACTATTGAAACAAATAATATTCCATAGCCTCATACAAATATACTATCTACTGTAAGAGATTTTTTGTTGCTCACACCAGAATATCAGTCATTTTGATGTGGTTGTAGAATGTTAATCCAACATCTACTCAGAGAAAATTAACAATACCCTCAAGGAAATCATTAAACGTCTCACACAAGAAATTAGTTTTATTTATTTCTTCTCAACCCAGCATCAGTGAGGATTTTCAAGACCTTCCTCCCTAGAACACAAAGCCCTTGCTGATAAAATCTGCAAGTGATTGACGGTAATGGTGCTATAAGTAACAGCAAGGCCAAGTTATAGATACACAGGGACCTGGAGCACATGGTAAGTCAGACACAATTGAGGTCATATTTAACTCTGTCATATGAAAATTTAAGAATACAACAAGGAGGAATACAATCATAGAATCACAGTCTTGGCAAGTGGCAGCATAAGCCTGGAGCAAAGACAATCATGTGTTCCCACCAAGTGTAAAGGTGCAAATTACCGAAATGAAAGTTGGGTGCGCTAACAGTGACTGCTGCGAATAAGCTGAACACACCTTACCCGAAGGAAGGTATTTACAAAGCAACTCCCAAATTGCTATGTTCAGCTGTTAATAAGGAAGCAAAAGACAATAAAACTGTTAAAGCACCCAAAAACCTGGACATTTTCATGAAACGGCAAGATTTGGGATTTGAAGTCATAAGACAGAAGCAGCCTCAACTCTGTCCCCCACTGCTCTGAGGGTGGTGCTTGGGCCTCCCCAAGAACAGGCACAGCAGGCAAAAATCACATGCCAGCTCCTTAATGCCACAATTCCAAGCCTGTCCTAGGAGTTTAAATCCACCATCACAATCATTTAGATCGTCACCCCATTTACATGAGCAGTAGCTTTCAGCAGGAAGCTAGATGGACAATTGCAATGGCATCCTAAATTATTTTAATTAGAATTATCCCTCATTAATCAAATACAGAAGTTTATTAAACATAAAAGTAAAAAATAATGCGTAAACAACTGCAGAAGAGTAAATGCCTGCTACAGTGGATTAGCTGATCTAGTTAAGAAAAAAAGAATAAGCGACCAGAAGTTGAAGCTAAAATACAAAATTGCTGTGTAATCTGTTCTTTGTTTCCAAAGGAAATATATAATCAATCATACTATTATCACTGGCATACTTTAAAATTGAGACAGTACACATGAGCCATAAATTTCTGATCTAGATACACAGACTCAGGCAGGAAAATTGATGGCCAGCATTAGGCAGAGGGACACACTGTATCAACATAAAAGTCTCTTTTATTAAGACAAATCAATTGCTTCAACATGTTTCAGCAAGGATAGTCCACTACCCTCAGAATGTAAACGCAGAACAAAATAAGGTGAGACAGTCCAGAACAACAGGAGTGACTAAATACTTTTTGGGTATTAGAGAAATTCCTCTAAAAGCAAGAAGCTTCTGTTCATAAAGCAAAAAACCCTGGCAGCTTACTACCCTCTACCACTTTCATTTGTGCAAGATTGTTTCCCAATTATTTATTTACACTCCTCCACGGGAAAAAGAAGACATTTTAATTTTGGAGATTGATAGCTTTCTGAGATGCTCATGCTTTACTACCCCCAAACCAATGCCATTATTTATTTCTTCATTTTAGAACCTTAGCACCAATAACAAAATCTGATATCTGTCTTTGAAAAGCTATTCACTAGATCAATCATCTCAAATTTGTGTGATCACAAATTTGATCAGAACTCACTTTACTTTGGCCATATTTCCAGATTACTGTGCTAGCAAAGTCTTATACTGTAAAGTTGGAACACAAAAACCCAATATTGATTTATTGGATGCTTTTATAATGAGGGTTCTTTGGATGTTTATGAGCTATGTCTAGAAAAACTCTGATTCTCATGCAGAATTTGTCCATGTTGACTTCACACACAAGAAGGGAAAAAAAATAGTTTTTTTAATGAATTCTATTCCTGAAAACTTTACTTTCTTGCAGCACCATGCATTACTTCTATTTAGTCCAGTTCAAAATATTGGGGAAAAAAACTAACAGATTTGTGAGGCACATAGAAGGAAGCAACATCCAGCCTTTTTTGCACTTTTTCAGACCTTTTACCAGTATAAGACTTTTTCAGATTTAGCCAACCTGTTCACTATTCTCCTATTTCAAAGTCCATCCAGAGTATTTAGAAATCATTCAGAAATATGTATTTATAATAAGCACACATTCACATCTACTAACTGGTACATTTGTTTCTTGGGGGAGGGCAATGTTAGGGTCGGGGTAGATTTTTTTCCCCTTTTAAAGGTAAACCCTGCAACACTGGATAGAAACACAAGGAAACTTCACAGACTCCTTCTATTGCCTACATGTACAGTCTCAACTGCAATGCTTTCACTGTTCCCACAGCAATACCCTGATTTATTTCTTCATTTTAGAGCCTTTCTCTGTAGAGGCTAAACCTTACACTGTCTCTTACTTCCCTTTAACAAGTACTCGTAGAAAAGCTTCTTTTCCTTCAGGCTACCAATGCTTCATAGATAAACATGGCTTAAATTTTTCTGATAAATGGGATGCTGGAGGGATCCCAGAGCCACATCTCCCACAGCTTAACATTTAAGTGCATAACTAAAATGCTTCAGTGAGACTACCAATTACTGCAGTTCTGTTACTACCACACAGAACTGCTCAACACCAAACGGAGCTATGAAATTCCAGAAGCCATTTTTAGCCCAGGGCACTAGGCCAAAAATAACCTTTTCAGTTCTCTAGGAAGCCAAATGTACAAAGATATGAAAACTGGCAGAAGGAGTATAGCACTTCTTGCCAAAATACTGATTTTTTTTTTACTGTGTACAGTTACTAGTCTTTCATATTACCCGATTCTTAACTGATTGCAAATCTATAGTGATATTCTTTGAGACTATTTGCGAGTTGTATGTCTGTGCCAGAAGCTACTACAAAGTGAGTTTCTGCATTGTGTTAATACATTCAAAACCACTCCCTGGACTTAAGACCTTAATGGAAGCTTTAAGTCTTTACTGCAGTCCCAACATATTCCAGAACAAAACTAATTCAAATACCTCAAGATATCATACACTGACAGTTAAAAAAAACATACCAAAAAAAAATTATCAAAAAAATATCAGAGAACCAAAGTTGGATTCTATTCACAGTTTTGTCTCTGATCTGTTCTGAGATGTGGATTAAGCCATTCAAAATTCCTGCTTCTGAGCTTTTCCAATCTATACAACCAGGGATAACCTGCATTATTACAGTACAATGAAATAACTCACTGAGCAAAGTTTGCATGGTAATTTTTTTATGGAAACACAGAGCAAGATCTATGCTAGGAACAACTAAAAGCAGAAATCCTGAAGTCATTATATTAATGACTTAAAAACTTAAGCTCTTAAAGTCATTACATTAACAATCAATATAATTACATAAAAGGCTTTCAAATTACAAGAAATTCAAAAGACTACTTTCTCTAACCTTAGAAGTTCCTGACTGGTTGGCTGAATGCCAAAGTCACACACAGCACACTTCAGCAGAGCAGTAATAGCAGCAATACCATGATACAGAAGAGTCTCATGGTCTACACCATGATAGTGTCTGTCTTATCTGTAAATTCACTTACAAAAATGTCAGCAAATTGAAGTTACTGGTTATTTTAAATTAGCTCAAATTTTCCTTCAAATCATAAGATCGACTTCATTTGCATGGAAGATTTTTTTTGTGGAGAGTGCCAGATTACCTTCACTTTTTATGGTGAATTTGAGACAGCACATGGAAAAAGGAAAAAGAAAAAAAAAAGTAAGTTTGAAGATGGGGAGAAATTTGGCAATTTTTTTAAAATGAAAAACAATTATAGGCTCTGCAGTCTTTTTTGTCCTCCTTCAAATAAAAGCTCAGAAAAATAACATATAAAAACTACACATTGCCAAATTAACATAATAGTTTTCCATTGCATTTCAAAGTTCAGACAGTGAATGGAAACATCCATTGTAACATTCAGTAACAATTCAGTGAATCAGTCTTAATTTCTGCACATTATGACTAAGAAGCTACCTCATCATATTGACATTGTATAGAAACTAGAAGGAACTGGTACTGATGGGTCTCAAAATAAGACAAAACATTTCAGATGGATGGCACAAGGATGTCTTGCTCCTACATCTTCCTTCAAACACACTAGTAAGCAGGGGGAAATAAAAGACCATGTCTAGCAATCCTTTCAAGTGACAGGACATGTGTGAGTGAGGAAAAAAATCAAGTCAGTAACACAAGGCAATCTGAACGGCTGCTAACTGGAACACAAGCAAGGAGTAGGCACTCAGCCAGACTGGAATTCAAACCCTGGAAAGGGGATCACAGACAAAACTTACCGAGCAGGGAAACTACACTGTACAAAGTGGAAGGCAAAAGGACAGTTTTCTTCAACTGGAATGAACTCAAAAAACCAAACAAAACAAGCAAACAAGAAGCCCTAGCAACACAACATAAAATGAGCATGGGAAAGCCTGGGTTAAGTTATTCCCCTTGATCAATGACAGCTGTATTTAGTAACCAGGGCATCCTTGTCCTGCCCCAACTGCTGGGAAAGCTCCTTTCAGCTTTGACCAGACACCCATTCCAGAAATCTTCATAACAGTCTGCATTTTTTTAATTATATAATATATGAATGACACGATGTTCTTCCTCCTTTCCCACTGAATAGACACACAGCTTTGCTGTTATTACACTTGCCCTGCCTTAAAAAGACTGAATTGAATGAATTCAGCTAAGCCTCACTATTCTCAAAATACAGTAATGTAACAGCAGCAATAGACGGGTACTACCTCTCTATAGTTCAATAATCCCTATTTCTCTTGTCATTAAGTTGTTAAATAGTCAAAGGTTCAAACAGTACAAAAAGTCATTTTAATAATAAAAGTTTTGGTGACCATGATAACAACTTCACTGTCCTTAAAATTGGACATAAAGTTCTTACTATACATAAACTATTGCACTTGCATTTTTGGTATTTTCCCTTACCCTGTAAAGGTAACCCAAGGGTGTGTTCTGCTCCATGTCTTTCCTTGGCTTACCATCTGATTCAATTTTCTTTTCCTACCCCATTTTTTGCCCATTTTACAAAACTTCTCCATCAGTTTCAGTGATTTATCTTTGCATACACATTTTATGAACCTGTTTCTTTCTGTTCACCAACAACAGATTCAGCTTCTTACTCATGCTTTTCTCTTCACATTTAGATGTGGTGGGGTTTTTCCCCCCCATCTTACTTATTTTTAATTTTTACTTTTTGGCTGTCTAATGTAATGCTACAAAGAAGAGGTGTCACTTCAAATAGCACAACCAAAGATGCAGACTTTAGATGCTAGAAAACGTCATGTCTGTTCACATATGATAAATTGAAGTGAAAGTGTCATTTGCAGTCACTTTGCTACTTTTGAAACATACTGCTTTAGAATATAAACTAGTATTATAATAGTATTTTAGTATTATTTACAGTATAAAGAAATCAAGTCACAGGCTATGTTTAAATATACTTCCAAGATGTACTTTGCTGAATTTTACTTAATTCAAAAAATGATTTGCCTTAAGTCCTTCACACACATATTAATGCCAGCTGCTCCAGCAATGTCACTTCCTACCAGAAATAAGTATTTATCAGACTACAATAGTAGAAAACACCTAGTTTATATAGTTAAATCCAAAACCTAGAAATCAAATCTGTTACTAATCTAGTATTTTAAAGCACCATGGTCCTGAAAGGAAATGACAATATTACAACTACTGCACTTTGCACCAAGGAATAAAATCCCCCATCTACAGAAAATCGACGTAAAAACCTTCTCCACTCAGCAGCACAGGTCATTGCTAACATTGGTGCTCAGCTATGTTGCCCTGGTTCTGCTTCTCATAAAGACCAAGAACTCTATTCTGATATCTAAAACTTCCAGCTGCTTCCAGTAATTTCTCTAACCATTCCTAGAAGAACTACCTCACATAATCACCATGAACTTACAGTTAGCTTTTAACTAAATCCACACAAGCTCAGCTGAACATGAAACACTTCATGCAGCTTCAAAAGCAAGTGCAAACCTCCTCAGGCTCCAAATTAAGCACAAAACTAATCCCCACTTGGCTCTGCCACAATCATCTCACAACTTTTGACTTTTTGTTTTTTCCTTTAAGAATATTTCTCCTACAGCCTGGGATAGGAGGACAAAAGACTGTTATTGTTATTTCTATTTTTAAATAGTTAGGAGGTTTACAGGCATTAGGGTGTTCTGCACCATACAAGGAAAAAAAGAATAAAAAGCTGGCCAGCAAGACACTCTTAGAAAAAGACACTGGGGAGAAAGTGTTAGAATTTCATAAATAAACTCCTCCCACAAAGACACATCTATGCACAACATTTAGCAGAAAGGAATTATTCCTCCAGAAGCTTAACCCCTCGGTAGCATTCCAAGAACTCCTCTGACTGGTGTATAATTCCTTGCACAACATGGTCAGCAGAGAACTGTCAGAAGTCAGATGTAACACTATTTCCAGTTTTGACAGTGATCTGCTCGCTGAACACAGGGATAATGTTTCTGGCTTTTTCAGTTTTACACATCAGAGGACAATAAATGGGTGCACTTTCCATAATTCTGGTTTCTGCAGAACAAATTTAAGATATCTCTGGGTTGGGAAGTGCCATTTCAATTATTTAAATCATATTCATTTTAACAGTGAATTAGCAATCTAACCAGCTTGGAAATGTTCACAAACCCAGTAAATGCTTACTAACAGTCAGCAAGAACACAGCAGGCAGAATGATGAGCAGTCAGCCTGTGACCCACAGAAGTTACTCATCCTTCCTAGAATGGTCACTCTGATACACAAAACACCAGTCTCTCCATCTTGGCTGATCCTGTAACTCTGCAAGCAGCAAAATTACTGGGTTTTCCTTATGCAGACAAGTGGATGCTAAGCTTTCCAAACTTAAATTCAACAATTAGTATTTTAAAGCATGAATTTGAAACTATTACTTGTAGCCTAAAGTCTGTAAATGTCAAGTATCTTGGAGCCAAACAATTTTCTCCATGTTTCTCTGATTCTCTATGCACACAATTCTAATCATTATGAACATAACTGGCATTTTTCTTCAGTTTCACAGATTTCAGAGAATTATCCCATGCCATTGCACATTTCCCTTCTTTGACTTCATATATTTTTTTCAATAGTTCCTAAGTTTTCACTCTCTATGACACTTCTGCTTTCAACAGTATCATCTTTTTACCTATTTCCTTATTCAAACCTATACTGCACTGGCATTTGCCCCCTTCCTGTTCCAAGCCACAGGTCCATTGTGCAAGTATTCATCCTACTTTGTCATAGCTGACTCTGCCCCAGCCTTGTCCCCTCAAAGAAGTACTCGGTGTTTTCAAAACTCTCTGTATAATAACTGTGTTAAGATTCCTACAGTCTCTCCTGTTTAAGAGAGAGATGTCTAAACCAAGATGCCTTTTTTGCTGAAGACACAACGGAAACAGACCAGGGAAGGACTAAAAGGCAGCTCACAAACAATGGAGGGATATTTGCCTTTCACCTCCCACCAGTGATCACAGGTGAATGGATCTGCAAAACTGCTTGTCCAAAAGCATTTGGAAGGGAACCTGTAGCACCTTGACTTTCATAGCAGCACTTCTGGAGCTCTGAGTCAGTTTTTTCCAAGCAGATTGGACAAGGATGCACAAAGCAACAATATTTCTACAAAAGCCTTCAGCTTTTATTCATTTACATGCACAGCACGTCCAAACATAGGAATTCTAGGCAGAGCTGTTTAAAAAACTGCCATCCTAACGGGGATGTTCTCTTTGGGGATAAAGATTCAATCCGCAGCAGAGCCTATTCCTGCTGAAATTGAGGGGTTTCACCCTTTCTCCCATCCCCTCCCATGGTTTTTAGGCTGGCATCTCTCCTGCCTCTTAGCCCATGCACTAGTTTTGACTAGCAAGCAAGTGAAAAAGAAAAAACAAACAAACAGACACAAGGGAAACACACACACACAGTCAGCGGTAGAAAGCCATTAATCTGCTCAAGCCACATTCTGAAACAGTAACCAGACAATTGTGTTCTCATAATTTGTTCCATGCAACAAAGACAGTCTGAGCCAATTCACTTTATTTTATGCTGAGGAGTGTGCAACAGCACCTGCAAAGTCACTGGCGACATTTCAGCTATGGGAGCATAAATCTCCAGACAAAAGAGGTAACTTTCAAAAGCTCCACTGACTAGACTCTACAGCAAGAGAACTAATAGACTGTTTTCAATAGAACTCAATAGCCTGGATGTTTATAAGATCCACAAGCAAGGATACAGCCAGGCTTCAGAAAGAATAAACGGGCCAAGAGGGTTTAAATGGTATTCTGCAGTTGTAAGTTGCTATGCACATCAATGTTTCTAAAAGAATTCCTTTAGTTTGATCAAACTCTTTCCCAAAGCATTGCTTATGAGTAAAAAACCAGAAGTTAGAATATGTTGGCACAGAGATGTCCAGACAGACCACACGATGAGGTGGTTTCAGAAACTGTTAAATACATAATAATGAATACAAAATTGATTTATCTTCATGTTTTAGCCATAAGAATTACATCTCCTAAGTTTTGGCTGCAGGGTAACATTCAAGTCATTGGTGACAGTAAGCAAACATTCTCTCTCCCTGTCCTAATATACTTAAGATACTATTTGTGTAAAAAAACCCAGCAAGTAAAGTTAGAAATCTTCATATAAACACAGAAAGGCTGTAGGAAGGGACTGACTTTTGAAATTAAAAGGAAACTGAGTTCTATTACTTTTTTAGCCTTATAAAGACATTATTTATTGATATGAGTTCAAGTTAAATGACCAAAATGAGAGGCTCTCAGCCTTATCCAAAAAACACTACCATTTAATCAAAATATTAATTCAAAATTATGATTTTTTTCAAAGTAATTATCAGAGAGAATTCTTAAAAGGAGCGGGGCATATCAAATATATTTTTCTCTAGTGGCAAATAACAATCAAATTCTAAACAAGAGTCCATATAGTGGTCATATTTGATATTTGGAAGTGTGCAACAGCACAAACAAGCCAGTCTGGATGTATGACATCCTGCCCAGTACAACCTGCACTTGGAACAGGTGGAACCAACTGCACATCCACTGCTGAAATTAGGAGAATTCTCACATGTGAAGGAAGAATTACATTAATAAAGCAGGTGGAGAAAATAAGTAAGAATAAATTATGGCTATCTAATGCACACAGAATCACAGAATGGTCTAGGTTGGACTGAACCTTTAAATGTCATCTGGTTCAACTCCCCTGCACGAAGCAGCAACATCTTTGACTAGATAAGGTTGCTCTGAGCCCCATGCACACCATACCTAATTTTTAAAAAAGGTGGGGGGGGAAAGAAATACTACTGTTGATGTTATCAGCAAAGAGGAACGAAAAGAACATATTTCACCCAAACCAGCATCAACACTCACAGTGATATTATGATTTTTCAACCATCTTGAAAGCAAGTCCGTTGTTACACAGTCAAAACAACTATTTCAAAGATGCTGCCAGGCAAAGGTGTCTTCAACACAGCATTGTGAGACAAGTATAGTCCACTCAGAAAAACTTTAAAAAACAGCAGGTAGGAGCTCTTTTATCAAGAGAGCATTTTATTGCACCAAAAAAGTACTCATTCCTTCCAAAATTTCATATTGTCCAAACTAGCAACAAAATACTTCCATTTGTAATTATTTTCTAATAATCTAGCACGTAATTTAAAGAATTTATTTTCTTCTCTGCCAGGTCACTACCAGCAGCAGCAAGTAATGCCTCCTCATGTGCCTAACTCACCCAACAGAAATGGATGAAGCAGGTATTCACCAGAACAGGTTCAGAGGATCTGTCTTCAGAAATACAATCAAAGCCACAGACAGAGGCTGAAGTATTACAGTAGACAGCCATGGTTACATCTTTGGGACCTTTGCTTGCTCTTTTATCTACTAACATGCTTCCAGCATTCCCAGTGGTTTGGAGGAATATAATTGCATGCTATTACTTAAGAACTATGTGATTACTGTGCCACTGCCTTCCACATAACCCAGCCTGTAATAAAAGCGATAAGAATAGCATTTATTATTTTTGAAATTATTTTTGCATTCACACTGATGTGGTTTAAAACATCTGACTAAACTTAAGACACTTTACATAAAGGCTTTATTTTCTTCTAACAGTACTGAACACCATGAAAACTCCATTCTGTGTGCAGAGACCTGACCGGGTCTCTCAGCACTTGAGCAGAACGCTCAAAGTCTGAGGAAGAAATGTTCTATCACATTCCTATAACCACGATGGATTTAATGCAAAGAAAAGTCACAGAAGAAAAAGCATAACCAGGAGCCATAGGAATAGAAAGCAACAAGTACAGTTCAGCCTCTGTAGTTATCACAGAATGTAGCTGCAGTGAGAACTAGAAAACTCAAACTATCCCATCCCAGCTGCTAAAGGGAAACAAGCCACGTCCCTTTCATAAGTGCATCAATTGCTATATAAAATCTGACTTCTAACTTTGAGAAAAAAATAAATGCATGAACAGAGAATTTAAAGTTGATCACTTTTTTCTTCCTCAGACCTATGAAAAGCACTCAGAACCTTTCTAGAAAACAAGTTTGGTAATATTTAATTTATAAGAAGCTGAGATGATCATTTTCTGAATCAAAAATATTTTCAGTCTGCAGTACTAAAACACTGTCAAGTGCAGACATAGTTTCAGTTTTCTGGAAATTCCCTGCTTCTCAGAGCTGTAAACTTAACCCCCCCACACTCATCTCCTCTACATCAAGGAGTATCTTCATTTTACAGTGAGACTGGCAATCCTCTCCTCCCCTCAAAAATAACAGTAAAAGGCTACCCCTACCCCAAAAACCAATGTTACAGGACTTCAGAGACATGTCAGCACATCAGATCCAAAACTACAAATCACTCATTTCAAGGATCTATTCCAAGTAGTACAAAAAAGTTTTATACTATGCACATTTATGGAGAGGAAGCAGAAGAGAAAATTCCCATCAAGAGTTTGCCCCAAGAGTTTCAGAAATCTGGACTTAAGCCAAACATCTCTTCTGTTTATATATTTGTTATGTAATGTAACAAACGGAAAAAAACATGGATTTTTTGGAAATATATCAACATACAACTTTCAAGGCAGTTCCCATTAAACAGTTACAACAAGCTGTTACAAACAAAACCTTAAAGCAACCATAGATTAACACAGTGTTCTTCTAAAAAGAGACAATGATAAAAGGGCTGCTGTTGTCACAAGATTAAGACACGGGTTGATCTACACTGCTGTTTATATCAAACAAAAAGAGAATGAAAACGCAATTCTACATTCAATTTCACATTGAATGTTTCCATGTAAACTCTGACAAAAGCACAATAATGCTTAAAGATAGTGAGTATTTTTTTTCTTAGAAAAGTCAGTAGAACAAGCAAGCATGTAAGAAGCAGGTGCTACCTCTACATACTACACACAGCTCATGCCTGTACAGCACATACTTAAACAATACACAAGTACTCACATGCAATCACTACCAATCAAACCATTTTCTTCCCAGTATACAATATAGTTTTTCCAACAGTTTGGTTCGATATTAAACAAGCTGAATTTCTGGATTACCAAACTATTTATCTTGTATTGCAGCATGTCTGCTAGAACTCAACTTTGAAAAAGAAAGGAGATAAAAAACGCCTTGCTTGGGATGGCAAGCTGAAAGTCGTTCTTCTAACCACACAGAGTTCCCCTTCCATGCCTGTCCCTTTCACATCTGCTACTGAGTCAGCCAGTGGTTAGAACGGTAATTCATGCCATCAATTCATGGTAGTTTCATTCATCAAGCTTCCTTCACTTTTCTTTTATTGATATAATGATACAGGTGGTCACACAGACCAATGTGAAATCCACTCAGCAACAGCCATCAAGTAAAAAAGGTAAACAACAATAACACATGACACCTACCATACATCTGAGGCACTAAGACAGACACAACCAACACGTGTGTCTCCGTATACAGGAAGGCATAAATGCCCTCACGTGCAGGAGTAGCTGCGAATTTAGATTCATGTTATCCCATGTCTGCATGTAGGTATAGCACCTGCTGTTTTGTGGGGCAAGAACAAGTGACTACACGTCTCCTGCTCCGCTGCCACAACACCACTATCTCCAGCAGGCAAATGAGGACAGAAGGGCAGGTGGAGGCCGTACGCTGAAGACCTTAGCAATACACTAATATATTCCTCTAATGCGGGTTTGCACCCTTCTGCCCAGTGACACCATGTAAAGAAGGGATTAGGTTCCATTACCTGGGATAAACAGGAGCAGGAAAACTCACATGACCCTCTGAGGTGGGCCTGCCTCCCTAGGTGTGAAAGAAGTGTGCCCTTTTTCATGTTGGAAAAAAGGTGTGAGAGCAAGTTACCACACACTGAATACACATCCCCTCACCACTGCTGCCTGCAGGGCTGTCAGGCCTGTCCCCTCTGCAGATTTATGTAATGATGGTGTCCCCCACTGTGGAGTACATACAGTGCCTGGGAAGACAAGGATTTCTCTCTACATTTGCCCTGTAAGATTGCACAGAGCTGGCACTTGTGGCTACATGCCTGTAAGGACACTAAGGGGGCATGTCCAGGGCTGTCAGGCCTGTCCCCTCTGCAGATTTATGTAATGATGGTGTCCCCCACTGTAGAGTACATAGTGCCTGTGAAGACAAGGATTTCTCTCTACATTTGCCCTGTAAGATTACACAGAGCTGGCACTTGTGGCACTTAGTGCCTGTAAGGACACTAAGGGGGCATGTTAACCCCAGTGCTGCACAAGTGGCATTTGTGAGAGGCAGCATGCTCCCTGGGGCGTCTACACAGCAAACAGTCTTCCTATGGACATGCCTCCCCCTACGGCACGCAAATGGGTGACACTTCCAGAGGCACACGAGTATCTCAATGTGGTTACAGACGGACTGGCCTCCCGTCCGTGCCAGGTGGGTTCACCCACGAGCAGCGGGACAGACGCAGCCGGCATCCACCCTGGCACCGTGTGCGCATTCCTGCCGCGGCTGAATCAAAGGTGGGCTGGCTGCCACCGCAAACCTCAGCAGGCAGGCAAGGGTGGCACAGAGACGCACATTCCCCAGAGAAGGAAGAGGACAGGTGCGAGCAAGAATTCCCCACACATTCCCCCAGTGTGCCCTGGGAGAGGCAGCTCTGCCTCACCAAACGCCGAGCGGGGGGATGGAGGGGAGCGTGCACAGATCCAGCCATATGGAAGCAAACACCTACCTCATACACCAAGGCGGGGGGAATAAAGAACGCGCAGGGTCCACGGAGAGATGGGGGTGGGCTCGGCTTCCGTGCGGGGACGGGCCCCGGAGGAAGGCGAGCGAAAGGGTGGGGAGTGGGTGTTCGCCTCGCAGGGAGGCTGGGGGGCTCTGCGGGGGCGGCGCGGGGGTCCCGGGCGGTGGCACACACCCGCCCTCCCCGCTGCCCGGCCCCCCCTTCCTGCGCGCCCGCTCGCCCGGGCTCACCTGCCCGCACCGTGTCCGAGAGGTCGTGGCTCAGGGCGGCGGCGCTGCGCGGGAACTCCTTCAGCTTCCTGCCGCTCAGGTTGAGCCCCCCGGAGTGCGCCGCCTCCTCCAGCGCCCGTTCCAGACCGCGGGTCAGCGGCGCCTGCAGACCCAGCGCCCCGCTGCCGCCGCCGCCGCCGCCGCCGCCCACCCCGGCGGCCGCCGCCAGAGCAGCAGAGGGGAAGGGCTGCGACTCGCCTCCCAGCGTCGCCATTTTCCCTCGCCGCTGGGGCTACCCGAGAGGGCCACCGGACCTGCCTCCCTCCTTCCCTTCTTCTCTCTCTCCCTTCCTCCTCCTCCTCCTCCTCCTCCTACCGCTCGCGGCGGCGGCGGCGCGAGCAGGGGGCGGAGGCGCGCGGCCGGGGCGAGGCGCGCCCACTGCGCATGCTCCGCCCCTCCCGGCACCGCTCCCCGCCGCGGCGCCCCCTAGCGGCGGCGCGCTGCTCCCGGCGATGGTAGCGCCGGTGGGGAGGCGGAGAGGGGGCGGCTCTCCATTGTTTCCTTGCCACTGCATTCCTTGTAAAATCGGCCCGGGAGGCCTGCCCGCCGCCGGCTTGGACCCCTTCTGCGGGCAGCGGGAGGAGCTGTCCCCCAGCAGGGCCGGGGGCTGGGTGGGTGGCGGGCGGTGTGAGCCTGCAGGTGTGGCGGCGGCAGCGTGTGCGGGCTCGGCTTTCCGCGCTGGGGAGCTGAAGGCTGCAGCCGCTGTTGGCACCGAGCGAGGCCCTGGGGAGCATCTGCCCTGCAGAAGGGCTTGCTGTGCCGTGAGCTCCTGCGCACAGCCTGCCCCGGAGCCACCCTCCCAGGATCTCCAGTGGCAGACCAAGCACAGGAGCCACCACCCGTTCAGGCTCCGCTGGGATGACCTTTCCCAGCGGGTCAGGGTGATGGGTTTGGTTTATTTCGCCCTTGCTTTCTGCAGCTTGGCAAAGTTGAGCCCAGGAGATGGAGAGGAGCAAGGCCAAGTGTTCCCACAGGGGTTACAGAGTTTAAAGATAAAACAGGACTTGTACAGCATCACCCCTGACCTGTGCTTTACAGACCATTACATTTAACGCACTTACCGTGAGCCATGATCAATGGGTGACATTAAACAAAAGCCTTCCCAGCTCCAGGAAGTGAAAGCGCTGTTTGCTGCAGGAACAAGGAAGACCTAAATGGCACAAGGAAATAAGCCCAAGTTTCTGAAGAACAGGAGACATCACAGCGAGTTTAGCAGACACAACCAGAAACAGCACTGGGGAAAAAGGTGTTAAGAAAATGGGAGGAAGGGTGTTAGAGGTGGACCTTTTCACATAAAAATATCATAGCATCCATTAAAAACTTCTTTATAATTAAGATACATTCTCAGTATCAGCATTTTTCATTTATGTTTTATATGCATTGTATCACTGTAAAAGTGTCAGCAAGCAGCTTCGCAGTGTTTTTAAAGAGATGCCTTACATTAAGGAAAAAGCTGTAGGGTAGATGGGTAGAAGGGAGTTATTTTACTCTAATTACATTTATAATGCACCTAAAATTCAAACCCTGAGCTTAATCTTCAGTGCAAATTCCCCTCATACCTACTACTGCCAGTTCTTCATGTTTGATGCGGAGATCTTAGGTTTTGGCATGACTAAGTCAGCGTACTACCAGTTCAAGAAAATTTTGAATGCACCAGAGAGTAAATCTTGGCAGCATTCCTTGGAACAGCCCCTAGCCAAAGTTAACCAACAGTTACCACAACATTTGTGCCCAGATATCACATTGCTTTTGACAAAGCTTGTTGGTGGGCCATGAAGATCGTATTACCCACAAATTTCCACTAGTCACAGCATGTTATGGTTTTGTTAAAATGTTTAATTCCAGTTTGCGTGCAATCTTTGCATTGCTGCTGGAAAGCATAAAGAAAAAGATAAATAGCTACAACTTCTCAGCCATATCAAGAAAAGTGTTGATAAACAGTACCTAATAAAAACATTATTCAATTCAAGTTGAATAAACTGTGAATAAGAACAAACTGCTAGGCTCCCCCTATATTTTTAAATGCAATTTCTTAAATGCATGTTTAATGAACTAAGGACTATATTCTTAAACACTTAAATAAATCTGAAATACTGTAAATTACTTTGCATGGAAGATTTCCTGTGTAT
This sequence comes from Passer montanus, assembly GCF_014805655.1. NCBI lineage: Eukaryota > Metazoa > Chordata > Aves > Passeriformes > Passeridae > Passer > Passer montanus. Next base: position 6,304,528 of record NW_024368374.1, on the reverse strand, counting down.
TAACTTACCCAACATAATGGAATTTTATTTGGAAATTTTAAATTTAGAACAAAACATTCAGGCAGCATAGATGAAAAATTCCTCTTCCAGCATCATGTCTTTACAGTCAGGAATCAGGCTTGTCTTCTGGTGAGGTTTGTGAAGTTTTCTCACCAGTCGAACACCATGTCCCTTCCTCCCCCGCTTCTGGTAAGACATTATTTCTAAGGCTGATTTTTATTTAAAAAAAAAAAAGGTTTTATTTTTCTCTTCATTGACTTCACACCATAACACTAATCCTGAGAATTGATTCACATCATCTTGCTGAAGGAAGATTAGCAGTGATACCTTTCTCAGCCTTATTAGAAGGACAACCTGTCCTTTGCAGGAGGTCCCCAAAGCCCAGGGGAGCCAGCAGGTTCCCTGCTTGCAGGCAGACACGGCGTGCCCACCTTGCCTGCCCTGCTGGGCTCACATGAGGAGCCTGTGGCTGGCAAAGGCAGACAAATCAGCACAGCCTTCCTCCTTGAGACATGCAGCATCAGGACAGCTAGGATTACAGAAAGGCTGGGGCTACACAGGCACTTGGCCTAGCAGGGGTTAAAGTTGTAGGTTTTGCTTTATAGCAGTGCAAGGGCACGTATCAATAATCAGGGATCAAGACTGATTTAAACTGCTTTTTGATCTGAGCAGCTGAGCTGCAATGCAGGCATGACCTGTGCTTATCACACACTAAGTTGAAACTTCTGGAAGTAACACTATGAAAACTGTCCGTGTTACCAACACTGTGGAAAGCAAAAAGAAAGAAAAAAACCTGCACAGAACTGAGGCTGTACATTGCCTTCACTTCCTCTCCGCTCTGCCTGAGCACTGCGCCAGATCTAACTCTGTTCCTATAGATACAAAGGATTAGAAACTGGAAGCACTACAGAACAATCACACCAGCACCAGTTTCCTATCTATGCAGATGCATTTGGAAGGTCATGCTTCATATTTTGACTTTGGTCAGATCACTGAGCGGGCACAACCTGGCACAGCAGCTAAACTAAGCTAGTGACAAGGTGTCACTGCAAGAGCCCTTCCATTCCTTGCCCCCACCAGTTCCTATTTGACAGTATTTGCATTTGTTTGTCTCTTCAATAAGACCTAGAACAGCTTCAAAGGAGCAGCTCTAGGAGGAAAAGAGTGGATACTCTTGAGCAAGTTGGTCGGAGTGTAGCAGAGAGAGAAGAATGCAGAAGGAAGTCTTATGGATGGTATCAGGAGACAGGTGACTGTTCTGCCTGCTGGGTCACACATAATGGTTGTGAGAAGAAAACTCATATCAGAAATGCACAGAAGGTACCACAGCTAAGGGACACATGAGCCTTAGAGTTTCAGAGTGAATTTCTATAACTCTAAATTGGCAGAAAAAAGGCAAATGGCAAGGCACATGTGTCTTGTGAAGATCAGAGTTGGGTGGGGACTTATGTGCAGGGAGTTGGTCCCTCACAAGATAGCATGGGACCTCAGTGTGGGTACCTGTCCTGTGCTAGACATGGCACTTTCACAGCATGCAGCAGGAAAGCTTTACTTTACCTCAGCATGAAGACATTCACCTCATGTGCTCTAAGATAATACTGAAGAAGGAATTGTGTGAAGTAGTACAGACATGGTCAGGGTACACCAATGCTTTCTTCACATGAATATCACAGATGGACGAGCTGTCTGGTTTGGAGAAACAACATACACATTAAGTAAGACGTCAAACAGAAAGTGTGTGGCACTCAGCCTGCAAGGCTGCCTCTGTTTGGTGCCACACAAAACAGCAGCTACAACTCAGGACACATTATACATCCTTGGTAGCTTGACAAACAGCACCAGGACAAAGAAAATTACTAGAAGAATCTCAAGAGAAAATGTATGCAGACTGAAGCATCAGGTGGCACAGAGTGAAAGATGTTCCTTTCAATTAGAGCACAGACTCCCTGCACTGCTCACAGCATTCCTGGGAAGAGCAGTTCATGGCAGACACACCAGAAGGATTAGTAGCCTACACAGAGCAGACCCACCAGGGGAATGAGTAGCCTACGCAGAGCAGACAGTACGCTGGAGCTTCCTTGCAGCAAAGCTGGTGAAAGGAGTTTGAAAGGCAAGGAAGCTATATCAGGAAATAGCTCAGAAAAATCCATCTACACCTTCCTCTCAGAATACTCAGAAAGAAAGAAAATAAAAAAGGGTTAGGGGAAGAAGAGAACAATTAATTGATAGGAGACAAGAGATCAGGGGGAAGCTTACATATAAAGCAGGAGCTCAGAAAGGAGACAAGCGGGATAGTCACTGCTGAGAAGACAAACAAGGTTCATCCTTACATAGACTCAAGCAAGCTCACTATATAAGGGAACAGAATTGTTTCACTGCTACAGAAAAAGAAGCGCTTCTTAGTGCCTGCCACTGATTGTGACAAGCATTGGGAGCTCAGGAAAGCATCTCCCTCACTGTGTCCTGAGACCTAGCAGGTGGGCAGGCTCAAAACACACCCTGAGTGATGGTTGGTGGGACTCAATTGCCACAGAATGGATCTCAAACACCCCCACATATACTGGGCAAATTGGAAAGGTTCAGTGCCACTCTTGTGGTAGGGATGCTCTGTACGGACACTGATGCAAGAGGACAGAAGCTGCAAGAGATCATGGCCACAAGCTCAGTTAACTGGTCCTCAAAATAGACCTGAATGCAAACTAAAACCCAAATGAAACTTAGTATCACTGAAACACTGGAAATTACTAAGGAGTTAAAGGCAATGCATTTCCATGTCCATACTTGAAATACTAATTTAGCTCACATTACTAGCTGTAAACTGGCAGAGTTTCTTTCAAGTTTTTCAGACATCCTTGAAATATGCCATGTGATAGAGTGATAACTGTAGCCATTCTTACCTCCTATCAACTTCAGCAGAGGTTCAAGGGATTGCAACAGTGATGGGAGCCTTGTTCTTGAAACAGGAAGAGCCGATAGGTGTTTGAACTATGGAGAGCAAAACAAGACACACCTAAGCTGGGGAAGGATTATCTTGTAGGAGTTTGCCTTTATGAATATTTGAAACAGCATCTGGTAAGGGAAGAAACCATCAGGATAAGATATAACCTGTCTTCTAACAAAAAATAAAGACAACTAATTATTGTCAATAGCAATGAGACAACATCTATATGGAGACACATTGCTGGCAGCCCCACAATACCTCCAGTGTATGCTGTTGAAAAAAGAAGTTTATATGTCTGTTGCAAAAAAAACTATGCAAACCTGATTTCCTACCCACATCAGACTATTAGCACAGACACATGAAATGAAAATTGAAATAGCGAGTCATCAGTCTATTGCAAAATTCAGAAAACGCAAAGAGATAGAAGACATCAGCCAGCTGAATTCAGGTTTCTAGGTGGAGCACACAAGGCAAAGACTTCATAAAGCCTGTGTTAATGATTATGGGAAAGACAGCAGGTAGAATGCTTCATATCCCTTTAAAGAGCAGCAAAAAACACAGGGCCAAAGAGAACTACTGCCTGGTAAACCATTGTGATGTAGAAAGGGGAAAGTGAAGGCCTAAAAGCCAAAAGCAGCAGTGGAAATGAAAGAACACCTCAAGCCTACATGCAAGCCCAAATATAATCCTTGCAAACCACCATCTCTCTGGTATAAATAAGTTCTTGAGACACCTGGGAATTCAGTAGGAGCTGTGAACTAACACAAACCTAGTAGTTACAAACCACTCAGCTGACTTAAGTCACATAAGTGATTTTAGTTGACCAGCACTGTGTTTAGGCCTTGTCCTCACTCATTCCAACCATGTTGCTGATACCAGTCAACTGGCAGCAATAAATTTGGAGGTGAAATTGCAAAGAGGGTACCTGCCACTGGGAAAAAAAAATACACCATGTGTGCAGCAGAATGGGGAATTGTGCCCAAAAACAAGTTAGTAGCCAGATATGCTCTGATAATGTGCACAAATATGGATTCATTGTGACCACCAGCATCTCTCTGTCCAGAAGGTGTTCCACCCCTAAGAGGTATCTTTGTTTTCCAAATATGTATCCAGGGCCACTGAAACAAGGGTTATTTGCAATAACAGCACCATCAGAATAAGACTTTTACTAGCAAAGAGCAGCCTTCTCCTTGGTTGTCCTAATAGCCCCCAAATATCAATAAGGAAGGCAAGATGAAATATTTTATGAAGAATAAGTCATGTACTCTCAGGTTTAATCATTTAGTTTAAATCACTTTCATGGAAGTGAAGCTGTATGTGTTTTATAGACAGATTTTGGCCCATATGGGGATGTTGCCTTGGTACCTGGCCATGGGAAGTGCTGGCCTAGCAGGGGATACTCAGTATACTTTGTATTTCAAGAAATGTGGCTGCATGGCTACAGAGAAAACGCATGTCTTAGAGCAACCTTTATTCTTTTCTATTTCATATAGAGTGCCAGGGCAGCTGATAGTGTCTTGCAGGTGATCAAAAATAACTTCAATCCACATTTGCTATGCTGCAAATACTGTGGAACAGGTCTTGAAAATCAGCAGCAAAGATTCAATATCAAAGTTTACCATTTAATTACAATTTATGTCCTCATCCCTTCCATAAAGATCAAGGCATTGAGCAATTCATATTAAACTTCCCAAAACCAATAATTTTGCATAACTAGCAAGAAATATATAATTTCCTGGTTTCTTTGACAGAAAAGCAGCAAGTTATCCTGTTTCATCATAACTCTCTAACACATCTAAAATAACTATAATAACTCCATACCAAGTAAGTTTGTAAGCAATATTTTACAGGCATTCTATTCACAGTTAGTTACAGAACACACCACTTAATTTTGAGCAATCTTAGTTTCTTCCAGCACATAACAAAGCCTCTAACCTGTAATCACTTGACATTAGTTCCCAGCTTGTGATCTGGATCCCTGGAGCTCAGCATGGGCTGAGCTGGGGTTCAGTGGAAGTGTGGAGGCAGGGACCTGAGGCGGTGCGACGACGCTTCTAGGTGTGACTTTGCTGCTCCACCTGTAGCAGGGAGCACTTCCCAGCACTGCATCCCAAGCTTGCATCATCTGTGAGGTGAGCAGAATCCTCACACAGCAGACTCTTGGCGCCTTCCAATGAAGTCTGGATCTTGCAATCACAGTACAGGGATATGGACTTTCCACCACTCCAAAATCTTGTGCGCTGGGTACAAGAGAGTGACCAGACACCACAGGAGATAGGTGGGAAGCACAGGCAGAACCAGTGCTCAGATGAACTGTGCTAGAGAGGTAGCACTCTCCACTTCAGCCTCACTCCAGATTCCATGTAACTTGTCCCTTGTCCCTGTCACCTTTCAAATCACACCATTGTATGAGAGCATCTCAGTCTTTGCCAAAGTTGACACTAAATGACAGATTGTTGTTTAGGGCAAGTTCCTCTTATTTTTGTTTAAAAAGTGCAAGAAGACAATTACCAGCTGTAATCTCTTGCACTATAAGAATCAAATAATATTTCATATATAGAGGCCTGCATGTTTGGTGACTGAATGCATACCATGAAGTGAGAGGCATAATACCAAGGATCTCGATGGAAACAATAGATTCCTCTTGGGAAGAAAAAGTATGCAATGTTCCTAGTAAGACTGTCTGCAAAAGAGCTCAAAAATGGTTCACATGGGGTAAGTTCAGATTCTTGAAGTGCTGGGCAGGCAACACCCCTCTCTTTACCTCCTCCTCTTTCCAGATACACACTATCAGGCTGGGAAATGCACAGCCAGCAGAATAACTTTCCTTCTCACTGCCAGGTGGAGTTACAGTCTGCTCTTGGACATGGAAAAATTAAAGCAACCCTGTTAATTGCAGGCTTTCAAATCCTGCATGTAGCAAAGGCCAGGAAAGTGCCCAGGTCTGGGTGGTGCTCTGGCTGCTTTCTCCCAGTGGTTTGGCTCCTGGGAGATGACAGAAGGTCCTCCCATGCTGCAGAAGCTGATGGGAGTGAAGGGTGCTCACCTTCCTGCAGAATCTGTCTGTAAGGGACATCCTTACACATTCTCAGTGTGCAGCCATTTAAGGACAACTACATGAATGTCCTTTTCTGTTCTCTCCCAGTTTTGTTTCAGCCATCTCCTTTACCTTCAAGTGCTTTCAAGTGCTTTCTTAATGTCTCACACTCTGTTTTTAACAATAAGAGCTGAACACTGAGACAGCAGAGCTAAGTGAAATGTATGTAGAGAGAAGGGGAAGGAAAAGCAATTCTTCACCCATCCCCCATCTGTGATCAGTACGTCTCTGTTAATGTGTAAAACACAGAACAGCCTGCACAGCCTACATTACATGCAGCAGTTCAAGTAGGGATGTTTTTTCCATGTGTTGCCTATGGCACTGAATACACTGCTATTACTACAACATCCAAGCAGCAATGCAGATTACTGGTCTTCAGTGATTCTAACACTGAAAGAGAAATAGCAGAATTCCCTGGAAAGAAAATTTTCAGAGATCTTGCTGCCTTTCCCTGAACTCATTTGGGCATATATTTGGGCAAGGGTATATCCTTTATCTGATCCATGAGAGCCTAGACAGCTGTTTAGAAAGAATGAAAATCACTAACAAAGTGAAACAAATGTTCTTAGTACTCTGAAGAAAAATAAAAGTAAGAAGGAAAGTGCTAATCAGGGAAAACATCCATTTAAAGCTTACCATGATAGGTAGGGGATAGAGATTATTTTTAGAGAAAAAGAATGGAAATAGGAACTAGATGTTGAGACCAGTGTTTTACTGGTTGGTTGGTTGGTTGTCGTTTTGTTTGGTTATTTGTCCACAAAAAAAATCTGAATTCTCCATCCTTGCAAAGAAACAATTGATTTTTCCCAAGATACTAAGATGGGAAATTATTAGTATGGTTGCTACTATAATGCTTCTATATTGTAGAAGCTTCTACAATGCTACTATAATATCTTGTGCTCTGATGAGATACCATTCGTTGTAACAATTTCAGAAGTTTTTCAGTAACTTTTTCAGAAGTAACAAAAACAGAAGTTTTATTCTAAACTTATAAATTGCCTTTCTATTTGTACATACAACACAGTTCAAGTTCACACAAACCAGCAGCAAGCTCCTTACATCTTTCATCTATGGCCACTTCCTTGTTTTCAGGCCAGCAAGTCCTTCTGCAGCAGCATCTCTTACAGGACAAGTCACAGGGCTCCACATCTCTCTCAGCAAGCACTGCCCACCACCACTGGAGCATGGAGAGCTTTTGGTCCAGTCTTTGAGTGAGTTTGGCTTGTTCACAGCAAACTTCTAAATCTGCAGAACCTCTTCAAATTGCCTTTGTGTGGACATTTGTGCCAAGTGTGCCTAATCCTGGACACTGCAGTTTGTTAAAACTAGGATTTGGGATAGTCACATGAAACTCATAAAATATCTCCTGAGCTCTGTTGGAGGTACATACCCTAGGCACTTACTCATAGCAACACTGCACCTTTCATTCACAGACAGTGTCTCCAAGTTACCTGACTCTTGTCAGGTCATGGATATTTAACCAGAGAAGTGAGGAAGACTGATTTCAAGACAAGCATATATTTAAAGGCTAATTACGAGGTGTGCCTCATATTTGCAACATATCTGCAATAAAACCTCTGAAAATTGGCCAGCACTCATGTTTTTAACAGAACACCACCCAATGTTAAGTCAAAAGCCTTAATAAATCTAAATATATTACAGTATTTTTATCAGCTAACTATATAAATTCCTCAAGCATTAAATCAGGCTTGCTTTACAATAACTCATTTTCACTAAACCATATTGATGGCAATAATTATATTTGTATATGTCAGTTCCTTTGAAGCCCCATGTCATTTTTCTGTCATTTTGCCTACAACTGATGTAAGCTAACAAGCCTATAATTAGTGGCTTGTCACACCCTCTGAATTCTGGCACAGGCTCCCAGTCTTCTGGAATTTTCAGATTGCAGGTGTTTTCTGAACATTATCTGCTGATATGTTGGAAGTCGTGTATGATTCTGCCAGAAAACAAGCACACCCTGCTGCATTCTGAAGAATAATTTTCTGAAATATTTATGCCTGTTCTGCATCACTGATATTGGTTTTTTCTGCTTTTTCTAGTCATGGGCCTAAACCATTATCATTGTTCCTAGTAATTGAATGAGTTCATATTATCCTTGGCTGCCATTTTAAAATTTTTATTTACTTATTTTCAGCACATGATGACTTCTTCCTTTTATGAATTGTTTGTCTTTTCACTATAGATGTTGTCTTTTCAACAACTGATTTCCTTCTGCCACTGCATCATAACTGATGTTTAGTTCTTCATTGACAAAGGGGAAAATGTGACACTTTTCTATCTGAATAAATGTCTCTAAAATAAATTTCCATATTTATTTTTATTTTTGTATTTCTATTTAATTTCTCATACACTTTTTTCTTAATTTATCATGCAACAGGAATTTACTTTTCAGGATAACCAGTACACATACACAGCAGGTGGCTTGTGTGCAGCTCTTGCCCATATTAAACATAGTCAGATCATGGTCAGTGACCCTCAGGCAACCAAAGCTTTCCATGGTAGCCTTTAATTCTTTTTTATGAACAGACTGTAATGCAAATCCTGAGCCAACAGCTAAATTAAAGTCACAGAGAATTCCAGGAGTTCCTACATTTTGAATATCTGGTTTTTGCAACAAACCTGCATGTTCTCCTAATATAATGCTATGGGGAGAAGATAGGAATGCAGAGAAAATTTTTTGCCTAGTCTTCCTTTTTTTAAAGCACTTGAAAATGCACCTGGTTCTCTGCCTCCTGAATTTGCCTTCAGCAGAATGGTCAGCACCAGGGTCGGAGCTGACTGGCTCAGCAAGTGCCAGTGGAGTGTAGGACACTGCAGTGTTTTGCAGATGATTGTCTTCTCAGTGGCCTTGTCCCCAATAGAACAGGCAAAGGTCAAATCTGTCTGTGGATTAATCAAAGTCTGTGGCCCCCTCATGGATTTCCCCTCAGCTTTTCAGGGATCCTGTATAAGCAGCCACTTTTTCTTCCCAGTCCTTCTCAAATTTGACCTCTTTTGCTCCCAGCCCATCCAGACTCATCTTTTCCCACTCCCAGCTTCTCATTTCCAATCCCAGCCTCCTACATTTCCTCACCCAGCCCAAATCTCCCCTCATCATCCCATTCTGCCTGTGCTCTATCCTTGTCTGAAACTGCTCATGTGTCCAAGCTCTAGCTCTGATTTTTCCTATATTTAAACCAAACTTATCTCTCCTTACTACCACCTGCCAGAAAAAGAGGGACATTAGGAGGCCAGGAAAAACAGAACCCAAGGCCATGACAGCCCAGAGCTGCAATTACACAGTCCAGAAGGAATGGTGTCCAGCTCAGACAGACTTTTCAAGGTATTTAGCACACAGCTGCAGCAGAGATTTACGAAGCGTGCTAGCTGCATTTTTTTCTGCCCTAAAAAGTCTACAGCTTGGCCATATTTGGGTTCATTTTTCTGGAGATACTAAGTATGCAAAACTCATCTACAGTTAGTTTCATGTCCCTCCTATAAGCATAGGGACCAACTGGAGTTTCTAAATGAAAGACAGAAATTAGCATCATAAAATAAGACATATTTTCTAGCCACATTCTTGGAAGGGACTGAACTGTTTTATGTATGCACTTAAATTTCAGCTAAATGAGCAGATGCCCAGCAGGGAAGTTTTTATTCCCTATTGTTACCATTTGGCAAAGTTATAAACATAGGGAACAGGAGCTCATCATGGAAAGCATTGGACAAACAATAGATGGTGCCACCATTAATACAAATATTTTTATTTTTAGATTTCCTATAAAATCTTCATTAAGTATGTGAAGAATTTGAAATACTGTTCTTCACTGCAATTACATGAACATTTGACTGAAACCTCTGGGGAATCAATGAGAGCTAATAGCACCAATAAATTGCAAACAAACTGCTGAGAAGGATACAAGTTGAGGAGATTTTGGAGGCAGCTTTATAAGAACAAATAGTGTGTTATGAAATTGGACCTACAGGTTAAAAAATACTGGGAGCAGAGGGGAGGGAAGTGAGGGAGAAAGAGCAAAAATGTACCAGAAAACTAAGGGAAGTAAGGTCTCAATATCTATTGAGTTTATGTGTCCCTTCCCACTATAGTAACCAAGAACCTATTTTGACTGCATACAAGAAAACAAAAAACAATGAGAATACTATACAGTTATGAACAGAAAGATAAACAGGGAATAGGAGACAAGAGAAATTTGAAGAAATTGTCAGCTTGGGACAGTGCATTGTACCCTAAGATTTATGTTAATTACACAGGTGGACAGATAGCAGTAAGAAGAGAAGGGATGGAAAATCCCCTTTCTGTGGTCCAGTAATCTCTAAATAATAAGAGCATTAAGGCAGCAGATGTGCACTGATACAGTTCTCTTGTGTGCTCAAGTGCATCAGACCTGGGATTCTTCAGCCAACTGAGAATTGCACCGGGCATGGCCAAGTGCAGCCTTCACCTCATGTTGTGCAGACTTGGGTTACTCTTGTCCTCATTTTGGTTACTACATTTATCTATCTTAGAAATTCAGGTGTCTTTTGCCTACTACATTTATCTATCTTAGAAATTCAGCTACCTTTTGCCATTTGCCTCACACCATAACACATGAAGTCTTGATAGCAACACAGTGAGTTTGGAAAGTCTCATTTAATAAACAGGAATCTGGAAGAGCAAGACCAAGATATTGCAGTAGGAGGCCTTAAGCAGGAATTAGGCAATCATTTCAGTATTTTGTTCCCTCTGACCTGAAATTACTTGCCCAAAGTCACAGAATAAGTAGCAGAATCCAAGTCTAGAATGTCCAACCCTAAGGTTGTAGAAACCATCTTCCCTTCAAGCATAGGCAGTTAGTGGCATCCTGACACTGCATTTCCACAGTGAATGACAATGTTTGAGACTGTTCAGGAATATTTAGGAAGAAACCTCTCATGAGAGTGTTCATTCATCAAAACCAAAATCTTTTCTGTGGAAAAGAAAAGAGCATGGCAACAAAATTTGCAGTTTAGACCCAGCCAAGGATCAAAGTCATTTGTTGTAGGATGGCTGCTGCTGTAGCCGGGTGATTGCAGGCACCTCAGCTGTTTTTGGCACTTCAGCACTTCTGTTCAAGGTCAGTTCGGTGCATCTGCATTGCACTTATGGTTCTGAATGCAGAACAGGCACATGCTCTGAAAGTGGGTCATAGCTTTCAAAATGATGAAAGCTAAATCATATAGCAATTATGCTCAGGATCTAATCTGTTGCACTAAGACTTTCAGTGCACTTTGACTCTTAAAATAAGAACCTTTAAGTAGACTGTGCAATACTAGTTCAAAGAGATTTGTGCTTTATCTAGTCCCAGTGCAATTATTTTTATGTAAAACTTTAGGAGACCATTCAATCTGCTACTATTAGCAGGTCAAGTGTCTAGTTTGAAAAAAAAAATAATTAACTGGGGATAGTCTGTGGTGGTACTCAGTTTTGCTGAACATATCTCTACAGATCATACCCCTGCAGAGCTGTTGCTTACTTGGATTGCAAGACAAGTCCAAGTGTCAGGTTCTGCTCATCCACTACCTGGCTACGCCAGTAACACAAAGATGTGAGAGTCCACAACATCCCTCCCTGCAATGCAAACTCCTTTCTCACTGCATTTCTACCTTCAGATCTCCAAGGCAAGTGACATCCCACCTGTGCCAGCAGCGTGGACATCTGTGAGCTGAACACCTTCTGCAGAAAAGAGAGACCAGAGAGGCAGGCTTTTAACACAACAGAACTGCAGGGCACAGTTTATAACATACAAGAGGGAGACATTTAGAGACACCAGTTTAGCTCTGAGTCATTACTGCCAAAACACATGGAAACAATGTTTAACACTTCTATTTCCATAATATATAATTCCACTGTCTAGGCCTTTTAACAGTAATATAGGTTATGAATAAGATAGATTCAGAACAATAAAAATGTGAGCCTGGGTACTGATAATCTCTTGTTACTTTTTAACTAACACAAGAACAACAGCATTTAATTCCTCAATGAAAATGACTCAGAGCTTGTTTGTTTCCAACAAGGCACCTTAAAAGATGCAACAGAAATAGGTGTTCCAACACTCAGTACCTTGCAAAAGCTGGTTATGTTCATGCATCAGTATAGCTGAACGCATTAGAATCTGGAAACTATGGCAGAAATTTGTCAATTTAAAAGCAGTCATCTATGATCCTTTGAATGCTTGGATTTTTTTATTTCTTTGTAATTAGTGCTGTTATTGCCAAATTGTAAGATGTGACTGACGCATTGCTACTGATAAAACTTCCTTAAATTAAAAGGTGTCAGATGCTTTGAGAAAAATACCCAATTTTTGTTTGCCTCCAGTAGAGCTCTGGGTTAGCACAAGCAAGAAATAGAAGAAATAATGTTCATGCTGCTTGTAGAGCTCTGGGTTAGCACAAGCAAGAAATAGACAGAAGAAATAATGTTCATGCTGCTGTTGGCCAGAATTAACAATATTGCTTCCAGCTTTGAGACCTAGAACATAATTTCCATATTCCTTTTTATGCAAAAGACAACTGTGGTTCAATAACCCTCCCTAAAAAAGAATTTAATTACTTTATTTTTTTGCATAACAGCCAGTAGTATAGGAAAAGGCCATAAAAGGGTTATTTTAACTATAGCAAATTTTTCAAGGTCCAAGACATCCATAAACTTGCTTTTTGTGATGGTCTCCATTTTGCATAAAAATATTAGCTTAAAATATAAGCTAAAGGCATTCCAGAAGAAATGGTCTCTGTAGTTCATGGATCATTGAAATCTTAAGTGTAGCAAATATTCACGGTACATAAAACACCTCTGCACCAGGATCAGATGCAAGCTTTAAGGAAGGAAGTTATAAATTAAAAGAGAACTAAAGGGCTTAGGTAAGAAGTAGAATTTTGGTGAGATTCCACTGCAATACAATGCATCTGTGGAGAATTTGCCACATACCACGTGAATCAAGCAATGCCAGAAAGGACCAGAGCAGCTTCAAGTCCTTCTGCTTTCCCACACCTTGCAGTTTCACACAGCTCTCTAAATCCTTCTCTTTCTTACACCAATATCTGTGCCAGCTTTGCATGTCTCCAAAACATGACAACAGATTGGTGTTTTATTACCTTTGGGTAAGGAAAGCAGGAGACTCTGCCCTCTGCAGAGCTGAGCTTGATCCATGGTGCTCATCTTATCCCTGGGGATTAGGGTGCTCAGGACAGCTCTCAAGGCAGGAGCTACAGGACTGAAAAGCAAATAAGGTGTTCTTGGGAGGAAAGGGCCTGTCCACCTTCAGCTTTACAGCAACTATCGTAGGGTTCTATCTATACTGGGGGTGATTGGAGTTTAACGATGTTTTCCAAAATCATTACCCCAAGTATTGCTCATCTACAGCTTCTCAAGGCTCATTTGATAGCTCATGAGGAGGAAGAGAATCAAACTAACCCTTGGGGAGACATAGCATGATATGATCTGCTCCTGTATTTAATACAAGTCACAGCAAACATCACCAAGGGACAGGGGAATTCTGGTAATTTTCCAGCCTTAAAAGCCTCTAATGTTTGTTTTTAGCTGCAGTGCTGGAAAGAGCCATTACAATGACAGAGTAACTCTAAGAGCAGCTCCTTACAGTGTCAGTGACAGCTTACTAAGTCCTATTTATTCTGCCTTCCCCCTAGAGTTATCTATGCAGCCATGCAGTGAGCCATTCAGGAAAATGTATTGGATTTTATAGTTTAGGGTTTTTTTACTTTTTTTTTCTGAGGTGAGGAAGTCAGGCTGGGTGTTTGGATTGGACGAGAAGATAGGAAAATTTTTTAGGGAAGAACAAAGAGCTAGCAGGCTGGGTGAGAAGGCAGCTGCTGGCTTAACACTTCCACACAAGTGTCAATGCCACATGAGAGGTCAGCATTGCTGGCTGGAATACCTAGTAGCTCCTCTAACAGATTCATTTTATCTTCAGGGTTTGGAATTTTTTTTTTTTAATCTGGATTTTTACAGCACATTAAAATCTCCAAATGAGTGGTGAACTGCTTTATCTTAGCATTATATTTACAGGACACAAAGAAGGAGAGGAACAGTCTGTTTTGATTAACAACTAATTTGATATTTCTTGGAGCAAAGGCATTGATCTGTAGCAAACATTGCTGCATTTATAATTCATAAGCACAGGGAGTGCCAAGTCCCACTACGAGGACAGAGGTAAGATTAATTATGTGCCTTTGCTGCAAGTTTCCATATGGAACCATATTTTGTTTAGGTTGTTTTCTGGTAAGTTTATTCTTTATTCTGAATTTACTTGGTTTGCAGTGTACACTTGTGCCATAAGGAAATTACTTGTGTATTTCATCTTAGCCCTTTGTAACCTATTTGTATTCCCAACCATCACCTCAAGTGTATCCAATGCTTAGTTTTCTCTTTTGCATCAATTTCCCAAGCAATTTCCAGTTTTTATTTTCAAATAGAAACGACCCTCCTTAGAATAGCTTCAGCTGGCTGAGTTTTGGCTAAAGACCTGCCTCTGCCTGAACACTGCCCAGCAAACATTTGCTAGCACACAGGAGGAAGCATCACCTCCATTGCAGCAAGGATACCTAAGATGGACCATGAAAGGCTTTCTGAAATTTGTTCATCCTTCACTGTTTTGGTTTTTTTAAAATGCAGTAAGTAACAAACTGGTTGCTTTGTTTTACTGAAACATTTCTGAACTCTGGTAGGTTTACAAGTACACATGAGAGCTGCTGCCAGCCAGCAGCTCCAGCCTTCCCCCAGGGCCCTTTGCCTGTGGCAGGAGCAGCCCTGCAGGGGCTCCCACAGCACTCAGTGGGCTGGAGGGGGTGAGCAGTGATGCCTGGTCTCATGGCTACACTTCAGCCTCAGGGGTCTCCCTCCAGAAGATTTGTTGCCAGGCTCCAGCATGTTCCCAGCTCCAAGCACCAAGATCACTTTCAAGCACCAAGATCACTTCCATTGTCCCCTGTAGGAAATGATTAGCTGGGAAATCAAAGGTGATTTGATTCTTTGGCAGTTCCTTGGCAATGGTGAAAAGAGGATACTTCTTACACTGTATGTTTTGCGTACACACACACACATATATATATATGTTGTAATATGCTTATATATAATATATTTACCATAGCAATAAGGATTCAGAACTGAGAAACTTGAGCTGTAACTGGATCCAAATAGTTGGACTCAATGGTCTTAGATGTCTTTTTTTTCAATCAAAAAATTCTATGATAAAAAAATACCCTCAGTTTATTTCAAGCTGCATTTTGAACTTGATTTATTATTTTTTTTATTAGGTCTTTTTTGAACAAGAAATTGAAACAGGACTCAAAACCAATAGCTATATATTGATTTAAAGTCATGTTTCATTGAAGAATATTGTGGTAAGACAGATAATTTTGCCTTTTTTCTTGTCCTTTGTCCTGCCTCTTTAAGTCAGCCACAAGTTAATTCAACAAGCTGAGATGTACTGATCTGCTCATTAAATCATTATAAGCCCATGTCAAAACAATTTCAGCTACAGCTGAAGCTGTTGAATCAAGCCTTCACACCTAAATTTTGCAGGCTGCTATAGGAGAGTACCATTGTCTACTCAACAAACACACACAAAGTGAGAATGTGCTATGATATTATTATGCCTCTATGAAATGGACTATCTAGATATAAAAACCTAAAGGCCTCCCTTCACTTCCACTAAGTGAGCTCCACTGATCTCCATGAATTTACACTACCATAGATACAAACTAAAGTGGATCTAAAATCATTGTAGGCAGAGGGATCTGTTTGCTACTACAGGTCATGTCCCAGCTCAACCACTGAAAGCTGCCTTTCCAACCCTGCATTTCTCATCATTACTTCTTCACCCTCTAAAACTCTACCACTAAAATGGGCAAGTTGAAAGGCCACAGAGAACATACTCCAGTCTATAACATGCAGTGAAAAATTATATAAAGAAATGCCAGACCAAAAAATTTAAAGTCTAACTCCTTCTTTTAAATCAAAGTGCTTTACTTGGAGACTGGCTTCTTGTGTAATAAAATATTACTGAAGTTCACTCCTCAAGAGCTCTCTTCTTTTCCCTACTATTAGCTGCATATGGGCTATAGCTCAAAGATTTGGGTCTTTATTTACATTCATCAGTGGCAAAACAACACAGATCTAATATCTAATCGTAGCAAATTAAGATCTGCTTGTTGAAACCCCCCAAATTTTGCAAGCTACTGCAGAAACATATTCTTCTTAGCAAGCCCACAGAAAGTGGAAATTGGGCCCCTGATAGAGACTAGATACTGTATACAAAGGTTGGGCTATCTCATCTTGCATCATTATGTATCCAATGACAGATCCAGAGGGGTCACAAATGTCTAACACTGGCCTTTGTTACCCACTAGAGTGGCAATGCTGGAGACAACTGGTCAATTCCAACTCATCCTGGGAGGATCCCAGCCTATGAAAGAGGCTGTCTGCAATGTCTGAATTTCCTTGGCGGACTGAAGTGCTGCATCTCTACACGAGCAGCAGCAGCAACCAATGCATTTTGGCTGTGCTGAACAGGTGCTGGAGAGCACCCACCATCCTGGAGTTGGGACATCTTCTGAGCCCTGTGAGCAGCTGGGTTGGGAAGTCCTCCTTTCACTGTTGCTGGCATGAGCTTGCAGGGCAGCCTTCCATGTTAAATGTAATGAGACGCTGACTTCTTTAAAACCTGGCAGAGTGCTTCAGGACCTTCACTGAACTGGACCCTGAGTGACCATTCTCCTCACTGCACTTGCTCTCCACTTTCTCAGCCTGGTGGATATGCCAGAAAAACAGCCTATAAGATTGTTCTCTAACACAATTCAGACAAAAGTAGCTTCAGTACATTAAAAAATATCATAAATATGCTTTTGCTATTAAAGCCTGACACACTTCATCTGAAAGAGGATTGATTGGGAGTGAATGTACAAGCAAACAAACCATCTGTCGAGAGATGGCAGGGACACAGAAGCAGACAGAAGTCTCTGTTTATATCAAAAGCAAGGCAGGAGCTTTTGATGGCTCTTTGTTGCAAAACTAGGGCCTCTTCCCCTGGGAGTGTGCGACAGACTGGGGACAAATCAATGCCATCTAACCTGACACCTTTATGGAGAGATGTCTATATCTGAAATGGCTTCTCTATAAGCAAAGGAGAAAATAAGACATTTCTAAGACACAGATGATATCATTTTATATGCTGCCATCTGCTTCGTCCCAATTCTCTCTCTCTCTGTCTCTCACCATGCCTTTAGCTCTGCCTAGCAGGGTAGTCAGAGCTTCACATTTTTCCTGCTTGCATATAGGGAACAATATTGACCAGGGAAAGAACATGGAATACATCCTGAAACCACTTCCTTATACCTGCTGCCCACTAGAAAGGTCCAAGTATATATTGATAGCTTCCACCTATCCCACCTCACCATTCTTGTACTTCTACATCACTTCATCCTCCACAATTTTTTTATTTTGCTGCATTCTGCCTCTTCAGCACCTACTGATGTCTAGTGAGAGCCAACTGTGTTTTCAATAGTCTGGTTTTCATCTTTCAAGGGTGTCTGTCATCACCCTCTTTCCAGATTATACCCCCAACCCCCCCCTTTATATTGCCTATCTTGAGAAGTGAATTGATGAAATTGCAAGTAAGTGTCTTGTCTTTGCCTGTTAGGTTAGGTTCAACATATTTATTCAGGGTCACTTGTTAACAAGAAATGAGAGGAGAGGTGAGATGAGTTTGAAGACCCAGGCACTGCCAGGCTGTTCCTAAAATGGCTTGGAAAAATGCATGTGTGCACATATATTAAGGGCTTGGTATATTGCTGTCCCTATTTTGGTTCACTCTTCCACCTGCTAATTAATTTTAAGAGCCCATTAGGGAATTCACAAAGCCCAAAAAGAGCCTGATTTTCCTGTCACCTGACACACTTGACTCAAGATCTGCCCTGACCTACAAACCCTCCCCAAGCCCTAGCCCCAGTGGGGGCACCCACACACCCAGCAACTCTGCAATATTTTTACCCCAGCAAGAGCCCTACATCCTGTCAATCCTGCACCACCCAGCTCATACCCACAGCTCTTGGGGCTTTGCACTCTCTGCTCCAGAGATGAAGGGAGAAGAGAGCAACCATCGTGTCACAGCCAACTGCTCCTCCTTGCAAGCTGAGGAAAGCATCTAAAAGGTGTTTCCAGCTCCTCTCTTTCTTCCCAAATGAGATGATGAAGGAGAAGTTGTGAGGATCAAAAATGATAGGTCAGGGAGGAAGATTTCTTTGGGTTTCCAGTGGGTTTCTGTTCTCCCACCTCAAGGCAAAGCTTGGGAAACAGCACTTCCTCCCTCACCAGAGCTAGCCAAGGAAGAGAGCACTGGGGTGGAAAGCTGTGGAAAGGGCCTTTCCTGAGAAAGAGAAAAAGGTGTTTGATACCAAGTGATCTCCAGAGCTATTTGAACATTTTCTCTTCTCCAGTGAGCACGGGCACTGTGTGGTCTTGGATCAGGCAGAAAAGGTGCCTTTTACAGAAATAACTATTAAATGATAGGAAAAGCTGATGTCTTCACTGAGGCAATGATGTGTGGCTTGTGCATACTCAGAGAGTTCAACTTTCTGGTGGCAAGGGGTGGGAGGGATGTGGTTCTCCCCAGCAACTTTTCAGAGCCAGCCCTCCAGACATGCTCCATGCCACAGGGGCAGGGCACTGACTTAGTGGGGTGATGCCAGGGTCTTGAGCACCCCGTCAGTGCTTTGCCACGACGAACACCTCTATGCAGCTGTCCTGAGTGTGTGCAGCTCAGAGCTGACACTTTGAGCATCACAGAGGCCATGGCTGCCCTTAGGATAGTCACTGAAATAAAGGCTCCCTGCTCCCCCTGCCCTTATCCTCCAACAACTGTACACTCCCTCCTGAGCTGTTTCTCCTATGCTGTGTGCTCCCAGAGGCTCATATCTCCCTGGTGCTAGCAGATTTTGATCTGGCTCTTCCAGTTTTGTTACATTCCCATCAGAAGCGCAATAATCACAGCAGGTGCTGTAGCACGGTCTGTCACATGGGTCAGCAAACTGTGGGTCCTCACATCCTGCTGGGCAGAGGCTGCATCTGTCTGTCACAGGGCAGAGGCAGCTACGCTGGGTCTCACCACTGCTATGCAATTCCTTTGCATACAGCTTTCATCTTTGGGCCATATCCTGGTGGCTACATTTAAGCAAAACTCCATCTGAAGCTGATGGGAGTTTTCCCTGTAGAATGTGGGATTTTTCCATAACTTTCCACCCATTTCAAAGCAAACATTTATCTAGCCCAGGCTGAACCAGACTGGTCAGTTTAGGGAAGCTCTGACTCTTCATGTCCCTCTAAAAAACATTTCTGAATAGTTTTTATCCCAGAAAAAAAGGTTCTTTCTTCACCCTGGGGGTATGGGAGCAATCTTGTGAAACTAACAGAGAAAAAGAAAGGTTGTCTTTCTCTCCCTCTCCTCTCTCTCTTTTTTTTTTTTTTTTTTTCCCCCAAATAAAGAAGGACGGACCCTTTAGCAATCATAGGGTTTCCTGGACAAGAACACAAGCACCCCAAGCATGTCATAGTTGCCCCATAGTTGCAGAACTTGATCAGATTAGGGCTGTACTGGCTGCTGGGATAGAAGGCAGGATTAACAGATACTGGAAGGCTTCCAGGCAATTTTCTTGAGGAAAAATCCAGCGTGACTGCAGCACTGCTCATTTGTCAGAAGAGATCAGCTCTGCAGGTGTCATCCCACAGGAATCAAAGTGTAGGTCCTTCACCAAAAGGATGAAGGTAAAAGTTGCCTATTTAATCAGAGTGAAATGTGCATTGAAAATGGCTGGAGATGCATTACCACGATTTCTCCATCCCAGGGAAGGACATGACACCTCAAAAATAGCTCCAGTATGTGCAGGCTGCATCTATACAATGAGGTGGTGGTTCTCCATCATGTAGCCTGACAGGAATGGCTGCTGGATATCAAGGGGGAATTCTGAGAGTTGGTGAACAGAGAGAGCAAATGACTCTGTGGCAATCTGTTACCACAGTAAACACAAATCCTCCTCACCCTGCCCAGCACATATGCTCCTTCCAGCTCAGTGTGAGAGAGGAGGCCAGGATTGCCATTTAAAGGAGGAGTTTTTGTATTCCTGCTGATGAACCTACCAGAACACCTCTTATCATATTTTGCTAAGACTCACACACGGCCCATCTGCATTTTGTGCAGAGGAGTTTGTTTCAACATATCAGAAGTGTTCCACAGTCTCCAGGAACCTAACAGTGCCTCAAAGACCCTCCTCCAGAGGAGCTACAGGTCTCCAAAGCTGTCCCTACATGACACACTGGCTTCTTCCCCATCCCCCTCACAGCTCCTGATTCACTTGCTCACAAGCAGATTCATGTTTTCCTCCTATTTTTACATACAACAGTCATCCTGGTTGTGTGCTGGGGTGCATGATGCACGCTAACATGACCTGACATCCTTCCTCACATATGTGCATATTTGACTAGACCTTGGGTCAATGCAGGCCAAATCACACAGGCTGGTCTTTTGAGTGTCAGGCATGCATTTGTCTATGGGGACCTTCTATTAGGATAAGCTCCTGTGTGTATTCACAAGTCATTATTTGATGCTCTGTTATGTCTGGATGAATAAGACATTCAAATTAACTTAAATGAATTTATCCATATGGTACTGCAAACCCTAGTCACAGGAAGGAAACAATGCACAGAAATATCACATCCAAATTTTTCAGTGGTGACCCCTCATACTGGGTGCCCAGCATCCAAGTTTTTCCTCTCATGTTTGATACATCTTTGTTTACCTATTCTGTTTGCATTGAGGACTTTACTATTTACTGTATTTTGAATATAAAGCTCCAGTTAATGTCAGTAGAACTTCTGCTTGCAGATAAGGGAGGAATATTAAATAGATCTGCAGTGCAGAGAGAGATGATATTTTAGTTCCTTTCATGCATTCAAGTTAGAAAATAACACTGTAGTTGGTTGATGCCTTAAACTCCCAGAGATTTCAAAGTACTCGGCTCAATATCCAGGCAGAAAATTTCCCACTGCTGAAGGGAGGTTTCTGCTAGTGTGGGGATCATTGGCTAAGCCTGACATGGGATAGAAAAACTAGCACACTACAGGTGAACTAGAGTAGAAATATAGAAGGTCTTCCACGCCCAGGTCAAACAGGCAGGGCTGCTGGGTGCTGGCAGCTGCAGCAGAGAGACCATGGGGGGCTGAGCTGCAGGCACAGGAGCACAGTACAACAGTCCATCTCAGGAAGAGGTTTATAGAGCTGACCAAAACTTTTTGCCTTTATGGGTAATGAGCATGGAACAATTTATCAAACGTCCTTTTTTTTAGATCTCCAGTGTCCCTCACTGGATATAACAGGGAGTAATTTGGTCATTTTTCAGGTGCTGAAGTTGAAACAGCATTGGACCTCTATATGACTAGAAGATGATCATGCATTTCCAAACACCATTATTGTTGATAGCTGCATTAGTGCAATTTATTTGAACTGAAGACTTTGTCTGGAGCAATTGGGATGTGCTTTTAAACAGTATCACCTTAAGACTACCTTCACCTTGGCCTTACAAAGCACCCTCTGCGTGCTTAGTTGCGGAAATCTCCACCATAATGAGTAGTTGGATCTGTTTTTGTCTTCAAACCTCATTTCAGGAAGTAATCTGGGGCTTTTCATGCCTGCTCCCACTCACAACAGGACATTCTTACCCTCCTTTGAGAGGCAGAAATTCAGAGGAAAGCAACATTTTGGTGATAAGCATATGCTGGCAGGAGCACTGCTATAAAACTTGCAACAAAGACTTTAAGAAGCCAGCGTCATAGCAATTAGATTCACAGCATCTATCAAATAATAATTCCAGCAGCACAGAGGGTGAGAGAGCTTGTCACACAGAGCCAGCACCTCTTCCCACTTCTCCAAACACTTTTTTGCTAGTGCAGTTTGACGGGTTATAGAAAGAGACTTTGATATGGCCTCCTGTAAACTCACTCCTTTAGAAAGTCAAGACAAATATTTACAAGTGTGTGTTGCATTAGTTGCCTACCAATATCCTTCTGTCCATCTAAGCCTCTGCCTGTAGTACTGTCATCAAACAGGAGTCGGCCATGAAAGTTTAGGAGCCAGGCAGGTGGCACTTCCCGCTGGAGGGGCAAGGGGCTGGGCACGGGAAAGCAGCCGTGGCTGTGCAGGAAGAGACGTGATATAAACTGTAACAGGAACGGCAGCCTGACAAAGACAGCTGTCCCAGTGCCACCTGCAAGGGGTCTTCAATGCCCCAGCCCTTCTCCCTGGCACTCCAACCCCTCCAGCAGCCTGATGGGGCCAGGAGAGGCTGCACACCTGCTCCTGCCCAGCGGGGCAGGTAATAGGGCACAGAGCCGAAGGAGAGGACGAGTCATCTGCTACAGCAGGGAAGGAGGAGCTGGAGAAGGACCGGGGATTCCTGCAATGCCACAGCAGCTCCCCTGGGTGTCTGGGCTGGTGGCATGCCTTCCCCTTTCAGGCTGCCTTAGCATAATTCTGCAACTGGCTGTTTCTTTGCAGCTACAACCTAGGGAGAAGGCCGAGCAAACAACAGCAGAAACAAATGAGCAAGTGCAAAGCAAATGGGAAGGGCTTAGGAGCAGTGCAAGCATCTAACTCCACCAGAAAAGAGAAGGGAGCAAGAGGGGAGGAATCGAGAAAAGCGTAATGAAGGCACAAGGAATTGGGACACTTCTGGACAAAACATGTTGTCCAGATGAATTAAAGGGTACATCAGCAGGTTTCCACTTCTGAGAAGTTTTTGCGTTTAGCAACATTGTCAGGATTAGGGTTTTAAGCCACATTTATCAGATCCTTGAGCAGTAGGAAAATGCCTTGAAAATCATGAAAGGTTTTTCTTTGTTGGGTATTTTATTTTATTTTATTTTATTTTATTTTATTTTATTTTATTTTATTTTATTTTATTTTAATAAATGGCAGGTTCTTTCAATTTGCCTGCTGGTTTCTGAGCCTTTAGGGCCTATTTAATTTGCATATTCATGTCATCTTATGCAATGATTCAAGCCTTTTAAAATTATCTTTTTATTAAAAGCTCGGATTTTCCCAGAATCAAAGTAATGGCAAAATGCCAAATATTGTCATGGTAGTAATAACTTAGCAAGCTAAATTTAATAAGAATTTTCTGATAAAGAGCAAGTAATTAACAGACTGATTACAGCAATCATTTTTATATGCTGTTGACCCAAATGCCATTGTATATTCTTTTCATGTGCCCTAAGTGTGACCTGACTATATTAATGTATGCACAGATCCCTAGTATTCTGAAATTTGGGAGTTAATCATATGCTGAAGTAGAATTACAATAATCTGGTGAACTTGTCATATGGCCTTTTCCTTTAAATTACTTTATTTGTATTTTTATTTCTTTTTAATTTAATTTGTTCTCTCCATTAGAATCCCTGTAAGAAGGTATCAGATTAGAGCATTTGTTCAGGAAATGTTTTATGAACTCAGCCTGCATGTCTTATAGACCTCTGGGAAATATCTTTTGATAAGCAGGTAACCGTTCTTCAATGGTTTGAACTTTTGTTTTATTTTTCAGCTGAAACTCTTTTTTCCCCATGAAGCAAAGCAAACCTTTCTGTTCAGCTAGAGGACAAGTGTCTTCCTCTATGCAGCCTTTTGAGGATGCTGAAGAAGTTATCCAGTTCCAGAATTTTGTGGTGTCTTAAAGGCAACCATGGGCACAGCCAATTGATTTAGGGAGGAATCACAGAGCTACAAAGGAGTAGGGGACTAATGTTGTGTGACATGATACTCCCTGACCCTAATTATCAACTTCAAAGCAGCTCATGGGTAGTGGAGTTATTGCCTCCCAGCAGACAGATGCTTCTGACTTATCTCAGCCGTGGCCACAGCCCCAGTTAATGTCAGCATCATTTTTACGGACTCCAAGTGAATTAAAAATAATGTCAGGGAGCAGGGAAGGAAAGACAGTGGGAGAAAGGCCAGTGGAGTTACCAGCATTAGTGGGAGGATGGCCAGAACTGGAGGGCAAACTGGAGCATTTTGAAATCCTTTGGGTAAGGCGGAGGGGGGGAACTCCCTCCTACACTGCCCTGGGCGTGAGGGAGACTGGCAACACCCAAAAGAAAGAATGCACAGGAGACCAGGAGTATGACACAGATTTTTAAAGTGGTGTCTGGAGGTTAGCAGTGAACAGGACCAAATGTCACACAAGAAAGTGTGACACTCTAAAACTGTGCTGGCATTAAAGGAGGCAGCTGAGTTACACAGTCTGTTTGCAAATTAATATTGAGTGAGATTAATAAGCTTGGGCTGGAGGGGGAAAGAAGATTTAAATCATTTGAGGTAGGATGAAAGCTTTTCCTCACAAAAGATCAGGACATAAAGGCAAAATACAGCCTAGTGCTAAGAGGCACTGGGAAAGCAACTATCCACCCAGACTGCAGTCCAACAGGGAGTCTTCAACATGAGTGAAAAGAAACTTTCTCTGCTGGGTTTTCTTGTTGTTTGTTTGTTTAAAAGGGGGGGATTTTTATGCACTTTATTCTTCACTGATGTCTTCCAGTATCACACAGGAACATATGCAGATTCTAATCCAGGGATATTGTAGATCAAAGTGGTGCCCCAGCTGCTGCATCACATCAGATATGGCTCTTGTAGCAGGACTCTGGTTTTCCCTTTTCAGATAATTTCCCATCAATTAAAAAACCAGATCCAGAAAAGCAAAAAAAAAAATGGAGAAAAGTGCTGTTATTAAAATAAAAACTTCTTCTTTGAGCTCACATGCTAAGAGACACCCAGCAATCAGCATAGGAAAGTGAAGCACCCTCTTACTTTTAGAGATATAGAAGCAGTGCTATTTCTCTATTTCTAGGTACTCGCATTCCATCCCTCCAGGTTTGAGAGCTACTTGTGTAACCATGTTACAGTGTTTCTACCAGTAAGCATAACATCAAAGAGGATTTTGGGGCTCTGAGAATGTGACTGTAAGAAATAGCCTATACTTCTTGCCACTGTCAGGATACCTCTTTGGGCCACTGAGCTGTTGCAAACATCACTGCAAGCAGCTGTATTAATCAAATGATGGTGAATGCCCCATAACTTGGACATTCCTGCAGCTTCCCTCTTTCACTGCAGCTAGTTTAATTCTGATGTTGCTAGGATATATCATCTTAGAGAACATAAACCCTACAAAGCCCTCACCGACAAGAGGATTAGAAGAGTCTGTCTACCAGTGGATTATGTATATGAAAGAAGAATAAAATCAAACATAAAATATTTCATTTTTGGCTAAAATTATGTAATTCTCTGCATGCAGAGATTAAATGGTCAGGGTGGCTTTATCTGTTTTCCACCCCCAAACAATAATGCTGTGCTCCAGCTGTTCTCTTAAGACACATCCCTGCAGAAAGGCAGTGGTGGCTTAGGGAATACCACAAACTTCTCTGTCATCTGATTAAATGTAGACAAATCCAAAGTAGACATAAGTACCCACTGTTTGACCTAGGTAACCTTATTTCCCATTTATTCAGTGTCAAGATTTGCATGTTTTAGAGAATGAGTCATTTCACTCTCACATGGGGCAGAAATTGTGCCATTGGAGTACCAGGCCAGAGAGGTCCAACACCCTCTGTGGGTCAGTCCACCAGCCCTTCCCAATCCAGCAAGAGTGGGGCAATGCAGTAGCTGTGCTTGCTCATGAGCCCCCACCTAACTGCATCAGCAGAGCAAATACACATACATATATGTACATATACATGTAAAGACATACATACATGTATAAACCCCCAAAAACCTCTGTGTGTATGTGTTTATATATGTGTGCATGTGTATAAATTGCTCCTATGCTGTTTTATTCATCAGATTCAGGTACCTCAAATTTTGTGATAATTTCCCCTCTAAGCATTGAATATGTCCTTAGAAAAAACCAGCCTATATCCATCAGGCCTTATACCTCTTTCTCAATACCATCTAACTGCTCATACATTAAATTGTTGCATTCCAGCAGTCAGTCTTAGACTTGACATCAGCATGTTGACCAGTGTGACTCAAGTAACCAGGATCCAGCAGTTCAAGTCTGTGCTGATTGGGGCTGGGGTAGAGATAATTTTCTTCACAGTGGCTGGTATGAGGCTGTGTTTTGGATTTGTGCTGAACACAAGGTTGATAATACAGAGATGTTTTTGTTATTGCTGGAGCTTACACAGAGCAAATTTTCTACTTTTTGTACTGCCATGCTGGCAAGGAGCCTCAGGGTGCCTCTGGGAGGAGACACAGCCAGGACAGGTGACCCAAACTGACCAAAGGGAGATTCCAGCACATGTGACACCATGCCCAGTATATAAAGCTGTGGAAGAGGGAGGAAGTGGAGGATATTTGGAGTGATGGTGTTTGTCTTCCCAAGTACCCATTACATATGATGGGGTCCTGCTCTCCTGGAGATGGCTGAACACCTGCCTGCCCAGAGGGAACAGTGAACTTTGTTTTACTTTTGTGTGCAGCTTTTATTTTCCCCATTAAATGCTCTTTATCTCAATCCATGAGTTCTCCAGCTTTTACCCTTCCAATTCTCTCCCTGATCCCACTGGTGATGGAGTGAGCAAGCGGCTGTGTAGGGCTTAGCTGTTGGCTGGGGTTAAACCACAACCAAGTCACTGCTCAGTGGAGTGTAAATGCTTGCATACAGATATGCTCATACCAAATTGAATAGGATTAAAGTAATGGATTGCCACACTGGCTGGTCAAAACCACCTTATTTAATCCATGAAAGAGTCAAATAAATTGCTTGTAAACCTAACAGCAATACTCTGCATAGTCATGTGTTTAGACTGGGCTTAATTCCAAGTTTTCCTTCTCAGCAAAACTCTCCCCTCTGTGGCACCCCTACCATTTGGGGGCAAAGTCAGAAAGTGATGTAAACCTTAGTAAAAGAGACCTGATAATATACTACAGATATTTGTGTCTAAACAATACACATCCTTGTATCTAAAGCACCGCTCACTGGTACTCAGCAAACCTTGGACAGAGGGACCAAATAACTGGAAACTCATCAAATTTGGTGATTGATCTGTACTAATCTGTAGTTGTTTCTTTACTGTGCACTTCAGTGTCTGTAACTGTCTCTGCATCAAAATGATGTGCTGCTTGATTTTGATCTTTTATCTAGGCTTTGACTTCAATCTTTTCCACTTACACTCCTGACTTCCATAACACCATATGAATATTCAGACATTTCAGTCTCTGAGATCCCAGATGGCATTTACTTTTCAGCCTGTGCACAAAACCAAACCAAACCAAAACCAAACAAAAAAACCCCAAAAACACAAAACAAAAAAAAGAAAAACCACTACCCCAAAAAAACCAACCCAAACCCCAACCAACCCAAAAAACCCCACAAAACAAAAAAAAGAAAAACCACACCCCAAAAAAACCAACGCAAACCCCAACCAACCCAAACCAAAACCAAATTATAGACAGTGAATTCTACTTCTTGTTTTCTTCTGAGCTTTGGTCTTATTTCCTAATTCAAGTTCTCAAACTCATTGATGTTGCACTTTTGGGAACTTAGTGGTAATGCTCCACCTCGCTGCTCTTGCCCTGCACAGCTACGCCACAAGTCTCATTAACAATTGCAGCATTAAATACTATGAGAATCTCACATAGTTTGAGTTCTTTCCTTCACCATTTCCACAGAACAAGCCCCCTGTCTTTAACAGGTCCCCAGTTCAGGTCTTCCTGAGGACCAGGAACTTTCAGGCCATCATAGGCAGACACTGGGATTGTGACAAGTTGCAGCAAAGCTCAGTGTATTTTTGGCAAACCCGAACTCTAGTTGAGCTGGCCAAGCCAGAAAAACCTGGTGTGCTTCCTCACACCTAGTCCAAGCACACTCTGTATGCATCAGGCCTAACAGCAAGCACTCACATGCAAAGGAGGGCTCGTATCAAGGTATCTACAAGTCCTAGTTATCCCTGTCAGGCAATATCAGGATGTTTACTGGAAAGACCATATCTTTCCTATCACCATGTAACAGGCTACCAGGACACCAAGTGGAGCTGCTAAGACAGAGAATTCTCAGAGCATCTGCACATCCTGGTCCTGTTAAGGGTTTGCCAAAGTTCAAGCTTTCTCCACCAGACCAAGATGAAAATCAGCAGAAATCTTTGCCTGAGTGCTACCAAGGTCTTTCATGGGAAAGAGAATAGTCTGAAGTGAGTCTGTCCCCAGGGAAGATGGTTTTCCAAGATTTGCTGGAGAATCATTTCCTACCAGAGTAACTGGAGTTTTGAGTCAGGACTAATCAGAAGACACTTTATGAAATCCTGAGACAAAATGTTCTCCTTCAGATAGGCCAGGTGCAGATAAGATGTCTTTCAATACCTGAGAGGCCTCACTGTGCTTAGGAGAAGTGAAAAACTGACCAATATGTTACTGCACAAACTGGCTTGAGGGTTGCTTGTTATCATGCACGTAGCTCTGCTCAGCACAGCACACTCATTTCAGTTTCATCAGCAGATGTCCTTTAGGTGTTTGAGGTTGGTGCCTCAAGACAAAGAAAGAGGTCTGCAGATCAAAGTGCACCTTTGATCATCCAGGACATTATTTTTATGAGCTGGGCTAAAACACCTCAAATTCCACAGATTCAAGCATAATGAGTAAGTCAGAGGTGGTATAATTTGACACTCAGTTTCTAAATTCAGAGATGACTTTCTCAACTTGGTGGCTGCTGGGCAGCATGATTTATGGCTTTGCCTGCCTGCAGGAGGTAACTCTGCTGCTAATGGGAAGTGAGCTATTTGTTAAACAGAAGAGCTGGGTGTCTCTGTCCCTCAGTTCTGCTTCCCACATCGTGGCTTTTGCTGCCAGCATTATGTTTCATATCATGACTTCAAAGGTTTATAGGAAGCTCTGTGTCTGTTTGAAGAGCTATGAATCCAATACTGGGACAAGAACAATGTTCTGTTTTGAGAGCAATGGGAACCTGGCTTTGCCCTGTATATTAAGTCCATGACACACACAAGATAAGGTCCTCTGCAAGGGAGTTTGTATGGAATGCCAGAGCTGGGAAAAGGCCATCAGGGAGGCTGTATAAAGGCAACTTTTCTTTGTCTTTCCAAGGCTGTTTCACATTTCAGATGATGTAAGATGTATGCACCATTTCATTTGGGTAACCTCACTGAATGAGCAGAACAGAAGGCACATGGGGGAGTCACATACCACTGATAGAACTGATCTGAACACTGGGGTGGAACATACATTTTTTCCAAACTGCTTTTCTTTTGCCCTAAAAGATACCAGTTTTTTCAGAGGAAATGCTTACAAAGTTCAGCTGTATAGGTTGTGGAGCTGTATAGTTGTTCAGCTGTATAGGGTTGGAGGATAACCTGCTGTTATCCTCCAACACTTTTAGCAGTTATAGACAGACAGATATTAGACATACATAAATACATTAGACAGACATACATACACCTAGACACACACTCTTATGATCTCTTTGTAGCATAACACTGTTGCTAAGATGACTTAGTCTTTGTGAAGTGCTTTCTCTTGTGTTGCCTATCTCTCCTGGGGTCATGAGCCCAAAAAGCTCAGCTGGCAACAAGTATGACCAGTGCTGGGGAGAAAAACTAAGCTTTGTGTTCAGCAAGATGTCACTGAACATTCTGAGTGTATTACTGCAGAAGCTGCAAAATATTTCATAGTGCTGTCTTTGTGAAGTGCTTTCTCTTGTGTTGCCTATCTCTCCTGGGGTCATGAGCCCAAAAAGCTCAGCTGGCAACAAGTATGACCAGTGCTGGGGAGAAAAACTAAGCTTTGTGTTCAGCAAGATGTCACTGAACTGTAGTAGAGTGTATTACTGCAGAAGCTTCAAAATATTTCATAGTGCACTCCAAGATCATTGAGTGACAAGAACTGTCAGCACACAGAGGCATAAAAGTTTTGTTCTGACTACTCACTGGGTTCTGTAAGTACCCATAATTCAGTGTTCATGGTTCTGACTATGTATATTTTTAAATCATCCTGACAGATGCAAATACTGGAGGCCCAGCTTTCAGCTATGTCTCAGCAACTGTAGGTCAGTAAAAAGTATCTGAGTAGTTGCCAAGACAGTTGTGTTTGCAGCGTGACTGCTGCTGGGAGTGACAGGGCTATAGAGGTCTGATCTACCACAGTTCTTCCACTTCAAGGCAAGTTGATAAGTTTGGCAGAAATCCAGCAATGGCAAACATGGCTTGGAAACAGTGAGAACCACTGATCCAGTTTTATGCTTGTCCAGATCATTACCCACAGGCAAAATTCACACTGAGAACAAGCTCTCTCTCTCTTTTTTTTTTTTTTTTTTTTTTTTAAGATTGCACTACTCTGGAAAACAATTTTAAAAAAAAGTAGAGTGGAATGGGATTTCTTTTCCTGACACTCTCAAAAACAATCATTGTTTTCCCTCTTCCTGCACTGCTAAATCACGTTGCAAGTCTTATCATGCTTTGGCTTCGTCAGGCAGGTCACATGTCAACATCAAGACAAAGTCATACTGAAAACTGCACAGCCCTTGCCTCTAGACAGACCTGAGCTTGCAGCAATGCCAACAACCCACAGACTCTACAAAAATATCTGCAGTAGTTACTTCCTGCCCCTGCAGTCCCAAGTATATTTCCTAAGTCAGGAATATCTTCCAAATACTCTCCTATGAAACACAGAATTGTCTTTCAAGTAGCAAAGTAGAAGTAATTTGTGCTGCAAACCTTCCTTCTTGTCCCCAAATAAAGAAAAAAAAGAAGGATGTTGGTTGTTACCACAAAGCAAATACATGTACTTCAGGGGTCATTAACTTCAAATCCGTTCTTTTGGAAAAAAGATTAAGTGCAGCACTGTACCTTATCCTGAATCCCCTGCCAAGCTTTGTTTAGAAATAGCATTTTACTGACAACTTTTTTTTTTCTCCCATGTGAGAAAAACATGCTCACCCAGGGCAGAAGTTGACTGCATGCAGCACCTGCCTGCATAACAAGTGCCACCCTGGACTGCTTAAGCACATTAAAAGAGCCTTGCTTCTCTTTTTATTTCAGGGTCTGGTCCAGCAGTGATAAGGGAGTTCAATCTCTGTAACTCAGGGAGCAGCACGGCACAGGAGGTGAGCAAGCACGCCTGCCAGCCACTTCAAGGTCCCACATCAGCATCCGGTGGCTTTGGGTCACCCACATCCTGCCAAAGAGGTTCAGCCAACTCCTGCTGCAACCTCCTCTAATGCTTTTGATGAGAAACTGCCATGAAAGACAGCAGGAATCAGGAGATTTTGGGGTTGGGAGTCAGGAGAGGGGAAGGGAGCCAAGGTGGGGCAAGACACCTGAGTGTCCATTTGGGGCAGGGCTCACTGGGAGGGTGGATGAGTCCAGGTCCTTCATGGCACAGGTGGTCACCTCTTGTAAGTGAGCCATGACTGCCATGGGATATTTTATGGGGGAGAGATTTTCCTTTAATTGTGGATGTGTCTTTCAAGCATTCACTCAAATACCTCCAGCACCTAATCAATTTACTGAGCTCCACAGCACCATTTACTTAGTTGTTATTGACAATAACATGTTTTAAGACATTTTAATGTATCCTGTATGTCTTGAAATCAGAGAATGCAATTCTCCTTAGAAAGACTGAAATTAGTTTAGTTTGAAGCCTTAAATAATTCAGTTTTTAACAGGTTCACT
This sequence comes from Passer montanus, assembly GCF_014805655.1. Classification (NCBI taxonomy): domain Eukaryota; kingdom Metazoa; phylum Chordata; class Aves; order Passeriformes; family Passeridae; genus Passer; species Passer montanus. The sequence continues at coordinate 6,272,722 of NW_024368374.1, read as the reverse complement.
TGTGAAAAATATTCAGCATTTTCTCTGCTTCTGAAGTAGGAATGGCAACATGAGTTCTAAGGGGCTTAAGATCATGAAAGGAGGAGGATTTAGCCTATTTCTTAATAAAAGACTCCTGAAACATGTTAAAGCTGCTGTGCTGAGACTCCCAGTATATAAGAAGTCTTATGAAAATATGTCAGCTTTCTATCACATTGAAGTCACTCAGGAGAACTTACAGTACCCGGAAAGTCACTGGTTTTTTTCAGAGAAATCATCTTAGTCTGACTGAGACTAAAACTAAAATGTGAAGTCAAGTATTAGGGCATGTGACAAAAACCTTTTTTTTTGTTCACTAAAGAAGTGTTTTAAATAAAAACTGTACTTATTACTGAGGAACAACCAATTCTGTCTTGTGACTTACCTCTCATAAATGCATGACATAGTTAATTTCAGCACATGCATCATTAGGACATTCAATTTTAATGTTATCATATTAAAACATCTTGTGACACATGGTGAAAGAAATGTTACACTTTTGATAATATCCCTTTGTCAACTACATCTAAGTGATCATTTAAGAATTTTAAAGTGCAAGTGGAAAATCGTTATCTAACACTGAAAGAGATAAAGAAGGAATTTTGGCTGTTTGTTTTTGGGGTTTTTTTAAGAGCTAGAAAAGATATTTTTAATTCCTTTTAATGCAACTCCATGAGATAATCATCAGAAGACATACCTACATATTCTCATGTGTCTAAAGTTAGCAAAATGAGATCTCTCCTGCAATTATAAGCCACTTGGAATTGAGAAAATATCTGTAAGTGTTGCTAAATTGCTTTTAAAATCAAATTGCTTTGCTGTGAGAGGTTTGATCAGCTAGAAGAAAATATTTTTTTTTTTCTGCTAGAAAGGCATCTTCCAAAGTTAACATCCAGCATTATCCAAAGCTATTGATGACACTGTGAAAGTTCAAATCACTTGAACTTAGTTAACTTTTTACATTTTCAGATATTCTTTTTGTAGTTTTAGCATCATCTTGAAAATACTAACAAAACCATGATCGGTTACTCCCCTTTCATATTTCTGCAATAATGAACTACCATGGAAAACCAATATTATTTACAGTTACAGTCAAGACAGCGATCTGCATATTTAACTATGGGTAATACTGCTCTAGCAGCAGCAGCAGACAGCTCTCTGTTAGCAACAAATCAAATAATTCAAAAATTTCATCCATTAATAATTTCTTTTGTTATCAGCTCTTCTTGCTCTTAGTCTTCCTTCTGTTAAAAACACTTTATCTTCTCTATACACTAGGCATATTGAAGGAACACCATGTACTGTGCCTAATTCAGCTCAGTATTTATCCCCTAATAACTACGTAGGATAAATTACCTTTAGATAATAAAAGGAAAGGTATGGAAGGTAATCTTACATGTTCTTACAAGTAAGCTAAAGCTTCAGTTGGACTCAATGATCTTAGAGGGTTTTTTCCAACTTTAGTGATTCTATGATTGAGTCTATCATTCCTTGAAATGCATTTCAACCTGGTATTTTTACATTTGTACATTGCCTAAAATTGCTTCTCTGTGAAAGACTGGAAAGAAACTAGACCCTTTGATTTTACAAATTATTCTTTAACATGAATGCAAGTTAGAGTAAAAATGCACAGAGCTACAACAAGAGAGTTTGGGGGAAATGATGAAGCGTCCACTAGAGATAACTTTAGGTAATTCATTCAGAAGTCCTCCTGGAGGAAGGAATCTGCTCGGTTCTTTTGCTCCTTTCTCCCACGAGGTTATCTATCCAGGCCATGTTTTTTCTTCTGCAAACAACAGAACTATGGCATACCTACGTCAGTTTTTTGGAAGGTTTTCCCATCTCAATTCACCTATAAAATCCTTACCCAGGCCTTGACCTGAACTTAGAAGGAAGCACTTGCTTTTCCATGCTGAGATTTTCAGAGAGCTTTGTTCTTCCAATGACTGCTTTAGTATCACAGAGCCCTGGCACGCCCCACTGCTGGAACTGGATAACTATTTTCAGGAGCCCTGCTGAGACCCCAATCTTGACATCTCCAGGCCATGTTGTAAACAAGTATCTTGACACCATTGCTTAAAGTCCAGCCCTGCTCACTGTGTTCAGTGAATGGAATTTGTTTTGGTGTCCTGCTAGATGCATGCTCACCTGGGATGTCCACAGCTACTCAGCTTCCCTCAGAGGTGCCAGAATGTCCTCTGATGGCTGCAAGCACAGTGTGGGCTCCACTCAGATGTGCACCTCCAGCCAGATGTGTGCTGTATGGAGAGGGGGCTTGGTAAACCCCATGGGTGGAGATGTGAGACCCTCTGAAATCACAAGCCGTACAATGGAAAGGGGCAGGTGGACTGGGTCCATTCTGTGAGCAAACCAGGCACTTGCCTGGGACAGACAAATTAGAGGAAAGTGCTTTCAGAGCTGCAATGTGACTTGGCTGTCTGCCATGGATTCCCACACAAAAAGGGACATTTTGGGTTCATCAGTTACATGGACCTGTATACAATGGTTTGCTGTCCAAGCAGTGTGCTGCCTTTCCAGGACCATAGGATTAGCCCTATGAAGGGGCAAGGCCAGCCCTGTCGCTGGGCTAGACCTGTTCTGTTCAGAGACAAAGCACCAGTAGCAAGAAAATGTTGGATTATATATAACCAGGACTTAGGAAAGAAGCCACAAACCTGTTATACAGGAAAGGAAAGGAAAATGGCAATAAGAACAGAAAGCAATTTCTTATTGCAGGAACTCTTTCCTTAGAGGGGCAGTCCTGTCTTGAAGACTGTGAGGAAGAGGACTCTGTGTGCTTTCAGCTGCCATGCGTGGCTCTGCAGACCAGGTGATCTCACCAGGTCATTTTTATGATGATCTGTGGTCTGTCCTCAAGGTATGCTTATGCAGTCATGTTTCCTTCTGCAGAGTTATGACTACATGAATTGAGGGCTGAAATCAGCCCATCTGAAGTGAGTCAAAGCAGAAGAAACTTGTTTTGCCTTTGGGCACAATGGTAAATAGATCTGTCAGCCTGGTGTTTATGGTGGTGCTGTACAAGAAAAGCATTCCTCCACCTTATGGTTAATGCCTGCCCACATGTTTATAAATGCCCTTTGGCTTGGGCAGGTTAAAGGCTCAGAGTCCAAATCTAATAAAAGTCCACATTTCACTGATACTGTACCCGCTGCCCCCTCATCTCATTTCATTTAATGAAATAATTTTTATCATTTAATAAAGATATTTCTTGTTGTAATTCTGTTACATCAGGATGTGGCCCTCCTTGTAATTTTTCTCAGTTTTCCTCATATGACATGGTCTATACATTACCAGCATGTTATGAAAATCAAAGGAGATGTAAATACTTTTAATGCTGGTATGCCTGCTTTAGTATTATAAGCTACCACTAAAACACCTGAGCAAAAATGAGAATTAAAGTGCACAGAAAATTCAGTTTCTGTTGGAGCGTTAAATCCATCCAGATGCAGCTGACACCTTTCACAGCCTTTTCTGTGGTTGTGGGTATTGATGCAAACTAAAACACTTACTGTCCTGCTTGTTTGTGACTGTGCATGACTGCTGGTATAATCAGTGATATGTATAGCCCTGGAACAAAATATACACAAGTTGAAAGATAAACAGCTTTTTTAAAATATAAACACGTCTAACTGAAATAATTCTATCATCAACCATGGTACTCAATTCTATATTTCAGTCCAGTGAAAGGGCTGGAGAAGTTTCAATGCAAGCTATTTGAATAGATGGCGATTACATTACTCTAAATACAGAAATACTGAATTTTGTGCACTGAAGTGACTGGAGCTCCAGAAGCTGATACTATTGTAAAACACAGTGAGAAAATCTACAGAGCACTTAGGGGTTGCCTGGGGGAAACCTCATGATTACAGATAAATTCTATCAATGTGTCTGCCAGAAAGGCTGTTCTGCACTAAGGAACTCAATTAACATGATTTGTGTCTAAGATTTATTTTTGTCAAGCCACTTATTACACATGTTTTATGTCTGTTGATTCCCCTCAGCCAGGGAGGGCAAATATATTACACTTCTGACATCATCCTCATCGTGTTTCTCCACTTGCTAAACTTATTTGGATTGATTTAAGTAGAACTGGTATGATTTACAATTTCCTTTTGCTTTTCTTTTCATTTTTAATAGCCCTCATAATTTGCAGCCTGTTGTAGCACTGTGTGCATGACAACCTGCTTTGGTCTTTTCTTAGCTGGGCAGCTCATAGATCTCCAGCACGGAGGTGAAGGTGGGGCCCTAATTTTGGAAGATGCCTGCTAAGAGCAGGGTTGTGCTGCAGCACCACCTTTAGCCAGAGAAACCCCACAGACATGCAGGAAGAGGCATTATGGTAACACCCACAGAAAACACAAGTTATCAACACCCAGCAGCAATGACATTGAAGAGCACTGTGACAGTTTCTTCTGAGCTATGAGATGTTGCCTGGACTGGCTCTTGTTCCATATCCCCAGACCTGTGACTGTGCATCTGGAGCTGCCCTGCTCCAACCTTTCTTAGATCTTAATGATCATATCAGGATCAGTTCACAGGAAAGTGACCTCCCTGCTCCTACACAATGTTGCTTTAAGTGTATGTACTGCATACATATATCAGGCCTTTTATTGACAGCATCCCACTTCACTTGCTCAGTCCCCATGGTTCCTGGTATATTTTTAGCTGGGCATTTAGTTATGGACTCCTATGGATTGTTGGATCTTGCCTCCTGCATGACTAGAGGTCAAGAGCTGGTGGGAATCCTTCACTATCTCTGCAGACAAGCTATGGAGCAGAGTTAATCATTTGGATCCTATGGGAAATGGCCCATCTGTGAGACCACAGCAGGCTGATGGGTTACTGCAATTTGAGTCATCTCCCAACAGTACAGCTTATGCAGCCTTGAGAATCAACAGGTCCTCCTGTAGACATTGCTCGATACATTCTCCAACAAAATTCATCACCTTTCTGCCTCTTAACAGCCTCCTTCCATATTGTCTCTTGGAAGAAAAGCCCTTGTTTTTAATTTCAGAAAGGTTATCAAAATACTACATGTTCTTCCCCATTCAAATTCTGGATGAAGGAAAGCAGAAAACTTGAGCAGATGTTCTACAACTGTGCTTTGGAAAATCAGCAGGAACTTCACAGTTAAGCAAGTTAGGAAAAGTCAGGCTGTGGAATATAACCCAGCGTGATATATCTAGGTGCCATTTAGTACACAAATAAAAGTTTACTGTCATGAAAAAACTTTTAAAATACAAACAATTCACACTTTAGACTTCACTCGAAGGTGCCATTTAAGAGGTATTCACTTCTTTCCTTTGTGTCTTGTTGTTTCCGTGGGAGACTCTCATGTAAAAATCCCTGCCTAATTTTTAAACTTTACTTGTTAGTTTAAATGAGTCATATTACAGCGTTTCTGTAGAGCCATGTCATCCTAAAGACTCCAGCATTTTCTCTCAGTCAAGGTACCTAAGCAGTGCAATGCTCTGCTGTCTTAATTTTCTTTTTGAGGTGCTAAAAAGAAAGAAGTTTTCAGTTTTCCTAATTTCAGATTTTTTTTAGTTTGTTTTTTAGTTCTTTAAAGTTTCTCTGGTCTTCTCTCAGTAGTTTTTATCAGTCTGTTTCAAGTGAGCCATGCAGATCAGATGCCAGACTGGTTTACTGGGCCCTCAGCTCTTGGCCCCAGATTGCTCCTAACTAGCTGACTCTGTCCCTGGCCATGGTGTGTTCTCTTTGTTCTTACTTGGATGTCCTTTCATGTGGCTGGGCCAAAGCAAATTAAACATTACAATAAGGCCTTTCAACAAAACTTCTATTAATATGTATTACAGCAGTGCCTGGAGTAGCCAGTCTCTGTCCTGAAGCAGCAACAATCCCTGGTAAAGTCTGCCACACTCCCCTGGAGTATCTTGCTGCCCACGATCACTGGCTCCATTGAATTCAGTGGTACCATCCATGCATCAGACTATATTTTTTCATGAATGGCAGCAGCAGCAATCTGTTAAAGTTCTGAATTACTCTCTTCCTTGGATGTGTGATATTTTTTGAATTCATTATGAAAGACAAGGTGAAAGAAATATTGCAAAGATCAGTAGAGCTGATTGCAAATCCCTTCTGAGAATCCTATTTCTCCTACAAGGATACTAAGAGACACTTTTAAATTAGGATTTAGGACTACCACTTTATTAAAGTGGTAGATGAGGACACACTGTATGTCCTTTTGTGATTAGTGGACTTCAAAGGATTCAACTGATAATGCATAAATTAACTGATTAAAAATTGTATTGGAAGACTAAATAAAACCAGAATGAGACCTGGCTGTTCCATTTCAGCTTTATCAAATTCCATTCTTAATAAATTCTGGCTATTACTGTGGTCATATCACTGTACAGGGGCTTGCTGACCTATCAAAGCAAGATGATGGAGCATCCTGTGTAACCCCCTAATGTATAGTTCCATTGACTCTACATTAAGTCTCAATCAAAATAGGCAGATAATGGTGAGGATAAATGAGCCATCAAGTTTCATTTACTCTCATTTTTAGATTGAGTTCAGGGCTTAAGGGAGTATTGAAGAATTTCAAACTTGTTATTAACCCAGAGCTTTATAGAATGAATATATAGGTGAATATTACAGATAGACTGAATAATAAATTCAGAACAAGTGTTTGCCTGTTTTAATACACTGGCAAATTAGGTCTTCCTCTTACAGACTTGCTCATCTGTAGGTAAGGTTGGAACATCTAGATTTATTAGCCTAAAAATATCAGTTGCTTTGTCTTTCTTTTTAATTCACAAAAAGGCCCAATTTTTCTGCAGATTTTTTTAAACTATAGCTTCAAGCAGAATCAGCTTCATTCCTTATTGGATGAAATAGGCTGCTGTGCCACTACATGCTTCAGGAATTCATTCAGAGAAGAGAGAAGATGAGGGTGCCAAAGCCCCTACAACCCAGCCAACAATGGCCCTCAGCCACTCTGATCTTCAGGAGCAGAGCCAGAAGGTTCAGACCACATCTCTTCACCCACCTGGTGGGAAGAGCCTGCTTTTCCCTAGGAAGCTGTCCTACTCTGCAGCATGGACTAAAAGATTGAAGGGAGCAGCAACCGAGCATAGCTGTAGTCCAAGGATTAAGGGATTCACCCGGAAGGGAAGAAAACTGGTTTAATCTCTTCAAGGGCTGCTTTATGCTGATGAATGCAAAACAGGTAACCTGCCTGTGGAACAAGAACTGGTGTGAAAGTACCCCTCTTTATGCAGGCATGAGCTTTGATGGGGCTGGGGGAGTGAGGATTCCCGAAGGGAGGTCCCTTCAGAACTGCTGGGCATAGTGAGATCACTCTGCAAGGCTGATAAACAATCAGTCACAATTTCAGCACTGATTGCAATAACAACAAGCCTGAGCCCTGGGATTTTCAAGAGTTTTAGGATGAAAGCGGCCGTGTAAAGTTGAACCACTGTGCAATAAGGGATCACTTTAATCCATTAACTCTCCATTATGGGCTAAGTATGTTTCTTAATTACCATGGTGACTTTGGAGGGTAGCTTAACCACATGATTCCCACTAATAGGAATGAAAAGTTTATTATTGCATCCTAGACTTTGCCTAATGTCATAATTTCACCCTCAGAGCTGTGCCTGTAGGCAGCAGTCAGATGAGATCCATTTAAAGAAAAATGTGTTTAGCATTAGCATTCAGGATTTAGAGCATATAGCTTGATCCTCTTTATTTGTAATTCCCTGTTCAGGCACTTCCCTTCAATGCTATGAGAGCATCATGAGCTCTGAAAAGGCCAGGCTGAAGGATACATGTGGTGCAATTACTGCAGAGTTGCTTTTCCTAAAGTTAAGGAATGTGAACAAAAGGCTTCCTGGGCCTGTCCAGTTTTTAAAATCAATTGTGTCAAGCAGGGAACAGGAGGCAAGGAACAGACAGGGCTCTGGTCTTTTTCTCCTCCCTTGGACTGCCTCCAGTGTCACCAGTGCACAAGCTACAATCTCAGCTCTCTGATGACTTCTGTTCAGCTGCAGGGAGCTGCTGCATCCCTGCCCCCGCTGGCAGCCCCCTCAAGGGCATTGCAACAGCTGAGAATAAAAGGAATGTAGCAGCTCAGGTCACCTTTCTCTCATCCCTGCTTCAAAATATTCCTCTTCCAGAAAGGACAGCCACGGTTCGTTCTGTTCCACACCCTTCAGCAAGTCTCCTCAAATTCACAATAACCAAGGTTGTGGGGAAGTCTTGAGAGGTGTCAGTGCAGAGCAAACAGCTGGCACCTTAGAAGCTGAGGCTCTTGATTTGGAATGCCACCTCTGCCAGTGGGAAATGGGTTAGAAAAACTTCTCCCCTCTCCATTTCAGCCCCTTCCTTCCCAGCCACATGCTGCAGCTCATGCTGCCCTCAGTTGTGCCAAGGCAGCTGCTTTGGGGACTGCTGCAAACAGGATCGTTTCAACCATCTCAGTTTAAAAATAAACCTTTTTTTCCTATTATTCTTTAGCTTAAATTATGTCAATAATCCAGTCCTCTGCAGTCCAGCCACAGACGCTGGTGCATTGCTCAGTGGAGGGGACAGAGAGACACAGTTCTGGGAAGCAAAATTGGGGCTGAGGAACTCTTTCACTGTAGCACAGCCCTGCTCTCCCATCATGTTCCTATAACGTGACCTGGATATTCCATTTTATATGGAGCTCCTTGGTCATTAATACTGAGCTGTACACTACTTGGTCAGGCAGCAGTAGGAATTTATGCCCAGTGAAACATGGACACACCATTGCACAGAATTTAGGAAATAATGCATCATGGACTGTGCTATGCTAACCTTATGGGAAGCAAAGCAATAGCTTTTCTGCAGAGACTGCAAAGACAAAGTTACCTCATCCACCCTCCCAATTACCTGGAATTAAGTTCAATAAGTAGAATTTGGCATGTAAATCAAGCCTATATTTTGAAAAGGAGTCCTAGCATGCTTGAAAGAGACCCTACAGTTTTTGGATTTCTCTGTGATGAAAACAGGTGTAACTCAAAGCAATGAAGGGAAACTAAAGAACAAAAAATTTATATTAAATAAAAACAGACATGCTGGATTCTGCACAATCTTGCATGAGAAACAGCCTGAATTTCTTATAATCTAGAAAGATTGGATTAAATAATCAAATGACAGCATAGGGAATTATTTTTCATAGGTGAGACACACACAGAGATAAACTTACTGGTCTTTATCCCTGTCTACTCTCCTGAATCTGAAAATGAGTAATGCATTCATTTCCCACAGAATATGTAAAATAAAGCACCTTTTTTTTTACCAGTCACAACAAAACTGATCTTATGAAATACTTTATTCAGCTCAGCTAACCTGTTTATATGAATAAGACAACAGACACAACCATAGGATGGCCATTTTCTGATTGGCCTGGAAATGTCACTGTAGCCCTGGCCTTGGCACTGCCTGTCTGACCAAGGCAAATTAACATGCTGGATCTATTGCACAGCTTTCACCACACAGTTTTTATACTGATTTTAACTATTTGGATTCAAGGTGTGGCTTACCTTGAGGAAGTTAAATGACACTGCCCCAGGGCAAATGCTTGAACTGTACAGCCACGGTGCCATCCAGCCCAAGCAAGTGGCTGATTCGTTGTGTCTAAGCAGTACCTAGGTTGCTACTGACCTGAACCCAAATTTTCTCTGCCTTTTCTCAGCAAGGGGTCCTGAGCTTGGTTGATTTACTCTGTTGAGTTGGACAACAGTGTAATGATGAACATTAGCAGACAACTCTGGGCGCTGCAGTTAAAGAGGAAAGGAACTTATTAAAATGGATGTTTACACTTTGACAAGTCAGACAACATCCTCAGCCACCACTTGCATTTCTCCATTTATTCTACTTTATTTTTTTTTAAGGGAAACGTTTCTCCAAAGGGACACCAAGACAGATTATTACACTGCAGAAAGGAGATGAGTGTTTCCTTTTCCTACCATCTATGCCTTCTTTCCTTTGGGTCCTCTCTGCATATGTGTATTTTAGACATTGTATGCTTCAGAAATACCTCCATTAACAGTAAAAGGGATACTAGAACTCCAGATAATTCTAGTTCTCCCTGTGGAGCCAGGTACATTTTTTTTAATGCCCTGAGCATAAGGAAGGCATCAGATTTGGAAGATCTGAGTGCTGCTTGTTGAGTTTGTCCTTATAACTCTCCATAAGACAGGGAAATACTATTCTTACTTTGCCAGTTGGGTGGAGTTTTTTTCCTAATTACACCACCTCTCCATAAGACAGGGAAATACTATTCTTACTTTGCCAGTTGGGTGGGGTTTTTTTTCCTAATTACATCATGGTCAACTCAGAAAAGTATTTATCTGTTATTTACCTATGGATGTTCATCTTCAGTCCATCTGAATTTTGCATGAACTTTTTCCTCCTCAAAACTCAGTATTGATAAGGCTGACATCATGAGGTTGTTTAACATCCTTGTGACCAAAACAGAATTTCCCACACATTTTGGTTAGATAAACAACCTAACTTTGGAGGGAGCAACATTTCCTGCAAACACCCCACTTTCATATGTGAATGGCAGCTTTAGCTGAGAACAGACAACAATGCCAACAAGCTGTGCCAGGTGAGGTGAGCCAAGAGAGACAGGTGACCTCCCTTCTTCCCCACCTGCCACTATTATCAGCACAATGGCTCATTATTCGTCCTTATTTATGAGCTTTTGTATATTTACCCTTCCTCTGTCGGACAATATCAGTACTGAGTATCTATTTGTACCTCCTCCTCTTTTCTGAAGTGGACAAAGACTATTAGCTGCCCTTTAAGAAGCATGGGCATTACGAGTCTCCCTTTTCTTCTCCAGTCCCGCACGCTGGGGAGTGGCGTGAGGGAGCATCGCCAGCCCCGGGGCGTTCCGCAGGCTTCCCTCGCGCGGGTGCGAGGGCCGGGAATGCGGGAATGCCGGGCGGGAATGCCGGGCACGGGGCCCGGAGCGGCGGGGCCCCGCGCTGTGGGCGCTGCGGGCGGGCTCTGCCGCCCCCTGCCGGGCACTGCCCGCCATGGCCGCCTCACGCCCGCCCCGCCCGCCCGCCCGGGCGCTGTGGGCTGTGGCGCGGTGCCCTCGTCACCGCGCTCCTGCTACAGCTCCCCGCGTTCCTCTCCGGCCACCCGGCGTTCGAGACACAATGCAAACCTCAGAGGGTCGCGGAATCGTTTGTGTTGGGAAAGACATCCAAGATCATCCAGCTATTAACCCGGCACTGCCAAGGCCGCCGCTTAAACCGTGTCCCTCAGTGCCGCGTCACACACGTCATTTAAACACCTCCAGGGATGGGGACGTAACCACTTCCCTGGGCAGCCTGTTCTAATGCATGGCCATCCTTTCCATACAGAAGTTTTTCAGAATACCCAATCTAAACCTCCCTGGTGCGACTTGAGGCCCTCTTGTCCTATCACTTCTTGCTTGAGAGGAGAGACTGACCCCGCCGCGGCTCACCCTCCTTTCAGGCACCTGTAAAGAGCAATATGGTTCCCCTGAGCGTCCTTTTCTCCTCAAACACCCCCAGCTCCTTCAGCCATTTCTCATCGGGCTTGTGCTCCAGACCATTCCCCGGCTCCACTGCCCTTCTCTGGACATGCTCCAGCCCCTCAGGGTGTTCCTGTGGTGTGGGGCCCAGAACCGGACACAGGGTCTGAGATGTGGCCCCGCCAGTGCTGGGTACAGGGACCAACCTTGACCCAAATCCACTCATTTCTACCATATACAGTGATGCCATAAGCACCTGAGAGCAGTACTAGCCAGGTGTTTTCCATGGCACAGGTCATTGCACAGCCTCTGATTCTTCTTTAACCAAATGGGACCTAAACCTAAGGCAGAACTGCATCCCACCAAAGCATCACTCCAGCATCCCACCAGCATCCCACCCGAGTTCATCTGAGTAATCACCAGCCACAGGTGGCTACATAATACTGACACAAGTACCATCAGGATCTTAGTTCCCATAGCCACTCCAGGGGAAATTAATATCCAATGTCCATTTTGAAAAAGCAGAGCCCAGTATTTTTAATCAAAACAGAAGTTGTCCTCCTAAAATGGAAGGTGAAATGTAGTACAACTTGTAGTTGTGGGTCCCTTCCAACCCAGAATATTCTGTGAATATGCAAAAAAATACTGTGAAGTACGAGAGAGTCATATTTGCAGAATGTGTCTGCTTCTGGAATTAAAAGTATTTGCTATTTAATGACCTATAAACAAGCATGTCTGTGTGAGGATTCCTCCACAGACTTTTCCCTTTTCTCAACCTCAAAACTCCAAATTTGGGAAGTCTGTGTACAGGCATGACATGGGACCAGATCCCACAGCCATGCACTCTCAACCACACACCCGCCAAAGCAAATTGACACAATGGGAAATAAAAAGCAACTGTTCTATGATGGCTTAAATCTGTCTCATCTGAGGCTACCATAGTCACCTCCCTCTTTTTCTTCCCTCCCCTCTCAGAAGCTGACATCTGTCCTCCAGCTGAATTTGAGGATTTCAGCTGATTTAGAGATGAATTTCTGATTTTAGCTTTGTTTAGAGATGACCCTGGAAGAGCCTTTGGGCTGCCCATTGTACTACATATATACCTATTATACTATACTACATATATACACTAGGTACTATATATATATATACCTATATATACACCTCATCCCCTGCCATTCAACAACCCACTGAAGTTATTCCAAACATCCTGTTAAATTGGAAAGCTACACTAAAAGCAGAAGTATTCTATGACATACAAAAATTGTACTTTTAGCATTAATCACCTTTTTTTTCTTCTAGGAGCCAGGAAATTAATTTCTTGCTAATTAGATTGCACTGGGAGCTGCCCAGCAGCTTGTCAAAAGCAAATGTGATCCCCTCGTCAAGACATGTGGTCCCCTCCTCAAAAACCTTAAAGAAAACCTAAGTGATATTTTGATAATGCTCTTGTGCAAGTTTTTGTGTTTGGTTTTTTTTTTTTTAATAGGGACTAATTATCTCAGACTAATCCTAGGAACATAAAACATTCTGCAGCTACAACCAGTTTATTTGCAAGTACAGGTAAATCCTTGCACAACGCTCCCTTTATAAGCTTTCTGATTAGGTTAGTACTTCTCATAAACAAAATCAGTAACACTGACACACTTTCTGCTCTCAGGATCCCAGTACATTTTACTGCACAGATGTATTAGATCACCTAAGTCAATTGACCCGTACAAAATGGCTCTTTTCAACAACAGACCAGAAAGCCATTTGGGGAGTTCATTACCTTTTTTTCCTGGGAAAGTGGTAATTGGAAATCCTGTTTTAAATAGGTAACTAGTTCAGTTTCATATCCAAAGATTAATTCTTCCTTTCATTGCTATAAATGCCTAAAACACCTTTAATTATCAGCCCCTTAAATCTAGCACATTCTTTCTCAGCTATTAACACAGATCTCACTGCTGCTGAGCAATGCTGAGAATGGTAAGGGGGCTCTGCACTCATTTACCTCCCTGGGAAGAAGCCCACGTTGCTGCCAGTGCCTCTGTTACTAATTATTCCAGGTGATTTGCTTCATTCAGGATCTCAGCTGACAATGTGAACCATTCAGTACTGCAGCATGGATCTTGTTCCCATGGAGCCTGTGAGCCTTTCTGTGTTTGGCCATCAGCTGACAGGGAGACACCAGCAGGTTCTCGAGGTGGCCTGAGGTATCTGTCACACAGCCATATAAGCAGGGGTTTTCCACAGAGTATGAGGTAGGAATATGAGGTGACATTTTCACAGGCAAGGTAGCCATGAAGTTGGTCTCTTTTATTTCAATATACAAAAGTTTCATTTCCTGAAATCTTGATCCGTTGTGGCTGCCTCACCACTGCAGAAGTACCAAATAACAGGAAGCCATGGCCAAGAGTGGGATCACCAAACCACCTCACAATGCTGGCCTCAGCAGCACCCCACAGAACATTATTTCATTCAGCACAGCCAGATTTAACCCAGGGCTTAAATGCCATGAAGGTAGAGTGACATGAGTCTTCTGTATGCTCCCACATGTCAGTAGCTTTTATAAAAAGGAATCAGAATATCAAGGAAAGGAAAAAAAGAAAACAAATATGAATCATTTAAATAGAAAATAGAAAGTGAATGGAAAAGGAAATGGCCAAAAGAGGATGTAACAAACACTGTATGCCTGAGGAACAACAACAAACCCTGCATTTACTTGTGGCATTTAATTAAAGAAACAAAAAATTCCACTGATTTCATTGAAAGAAGAATCATACCTTGGCTTGAAGCCTGTGAGTTTGCAAACAGGCATACCTATATTTTCCATTTGAAATAACCCTTCCCTACTGAAAATTCGCTAGCACTCATCTGCCAGGCCTTCATCCAGCTTCAATGACTTCAATGGTCATAACAAAACTCAGTAACTTCTCTCTTTACAGCTAAGTCAAGTCTTTAGTCTCATTTATGAATATTAAGATCTCAGCATTCAAAGTGGCTCACTGATTTTCTTTGAGGAGTCTGTGTACTATTTGAGCCTTGAAGGGTAACTAAGAAAAACAAGATTTCCATTCACCATAGAAATTTACTCCTCCTTTGAAAAAAGTGTAGGATGCCTGCACATCAGAACAGTTCAATAGCACTGCAGACATAATCAGGAAAAAATCCCCAAAACCTAGAACTGGAACAAGAGAGAGAGAGAAGGATATAATGCAGAGAGAGATAGCTGTCCTAACACGTCAGCATTATAAAGAAGACAGAACAGAAGGATATAACCAAACAGGTTCTACTACTGGATTTCACCAAATTCATTGCAAAGGTTTGAGCCTTCACTGCCAGATTAATACCCCCTCAGGTAATCAAGGATGTCTGCTGTCCCTTCCCTGTTCAGTCATTAATGCAGCAGAGGTCAGTGCATCACTGACAGAGGATTTCTTGGCAAAAGTAGTTTCATTGTGTATGTTCAAAGCAAAGTTTGTCTCCCAATATCCCCTCCTTTCTGTGAATGCCCTGACAGCAAAACTACACACTCAAATTGTTGGGTTTTGGGGTTTCCAATGAATTCTTGTTTCACATCACATCTTTATTCAGAAGGAGACTGAGCACATGCAGGTCACAGCAACCCAAACCCTAATGCTGAAGACACTGAGGACAAAGTGTGTGAGGCCTCTCACAAGGAGGAAGCAACTGCACCCACCAAACCTGCAGTCTTATCACTCAGAACCTCAGTCAGCCCCTTTCTGAGAGCCTACCTCTTTGCTTCCCTGAAACTGAAAGTTAGTTTTCTTCAAACCCCAGAAGGAACCAGAAGGAACCACCCCCCCAAAAAAAAAAATCCCAAAAAACCAAAAACCAACCAAAATCAAAAAAACCCCAAAACAAATAATAAACCCCTGAATTATTAACATTTATTAATTGTGAAAAAAGGTATGGGTTTTCAGCTGTTCAGATGGGCAGTGAAATGAGAATGATTCTTTCAAATAGTCTTACCCAGGTGTCAGTTAGCTGGGAATTTGTTAAAAGGCTTCAGGTACTGACACAAACCTACCCACTTTTGGTTAATGTATTCAGTAAGCTGGTTGCAGTAGATTTCTGAGACCTGATAAAAGACTGCAAATGCAACAGCTTCTCTGTTTTCATACAGCTAATGCCAGTCCTACCAATGGTCCAGAAAAGTTGCCCCTCCCTTCAACCTTGCAACTTCCAAAATGTGAAGTTCTTAGTAGCTGCTAACAGATCACTTTATTATTATCACATATTGTTAGGTGTCAAATATAACCACACCCTGCAGAGTGAGGTGGTGCCCTGTCCTCTCCCTTCCTGTAAATAGCTCCCATTATCTAGAGCAGTAATTTACATTCATTATGAAGTGATTTTCAAGAATTATATGAAAACTTTGGTAAACTAGATGGACAACAAAGGCTGGGGCAAGGAGTGACTTCTTATAAACCTCATATAGTTAAACAAGGCCAAGTGCAAGGTCCAAGTGCTTGGTCAGGGCAAGCCCTAGTACCAACAGAGACGGATGGATTGAGAGCAGCCCTGAGGAAAGGGACTTGAAGCAGCTGGCAGATGAAAAACTGTACATGACCCCAGTGTGCTCTCACAGCCCAGAAAGCCATCTGTATTCTGGGCTGCAACAAAAGCAGCGTGGTCAGCAGGGCAAGGGAGGGGATTCAGCACCTCTTCTCCACTCTGGTGAGACATCACCTGGAGTGCTGCATCTGCCTCTGGGGTCCTCAGAACAAGAAAGACATGGACCTGTTGAGTGGGTCCAGAGGAGGGACACAAAGAAGGTTAAAGGACTGGAGAACCTCTCCTATGAAGACAGGCTGAGAGAATTGTGGTTGTTCATCCTGGAGAAGAGAAGGTGCAGGGAAGACCTTAGAGCACCTCCCAGCACCTAAAGGGGGCTGTAGGAGAGCTAGTGAGGGACTTTTTACAAGATTGTGCAGTGATCAGACAAGGGGGAATGGCTTTAAACTGAAAGAGGGCAGGTTTAGATTAGATATTAAGAAGAGATTATTTAATTTGAGGGTGTTGAGACACTGGCACGACTTGCCCAGAAAAACTGTGAATGCCTCATCTCCGTGTTCAAGACCAGATTGGATAGGGCTCTGAGCAACCTAATCTGGTGAAAAATGTCCCTGCTCATGTTTAGAGGGTTAGACTAGATGATCTTTGAAGCTTCTGACCTCAACCTATCTGTCATTCTGTGATTTGATGAAATGCTACCAGTAGCTGAAGCTCCAGCATAATTCACATACTTTACATGTAAAATGTTCTTTAAAAACCACAACCTGAAGACCTCCTGTCAGCCTATCTGTCATTCTGTGATTGATGAAATGCTACCAGTAGCTGAAGCTCCAACATAATTCACATACTCTACATGTTAAATGTTTTTAAAAAACACAACCTGAAAACCTCCTTCACAAAGGTTTTTTTCCCCATGTAGTTTTATAGTGTTGCAACCACTACAGGTCTGCTTTTCTTAGTGAACATGTACATGTGTTGAGCTGGTGTAATTAAGGAGAGACCCAGACTGCAAAACATATATTTTGAGTAAGTATCAGCTGTTCCTTAACCATTTTTTGTTGCCCTGCCCACATAACATGAAACTCATCCCAAATCTGACAGCTGGGTGATGCGGTGAAATGAAAAAATGATTTGGTTTGGCTTTTGGTCATTTGCATAGATATTATTAATGAGAGTTTGTATTAATGTAAATTCTGTTTTCAGCAGACTCCAGAGCCAGGATAAACTCTGTACTTTGTGCACACAGGGAAGCTCAGTAACAAGTCTGTACTTGAAAACAGCTTCAAACTCAAACTCATCTGGCAACCTGGTCACACCCGGTATTTTATTCTTCCAAATTCTGCCACACACCACCCACTGTGGATTTACAAATTGGTGTCTAATTGACAAATAACTAAGCAGACACCTAGATTCTCTTTTCTCTGTTGTGAAAGAAGAAACTACCTTTCTCATAACCAGTTGCCCTACATCTTAAAGACACTGTAGATTTTATCTGGACTAAAGGATTTTTTGCCAGCTGAAGTCCTGCTAGCACAGGTTTCTGCTGGTGGTTTTGAAAAGCTGCCCAGTAAAATGCTTCAAAGCAGTCCTGGAGAATGGTGGGAGATATTATATTGATGTCTAACAAGACTCACACTGTATGAAAATACACATTAGGACGGGCTAGCATGAAACCTTATTTCTTAAGGTCTTCAATTGAGTTTGTTCTAGGTCAGTAGTTAAACAGTTCTGTAATTTTTAGGGCTTGAAATAGGTGGTGTGTGCTACAACTTCATTTTGTTGGTATAAGCTGCACACACAGTAGGAAATTTTTTTCAGTAACATTTCAGCAAATTTTTTCAGCTGCAAACCTGACCTGAAAACCATCTGGTTTTAATATCTTTGAGAAGTAATGTAGCCTCATGCAGTGATATTAGAAACAGCTGATATTCTCATTTATGCAGTAAAAGAAAAAATAATTTTATGTGGTACTCTGTACACTAGAACCTAATATACTCTCTCAATAATATTAAATTAAAATTTTGACATTCCCTGTCATTCTTTTACCTTCAACAAAAACCAACTAATTTGTTAGCAAAAGTGCCATGGTTTTATGGAAATGTTTTTGTTTGAACAGAGGACTCTTCTGAGAGAAAATAATACATATGGAAAATCACTCTGTCCTGCTCAAATTAGCAACAAAGTTATATCTATATTTAAGGGCAGATGATATACATATTTAAGGAAGGAAAGCAGAAGCCTACTGCTGGTAAATATTTATCCAGCACATTTAGTCACATTTAGCTTTGAATTTAAAAGAAAGTGTTAGTGATACACAAACAAAGAGTGATGTAGTTTTTACAGGAAATGTGACAATTTTGAGTTGCAGTTCAGCTTTCCAATGGATGTAATGGGGTTAAACATGGGTAAACACTAATGTTGACAGTTATAAACTATGTCTTGGAAGAAGCAGTTAAGCAACAAGAGCTCAGGCACTGCAATTCTTAACACAAGTGTGGCTGCTGCAAAGGCTGTTTGCTATACCCCACTACATCTTTTCTTTTCCAGAGCACATGAACAAGGTTTGCAACATGCTAACTGGTGGCAATGCCCCGCCAAGATCTGAGCCCTGAGAAGACAGTCACGTCCATGAAGTGCTGCAAATTCTCAGCTCCTACTGAGAGCAGTGGGACTGAGAAGCTCAAGAGAAGTGCAGGGCCAGATCTCTCCAGCATCCCTTCCAAATGTCGAGTAGTTGAAAAATATCCTGCAGACTTGGCTGGAGCTTCAATGACAGGGTACGCAGCACCTCAGAGATATCCCTAGCAAGATCTTCATTCTTTGGAGTTAATTTATGTCCTCAGAGGACATGGTTACAGAGGCATTGTTTTGAATGGCAATAGTGCCCCATGGAGCTCCTATTCCTCTTGCAAATTCTCAGCCCTGTGTTACCCCTTTACTGAGCCAAATCAGGTGTGTGTGTGTGTGTGTGTGTGTGTGTGTGTATGCAGCTGCAAGGTACACTGATCTGGCTGGAAAACAACCTATCTTTTTTCTGAAGCACCCCAAGCTGTCCCCATTCCACCACTTGGTTTACAGCCTCACTGTACAAGGGTGATTCGGGGTGGCAATGGGAACCAGAAGCCATGAGCAGAGCAGGAGGAACCAAGCCCACTAAGTATCTTACACAGCACTACCACCAAATGTGAAACCAGGGCCTGCCATTATATGTGTTGCAAAGAAATAAAGGGAGCCACAATAGTGCACAAATAAGCACTGGATTACAAACCCTTGGCACAGACTCGCCCTTGTGCAAGGACGCTTTAGGCCAAATCCCAAATCCCTCATAGCTGTTACACAAGTCCTTGGTCCACAGAAATAAATGTTGGAGGAAATCAGAGCTGTAACTAAATTCAGTGAAGTTAGGTCACCACGTAAGAGATTTCAGAAGGGAAGTTCTCATAACACATCTTAGTAAGAGAGAAACTGCATAAATTATGTACCCCACATGTGGCTTGCAATTAGCTTCATCTGTGCATGACAAGCCAGGCCAGCCTGACTTCTAGTTTCACAATTAGTAAAATGTTTTAAACAGAGTATATATTCTTTGAAGTCTGGAGTTGGGACCCTTATTTAGGTGCCTACAGGGCAGGTTTCTGATCTCTTCTGTCTCTTTCCTCTTAGGAGGAACCGAATCACAATCCTAAATGTGCACAAGTGCCAGCCTGGCTGAGGATGACTGGCTCAGAGGTGGGGATGGAGGTGTTGGGTGAAATGTGTGGCTTCTCACCTGGGAGATACAGTCAATGTGCAGGGCCCCCACCTCAGTGCCATGGGGTGGGTAACAGCTGCTGATATGACAACACGCAGCTGAGAAAAGTGTGAATGAACAGAATCCCCAAATACACCTGCAAAAGCATTTGCCCCAGCACAGGTCATGCTAAAGAGGAAAATAACAATAATGAGGTTTGCTTAGGAGATGGCCATCAGCTGGATTAAATAGTAACCAGGAAATTACCGAGAGACTTCTCAAGTAGAAGAAAAAAAAAAGTCGGCTTCAAAAGAAGTCTAAACAAAGCATTAAACTTCACAATGAGGGAAGAGAAACCTGGCCTGACAACGCAAGGCATCATGCCATGGGGTATGTGATTTATGGGTGCCTATAGCTCTGTGCACCTGGGAGGGGGTTGAAATTTTGGGGAGTTCTCACAGAAGGGTGTTCAAGCATTTGTCAGTGTTTGTTAACATTCTGATTTATCTGTTGTAATTCTGGTATGGCTTCCATATGGCTAGCACACTGACCACCATGTGATTATGTGACATTAATAAATTAGTGACCAATTATTAATGAATCCCTGTGATTAAAACCACATGGATGGAGCAGTTTTTCCCTGTGATGGGAACTAGCAAATTCTACCCCTGTCCCACTGGCAAAAATATAGACTGGAGTGGAAGTAAGGCTGAAAAACTTTAATGCCAGTGTATTCATACAGTTTATCTCTGAGACAATCCTTTCGGAATTCTGAAAGCCTTGACAATTCTGAATTTTTCGTACTCTTCCTCCAGCAGCATTAGCAAAAATATAGACTGGAGTGGAAGTAAGGCTGAAAAACTTTAATGCCAGTGTATTCATACAGTTTATCTCTAAGACAATCCTTTCGGAATTCTGAAATCCTTGTCAATTCTGAATTTTTTCCTACTCTTCCTCCAGCAGCATTTCATAGTGATTCATGGCAGACAGGCACATATCCATTATCCTAGATCATATAAAAGTGTCTGTATGGTAGGAATTTAGTTCTGTAACAATACTTTTCTACTGCACACCCACTCCCTCATATTTGAAAAATATATTTTAGGCCTGCTTGAATGTTCTGATCTATTTCCACATACAGGAAAGCATCAGTGTTGTAAGATGTGAACTTCACTAAATATGTTTCTTTTGTCTCACATCAAAACCTAATTTTCTCCATCATTACTAAACTTCGTGATGGTCAGAAGACTGTTTTTCCATGCCTAGTTAGAACTACAAGGTTTAAGCATTTTGCTGATTATTTTTAAACCGCTTCATCAAGTGTATCAAAGCACTTCAGTGTGTGGATGCAACCATGTGTTTACAACAGAAAACCTTTCATAAATACAAAGTAATTTAAAACAAGCACTTTTGTTTTAGAATGGGTTTTTTTCACTCATTGATACCAGATATGTTCAGTGTGTGGATGCAACCATGTGTTTACAACAGAAAACCTTTCATAAATACAAAGTAATTTAAAACAAGCACTTTTGGTTTAGAATGTTGTTTTGGTTTTTTTTTCACTCATTGATACCAGATATATGCTACAGCATCACCTGAGTATAAATTTCATCCATCTGAAGTGCCAGCCCACAATACCACTTCTGTCATGTTAAAGCATAGGACATAGTGTTTACAACAATGCTATGGTCCCTGGGTTCTGGCAGATGACACCTGATCCACTGTGAAATATGCTTGGACAAAATTATCTCTGCAAAATATGCATTACACTTCAGCTGGCATTATGAGTTTGTATGATTGTGTTTCAAGTAGCTGCAGTGGTTTTGATCCTGTACTTTGTGCCTTAGGACCCAGCCTTTCATCATGTGGAACCACGGCCTTGGATGGTTCCATTGTTCAGGCTCCATGAACTGGGCCCCCACCCTCAATAAGATGAAGGGCTTTTTGTGTTCATGAAAGCCAGCCTGTTCTTCACCACTGCATCATCTGGTCTAATAAAAGACATTACTTCTCACTGCAGGCATTGCTTCTCACTTGTAACCACTTGATAGTTCAAAAGTTTTCCACTCTGAAAGAGCATCATGACATTTCTGTATTCTCTCTATCACCAGAATAGTACATGAGCAGAAAATGTCCATTATATAAATGAGATACTATTGCAACAAGGAAAATTCTCCAGGAAGGAGCCTTCAACTGAACTGCTCCCAATGTGTTTGTCTGGGTGGAGTGCTGTGCCTCCTTATACTCCTCACGATTTCCAGGGAACTCTGTGAGCATGATGCTGTTTCAAAAATGAAACTTCTGGCTCTGCCTGCAATACAAACACCACACCTGTTTGTAAATCAGTCTAATTAAACAAATGCATGACTGTCCTGGAGAGAAAGTTGAACGAACTGCTTTTGCTGTATTTGTTTATTTAAAACAATTTAGTGTGGCAAATACTGAAAAGCAGAAGTTCATAAAATAACCTTGCACATGGATTGGTTCATGTTACAGTTGAAAGGACATAGCATGTCTAAATAGCAGAACTCCTGTTTAAAATTGGAAGGCAGAAGTAAGTGAATGAGTAGTCATCTGCTTCAAAGATGCTGAACTGCAAATATCTGCATTTCCATCAACAGTGGTGATGAAATGTACCCACTCTAAGTATGTTGCCATCATTTGTGAACACAGAATGCTTGGAGGAAAGAAAAGAACATTTTTGTTGAACTGGTACACATTTTGTGCACTTTTCTATGCAGATAATGACCTTGAAGCTTGATGGCAGAGGCAAGAGCAAAGTATCTTGAAGCAACTGAAAATATTATGCAGTCTTATATAATTTGTCATGGTTCTGCTGTTCAATCACTCAGCAGTCTTTTTTTTCCCATGGCATTTTCCTACATTTTATTTTCACAACAAATAGCAGATGTTACCAAGACTTAACTTAGAAATCGATCTAAGCAGCAACCCTGCAGGCTAAGGAAGTGGCATGAGAAGACCCTACAGCATGCTCTTCAGCATTACAATATGAAAGCTTTTGAGGGTCTGTCGCTGACAAAAGGGCCCTCTAACGTTTCTCAGGGTAAGACATCCTGTGAAACAACTCAGTTCTTCCAGCACACAGTCTGGCAACTGCGTCTTACCAGAACAGACCAAGCATCATTTCCTCATCATGCAGCTCTTCACTACAGTGGTTGCACAGCTCAGACATCAGAAGTCAAACTTGTGATTCTGTGAATGAAACATCTATCACTTATCTGTTGAGTGCTAAACATTTGAATCAAAAAGAGCCATGGCCATGCTTTTGCTCTATTTAAACGAAAGAGAGACCTCAATGTAAATTTGTTGCGTCAACTTCACATTTTCATTTGATTCACATAGTTTTCCCAGCGAAGACTGGAGGAAAAGAAGCTGTGTCTATTGGGCATGCCTACTTCAGTGACTAATTCTGCTTGATCTTTTACCTTTCCTCTTTGCAACTATGGTTCTCAGCATTTTATTTTGGGTATTTTTCTGAATTATTTAATGTAGGTGAAACGACTTGCTACTGAAGTTTTTTGAGGAGAACCAATTCTTTCCTTGTAGTAAACCATTCAGCATCTGTGATGAGCAAAATGCAAGAGGAAAAACCATCTCTTTACAGGTGACTGCTCTAGAGATACAGATGTAGCTCCTTGATCCATTTTATATTATGAAAAAAACTGTTTTAAGAAGGATTCAGGCCCATATTTTTGCCCTCATATGCATTTTCTTCTCATATACATGCTTTCTCATCTCTATCAGTCCTGTGCAGCTATGCTGTATATTGGATTTTCAAATAATTAAATTTAATGATAAGCTGTAATTCCTGTTCATTTTCTTCCTTGTAGCATATAGTCTGAATTACAGTGGCACTGGCAACTGAAGGAGCAATGCACTGCAGGCTAGATGTGGGAACGCAGAGCTATGAGACAAGAAACCTGGCAGCAGGGACAAAAACTATTTATGCCACTTTTGCTATCCTAGAAAATATCTGTTGTCTCTGCCCAGTTGGGATATGGAGAACTATGGTCCACCTCAACAGTATCTGTTCTCTCTGTCACACGTTTATGCCGAAAAACCCCATCATCAGTGGTAAGTATTGTGTGAGTTTGACTCTCCACCTCAAGTAAAGTCAGCACAATAGAGAGATAGTTCTTAAATGTCTCTATTTCCTCTGTCTTTAACCTCTCTGTGATTCACTCTTCTCCCTTTTTCTCCACGATTCTTCCACACAAACTTCACTTCAGGAATTGCTATACAAGTAGTGTTCCTACATTAGTGAGGGTTTTTTAAAGTTGTACTCATGAGGAATAGTTGCATCCTCAGCTAAACAGGAGGTTAAAACCATTAGTTACTGAAATATGAATCTACATATGGTATATTTTTGACTTTAAATACCCTGTATAATCCATGCTCAGCAGTTGTACTGGTGCACAGTTCACTATTAAAAACATTTAAAAGTGATGTTTTTTCAACTGTTTCTGATGTTCAGTTCATAGCTGTAAGGATTAGCCTTTTTCCAAGATGCCAAGTTTTCCCATATGCTTTGAAATGAACAATACTGGAAAGCCTTTACAGACTGATTTTTATGGAAAACTGCAAGGTCTTTCCGTTTTTTCTTTCCTCAACCTTCAGAATCCAGCTCTACTCCTCCTGAAAGCAGCTCCACTCTATCCTTTTCTCTGCTCCATTTTTAATATTTAAAAGGATGCGTAGCAGGACACTTGACTCTGTCTTCTACTGAGAATCATTTAGCTCATTACAGGGTTTTTAAAAAGGCTTAAACTCATCTAAAATATGAATTTGTGTCAATTATGGCAGTTACACAGTACCAGTAATGCAGAGTCAGAATTTCTGAACAGGAATGACTAAAGCGCCTTCGGTCTATTTGACCTTCTGACTTGGTTGGCCAAGTCACTCATCAACCTCTATTCAACTACTAGGATTAAAGGACATTGTCACAGAAATTATGGTCTTTGGCTGTATTAGAATTTACTACATATTTGTAACTAAGTAGCTACCAGAAAAAAAAAAAAAGTTAGAAAGCAGAAAGTGCATTGCTCTGATGGAGATGTGCCACAGTACTGCAAGGTCTACCAGCATGCTGAGGCTCTGATAGCTCACTCAGGAGCAGCGTGGCCACACACCCAGCTGGGTGGGAAGCTGAGGACACTGTCTCAAGCTGTCATCCTCTGCCAGGGGACCAACACCCTCAGACATATTTTGTATTTTGAGTGGATGCCTGTAAATCAGCATGTTTGGAATTCTTTAGAAGGTCAGCTGACCACCAATTTCCTGGATGTACATTTGGCTTGGGACAGTTCTCCTATCCTTGTAATTATTTTGGTTTTACATGCAATTACTTGTGCACTTCCTCCTTTTATATTGCTTACATGTTTAACTTTAAAGCTATTCCTGGTAGCTCTTTTCTGGGGAATTAGGAATATTGAGTCTTTTCAAAAGTCATCTTCCCCAACAGGTAGAGTTGGGTCATTCTGCAACATTAGCCTTAAAATTAAAAACAAAACAAAACAAAACAAAACAAAACAAAAACAAAACAAAAAAAAAAAGCCTTTGGGGCTTCTCTGTAGAAGTCTTCCAAGCAATTGCCAACTTTGAGCTATTTTAGGGGTGATTAAAAATCCTCCTCTTCCTGATTACTTTCAGGCAGTTTGATGCAAACATTACAGAGTCAGGACTCTCCTGGGTCTCTGTTGGGAACAATGCCTTTAACACAAAATAAATAAACTATATTAGAGACACCGGGTAAATCTGCTTTAGTTCTCCCCAGTATCCTTTTGTACCTCAAAGATCTCAGTGGTCTATACCCTGAAGTTTACAGGACATGTACTTCCATGCCCCCAGTATCCTTTTGTACCTCAAAGATCTCAGTGGTCTATACCCTATACATGTACGTCCATGCTCAAGATATGGAAAGTAGGAAGGCTCCTCTACAGAAGCCCATTGATGGACTTTTAATCTGACATCTCTGCTCCCAGCCTCTGGGTTCTGACATTCTGCTGTAAGGTTTGGGACACATTTTTGCTGATGCTTTTTGTTTTGGCATATACACCAGAGAAAATAAATTGCTCTGCTCCCAGCCTCTGGGTTCTGACATTCTGCTGTAAGGTTTGGGACACATTTTTGCTGATGCTTTTTGTTTTGCATATACACTAGAAAAAATAAGTTTGGTTTGCCTCTTCCAAAGCCTGTGTGGGTGATACTTTTATTGGGGTGAGGTGCCAGTTTGACGCACCCTAGCTTTGTTGAGTTTCCACCTAATCAACTTTAAAAAGTCTGACATTTTCTTCCTCCTTGTCCTTTGGTGCACCCTAGCTTTGTTGAGTTTCCACCTAATCAACTTTAAAAACAGTCTGACATTTTCTTCCTCTTTTTCTTTGTGATTCTGCATTTGTCCAGTTTTCTAATATTTCTGTTGGTGACATCTGCAAAAAGGGCTTTTAATCATATCCTGAGCAAGGGGTCTGATACAATACAAGGAACACACACACACACACACACATATGTACAAGGAGTGTAGCAAGGAGATCTAATATTTCTGTTGGTGACATCTGCAAAAAGGGCTTTTAATCATATCTTGAGCAAGGGGTCTGATACAATACAAGGATTCTTGGAAATACACACATACACACACACACATATATGTACAAGGAGTACAGCAAGGAGAGGGGGAAAAAAGCACTAAATGGATGTGAAAATGCTACCATAATTTTTTTTTTTTGGTGTTGTGTTGCTTTCAGACATGCTTAGTGTTTTTTATTTGTATAATTCTTTTACTGTAAGGATTTTGGAAAACTTTAGGCGAATAAACCACAGATTTCCTAGCACATCTTTTACCAGGCTTTAGTAAAAACTACAAATAAATCTATAACCTTCCATTTTACTACCTGCCCTTCCTGACATTAATATGTCTCAAAAGTAGAATTTATTTTTACAAATAATAATGTGAAATTACCATTCTGTATCTGGGACTTTGAAACTCACACCATAGGATAACACAGAATCATAGAATAGGTTATGTTAGAAGGGGCATTTAAAGGACATCTAGTCAAACCCCCCCTGGGATAAGCAGGGTTGCTTAGAGCCCCATCTAGACTAAATTCAGGCAACGGTGCAGTGTGGTTAGCAGCTCCTCCTAAGTTTCCACAGCGCATTTCCACTGGCCTATTTACTGGCTAAGTCATCATTTGCCCCCTGGGATAAGCAGGGTTG
Source organism: Passer montanus (assembly GCF_014805655.1). Taxonomy (NCBI): domain Eukaryota; kingdom Metazoa; phylum Chordata; class Aves; order Passeriformes; family Passeridae; genus Passer; species Passer montanus. Next base: position 6,245,696 of record NW_024368374.1, on the reverse strand, counting down.
CTTAGAGCCCCATCTAGACTAAATTCAGGCAACGGTGAGCAGCTCCTCCTAAGTTTCCACAGCCCATTTGCACTGGCCTATTTACTGGCTACATCATTATTTCTGCTTAAAAAGGAGACAATTACTCCAGAACATCTGAAAGCCACATTTTCAGCTGCAGCTCTGTTTTGCTCTGTTTTCTATTTACTGCTTCTACTTATTTCTGCACGGTACCATCTGGACTCTATCTTCTTCCCACTTCCTCATGATTTGCGATTTCCTAAGTTCCTGCACATATTTTTTGCTTTTTATGAACAATCAGCAATTTTTTTAGCTTCACAAATACAGCTCAGCATTCCTTCACTCTATTTTTAACTCAGACTGGCTACTAGGAGCTACAACTTGCTAGTTTTGAGCCCGCTAGGGCAGCTGACTCCTAGACCAGCCTGGCAGGTGGCTCAGTTCTTTTCCAAAGGCTCAGTGAGGATGGACCTGTCACTTCTAATCGGCCAGTTAGCAAGTCCTCAAATACAGCTGATTCTTGAGTTGTGCCTGCATGTGTTGCCTGGAAGCTTCACTGTACCCCAGCTCACACCGACTGAGAGAACACCCTCCATTCATTCCCAGGTGACTCCTCTTGGGTTGGTTTGGTTGTCGGATAGACTCTTCCATTCGGAAGGGACCTACGGTGATGACCCAGTCCAACTTCCTGAGTAATTGAGTGCTGACCAAGTTAAAGCATATTGATAAGGTCGTTGTCCAAGTGCTTCTCAAACGCGGACAGCCTTGGGCCTTTGACCACCTCCAGGAACGCCGTTCCTCTCGGCAAAGAAACAGTCCCCAGTGTCCAGTGTAAACTTAGGACACGCGTCCTGTCGCTGAGCGAGAAGAGCTCAACCCCTCCCTCTCCACTTCCCCTCCTCAGGAAGCTGCAAAGAGCAACGAGGTCGCCGGTCTCCTTTTCTCCAACCCAGACAAGCGCAAAGCCCCGGCGCTACTCCTCGGCACGAGGTTGTTTTGGTTGTTTAGATTTGTGCGGCGTCGTTTGGCTCGGGCCCCGCCTCGGGAGGGAGGGTAGGCGGGCCGGGAGAGAGGGAGGGACGTGGAGCGGGCAGGAGGCGGCCTCAGCATCGTCGGCGCGGCGGGCAGGAGGCGCTGGAGCGGCGGCCGCAGGTGGGAGCGGGGAGCGCGGCCGGCGGTCGGTGCCTGGCGGGGAGCGCGGCGCCTGCCTGGGGCGGCGGGAGGTGCCGGGGTCTCCCTCCGGGTTGAGCGCTTGGCGAGCCGTGATGGCAGCAGAGCCCTGCCTGAGCAGGGCTGCGTGGCGTGCCGGGGACATCGCCGGCGTTTGCCGTCGCCGCTGCCAGCCCCTGCCCCTTCCCGGCAGCCGGCGTGCGGGGAGCAGCCTCTGCTGCAGAGCCGGAGCACGGAGCTCGCTGCTGCCCACTCCGCTCCCTCTCTTCCTCCTTTTACAGCAAACTCTGAAGGACCACTGATCAATAATCTTGCTCTTATGCACGAGGAATAATCTTGCTCTTATGCTGTTGTGTTACTTAAAAAACAAGCAAACAAACGATCCCCCGTCTTTGAGTTAGGAGCTTTTTATAAGCACATTTCCATTGTTGCTGAGCTCTGCTTTTCGGCGAGCTCCTATAAGCATGCCAAGTCGGGACGGAAAACAGTTCGGAATATTAACTGTAGAGTCTGCAAAACAGATGGAGAAACGCGGATAACGTAGTGGTGACTGCAATTCTCTCTCTGTTTCTTCCAGGTACTTAGCAACACCGAAAAATGAAAGCTTTCCCATCATGTCTCTCCATACAGTAGCGCTCGCCAGCTTCAGCAGAGCAGAAGTCTTCAAGCACCCCTGCTCGGAGAAGGTGAGGCAAGGGAGATTTGTGAATGATGGCTCAGTGTGCTCGTTAATTCGGGGGTGTCTTGGATCAAAAACCAGCTTTTACTTTCAGTGGACGTAGTAAATTATTTCTAAATGCTGGTAGAGTTAACTTGGGAAACACAGTCCCAATACTGGAGGTAGGGGAGGAAAAGGCATACTACTTTTAAATTTTTTAATACTACTTCAATTTTTTTTTTTTTTTTGTTATGGCAGTGTGTTGTGCTTTTGTGCTTTCCACTCAGTGTGCTCGTTAGTTCGGGGGGGGTCTTGGATCAAAAACCAGCTTTTAGTTTCAGTGGACGTAGTAAGTTATTTCTAAATGCTGGTAGAGTTAACTTGGGAAACACAGTCCCGATATTGGAGGTAGGGGAGGAAAAGGCACACTACTTTTATAGTAGGAAGATGTCAAAAATTTTTTTTTGTTTTGTTTTGTTATGGCGGTGTGTTGTGCTTTCCTTGTGCTTCTGTTGTTGTTGTATTTCCTTATCACTGCTCTTTAATCGCCTTTTTTCTTTTTTTTGCTGTTATTTGAGGGGACAGTTACATGGTTTTTTCCCCCCTGAGATGTAGTTGAAATTGTAGCATCTGGAGAGTAAATGGAAATCGTACCTCAATTCTCAGACCATTCTGATAAGAACTGAGAGATGGGAGCATTGTTTAAAAACAAAGACAAAAAGTCTTAAAACTCAGCATCTAACAGCTATGCTTACTGATAAAGTACTTGTATTTATCTTGGTGGGCAGTTGTGATACTTGCATTGTAAGAGGTAGAATCTGTTAATTGCTGAGAGTTTGTTAATTGTATTGAAAACAATTTTGACCATTTGATATTTATATGTATAAAGCCTGCCTACATGCCAGTTTCTCTAAAGTAGTACAGAGGGGGGAAAAATAGAAAACACTAGCAGATACTGAAAAGAGTATTTTTCTAAGCACTGACATAATCAAATGCTAAATATTTTAAATTAAACTTACAATTTTTGGCTTGAAACGTTATTCTTCAGTTAAAAGGGAAATTCTCTGTGGGTTTTAATTTCTTCTGCTTTACGTGAGTCTGAAGGGTATCTGGACAAGAGCTGTACTCTGAGTCACCTCACTGTTCTACATAGGAAGTGTAGAGGTCAACAACCCGGGTGGTGGAGGACAGCACACCTTTAACTCCCTTCTCTTTTATGGGATCACAGAGTTCAAGGGAGGGTGAGAGGAGTCCTGGTTGTGCTTCAATGTGCAGACATTCTCACTGATCTAGGGGTAAAGCACAATGCCTTGGTTAAGTGCCTTTTAACCATGATGTGCATGTCAGAGCAGGGCATCCCTTTCATTTCCCTGGTTTCTGTGATATGCTCTGCAGGTCCATTACACACTTGAGGCAGCAGGGAGGTGGGGGGACAAATTTTAGGTAGTCACAAGGAATTTATGAGCTTAGGGAGGATACCTGTTGCTTTATTGTCCTGCGTGTATCATAATCTCTTTTTGGAATTAGCTCCTGAGTAGCTGCACTAAATTGCTTCCCTAGTTCAGTTTGCACTGGTTTGACAGTATGGTAAATCCAGCTTTGAGGGTAGAAATACTGAATTGAAAGCATCATGACTGCAAAAAGTGAAGTGCTGTTCTGGTATAAACCTGCTCCGGCAGTTCAAATGCTTTCAGAATTTTGGTCAGCTTATACTGGCAGGCTTCTGTGCCAGGTCAAGTATTATCTATTTGTGTCACCCCTTGCATTATGCTGGGTCAGTCACGTTGCTGATATGAACCACGTGTACTCTGTTCTATCAAATTAGGTGACATGACCACACTTGCTTCCAGTTGTTAGATCTGGGAGATAAAGCAGCACATGGATCAGATATTTGTGGAGTTAGATCCTCATAGATTTAACTTATAACTTGTATACCTCTAAATAGGCCAAGGCTTCAAGATACAGATTGGTGATTCCTTGAATTATTTTCCACTCCATTGCTGTTGTTTTGCTACATACACAGGCATCCTATTCAGCACTTCGTCTCATTTGTGCCTTATGCACGTGTTTAATCCTTCTGTTGTGGAGAGTTTCTTTTGGTCACCTGCCTTCTGGAGTGAAATGAGAGATGCAGAGCTGAGATATGAGTGCTCTCCAGACAGTGCTTGCTTCTGGGGAGATTTGCAGGCAGCCAGAAATGTAGGCAGTGCTTAGGTGACTGTCAGCAGGCTTCAGAAAAGTGTTCTTCCTGCTGGGATGACTGTGAGACTGAGGGTATCATTAGCAGAGTGCTGTTATCTTATAACCAAATTGTCTGCCTCTCTGTTCTCATTATAGTTAAACCACGAAAGCCTAAAGGTGGCGTTCACCGACTCAGCGTGTTCTTCAAATCCCTCGGTGAGGATTAGCTGCCTTGCTCCGACACCTCAAATCTCTGTTCTCTCAGGTAATGTCACCTCCCTCAGGAGTTTTCCTGGTGCTTGGAGTGCTAGCAAAAGCTATTGGTGTTTGTGTGTACTACACAAGTCTAGTTTGTGTGAAAAGGGTTCCTTGCTTATTGGCTTTGAGGGTGGTACAACATCAAGATACAATTTGCAAATATGGGTGGTTTTTGTCTTTTAATGGTAGTTTGGCCATTTTAGTTAATGCCGACATTTGCATGTGAGGGTGGATTAGGTTGCCCAGAAAAGTTGTGGATGCCCTGTCCCTTTAAGTGTTCAAGGTGAGGTTGGATGGGACTCTGAGCAATCTGGTCTTCTGGAAGCTGTCCCCATCTACAGCAGGGGGGTTGGAACTAGATGATCTTTCAGGCCCCTTTCAGCCCATAAAATGTTATGATTTTTTGATTATAACACTACATGTTTTGCACAGAGAAGATGTTGTTTGCAGCCCAAATTTAGGTATTCCTGTGCAATTGAAATGTCAGTAGTTACCTAAGTATCTTTCTTTCCCTGAGAAGTTTGAAATGTATTTGTTTGAAAGTCAGCTAGTTTTTAATTTTCCCATTCCTGTCCTTATATTGACATGGCTGGCTACATTGGCAAGATGTTTGTTTGCAAGTGTAGCCAGTAAAATGTGCAGTTTTGCTTCTGTTTCTGCAAGAGCTTTGTCCTGGTAAGTGGCAGGTGACTGATCCCTATTACTGACATACTCTGGCTGATTTTGACCTGGCTTTACTAGGATAGTTTTGCTAGCAGCTCTTGCAGTTTCTGTTATACATGATGTTTTCAGGTTTTTTTCAGCTTTTTCTTGATGAGCACTCATCTTTATATGGACTTGCTGTTCCAACATACATGGGGTTTTTTGTTTTGATCCCTTCATTAGTAAACTTTCTTATCATGTTGTTTGCCTGCATGCAGGCTTCCAGGTGGGAGACTCATGGAGAAGTTTACTGTTTTCCAATGAGATATGTCTAAGGAGAGCAACCTCTGGGCAAAGTCTGGAGTCTGCAAGACTTACTGCTTTTTTCACCAGCAGTGTTTAACAATCCTCGTGGTCCTAACTAGGAGTTCTTTGTCCTGGAAATGATTCTTCTTGATTGTCTTTATTCTTAGGATTTTACAACTGACTTATCTTCCCCAAAGGAGATAGTTGTTAACTTCATTGTGTTGAAGTAGTTGATGGTTTCTTCTTGAACATAGACTTTGTGTCTAATCTCTCAATTACTTGGATTATGGCAGTTCCTCTGAGAGTTTTTTGTTTGTTTTTGGGTTTTTTGTTTGTTTTGTTCGAGGTACAGGACTTCAGTTTATTCTTCAAAAGCTGCTGGTTGTGGTGCACGCTTCTGTGTCCTGCTAATGATGCTATGTCTGCCATTAAAAGCAGTTTTTTCATTTTCTGTCAAACTAAGATTTGTAGTAGATCACATAGGACCTTGGCAGTGCTTTTCATTCTTTCAGAGGCATTATAATGATCTTGGTGTGACAGAGGTTTGTTATGGTTTTGGCCAAGTGTTGCCACTCCATGAATAATGGAACTGAAGTTTACTTTAGCCATTTCCAGTCTGACTGAACTGAAACACACAAGCACATTGACCTTGTATTACTGAGTGTATTTTTTGTTACTCTTTCTGCTCTATTGGTCTTCCATGTGACTTACTATAATGTAATCTTCTCTTCTATTGGCAATAGGATCAGTACCTGTACCAGTAATAGTTTTGTTATCCTGTTTTGTAGGACAGTGATGTTTTTGAGCACACTGACAATCAGTCACCATTAAAGTCTTAGCTAATTGTGTTTGGATAGCAGCAGAATACTTTACTGTTGGTTTATTACCTAGCCTTTATCAATGACAGAATTGCTTCCTGAGTGCAGAAAGCAAGAGATTTCTTGCAGGAAGAGACAGCAGAGAGTGGAGAGTGAATTCAGCTGTCCTGTCTTTCCACCTGGGTAAAAAATACTATGTTTTGTTCATGTTGTGTATTAACATTTTCTTAATATTGTTTCCTAACCTCTTGTCTTGCAGGAAGAGACAGCAGAGAGTGGAGAGTGAATTCAGCTGTCCTGTCTTCCCACCTGTGTAAAAAATACTATGTGTTTTGTTCATGTTGTGTATTAACCTTTTCTTAATATTGTTTCCTAACCTCTTGGTTTTTTTTCTAATTTCTGAACAGATGAATCTTCAAGGCCAGCAGTGATTGGACATGCTGGAAGTTTTGGATCATACCCAGGCAGTGCTGAAGCTATCAAAGACATTCTCATGTCTGTTTTAAATGCATCTGGTTTGAAGCCCTCTTTGGTGTTGGAGCAGAGCACAATGCAGGGAGCTGAGCATCTGGACAGTGATGTGGAGCAGTGGGAAGAAAGCAGCACTGGGGACAGCCAAGATGACAGTGACAGTGATTCTGCACATCACAGTGCTGCCTGTACACAAACAGACATTCGGTTTACCAGGCCCCGGGCATGTTGGAACAACACAGACTGTGATTCCTCCAAACCTTCACTGGATACTTTCTCTTGTCCCCATTATACTGATGGAGATCCTGCTGCTTCCTCCTTGAATGGTTTCACTCTTTCAAGCGTGTCCCCTCTGAAGCGTGACTGCTTTACCCAGGTGACGTTAACAGGAGGCACCGTCACATCCGCTGTTGTGCATTCTGGAAAAGAATCTTCTACCTCCCCTGAGAGAGACTTGGCTTTCACAAGGTTGCTTTCAGATTCAACAGTTGGTAAAGCAGATCTGGTGAAATACCCTCATGCTGTGGAGCCTGCACCTCTCAGCAGCCGCGACAACAATTCTCCCAGGGGCCTTTCCCAGTCAGAGCCAGTCAATCCAACAGGTAACTTTACAGCTGCATTTTTGTAGTAAGATCTCTGGAACGAGCTGTCATTGAAACAGGCCTTATTTATGGTGATTGCAAATAAGACAGATGCTGTCATTCAAAATAGGAGAGAGAGGAGAAAGAGCTTAAAAACCAAGGAGAAGCTGAGGGGTGGTTGGTAAAATGGGAGATGCTCACTCTTAGGCATCTCTCAGGATGAAGAAATGCTTCTCTAATACACAACTGTAGATAAAATACAGAAGTTGCTGAGCTGGGAGAAATGTAGAACATCCACTGGATGAGCTTTCTACCAGCTTTATCTTGTCTTCACTGTTACCCTTTTCCCAATAGCAGATAGCATGGATCTGGGCATTGGGTAGTAATTCATTGGTGTGGGGTCATGTTGTGTTTGGCAGCAGCTGGAGGAGAGGGAACCCTTGGATTCTGGGGTTTTGGAAGCAGTGCATTATCATCCAGTTTATTATGACTAAATTAGCTTGTTCTGGAGTAGGACTGTTTTTCCTGTTCTCCTTTGTAAGTGCCCCTGAGCTTTTGGAGACACAAACCCCCATCTGATGTAGAACAGGTTCTTTATACCTTTCACCAGTTTCCAGCCATGTGGATAGTCCCATGTGTTTGTGAAGAGGACTGGCTGAGGGCTGCTAGCAGAGGGTGCTCTTCGAGCAGGGTGCCTCCTGTCCCTGCAGTGTCAGGGGGTTCTGGGCAGTGTAGGCCTGTAGGTGAGGAGCTGTTCAGTGGGAATGTTCAGCACGTGTCCCTGAGATGGCTGGGGGAGCAGCTGGCCTGGCCTTGGGCCTGTGTGTGCCTCCATGAGGTGGGCCAGCCTTCCTGGGCTGCAGGCTGGGGTTCCTGCCCTTTGGCTGAGGCAGCAGAACAGTTCCCTCCTGTTTAACACCTAATATTGACAGGAGCAGCCTTTGGTACAGCAAGATGAAGCTTTTTCAGTTTGTTTATAAAGGATGTTAGTGGCAACTAAGGACTTAACTTAGGGCCACAAAGATGTTCAGATGGATGGAGCACCTCTCCTATGAAGACAGAGCTGGGGTTGTTCAGCTTGGAGAAGGCTCCAGAGAGACCTTGTAGCAGCCCTCCAGTACTTAGAGGGGGTCTTATCAAATGGGAAGGACGACCAGATATTAGGAAGAAATCTTTTACTATGAGGGTGCTGAGGCACTGGCACAGGTTGCTCAGGGAAGTTGTGGATGCCCCATCTCTTTAAGTGTTCAAGGCCAGGCTGGATGGGGTCCTGACCAACCTGTCTAGTGAGTGATCTTTGAGCAACCTGGTGTAGTGGAAGGTGTCCCTGGCCATGGCAAGGGGTTTGGAGCAAGGTGATATTCAACTTCCATTCCAATCCAAACCCCTCTTGATTCCATGTTGATAGATTATGAGCTTCAGAAAAATACTGCAGCTGAGGTCTGATTTTTCTGCTGGAATAAAGGCAACGAACAGGGAGTGTTCATCCTGCCTTTGTATTATAAAATAATAACACAATGTCTAGGTTTTGTTGGTTTGTTTTGATTTGGGTGTTTTCTCCTCCCTTTGGTCAGTAGTAGTCCTAACGGTGACACTTCACTAACCTCCACTTCCAGTTTCTGATCCTTTCTAGCTATTCACCCAGAACTCCTCCAAGGTCTAAGTTGGCAGCAAGGTCTCAAACAGGCACATGCCATTGTAGGACTGCGTGCTCTTAGTAACACCTCTGTCATCTGGGACAGGCTGTTGTCATCAGTTAGTATGTGACGATTATGGCTGTTTCCTTCTGCTGGGTGTTGCGTTGGCTCCGTGCCTTCAAGAAGTGCCCAGCAGGGAGAAGGAAACCGCACCCTGCAGTTGGGGCTGGCTGAGGCCAGTCACGCGTGTTTGGGGAGCTGGGTCTGGAAAACACAGCCCAGGCTCTCGGGGTCAGCGGGGACTGCGAGGCACGTGTAGAAGGACAAATACATCGTGCGTGACTCGACCTTCTGGCACGAGTTGCATGTGTCACAAGCTTGTGTTGGGGTAGTAGCACTGCTGGCTCTCCAGAAAACAAAGGGAGCAAGGAATGTGGCAGCCAGGTGACTGAAGAGCATCCTTGATTTTACTAAAAGCTACTCTTCATAGGAGGCAGGACCATCCTGACACTTTGCATGTTCTGTCTGCCTTAGACTCAGGCCTTTTCTTTACAAAGTGAAAACTTCTGCATTTCTTCATTCCTTGTTGCTTTTAACCATTAACTCGCTACTGGGTAGCTTGGGTAATGCGGTCTCATTCTCTCCTGCACTTTGAGGATGTGAAAAGTGAATAGCAAAATGAAAAAGAAGAAATATAATGCCTAATTTAAGGTCAGGTATTACACAATAGGATTTCCTGACTTGCTGGCTTAAAGATGATGGTTTCTCACAGGAGAATTGCTGAGGGATGCACAAGGTACAAGAAAACTATGTAATATCATTTCAATCAGATTTTTTTTTTTTTGAATATAATTTTTGTTTAGTGGGATTTTCTGCTGGTCCCCTGAAATTCCTACTAGGCCTTGTTTGTATGTTTGAGGCCACCAGAGAATGGCCCTTATTCAACCTTTTGAAAAGGCTCTGTTACTGTTAATGAAGAGTGTGTGACTGAGTTTAGTGTTTTCTGGGGGCTTTATTGTGGCTGGTGTGTCACTGAGTTCACAAGCTTGTTCTTGCTTTTAACCCCTATGTACATCAAAGTCACTTCCTTCTCTGGCTCTTAGAGCTCTTTCCCCAGCCCCAGCAGCCTCCAGGCAACAGAGCTCAGGAGCAAAAGGGCAACTAGATAACTTTTCTGCATCAGACCCAGAATTGCATCCTATTGCTTGATGTGCTGGGCTCCTTCCCTGTGCTTTTTTTACATTCTCTGTACTTAAAGATGCAAGTGGGATGCAAGAGGTAAGCAAAGAAGAAAACTCCCATTAGATTTCAAAATTATGTTTGAGATGAATTAGGTCTTATGTTTTAAAGAGAAGGAATAATTTTCCCATTTCCTTATTTCTGCTTAATATTTTTAGTTTAGAGAGTAATATTTGTTATCTTAACTGAGGAGAATGTAGTCTATTATCAAGCTACAGAGCTTACCTAGTAAGATGAATCATCAGCTAGGAATGAAAATAACTTAATTAGGCCATTAAATGTGTTTTGAAAAGTCACATTGTCAGCCTTTCCGTTTTTCCTTCATGGTATACACAATGGAGGTATTAATAATGCCGTACAAAAACTCTCCATCTGTGTCGCTCCGCTCAAGCGCAGTGTTGACTTTACAGGCTGATGTCATCGATGCTCAGGGCAGCATAACGTGGCTTCTCTAACTACAGCAACATAAACAATCCAAACTAGGCCTGAGAGTTGATGTCCCCTTAGTTGGAGAAAAGTTTTGCATAAGTTATAATCATATTTTGTGGGAACCTCTTAGCCTGTGACTTTTAAACCACTTTAGGAAGGGTGTTTTTAAAAAAATAAAAAGCCATTGATTAAGCTGTGCTATTTGCAAAGGCTTTAACTGGTGTCTGTGTGGTGGCCCTTTTCCACCACATATGGTCTGTTTTATCCTGTAAACATTATGGGGGTGAAACAGAAACTGTGAGTTCAAGGTCCAAGAAGAGGTAGTAGGCACCAGTAAAAACCGATGTGTGCTCTGCTGTACAGTGAGAAGTTCTTATTAGGGAAAAGGAGATAAAATTTATTTCGCATACTCATCAGAGACTACCAGGAGGAAAAATGCAATTCTGGGAAGCAGGGAATACTGTGGCTAGTGCCACAGATGGATGTACTACTGTTCAGTATGGGCTACATTTGGAAGGAAGAGTGAGATTTCCTCAGGGTATGGAAACATAATGGCAAAATGTTTTCCAAATTTAATGTTTCCAAACACAATATCAGCAGTGATATGGGGACTCTTTTAAGGTGCATCTCTCTGCATGCCCAGACAGCAGTGGGATTTATGTTTCTTCTGGTAGCTGTGAAGGAGCAGAGTGCAGCATTAGCTGGCTGTGCTGCCAGCTGCAGAGCATCGCTGCAAATCCAGCCTCAGGTTCTGTTTGTGGTTGTCCCCAGCAGCTCAGGCTGTAGCTTGGAGAGAACTGGTGTGGGAGTGCAGTGCTGCTGTCACAGGACAGCATTTAAACTGTGTTTCTCTGGTAGTTGATGTTCATGCTTCAGGTTGCCAGAATAGGTCAAATGCCAGCGTATTTCTCACATTTTTCTCTGCCTTAGCTTCTACCACAGCCTCCAGCCCCAGTGATATTGAGTTTTGGGAAGAAAACCTTGCTTTTCTTTCTGGAAGTCCCAGCATGCATCGTGGGAGCTACAGAGAAAGAAGTAACTAATAAAAAGTTCTTGTTATACCCTCAGGTTCTACTTGTCCTTTGAATATAAGTGCTATACCCTTGAATCGTTCATTGCAGGACGTCTGCATGCTTCCAGAGGATGTGGAAAAGGTGAGGACATCAAACACTAGCATCATAATGTTCTTTATGTTTTATTGTGGCAAAACCAAATGACGAGAGGTGTTTCTCAATAAAAGAACTTCCTGATAGATGTACTAATCTTTACATATACTCTATTTCCCCTCTTCTTGCCCTCTATGGGTGAACCTACAAACATAGAGTGCCTGTTTCATAATTTGTCTTCTACTCTTGACCCATTAATGAAATAATTTTAATTATTTTTAAATAATGAAAATATATACAGGAACAATGTGTGTTTCTGCTTTTCATTCAGTCATTTCCCCACATGTTCCTTGAAGCAAATTTTAACGTTAGTAACTTTAAAGTTGCATTATAATATGTTACATAGAAGTTGTTGCAGCGGCATGCATATGTATGAGATTTACCTCATGCTTTTACTATCAAAAGGTGGGGAAAGGATGGGGGTTTTTTGTGTGTGCTTATGATAAGCATGTGAGATTTGTTTTCAAAGAATTACAATACGAATACCAAGCACAGTAACTGTAAGAGCTGCACTAATTCAAGCAGTTTTTTGTAAGGGCTTCAAACTGTCTTAGGTGTGTTGCTAGATAGGCAGTCCATTCAAGCCTAGAAATAGGGATGAGGACCTAAAGCTGTCACACATAACACTCTGTGTGCTAAATGTTAATCTTTTCCAACAGTGAGAAAGAGGGGTTAATGGATTGTAATGAGTAGGATTTAATATAAAAGAGCTTTAAAAATGTGCCTAGAAAAGATTTTTTTTTTGCTGGACTGTGTGCATGTGGTCCCATGTCCTGGGCCAACAACACTTGTTTTACCAGCGGAGCAAGTTCTGCCTTTGGTTTGAAGCTCTCAACATCCATAAGGTGCATTTCAAACAACAAAACCCACTCAATAAATCACACACCAAAACTCAACAAACTTGAACTAGCTTTTTGCGTTGCTTTTTATGAAAGGTGTTTCAGAAAGGAGACAATGTTTCTCCGTCTTTATTGTGGGACCTAAAACAAAAGTAATTTGTTTTCAGACGCCAGGAGACGAGTGAGCAGGTATCTGGATTAGAAACCACAATCTGAGTATTGAGTGAAGCAAGATCTTATCAGCTACTACTGCTGTGCAGAAATTGGGGGCTGATGTGATTACAAGTTAAAAGATAGCAAAAGCTCAGTCCATTATGAGCAAGGCTATCTTTAAGAAAAACCCAAAGAACAAAAAAATCCAACCAAACAAAAACCCACTAAACTTCAAATACTTTTAGCTTGTGAAATAATCTCTTTCAACTTTAGGACTGAAAGTTAAGGTGCATGTGGTGTCAGTAGGTCCTGAAGTTGTAGTTGTGTGCCAGGAAGGAAATGGGTCAGATAATCTTAAAGGGACTTTCCACTGATGTTAGTGGGAGAGGACAGAAATGAGAAGGTTGGTGTGTCACATCTGAGTTGGTTCTGCTTCGTAGGGTTAGGGAGCAATCAGTAGGCAGAGCTGAAAGCTGATAGTCATGCTGTGAGTACAGGAGCCCATGTGTTCTGTTTCATGTTTTGCAGTGCAGCTCTCCCAGATACACTCTTAATTGCTTTTATCAGCAGGGCATGCTGATAGGCTGTGTTCTGACACTAACTTGAGACTTTTTCTATCTTCAAAGTAGGAGAACTCCCAAAAGGAAAAAAGGCTTTTAAATTGTTTCTTTGCTAATGGAAGGATAGTGAACTCCTGGACTCCTAAAGTTGTCTCTGGGGAAACTGTACATCAAGCAAGTCATATTAATTAGTGGTAGGAAAAAGATAAGTCTCTCCAAACACCCACAGGGACTTGGGTGTACTCTAATGCTGAGATTAATCTTGTCTATGTGTATTTGTCTGTGAGCAGTAAGAAAGCTAGGCTGTCTGTTGTGCTCCTTAAGATTTAGCTATTCGGAAACACTGATGTCTTTCTTCATGTTCTCATACAAGTTGAGGGGTTATCATGAATACTGATGTTGATTCTGAGCATAAGCCACTTTTATAAAGCTTTAATTATCCTGCACTCAAGAATCTCTAGCCTTGGATACAGCCGTATCTTTTTAGATGAAAGTTTGTTTGCACATGGCAGTTGAGAGTATCCTGGGTGTCTCTGGGTTACCCCCCTGGTTCTTGAGTACAACTGTCTCTCCACGATGTGTCCACTTTTGAGCTGAGACTGGTGTTGGACTTGTGCCCAGGCCATCAGCAGTAGCTCAGGTGGGGCTGGTGGGATGCTCTGTTAGACCTCAGAAAGCAAGGGATACAGCAATGATATTAGGAAAGGAGCCCCAGGTGTGTGTGTATGTCTCAGTGGTCCCTTTTCCTAGAGAATGGGTGACCAGGGCAGGCAAGATGGCAAGAGACATGACAAGGAAATGTTGTCTGATTTGGAAATGCTACGGTGAAGCTTTGGAACAGCTACCTTTTATTTAAGGCAGTGGGAAGCCCAGGGGAGCCAGGTTCCCACTTACTCTTATCACAGACTTTCTACGTAGTGTTGAGTTGGCCATGTAAGCTATATCACTGCAAATTCCCCACCTCACTGCCCTAACTCTTAACACATGAAAACATTTTACTAGCTCCTGTACTTCCCACCACCTGAAGATCTGCACTCCATTCAAAACTTGCCGCTTCTGGCCCCCTCCAGCTAGCATGTGTGCAAAACTGTTCGTACACTTTGACTCGAAATGAAATCATGTTAAATAGGTTACTTGGATGCACGCTTGCATACTAAATAATGCAGTGTAACTAGAAAACTGCATCTCTGAAATGCATACATATACACCAGTTAGTCATGTAATCAAGTTCATTTTTATCTAATACATGGGTAAGATAAAGTAGATTGGATGTTATAATCAAGGGTGAGACAATTACCTAGGCAGTTGCCTTTTGCATATTGTTCCTGAATTGCCTTTGGGGTGGTTTTTTTGAGTTTAAATAAAAGGTCAGACTGGTTTACATTTTTATTTATAGAGTTGAAAAAGCGTGGTGGGGAAACGATACCTTTCACTTCATCTTAACTAAATATCAGATATGCTGTTACTAATGAGCGTTCCAATCTTGTGCCCAGGAAAACGCACACTTTTTTGTCGCAGATATGATTATAGCATCACTAGAAAAAATGAAATGTAATATCCTAAGCCAACAACAAGCAGAGTCCTGGGGTGTGGAGGAGACAAGTGGATCAGATGGCAGCTATCACACTGACTCAGAGTTATCTTCTTACCCTGGAGTGAAGAAGTCTGATTCTTCTGTTACCTCTTCAGACAGTGGTTATGAAGGCAAGTTACTTAATTTATAATGTAACCTTGTCTGAAAGGCTTTGCTGTTTGTTTCTGTGCAAAAAAATACTAAACAAATTGGGACATTGCTTGGAACCAAATCCTCTGTGACCTTCTTTGAGTCTCTGGAGAGCTGGGTCCATTGAGGATCATTATGCCACAAGTGTTTTCCTGTAGGTCACATACTTCCTTTTGCCACCACATAGGTGGTTCACACCTATGTTTTATTAATTATAATAATTTTTTTACATTAGAATTAAAATGTAGGGTTAAATGCCACAAGCCAAGCATGACTCTGCACAGAGCATACCTATAGCTGGCTGGTTTTCTCTCTCTGCTTAATTTTTTTTTTTGTAGTTTGACATTTGGCTCTTTCCTTCTGTGTTTGCTTCTGCAGTGTGCAGATGAAGCTGTGCAATTGGTTTGAGTGAGACTCCCCAGAGTATTCATTCACATGTAGTTTAGGGCAAGATAATAAATACTCCTAGCATCATTATACTTGAGTCAGCATATGCATTTTCAAGTAGATTTTAGTCTATTGAGTAGTACAGACTTTAGGGATGAATCATAAGTCTAAGGTCTAAATAACATCTGTGGAAAAATGAATTGTGCTCTTGGACATGAAAAGTGGAGAGACCACTGGCAATATAAAAGGTTTGGGTTTATCTCTACAAGATTCTGGCTGAGAAAACTGAGGGACAAATTGTATGACAGACTCCCAAGAACTGGCCTGCTCTGTGTATGTATAGAAACAATTAAAATTGCTCTATAAATGCACTCTGTGTGCTCAAATTTTGGCAAGTGATGAAAAATGTAAACATAATTGCAGCTACTTTTAAATGCTGGAAAAGTTTAACTGATCTTGTCCTTATCTTGGGCAGGCTCTGCTTTGCTGCCTGTCAGCTCCCCGGTGCATCTACCATCACATCATGAGGTCACCAGATTTCATTGCCACAGTGACTCAGAGGATGAATATGTAATTATTGGTAAGACTTTCAAATTGTAACTGCAGAAACAGGTACATTGTTTGGTTGAATCTATTTCATTGTTTGGGAATTTTCTTGATTTAGTAGATGTTATTGTGGGAGAAATAACATGAGAAAATGGAAACAATTATGTATGTGTAGCTCCTTATTAGAACACATGCAGAAATATCAGACTGCTGCAGAATTTTGTGTCTAGGGAAGAATATTTTTGCTGGTTTGAGAGTGTGGTGAGCTGACCCTGGCTGGACACCAAGTGATCACCAAACCACTCTTTCACTTCCTTTCTCCACTGGAAGGGGAGAGAAATCAGAACAAAAGGCTTGTGGGTTGGTTAAGGACAGGGAGACCTCACTCACCAAAAACTGTCACAGAGAAAACAGTCAATGTGGGGAAATTAACTTATTGCAAATCAAATCAGAATAGTGTAATGAGAAATTAAATCAAATATTAAAGCACCTTCATCCCCACCTGTCCCTTCTTCCTGGGCTAAACTTCACTACCAGTTTCTCTAACTCTTGGGGCTTCCCACACATCCTGTCAGGAGCCTGCTGCAGCATGGGCTTCTTTCCTCTAGGTCACAGCTTCCTTCAGGCATCTTCCAGCCCCAGCCTGGGCTCTTCCACAGGCTGCAGGGAGATCTCTGCTCCCCCATTAATCCCCATGGGCTGCAGGGGACACCCTGCCTCACCATGGTCTGCATAAGAAGCTGCAGGGGAATCCCAGCTCTGGCTCCTGGAGCACCTCCTGCCCCTCCTTCTCCACTGACCTCAGTGTCACATCTCTCTCCAGCTGCAACTGTGCAGGGTTTTTTCCCTCCCATTTTGACTCTGTTGTCCCACAGAAACTACCACTATGGCTACAGGCTCAGCCTTGGCCTGTGGTGTGTCCATTCTGGAGCTGTCTGGCATTGGCTCTCAGATTTGGGAGAAGCTTCTGGCAGCTTCCCACAGAAGCCACTGCCACAGCCCCTCCTGCTACCAAAATCTTGCCATGCAAACCCAACAGAGGGACTAAAATTATGTCTAAGGATTAAACCAAAGGAATGTGCATGAAGAAAGTGTGAAACTGGCACAACCTCAGTCAGCTATAGGAGCACTGTTTGAGAGAATTTAGGACATGATAACTTCCTAATGAAACAGATTGACTCAGTTTTAGGCAGCCTCTCCCTCTGCTTCAGGACTAGAGCACAATGTCTGTGTTCTCTTATATGTGCTTTGCTTCTCTTTAGGACATTCTGAGTTTCATTAGGTTTGCTTCTGATTTTTACACAAACAGAAGTAGAAACCCTGAAAAGTGGCCTGTGCAACTTCTAACCTTTGTTTTATCTTTTCCTGATAACAAATGGATTTTTACTGTTCTCTTTGGTCTTAGAGACTTATTTTTTCCTCTCATCTTTCTCTGATCTACAAATGAAGAGCACACTCCCAAAAGACTAGCAGTAGACTGCAAGACCACTCTCCTTAGCAGTGAGAGTTACTTTGAGATGTATAAATGGGGAAACATTTGTCTTGAGAGCAATAAGCATGGTCAAAACTAACACTACCAATGTGAACACCTTGTTGGCATAAGCATATTGTGTCTATGTAGACATAATGAAGTGGTGTCCTTTAGTTGCTCACCTGTTACTAACATGTTTGTAGCATTAACTGGTATGTTTGTGATTGGTGTCTCCAAACAGCTGTTAATGTCCAAAAAAGCTAATGTGGCCTCTCTTGGCTCTGTGCTGTTGACTGACTTCTGTCTGGACCTTGACCTGCATGCACTTAGTCTCTCCTTACCTTTTCAGCTCTTGAAGGCAGGCTCATGGTGATGATGGGATGCAAAGGTATTAGGGAATATTCTTCATCACATCAGAGATATGCAGAGGAGATAAGACTCCTTATGCCTGTTTTACAGCCAGGGCTGAGGTTATTTCCCACATCCAGGAAGGGTGTTGGAAAGATGAATATATTTGAAACTGACACTGTGGTAACACAGAAAGTATTTTTAAAATAATGCTGAGTAAGAGATGCTTTGTTTCTGAAGTGGTTTGATAAAATTTTCTCCTTTACTGCAGAACTTGAAGACCTTGAAAATCTGTCTGTTGCCCCTGATAAAAGGTGTGTATCTTTACTGTAATAGCACCGTGGCTCTACCTTTTCTGCTGGAGCAGCTTTCTGGTGGTTCTTCTGGCTGGGGCAGGGAATGCTGTGGGAGTGGTAAACTGGGCCCTCTCAAGGAAGGGGAAGGAATGCTGCTTGACAGCAAATGTCTCTGGTGCTTGGCTTAGCAGTGTTTCTCTGGTCCCTTAGTCTTGCTGGAGGGTGCTGTCTGTGGCTCTTCGAGGGCCTGGGTGTATCAAAGAAAGAGGGTAGGAGTGGGAGAAAACTTTTCCTGGGTGCAGAAAAGGCAGTGGAGATGCTGATGACATGCTGCTATTTTTTACTGACAGTATTCCTTACCTTTCAGATCATCTTTTGAACCAGGCAGCAATTCTGCTGAAGCAACAGCCCAGGAGTTGTGCAGAGCTTTCAGAAAATACTGGTTGCAGACAGACTCTGCAGTTCAGCTGTCTGGTTGCCTGAGCTCATCTAAGCAGAGAGTGAGTCTGATCTGAAAACAACGAGCTCTTTATTCAGTTCCCCAAATAATCATGGTCTTACTGCAGCTGCTTCACTGCTAGGAAAAGGAGGAAGCTACATTAAAAAAAAAAAAAAGAAAACAAATACACATGAGTGCTTAAAGGTTATTAGTTCACTTTATCTAAATTTTTAGAAAATATCTTCTCTCTCCAGCAAAATTCAGCACACTTAAAACATGTAGTTGTGAACAACCAGGATATCCTTTCTTATGGGATTGATATGAGGGAGTTTGAGGGGGGACTACATGCAGGTGAAAACTGAACTTTAAAATACTGGAGTATAAAGGGAGATAAACATCTCCTATAGCATTTAACATATGTCCAGTTGATGGAATGGTTATCTTCATGAGCCTGTCTTTCCCAATAGTCCGTGTTGAAAGAAGAGATTCCAAGAGAACTTGAGTCCAGTTTGAATCTGGCTGAAGAAATAAAGATCATATCCAAGCTGAGAGGATCTTCTGGCTGGTCTCCACCAAGATCACAGATTATATTTAATATTCATCCTTCAGTCAAGTAAGTTTTGAGGGATCTGAGCATTGTCATTTAGTATAGCATGGGGAAAGCTGATGGAGGAGCTTGGGTGATTAACAGATCTAGTGCACGTGCAGATGATCTGTGAACGGGTCTAGGGCTGGTGCATGGCACAGCCTTCTGCAGTGTCTTGTCACCAGCCTCACTAGAAAACAGATGGCCTCTTTTTCCCCTCTCTTGGCACATCCTGATGAGCACAGCATGTACAATTTTCTGTGTGATAATACACATACTCTTTGGTGTAATAGTGGCAGTGTACTTCGCTTTTGGGAAATTCTCCACTACCTGGACAATATTCTTTCCCTGCTGTCCTGTAGTATTTTATGGATAACTGGTTTTCAGAAAGTGGGGGGAGACAGCAGGTCATGTGTGAGGAAATGCCTGTCTCACCCTGTCTCAAATGCTATGAAGTGCAGACAGTAAGTAAACTGGCTGTTCCCTGTGTTGCTGCAGGTGCAGTTGCTTTTTCAGTTGCAAATGTGGATTTCCCCTGCCCAAACCCTATGATACTGATGCCACCTTAAGAAATGGAAAATTATTTAGTTCTTTCAACAAGCGTTACAGAATCTCCCTTTTTCATGTGAAGGGGTGGAGTCAGCTCCTGAGGTGGACGTTCTCCCTGGTGCCGGTGTTAGCTCTTTTGCACTTAGGAAGGATGTTAATTAAAACTGTCTTTTGGGTGCTGAATGGTCTAACTTTTTGCCTTTGTATACAGGAGAGATGCAGTGGTAGCTGCTCAAAACTTTACGTGTGTTGGTTGTGGAACTCCAATAGAAAGCAGTAAGTATTACCAAAACTGGCAAGAAACTCCTAATAAGTGCAGTACTTGGTCTGCAATCAGTATTGTAGTCAGACTATAATCCTCACCAACAGAGATGTACCAAATTTTTAAATTATCTGAGCTAGAAGGAAAATCTCATTGTTGGATGTGCCTGCAATAGTAAAACAGACAGTGGGATCTTGCTGGTGTCTGGAATTTTTCTTACAATGCAGAATACAATACTTGATAGATGTCCTTCTCATAAACCACAAAAATTCATAACAGTCATAAACCAGAAAAAAACGATACCAAAAAAATCAAGCTTCCAGGCTGGAAAGTGCTGGTTTTGCATAGTCCAGTTGTTTCTTTTAATAATTCTTTCCCTGTGCCAATTTAGACATTGCCAAAAGTCTCTTTCTGGAGACTGTATGCAAGTTTATGGGATCTGTGGTTTTGTTCTTTTGGAGTGTCTAATCTTTAAAACCTTTTGTTTCTTTAGATCTTGATGACAAAACCTTTCTTTTTTTTTTTTTTGGGTGGTTTTCTTTTTTTTGGTTGTTGTTGTTTTATTCCTGATACTTTGTGAGAACTGCTTGAAAGCACACTGATTTACAGAACTGACAAACAGACCTTACCTAAGAAATCTTTGAAGCAGTGCTTCAGTTTCGCTCTGGGTCAGCTCATAAGAGCAGTATTTGTGGTGTCCTGTAAAGTATCAACAATCTATAGTGGCATATTAAGATGAGCAAATAGGAGATGCTGTAATAGCTAGGAAAAACCCCACAAATCTCTTGATGTGAAAAAGTATTGTACGAACATGACTCCAAAATTGGTGGAAGTATTTTTGTTGTGTATTTTAAATAGTGTTTCTTTTGTGGTTAAAGCAACAGAGGTTTTTCTAAGATGTTATGTTGATAATTATAATCAGTTGAACAAAAATGGAAATGAGAAAAGCTTTCTTCTGTAATGCCAAGTACAAGCCTTGTACATGTGTTCACCACAATAATAAAACCCTCTACTGAAAAGAATAAAACAACAACAAAAAAATCCCTTTCTCTTCATTCCACTAGATCTGAGTTATTTAGACAGCCTAGGCATACAGACAAAAGTTATTTCCCATAAGTTTTTAAAATACTCAGAATTTTATTGCTGTCTGCCTGCAGAATATATCAGGAGACTCCGCTACTGTGACTACCTGGGGAAGTACTTCTGTGACTGCTGCCACAGCTATGCCCAGTCTTCTATTCCTGCCCGAATACTTTCAAAGTGGGATTTCAAAAAATACTACGTGTGCAACTTCTCTAAACACCTACTGGAGAGCATATGGCAGCACCCCATTTTCAATGTGTCGTGTATTAACAAAACCCTCTACACAAAAAGTAAAGAAATGGACAGGGTCAGGGTAAGTGTGGCACTTTTTTTATTAGGGATTTCTGGGTCTGAGACTTTCGGGAACAGGTCCTTAGGGCAGGATGTCCTATGTGTGTATGGGGTAAGAAGGAAGGTTGTTTTTTTTCTGACTTATCCCGTCACCACTTCTGGGACTTGCCCTCTTTTCCCTCAGGTGAGGGGAGTAAAGAGAGGTTTTTCCAGCCTGTGCCAGAGGTCTCCTTAGCCCTGTTTTCTTTGGGATTTGTTTCCTTAGTGGTTTCCAGTTTTAATGCATATAAGGGAGTTGGTCTCCAGCAGTAAATATTTGCATCTTCCTGGCTTTTGGCTGTTGGAAAGTTCTGTAATTTTGGAATGACTCCTTAATTTTGTGGGCCATTCGGGGAAACATCCTTGGCTTATGTAAGAGCTGTACCTCCTACAGCTTCAGGAAGAGTGTTCTTCTGAAGACTCCAAGTAGGCATGTGTTCCCTTCTTGGCTGAGGAGTTTGCCTGGCTTACCTGTTCTTACACAGGTCTGGGTCTAGCATGCATCAAGACCTGCAGCCATTTTTGGCATTAGGACTTGCTTCACTTGTCAGGGAATAAAATTATCCTTTGCTTGCCTTTGGCTTTCATACATTAGAAAATCCATTTGTTTAATGCTAGGTGTGAAGTCCCTTTTTTTAGGTGTGGTTTGGTGTACTTGCAAGGGTTGCAGACTCAAATAGTGGTGTTCCTCACTTAGCAATATATAAAAGCAATGCTTTTGATTTTAAAATGGTTTTGTTTTTCTCCTCCATCTTTTAGGAGGCGCAAGAACAGCTTTTTCATTTAAAAAAGCTTTTGAAAACATGCAGGTTTGCTGAAAGGTATGGACTGTGATTATGCATGAAAAATAGCTTAATAAAATATACATTATGTGCTTATAGAGCCTTCTTCTCTAGAGACATTTGGGTGCAGTTTTAAATAAGTTGATATGAACATTAAAGAACTCCAATAAAAAAATCCCTACTACCTCCTATTGCACTGCAAATGTTCAGTGAAGTACAAGTTTTATGTGGTAGCTGTTTGTTGTAATATAGTTTGGTTTTAAATGTTGAGTGATTTTAGTTAGGTGTGTATTTTTTCCTGTTCCGTTTCTCTTAGGTTCTCACTCCTTAAAATGTCAAAGATACTTGTCTCTCTGAGAATATTTATCTTTTAAAAATATGTTGGCTTTTTAAAATTAACAGGTGTGTTCCTTGAGTGTTTAAAGATTTCTTCCAGGAATCTGTCATAATGCTCAATTCAGTTTATTTTATAAAAATACTCAAATGAAAGTAGTAGTAAGCAGAAGTGATAAAGACCAATAGCTCTATTTCCAGTGTTCATCTGTTCAGCACAAACAAAGTTTCACCCAGTAGTGACCTGTGCAGTGTAAAACACTTCAAAGTCCTCTTTGCAAAGCAAATAAATAAGCATGGCTTATTTTATTAGATACTATATGGGATTTTGCCTACTGTTCCTGAGGTAGGAGAGTGCCCTTTACACATTATTTAAGGATTGTTGGGGTAACTGTGTATGGCAACTCCAAAGCTTGAGGAATGCATGTTTAAAGCAGATAATTTATTCTAAATCCCAAACCTTCCAATTTCTATTAAAGTGATCTCAAATTGGAAGGGGAGGTAGATAGCAGTAACTTGTCTTGTATAATCCCCATGTGACTAGAGAAGTGAAAGATGCTTATTCTTGAAATACACTTGAAAAACAACTTTTTATAACTTTAATTGGGTTTTATTTCTCTTTGCAGTGTACTGAAAGAATTTGAACAAGTTCCCAGCCATCTGACAGAGGAGCTGCATCTCTTCTCACTGGATGATCTGGTGAAGATCAAACGAGGGCAGTTACTGCCCCTTCTTAAAGATATTCTGAAGAGCTCCACCTCTCATGTAGATGCCTGTGAGGTAAGGAAAAACCAGGGCTTTTAGTGTCCTTGCAGCTGCTACTGCAAGAAAATATCCCTGCTGCCATTCCCAAATAATTTTTTTTCTTATATTTAAATTCAATCCTTTTGCTGTTGTTGTAGCTCTGTCAGGCGAAGGGGTTTATCTGTGAATTCTGTCGGAGTGCAGACCTGCTCTTTCCATATCAGACTGCCAAATGTAAAAGGTGCCCAGGTATGTTCCAGACTGAATGTTTTTCTTTCTTCCTTGGGGGAATTTTGGTGTATGAAACCATTTAGACATATTTTAAACGTTGAGAACTAGCTTCACTGAAAGCGTGCATATTTGAAAACCTGCATGTGCATTTGGAAGCCATGGACAGCATGCATCCTTGAAAACCAGCCCGTGGCAGCTGTTCCGTATCAGTGGGTTCAGAGAGCAAAACCAGGCATTTGCCTGACCATGGTTATGCTTGCAGGGGGAGACTATGTTTTGGGTCTAGGCATGAGAGAGCTGTTTTATCAGATCTTGCCAGCATTCAGTGTAAATTATTACAGTGGTGGTGGTTGTCCCAGCCTTGCACTGCTTCTGTTTACTTTTGTGCTGATATGTACATGATAGAACACGATTCAAGGAGCACAGCTGTTGATTCATTTTTTTAATTCTATTTTTTTTTTCTCTAAATGCTACTCTGTATGAATAAACAGAGTGCAAAACATGCTTTCACAAAGCATGCTTCAAGTCTGGAGGCTGCCCCAAGTGTCTACGGATCTCAGCTCGGAGAACTCTTTCAGAAACTCCATCACTGGTGCCTCAGTGAAACTGGGTTCCTCTGACTGCTGGCTTTAGAAGATGCTCAGAGCCAAATCTTCGGATGCATGATTAAGTGTTCAATAATGTTGTTTTAGACATTACAGTTTTTAATGTATGTCTCCTTTATGGGGGGTAAAATTAAAAAAAAAAAAAAAGACAAAAAAAAAGACAAACGTCAACTTTATTATTGTCATTGAAAACTCACCCTAAAGGAGTTTCATCTTAATAGTGACAGACTGGATGTTAATTTTTCGGGCTGCCTTTTGTTGCTATGTTTTGTTCTTGGATGTAAGATTTTTAATACTGTATTTTTTCATGTAGAAATTATTCATCTTTGTAATTTTACAGATAATGTATTGATAGTGAGTGTTGGAAGTCTTTGCCTGTGTTCAATTTTGGAAATGGGGAAAAAGTGGTGAAGTACAAAATCATTCTCTGAAAAGCTCTGCAATAAATAGAAAAGACTTGTCTGCAACTTTTAGGCAGATGCTAATCTGAAATTGTTATGGCAAATGCTTATTGTGAACCAATGAATTTTAAGTTTCTTTTAAACACATCAGTTCAACAGCCTGTGGTGAGCTAACTTGGCCTGCTGCTAGGCGCTCTTCACACTACAGCCAGCTGCTCTCTCACCTCATTCCTCAAGAGGAAGAGGTAGAAAAGAAGATGGAAGAGCTCACAGGCTGAGATACAGGCAGGGAGATCTCTTACTAGCTACTGCCATAGGTAAAAAAACCCCTTGAACTGGAGAAAATTAGATGCATTGTAAATTAGAAATTGAGTAGGGTGATGAAAAGCAAAGACTAAACCAATAATTTTCCTGTACCTCAACCACCCATTTTCCAGGCTGAACTTTGCATCTTCATTCCGATTTTTCTACCTTACAGCCTGCCCCAGGTGGTGCAAGGCAGATGGGGAATTGGGGTTGCTGTCAGTCCATAACTGCTTTCTTCTACTCCTGCCTCCTCACACTTTTCCCTTTCTCCAGTGTGGATCCTTCCCATGGGTTGCAATCTTGCAGGATAAACCTGCTCCTGTACAGGCTCTCCAGGAAGATGTAGCTCTTTCAGGAAATATTCATGTGCTCCAGTGAGGTCCTTTCCATGGACTGCAGGGGAATCTGTGCTCTGATGTCTAAAGCACCTCGTCCTCCTCTTTTCATTGACTTTGGTGTTTTTGCTGCTGTTTCTCATGCTTTTTTCTTAAATACAATTTTTAGCAGTATCACCGTCATGGCTGGGGTGCTCAGCCCTGTTCTGCAGTGTGTCCCTCGGAGCTGGCTGGAAGCAGCTGTATCTGGCATGGGGCAGTCCTGGCCTCTGCACACACAGGCCACCATGCAGTCACCCAGTGCCAACATCTTGCCACCTCCACCAGCTACTCCACTCTAGAAGTTTCTTTCCAGAGCACTTGGAAATATGAGGAGAGACAGTGAGTAATCAGGAGAGATGCTTCTGTTTAAATCCACCCTCACACTTGCAGATGGAGTCCTTGCCTGAAGGTGAAGTGCTGGAAATTGAAAGCAGCTTTCTTTCCCTGCCTGGTTGGTTATTTCTAATGAAGCCCTTGCCTTCAGAAAGGTAGAATAGCTGCTCAAACCTGTAAAACCATTTTTCTGTTAGTGCTATGAAGTACCAAGAAGAGAAATCCCAGGACCTGAAAGTACAAATCAGCATTCTGATCTCTCCAGTGGGATGCTATTAGTATTTTGAATTTTTTGTTCTCATTTTGTGCATTTTTTCCTTACTCTCCTCATCTGTTTGCTCCACCTTTTAGCAAGGAAAGGATCTGCTACCTGGGAGTTCACCTCTACATTAATGTTTACAGTACTACTAAGCTCACTAACACTTCCACTAATCTATTGTTTCTGTGATCAAAACCAGCTTACCTACTTACTGCTCCAAAGCAAGATTAGTGTCTCTTACACAAGCTCACCAATGCAGGGTAAGACATGGTGAGAAAGAGCCTGCTTTTGCAGCTGACTGTATTTGATGTTATGCAAGAGTAAATTCTCATTGGAGTTGGGTGCACAACTTACTGAATCACATGCAAGGCCTTGCTTGCAGGGATTTTGTGCTTACGAAGGAATAAACGCAAATGTTCCTTCTGTGGGATAACCTGCAGGGCAGCTGAGTATGTCTTTCTCACTATTCATTAGTTTAGAAGAGCTGATCTGGTTTCTGGCTGTGCTTTTCATGAATGTTGAAGTCTTTCTAAGCAGTAGCAGTGCAGAGGAGGGGGAGTGTCAAACAACAAATTTCATGCATCAAGTGTTGATCCTTCACATCCGCTCAGTTCAGTGCAGGTCTCCACAGAGCCAGTACAGCTTATCCTCACTAATTATTGCCACGTACCACAGTATGGGTTCCAGCAAGAGCAGATCCTCCATGAGTTGGTAAAGCTGGAAAGCAAAAGGCCTGAGACTGTCAACATGCTTATAGGCCAAGTAAAACTGGTTAAAATGTTCTGCTGCTGAAGCTAAAGCAAGGAGGAGTAAGTTGTGAGATGTCAGCAGGTTGGTCTCGAGTGGGAAGGAATAACTGTTTTCTGCATTTGAGGGGATACTGCATTTGACTGTTGGGTCTGGAGGGGGATCATACCAAATCCACATTCTTGTGTGCTGGTGTTAGCACAGGAAAACCTGAGGCTATTCACCCTGAATGTCTTCGCTGGTAAGAAGCAAGGCACAGGTGACTAGACCTGTAAACACAAGGTTTTCTCAGCATTGCTGAGGTGAAAGTGTCTTTTATCAGCTGCTATCCCAGGATAGCATAAAGCAACCATCGTGCAGCTGAAAGCATGCATTATCTTATGTGATAAAGTGGCTTGGACAGAAAGGGATGAGTTCTGTGTACAAACCCTCTAAACGGCTTTAGGGTGTAGCCAAGTTCTTTGAGTCCAGTTTTGAGACTCATTATGCTTCTCAGATCAATACCATGCTCTTCCTGAGCATATCTCTATGAGTAAGTACTGAGTTTTGTCATTTCTGAGGCTAGACCAGATGATAAGGCATGTCCAAGACAAGAATTTAAGCAACAAAAGCTATATGGCTACAGTGAACTTGTTTGCAGTAAGTAAAATCCTGCAGTCCTTAGGCATGTAAGCTCTGAATTCTTTGATAGAAGTAGACATAAAAGGGTTAGAAAAACTTTCTAAGGAGTTGGGCCAGTTCAAAATAAGCTCCCTATTAGCTAGAGAGCTGCATATGTTTCACAGAGGAGAGTTGCACGAGATTGTTCAGCTATGGAAAGGGAATTGTCACACTTGTCTGTGTGAGCAATTATGACCAAAGCTCATTCTTTACTGTGAGTTTTTTGTGTTGCCATGTGGATACAACAGGAGCACTGCTGAGGACACTGCTGGAAGAGGACTCTCAGGGGCTTTGGTGGCAGAGAAACCTGCTCCTAGCCAGCTGCCCACCTCACTTCAGAGGTAGAGTTCACTTAAAGACATTATTATTAATAATTTCCATAGATACAAGGTTTCAAGGGAATACAATACTAACATCCCACTCTTGCAGTTAGCAATTTTGCCCACTTCTCTAGTAGTTATTTGTTTATACTGATTTGTTGTATTTTCCTTGTTAGTTTCAGTTGTGAGTTTTCTGGAGGTGGAAGTGCTTTGCTAAGGCTTTGTGCAGTGCATTGAAGCCAGGATTTTTCATGATGCATCATACAGCTATTACTGTAAACAACAGAATAATACTAATTATCAGGTGTAGTAGGGTCTCACAAATACAGGTCTTGTTGCGACTGTAAGCAAGTATTTCAAGTACTTCAGTAGTTTTATGGGTCTGTATTATTCCAGGAATGTCTGTCACACCCATCAATGGCCAGGATCCAATAAAAAGTGCTGAATTCAGTATTAAGGAGGAGCTGAGTAAGAAAAAAATGCTGTTTTCAGAAGGCCTTATTTCAATGGTCCTTTCCAGTGAAAATTTTTTCATTGCCTGGAGGTCTTTTCCTCAGGCTGAGAGTTGCCCTGGTCAGTGCATCTTGATTCCAGTTTCCTGCCAGCATCTGTCTGTGATTAAGAAACAGTGAAGTCAGTTTGAGTGATGGACAGATGCTTGCTCAAGAGAGCCCAGGGAAGTGGGCAAAATGCTTGTGAAGCATGTTTCAATGTCAGCTTTTAGCTGGCAGCATAATTTTATTCACGTGCCTGTCTTGTCCCAGCACTGTGTTGCTGATGCTGTGAACAGTGCAGTGTCTGGATGGTCATGGAGCTGTTTGGACAGTTGCAGGAATTGAGCTGGACTGATTCTTGACAGCTGCTCCCACTGTCCCTATGTCACTTATCTGAAATTATCAGATCACTTAGCAGCAGCAGCAGCAGTTCCTGTTTGGACAGTTGCAGGAATTGAGCTGGACTGATTCTTGACAGCTGCTCCCACTGTCCCTATGTCACTTATCTGAAATTATCTGACTCGCTTTACTTCCCCAAGCAGCAGCAGCAGTTTCTCTTGGATTCCTTTCTCTGCTATTTTAGTCAAGGCATTTCCAGTTGTCCATAGAGGCAAAATGAAACAGAGATAAATCCCCAATGTTACCAGCCCCTCTCCTCCTAGGCCTGCTTGTTTTATTCACTTTTTAAACCATTTTTGCCTCTTTGCATCCCAGATGAATATCTTTATGATAAAACAAATAATGTAATAAAATACTTTGGCTATTCCATAAGCTAAGGATGATAGTAAGGGAGATGTTTGGAGAGGAGAAAAAAGAAAAAAAAAAGAGAAAAGCAAATCTATTGAGGTGTTGTCAGCTTGAAGAGATGAAAAAGTGCTGGCAGGTCCTTAGGGAGGCCTGTCTACTGTCTTAGGTGACACTGCCAAGAAGCATTTCCTCCAAGAAAGGGACCAGAGTGCCTTGCATAAATCAGCAATAATGTAGTGTTGTGGTCACTTCAAAGCAAGTCAGTGACTGCCAAAATGCAGTGTTGTGCATCAAGGAGCATGATGTGGGAAAGGAGAATTTATGTGCCTCACCTGGGAGCCATTTTACTGTGCTCTCATCTCTGTCCAAGAGTTGCTGTGAATCAAGCTCCCCCTCCCTGAGTTCTCAGAAGGTGAAACTAAAAGCAGGAATGGTTTTACTGGAATAGGATATTATTTTAGGCCTCCTACGCATTTCATAGATGAAGCAAAAGAATGTGAGTATTACTTTGTCTTAGCACAGAGGATATATCCATGCTTCTATAACAGAGGATTTCCCAAAAGCTGATTTGGACTGCAGTAACATCTAGCTGAATTGCAATCTTCTTTCACAGGAAAATACTTTGGCACAGCATTTTCCTGGGTTAGCACAGCATTAACATGGCCAGCATGTTGTACTGTGTCACACTAGAAAAAATATTTGTGGTCTATGACTGAAACAGAGCCACAGGGCCACTTAGAAGTGTAACAAAAGATTGAGAAGTCACTGAAGAAGAAAAATACGATGGGATGAGATTGTGTGTAATTAGAGGAAAGTGTGGATAGGAAAATGCAATCCAGCTGAGGTTTAAACAGTCCTGAGGAAGGTGATGGTTCAAATGGAAGCACATTCCAGTTGTAGATCAGCAGACTGAGCAGAGGAGCCTCTCTAACCCTGAGAGACACAACTGTGATGGAGACTGACTTTCTCAAAAAGGATGAAATGCACAGAGAAGGCTGAAGAGACCCTGACTCTTCCCTGTAGTGAAGAAAAATTGGATTTTGTTTCATCAGTGTATTAGTCAACATGTGAGCAGCACCAGTCAGCAACTGTCCCTCTCAACAGAGAGCTCTGGTTGCCCCAGCCTCCCCTCAAAGTGCCTTCAGAAACATCTGACTCACTCTCCTTGTTGATAGCCCTGCATCCATTGTAGGGTTCCTTCTGTCAGTCCCAGCAGTCAGGCACAAAGCCAGTGCCTGAACTGGACAGGCTGGATTCCCCTAACCCAAATCCCCAGGATTTCTGTATCTCTCAGACTGATGGGAAAGCAGAAATAGCTACCAGCATATCCCACACACTTCCTATTTCAAAATTGCATTCTGGCTACTTAACACGTGTACTTCCTTTTTCACACAGCAAATGTGCACAACTGCAGCTGCAGCAGGTGCTGGCTGCTGATGCCCAAGATGTTTTCCTGTGTCAGTCTTCCAGTTACTCCAGCCAGGAGATGGGGAAATCCACAAACAGTCCATCTGCTGGATCCTGATCAGGCCTTTGGTGCTGGGTCCCTAGCCTTGCATGGCAAGTCTTGTCTCAGCACTGTGCTGAGTGCTCACCAAAGGAACATGATGACTTTATTCCCATATTGTCCCAGAAATTTTCCTTACATTTTCATCTTTCCAGACCTCCTTTCCATAGGGAAACTCTCCAGGCCATCCTACCCTATCTTTTAATCTCCAGGTTTCTGTGGACACCTCATTCACTCCTACCTTCAAGGGGTTCGTAGCTCCCACAGCCATGCCTTTTCTCCCTAGCATTTTCTCCCTCTTCTGGCATCTGCCACTTGTGGTTGTCTGGAGCCTTCAGCAATCCCTCCTTCTCACCTTGCCTACCGAGAAGGTACACCTTGGTCCCTGCAGCTTATTGCCTCCAGCTGCTGTCTCCTCTGGGCACTCATCTCAGGCCCAAGTACTCTCCTGCTCTCTCTCCTTGTTCCACCTCCAGAGGAGCAACCCAAAGAACTCAGATTTTCCAGCACATATCACATGAGTTAGGCTTTGACTATTACTAAGAATCTTCACTTTCTTCAGGATTGAAATCCACACCCCTCATCCTTTCTTTCAACTTGACCTGCCAGTGAAGCCTGAAACATGTGTCAACAACTAAACCATGGTTGTTTCCCAATGACCCATGCTCACCTACCCAGTCAAAGGAATTCAGAATTCAAACTTAGAGGAAAAAACCTCTTTCTAATGCTGTAAGATGGAGCTCACATTTTTATCCCCACTTCATGTTCATGACAGAGCACAAGCACATGCTTTTGTCTGAGTGAAAAAAAAACCTAAATGTAAATGCTCAGATTTAATAACCCAGGACCTCCCAAGTGCTTTAGATTTACAAATGCTGTTTGCCACGCCTCATGAAAAAATGACACTTCTTTTGTCTTCAAAGCTGGGCTGTGATCACAGGTACCACAGTATCAGACTGTCCTCAGGGTGCTGTTTTCCAAATCTGCCAAAATTTCCAAAATACGTCCATAGGTATTGTCAGTCTTTTCTATGCACTGGATCTTACCAGAAAACACATACTGAAACCATGCTAGTGCCTAGGGGCAGATTTCTCAAACAAGTCCTACCATCCACATTTGACAGCAGATGGCATAAAACCTACCTGCTGGTCCTATCCCTTTGCTGTGCTATAGCTCATGTCATGCACTGCTCATGCAGGGGCAGAGGGCAGCTGGTATTTACTGTTTATTTACTGTTTGCTTGTCCTGTCCTGTCCTGCCTGACCAAGGATGTGTGCAAAACCTGTCCAAAGAAAAGATGGCTTATGGCTACAGGATTTCTCTTCAGAGTTCTGCCTGAGTCACGGGAAGGAAGAAGATGGAAGTTGCTGACACTGAATCATTTCTGTTTCTACACCAGTGAAATAAAAGATGACCTAGGAATTTCCTTATTTTTGAAAAAAAAAAAAAAAAAAAAAAGGTTTCCCCCTCCCTCCTCTCTGCTAAGCAGGCATCAGAGTGAAGCAAGGAGGGGGAGTGGATCAACCCCCTGTATTTGTCCTGTGACATTTGACACCTGTGATTCAGAATGAGAAAGAAAGAGGTCCCAGCGTCATGTAGAAAGTCAGGGCTGAGGATCCCACTTGAGCAAGAGGCTCTGGTGTGGCATATCACCCTCTCTGTGGTAGCTCATGCACTGGGGCTGCAGGAAATAGTGGAATTTATACATCATCTTGAGCTTCTAGTTACATGTGAGGGTTGTAAGTTGCTTGTAGAAGCCCCAGGCGGCCAGTCTGGTATCTAATGGTCAGCTATGTGCCTGCTGGTAGGTATGTCCTTGTGCCTGGTTCTGGGCTTCTCAGCCACAGGCAACTCTACACTGACAAATAAGACATCATGTACATTTTATACCCTGTGCAGTGCCCTAGGACTGTGCCCTAAGCCAAGATGAGGACCAAGAAAGGAGTGGTGTGTGCTTCATATATTGATCAGAAAGATGTGCTTTGACCTCCAAAGGGATTTGGCACAGTTCACATGCAGGAAGAATGAGGAAAGCAGTGACTTATATCTGTTCACCTCCCTTCCCACCAGTGTCAATCAATGAAGCAGAAACCTCAGCTTTCCTCTCATCATGAGAGCTGGAAGATTCTTCCTCAGCTGAGCTCCAAAGGGCACTATAGATGGTGCAGGAGATGGGGCTGTTGCAGGTGACAGAAACAGCCAAGTGTGCTGAGCTCAGTGAGAAGACAGAACAGGGAGCAGGTGAGAGTGAAAAGCAAATGTGCAGAACAGCAGGAGCGAGTCTGTTGGGGGTTTTGTAAATGTGATGGGGCAACAGCCCGGTGCTGTTAAGCACAGATGGTTGCAGTTTTTTCTGTTGTAAGCTCCACTTCATTCCCCCAACACACACATTTTTCCTGTGCTTGCCTAACACACAACTGGGCTGCAAAATGGTTGTTTTCTGGTAGATGGACACTCTCCAGAATGGACCAGGAAACCACCCTGCATGCCCAGCTGGTCCAGTGACCAGCCCTGTGTCTTGGCCTAGAAATCTGTCTGTATTTTATAGGTACAAAATGCCACAGGTGTAGCCACACAGCCAAGGAGTGCAGCACATAGTCCTCAATCATTGGCTTTTCCTCTGAAAGCTGTGGGAGAGGACGTGCTGCAGTTTTTAACTGTGGCCCAAATTCTCCAACTGGCTGTTTAAAATCAGTGCATGAGTGTATGTCACTCACAGCTACCTTGCCCTCAACGTGCAAAGGCAGGAGCTCTTGGAGTGCCTTGCTTCACCATCCTTGTTAGCTGCACACTTCGAGCTCCTTTCAGCTGACCAGAGCTGTGAATTGAGAAAGGATTTGCAATAAAAAGCTTCCTTCCCCTCTCTGCCTGCCTGCCTGTACAGGTGTGTCTGCACCTGCTTTTACATGCGTGCACACACAGAGACATGTTTAAAGGAGCAGGGCCCAGTGCAATGCAATCAAGAGATGCCAATTTTAGCTTTGACTAAATTATATCTTGCCTCAAATCAGGCCACATCTGAGAAGCAAGAATGCTGTGTATTTATCACCCAGTAGTCAGTAATTTCTGCACTTTCCAAACATGATGTGAAAGTCAGAATTATATTTTTAGTGATCTCCGGATAAAACAAAAAAGAAAAAGCTTTTAACCTCACGTAACCTTGGTCCTCTGCCTCCAGAGTACACAATTTCAAAATCCTGACTTAGTGGAAAGATCAAACTCAGATCCAGTACAAACTGGCTGTAATTTTAATCATTTCCAATCCTCTGTTTGAGGAACTGTGTGAGCATGAGCTCTGTCTGTAGGCCATCACATGCAAAATATGATGCCTATGGCCCAGCATGTGGGTCAGATGCCTGAAGTTACACTGCAATAAATACTACTAGTGAAATGCTCAAGTGTAGTTTCAGGGGATGGATCTCATCTAACACTAGCATTTAAAGGTGTAAATAGGGGAGTTGGGGAGTGGTATAGGATGAGGAGGAAGGCAAATGAGATTTGAAGGCTTTCACAGAGGAGATGAGAGAAGCATTAGAGGTGAGCTGAAGAGCTGTGTATTCCCAAGATCATGGTTTTCATTTCACTCCACCACAGAAACTCCTGAAGGTGACTTGCTCCGTATGCAAGGCAGGAGAGGCTGTAGGCGAGTCACACAGCTCCAATCTCTCCCAACCTGCCATTCTGTGTCACCATCTCGCCACACCATGCTGTATAATGTAGCATAAAATTTAAAAAATTTAAAAACCGAGTCCAGTCTCAAGAGGTATCGGAGCCTGGCGGGACAGTGCCACTAGAGGGGGCCGGCTGTACACAGCTGCGGTGCGGGACAGCGCTCGGCGACCGCGAGGACAGACAGACAGACAGACAACGAGGGTCCGTAAACACGCCTCGCTGCAGCTGCAGCCACACAAACTGCGAATCCTGCCCAGAACCAGGGGCAGAACCAGACTGCTGGCCTCAGCAGTGCTGCACTGCTGTGTTCTGAGGCGGGTCGCAGAGCCGCGCCGAGCTGGGGACGGGCGAAGGCTCATCCCGAGAAGCGATGCTCGCACCGCCAGCAGCTCCAGCGGCTGCGGGACACAGCTGCCCCAGGTGTTCACAGCCAGCTTGGCACCTCCTCGTTTCTCCAAGCTTGCCCACTTCTATTCCTATATTCCCTTAGCCCCTTGCATTATTCACGTTCTGTGTGTGAGTGCCAGCTCTCTGTGCTGCTGCCGCGTTAGCAGTGCAGAGTACATCCCAGCCCCTGGAGCCTGGCACGGAGGCCAGGAGTCTGGGCCAGAAATCCTGAATGCATTTGGAGCTCTTTCACTCTGGAGACTCTTCCTATTAATTAATCCTGGAAAGCTTTATAGCCATTCCTAAAATAAAGGAAGAAAATTTTTAAAGTTATCCCTAGAGCAGCTCAGTGTCAGCGAATGTTTTTTTTCTTTGGAAGACAGGACTACTATTCCTTAGAGGCATATCTGCTCAGGCAGGATCAGACACGTGGTGGTTCCTCCCTGCACCTGGCACAGGCCAAACTCACTTAGGAGCCAGAGAGTGAAGCAGTGCTGCACTTGAGATCATCCTACTCCTCCTTCTCCTACTACTACTACTACAGTAGATGGAATGTCACTGCAGCTCCCAGCTCCTTCTCTGCCAGCCAGCTCCAAGCCCAGAGCACAGAAGGTCACAGGTCTATCTATGCCTTCATGCCCCTTTGCAGAAGCACCTGCTGCACTCTGTGCTCTGTACTGTACTCTGCAGTGCAGAGTTCACTTTACTCGCCATAAACAGCCAGCAACAGGTGAGACAAAGGTCACTGTTCATTTTACTGGGCATCTTGCTAGTTTTTGGATTATTTTGATTCTCAGCCAGAGGTTCCTCAGCATGCACAAATCTTCTGGAATGACATAAACCCCAAACAAATTTAAAGGAAAATAAAATTCTCTCTTATTTCTGTACCATGGAGCTTTTCCATTCCTGTTCCTCTCAAAATCATGGAGTGGTTGTTCAGACTACCTGTTCCATGGTAACTGCTGTGGAGTTTCAATACTAGCCGTTCCCCTTTGTATGTGAAGCTTTAACACTTAGCCAATGGCAATCTTCTTGCAAGTGGCACATTTCCCTGTGCTTGAATAATTCTTATTATAATTTGCAAAAACTACTTCAGATTTTCTCTCTTCTCTGCCCTCTTCTCATGCAATGCCCATGAGTTCTATTAAAACTCTGAATTCCCTCTTGCAGTTCTCTTTCTGCTACATCATTTTTTGCTTCTGCATTTAAAGTCTCTAATTTCACTCCCAGTCCCCCCTGCTGTCTATCCCTATTTCCCTATTTTTGGCAGTGTATAGCTGGGTACTTGTAACTGAGATTAATGACTTCAGTGAAAATCCCAGCAGAAACAAGAAGTTGAGGTTTTTACTGTGATTAGTCCAGCAAGTGGAGAAAGAGTCACAAAATTACTTCCATCCTTCAGCTGCACAGAAACAAGACTTTGGGTGTGTTCAGAGTGAAGCCTCGCTGTGTCCTTGGCTTGGCCTTTGTCCACAGGCACCTAAATCCTCCTTGCAGCTCCTCAATGCACTTGAAGATTCACTGCTGCACACACAGGCGGGTTACTGTTCTGTGGGAGCCACACAAGGACAACTCTGAGTTCACTCGAGATTGAGGAAGAGGAGGGGAGAAGGGAAACTGTGTCTGCACAGCTGAGCAGAGGTTGGAGCACTCACCAGGAAGTGAAAAGCATTCTTCTTTGGCTGAGGCCGAGGTGCTTTCACTCCTTGTGACCCCAGTGGAGCAGAGCTCACCAGCTAACAGCTCAGTAAGAATAAAGTGATATATGCTGGAAAGCAGAAAGGGTGGTGGGGACAGAAATGGGGGCTACCACGGCTATACAGGCAGCAAGATTAGTGGGGCCAGAGAGAGAGGTCAGCAGAAGGCACCTGCCTTTGTGGCCCAATTCTTAGACAAGCAGGAGGTACACGTGTAGAGCTCTGCCCTTGATGGTACAGATGCAATTTATCCAGCAACTATGTTGGGACAAATACTGTGTTCCCATCACTGGGACAGAGGATTACCTCTGTGCATAGGAGTGCTTGGATACAAAGATCTGTGTCACCAGTGTTTCATCTCTCTAGCATTTACAGTGCCACCAGTGTTTCATCTCTTCCTTAGCATTTCCCTCTTCTGTCTTGGAGTCCCACCTGCATTTATAATGCTGTGTATCCAGCACCTGTGAAAAGCCATTTCCAGACTTTCCAGCCTCAAGTCAAACAATATTGACTGTTGAGACAATTTACATTATTGACAATCAAGACACACAACAAAACCAAGGCACTTCCAGGTGAAGGTTATGAAAACAGCAGGTTTGGACAAGTCCCATAGGGCCATACTGGGAAGTCCCTTTCTCCTGTTTAGTCCAGGTTGTAGCTGCAGGTGTTCCATGGTCAGAGAAGACTCAGGCACTGGATTCAGTGCATCAGGGCCCAAAGTCTGTTACAGACCTATGGTATAAATCCTTTAATACAGAAAATGTTTGCCTTGGAATAGGCAAAAGTACAATGTTTGTTACAGAAATCAGAAAAAACCCCTTCAACTGTGGCTGTGAAAAAAGCTGGATTTTGTAATTGAATCAAAGATATGAAAATTATGTCACATGTAATAATAATGTCTTGTTAAGTGAATTGTAACAAAATCAGAGGGGTTTGATTTTTCAAAATTAAAAAAGCATTTGAGTCTCACTCATACAGTTTGTATGCTGTATCATTGGTACAGATACCATGTGGGAAACAACAGGAAGAACCAACTAAGCCCTTACTGAGCAGTACGGTGGTCAAGGGATAGAAAATCAGAGGCTGGAGCTCTGATCCCTGTTCTATTGCAGGCCATCTTCATCATCAAGGCACTTAGGCAAAGTGCTTTTGTTTGTTTGAGGTCTCAGTGTTTAGAAAAAACATCAGACGTTTCAGATTTAGGGACTGTGACTAATGAAAAATTCAGGTTTTCTTCCTATAATAAACCAAATGTATTCACAAGAAATGCCAATAGAAGGTCTTTATTGCAAGACCTTCTATAGCTTGGAAAATGTTGCAGTTTTGACAAATAGGTCCTATCTGTAATTTGTCGTCCAGGAATAAAGTTATCGGTTTGTTTTTGTTTTGGTTTGTTTTAGTTTGGTTTTGGTTTGTATTATTGTTGGTTTGGGATTTTTTGTTTGTTTTTGTTGTTGGGGTTTTTTTTGGACAAGCCTTTTGATGTAAAATGACATAGTGCTAGCAGAAAAAATCTAATCCCTCTCCAAGAATCACTGAAGGAAACACAGGATCAGCATATAACCTCATTGATTTTACATAAGGCTGAGTCTGCCTTTAATTTTGATTCAACTATATATACATTGATAAAACAGACCTTTCAGAGCTGAAAGCACTGATACCATCACTGCTCCAGCTGAGTCCCAGGTTGCACAACAGAATGACATAACATGAGATCTCTTATTTTTAAACTGTTTAATCCCATTCACAGTTCCTCTGCTGCAATCCAGATCACTTTTCACAAGGTACAGGAGACAAGACTCAGTCTGAGACATGAGGTTTCTGTAGCATGATGATGAGCAAGGGTGGAAACAAAAGTCTTCCAAATGTAAGTGTATTCCTGATATGATGAGCCAAAGTCCTTTGCCATACCAGGGTCCACTGCAGCAATCACAGACAGTAAAACTCTGCTGGAGAAGAAACTGGGTCAAAACTGTGGCATCATCCTTCTAAAATTATGTGCACATACCCACAGCAGCTCAACCTCCTCACTCATAAATGCAGATTAAAGAAATTATCTGGCCTCAAAATGGCTGTGGTTCATCACTGGAGAAGGTGCTTAAACTTTGCAGCTCCACTTTCAGCGTAGGCCCACACCACTGCAGAGGAGTAATTACTGTGCAGTGCCTTAATGCACAGTCTGCATGGCTCCCGCGGGGAAGGAGGCAGGCGTGTCAAAAATAGAATGATGTGCTGTACAGCGCAGTGAGGTGGAGAGAGAGGGGAGAAAATGACTCTGCAGTTCCCAGAAATGGAGCTGACATAATTTTGTCTCAGCTGTGGGCTTCAGGTCCATCCCCCTTCTGAGCAGACTGCTTGGCAACACGGCCACAGCGTGAAGCTGCAACGCGCATCTGTCTGGAGGACAGGTGGCAGTGTAAAATCCTAGGAAACCTCAGATACAGGGAAATGTTTGCATGCCTGATAAACCTCCCTTAAAAGTGGTTTTATGTTCATTCAGTTACACTTGATATCTGGATCTGAGCAAACCATGACATACCCCATAACACGTAATGATTTCCTCTGATCAACATTAATTTCATGTGAAAGAGTGGACCACTTATGAACTTCCACTCTGCTAGTACTTGTACAATTACTGATTGGGGGTCATCTCTGTATATTTCTTTCTCAAAATACTCCTTGGGGGAGGCAAGGAAATGAGACATATTTCTGTATTACTCATCCAATAATTTTTTTCGTTTTTTTGTCTTTAATGTCTAGGCATTTTTCCTTTAGGTTCTTTCTGGAGAAGCAAATGGCAGCCACATGACCAAAGATCTCAGGCTAATGAATTCTGAATATTCTGAATATTATTATTCCAGAACAAGAGGTGCAAAAAGTCATTTTTTGTTCAGAGAAATTTTAGTGGAAGATTCAAAATCCCAGGTAGCAAAGCAGAGAGTTGGTTCTCTTCAGTGTTCAAACACTTGATTTTTAAGTAACTTGAGGGATCACTTGGCATTTATAGGTTCTTCACACCACATCCAATCTTGACCATATTATTGTTGTCCTAATTCCTATTTGGTGAATTAATAAACCAAGCTGCTAGGAAGATAAAAATCCTATGAGTTTCTCATAGTCCTTTATGTTATAGACACAATTGTATGTACAGTACTTTTCTAATGATACTTTAAGTACCTGGGTTATCTGGAAAAACAGGAATGTGAGCATCTGAGTGTATTAGTCATGTATATACAGATAACATCAACATTAAGGTCAGCAAAGAACAAGTCTCATATGAATATTTTTTCCCTACAGATTTTATTGGGTGGGTCCCCATTTTAATTTTTATCTCACCAACACTTCACACTGCTTGAAAACAACCATACATGGTTTAGAAAGAAATCTTCTCTTTCCTTATCATATAAATCAAGAGTACGTGAACACCTATGGTGAGTTGAGGCAATGATCATACTTTGCACAGGAATGTTCCACTTACAGCTTTCATCAAGATTCCTGCAAATAGTGGCTGGGTCTACACTACCCACAGCTCTTTCTGGTATGCAATTATCATCTACTGGTTTTGTTTCACTGAGACTCCCATAGGACAGGAGTAAGAAGAGGGAGAGGGGGCAGAGAATCTTTTTAATGTATTCAGTGGCATAATTAATATCCAGATATGGTCCAGAGCATTATGATGTACAGATCTGTTTTCATTTTCTATTGTTTAGGTACCTGAGATTCTTGATGTCATCAGGAATAAAGTTAATATCATTACAGGCAACATCCAAATACTAGAGATCTTCTAATAAAAACAACCTACAAAGAAATAAAATAGAGAGAAGAATTAGAAATTAAAATTAGAAATAACAGAGAATCATGGAGTCAGAAAAATACAGGCTGAAGGGGACATCTAGAAGTCATCTAGTCCTGCTCTGCTCTATAAAAGGAGATGTGAAACTTTTCAAAAGAGGGGTCTGACAATTTAAGTCACTTATCTGACATTTTGTGGTCTTATATAATTGGCTGCATACACATGATGAGTCAGAAAAGTAGGGAGGGTGAGGATCACATTTTAAAAATTTTTGGGATCACATTTTAAAAAATACTGGATTATTTATTTAGGTCAAGAATCCTGTGTTCCTGAGGGAGATATCTGAAGGTCTAAACTGTTGCTGCTCTGAGTAGGGTTCGGCCAGAACCTCCTTCCAGCCTGCATCTACAACTCTGTTATCCAAAACCAGTCTTTGCCCAGGCAAAAGCTTTATATCTAAGTATAAAACTAAACTGTGAAATTTCAGCTTTACATCCCTTCAGTGAAGTTATGGAAAATAATCAGCACATACCTGTACTGATTATTGGGAAAGAAGAATAAGTTATTGAATGACAGATTAAGGCAGACAAAGGTAACCATTAAAAGGATGGAGTCTGGAAGGTGAAACAAAAAGTAGGCCCAAAAGAGACATATAAATTGAATCAGCCTCATAAAGTAACACTCTCCCATGTTGTTCAACTGTGCTAGACTTCCCTCTGAAACCTTCCTAAGGCACGCTGGATTTATTCACTCAAGAAGCTTAATCAAGTTCTGCACTATACTCATCCTCTAGAGATGATCCAAACCATTCAAACATGCAATCCAAAAAATCTCCAGAAACCAGGCAGCTTGTTGCTCTTTTATCAAATTCTTTCTTTCTTTTCTAGCCTAAGAAGTGTTATACAAACTCTGACAGAAGATCAATTCTGCATTCTTCTTATTATTGTTACATATGCTGTCTCAAACTACATAGATCCTGAGATAATATTTAACTCTTGCCTTATATAATTTCAAACACACTTTGATATATATAATCTGCCATCCAGTTCCATATAAACCAGAACTTAATGATTTTCACAACATATACACAATAAAGTGTATCTATGCAATGTACACTACCTGTTAATCCCTGTAATATTACCAAATATGAATCTAAGGGTTCCAACAAATACAAAAAATCTAAGGGTTACAATAAAAACATAGGTGAGTGTAAATAACGAAGATGACTATCATGAAAGAGAAGTTATATACTTCATTGGAGTTCAGAATTTTCTTAGATCCCTGGCATCTGCTTTGCAAGAAAAACAATGCTCCAGTGCTGAAGATTTCCCAGGGCAGTAACAGAGAATAACAGGTAACTGTAGTCAGAGTAAGAAAGCATTGTCATTAAAATTAAAAACCCAAATGAAAATCCTTTTTCGTGTAAACAAAAATCTACAACATGTTATTGTAAAGATGAAAAACATTTCCAGCAAAATTGAAAATCCAATTCAGACCTTCTCACAGGAAGCTGTGAACTGTGAAACATTAAAGACAGGTAGTATGAACAAGACAGTCTGAGGAAAAACTGATGTCCAGGTCCCAAGTGGAAGTGTTGTGTTCTTCTTGTGGCAGAAAACTGCTTTTAGCCTTCAGGCTAAAGATGCCTTAAATGCATTAAAAATGCATTGCTCATGTTGCTCTGTTCAAGAGTCAACAGCAGCTTTTATTTAAAGTATCTTTTGGAATTGTAACCTCATTTGACAGAAAAGTGATCTTGTATTTCTTACCCTATCACTGCATGAAAATTAAGTGCTTAGAATGATTTAAAACTAAATATTAGTGATTTAAAACTTAGTATTAGATAGCTGTGGGGATAACTGATTTGCATGGGTTTTTTTCTGTAGTACCCTTGCATTAAATTTTCATTGTTTCTTCTTTCATCTCACCCCCTTTTGCCATTTCCTCTGTAGCTTTACTGTGTCTCATGTTCTTTCAGATGCATCCTGAATAATTTTCATGGCACTTGCCCAGCACTGCACCTATTGTGAAACTGTAATTCAACCCAAGTTATGTCAGCCCCCTTCAAAGCAGTTGGTTTGGCATTTTGCTGCCTGAGTAGACAGGAAGGCTTGCAGCTATGCCTGGCAAAGACCAACATCTAGGATTGTTATTCCTATGAACCAGATCTGGGAAGTATCTATCATCATTCTGCTCTGTTGGGAAACTTGCTTTGGAGGGAGTCAAACCTCTCATTAATTCATGCAAACCTGTAGCTTTGGGCTGCGAGTGTATTTGCCCATGGATGTTATCTTGGCTAAGGAGGTAGGCTTATCTCTGTTGGAAGCACACAAGGCAAGAACAAATGTGGTCAAACAGGGTGTGCATTGCTAGGCTCCAGCTGGGTCTGAAGAAGTGGTCCTTTGAGTTGCATTTGCACTTGGCCATGGAGATCTGATGAAGAGATCAAACCTAAAAGGTTCCAGGTCTGGCTTGTATCTTTACATTGGATTTTGGAGGGACTACATGTTCATTGCTGAGGGAAGTGTCTGCTTGCCTGACTAACCCTTGAGCACTGCCAGATTCTTCTTTCCCATTTTCATTATTTGTAGTCTTTACTGCTTTGGTTGGATATTTTTCCAAAAAGCCTTCCTGCTGAAGACAAGAGAAAAAAAGACATTCATAATGAGGGATCCTCTGGCAACCTTTGTGATGAAAAGATCATATGACAAATTCTCCATGCCTTATATGCATTTTTCTTTTCAAAGAAAGTGCACCAACAATTAAGACCAAGCATCTCAGTGTTGCCCATCACAAAATATTGTTAGCCTTTTTTTCAACACAAGTGCAGTTCTCCTACACACTGTTCTGAATGATGTGTTGTACCCAGTAGAGGAGTTGGCTCTGAAGCAGGACAGAAAGGACAGGTTTTCAGAGGTACCTTGTGAGTTTAATGAAGAATGAATGAGCAGTGTTTGTTCTCCTGTGTGTGAAATATGGCCACTTGTATTAGTGACAAGTCCCTGTTTAGGGATCGTGAAGCCATTTGCAAGGTGCCATGTGCCAGTGCAATGAGATCTTTCAGCTGAGAAGCAGATGGGGCTCCTTTGGTGAGTGTTCCCTCCCCTCATGCTCCACAGTGTTCCGTGTATCACCTAAAACTCATCCTACATGTATGACCTAATCCTACTGAATGGGAAAGGCAAATCATGCAAATACCCTCTGAAAAAAAAGCACCATGGAAGGGACATGTTTAAAGTGTGATGGCAAAAGTGAAGTCAGTCATGGTCAAGAAACAGGAAACTATGAAAGGAACAAAGGAATAATCTTCTAGAAATTGTCTCGACGGTGACTGTAGGATGGGACACTTCACAGAACTTCAGTCACAGGCAGCTTCACAGAATTTCTTATTCTTTTTATAGGTGTTGTTTTTGTGACTGTGGTCACGAGGTGGACGATGCCTTAAACAGTCAGACATGCTTTGAGTCTATGAAGAACTGATGAAACTGGTTGAGACAAATTTGAGCTGAGCCCCTTGCTTACCTAGAGCTTGGCTCAAGCAAGGGCTGACGGTGAAATAACGCCTGGAGTGACCTCTGGAAGAGTCACACAGCCTTTACAGCTGCCTCAGCAGGTGGTGGATGATCGAAGTGTTCTTTCTCCTTCTGGTGGCAACTGCACATTCTGGCAGAAAGTAACAAACACCCTCATTAGGCCCTATTTGCATATAAACTTTTGCTCCCATATGAATGCAAATGAAGGGAAAAGTGACCATCCATGCCTCATATTTGTGACCACAGTCACCAAAACCCCACCTATAACATGAGATTCTTCCACCTCATTGGGAAGGGACAAAAGTTATAGTATGGGCAAGAGGAGTTCCAGGACCAGAAAAAATAAGGGGAAAAAAAAAAAAGATGGGGGGCGGGGGGAAAAAACCTCTGCCTGCTTTGGATTGGTCAAGACTGTGTCCCTCCTCTGCCCCTGAAGGGATGCAAAAGGCTTCATTTCCTGCCCAATTTCCATATTCTCAATGCAGCAGTGGCACTGAGTCCTAGTGTCCCACACCACTGGGGGGTTGACCCTGGCTGGATGTCAGGTACCTACCAAAGCCAGTCTGTCACTCCCCTCAGCTGGGCTGGGGGGAGAAAATATAACACAAGGCTTATGGTCAAGGTAAGGATAGGGAGACATGGCTCACCAGTTACCATCATGGGCAAAACTTGACTTGGGGAAATGAACTGAACTTATTACCAACTGAACCAGGGCAGAGTGATAAGAAAAAACTCAAAATCTTAAAGCATCTTCTCCCCATCCCTCCCTTCTTCCTGGGCTTAACTTCACTCCTGATTTTTCTACCTTCTTCCCCTTAGTGGTGCAGGAGGACAGCGAATGGGGCTGTGATCAGGAGCTACCACAATTACTGAAGGGCTTGGCCTTGGCCAGCAGTGGGTCCATCCTGGAGCTGTCAGACATGGGAGAAGCTTCTGGCAGCTTCTCATGGAAGACATCCCTTTAGCCCCCCTCACTACTAAAACTGTGCCACAGAAACCAAATGAAAACACTAAGTCAAAGGTTTATTTCATACACCTCACACTGGACACTGGGCTCAGGGCTTTGCCACCAGGGCTATCTCCAAAGACCTCATTTTAGAGGACCATTGGGTCTTGAGCTACTCCCTAGTTTCTGAACAGCACTGCAGACAGCAGTCATTTAGTTGTGAACATTTTTATCAACAAAGAAATACCTAGTAAATTATCCTTCACTCAGTCCCTTTAGCTCCACAATGTTGGTGCTCTGTTCCCGTACCAAGGGAGGCTCATTCCTTGGGACCTGCTGAGGGAGAAGCTGCTCTTTACACATCTCTGCTACAGCTCTCAAAGAAAG
This sequence comes from Passer montanus, assembly GCF_014805655.1. Classification (NCBI taxonomy): domain Eukaryota; kingdom Metazoa; phylum Chordata; class Aves; order Passeriformes; family Passeridae; genus Passer; species Passer montanus. The sequence goes on along the minus strand of NW_024368374.1, from coordinate 6,201,307 downwards.
CTGGGACCACTGGCTTATCTCCCTGCCTTCCCTGCCCTCAGCCACAGTGTCTGACAGCTTCCAGCTCTCAGGTGGGCACAGCCCAACCCACATGACATTTCTGCTGCCTTTTTAATCAGCAACCTCATTTTGTTACGGCCCCACTTTCTACACTCCCCTGTGAAGGAAAACACAAAATATTGTCCTTTTTTTTCAGCTCAGGGCTTCTGCTCTTCAGTCTCAGTCTCACACTTCATGAAGCACAAGACAATTGCATCCACCAAGATGATGGAAGTACCATTGCTGAAGAGTTGCTTGCTGATCAATGGGCATGCTGCTGTATAAATATCTTTCAAGTGTGATAGTTCCATTTGGAGAAATGATCCTTGAATAAACTTTACTGCGAGCTCTTAGATTCCTGTCATGTTTACTATATAAATACACAATCTCTAAATAGCATTCATCAGTAATATGTACTACTAGAATGAGAGCCAGCATAGCAGATCTTTGATTCCAGATAAAAGGTTTTTCTATCATTTTTTAAATGGCTTAAATAATTGAATCACAGCTCTGGTAGTGAGCCAGAAATATTTACATCTGTTTGGGCAGCACCAGACTGGAACTGTATTGTACCTAAATAGATTTTACCAGACTTTCAAAATAATATTCAGCAGGGCTTAATAATATCACAGGATATTATATTATCTGACTTTTCAACCTTACTTCTTTAACTGAGTTTTCTTTACTATTTTTCATACTGTTAGAAAGGTATTACTTTTAATACATTACTGTCACTCCTTTTAATTTAATATTACATAATGATGATAAGTACAGTATGACAGTATTATAACAAAATAAATATTCAAATTACTTACCATTTTCATAAAAACCCTTTTAATGTATTTTCTTTCTCTTTGCCTGCTTCACTGACTATGTGAAGATTGAGGAGTTTTAGCTATTTAGACACTCCTACATAATTACAGAAACTGGATGGAAAAAAAACCTCAGACTTGATTTGGTCTCTTTATCTCAGTCATAGGCACAGCACTGCTTTTCCATGCTACAAGTTTATTCTACTGTGCTGATCTGTAAAAGAAACACTGTAAAAATTCTGCATTCTATTTTTTACAGTGGCTCCTGGGGCCTGAGGTTGTTGACAGAAGTCAGTGAACCTGCACAGATGCCAAGGTTCTTCTCTACAGATCTGTTTCCAGGAGTGATGCCTAGTTTCCATCTCATTTATATATTACTTAGGTTAAAAATGTTATAATTAGAGATCATGTTACTGTTTTTCACATTTATTTTTAAAGGTTAGTCCTTAAAAATTTAATCAATTGTTACTTTATATAAACTGGAAAGAGCTTTTCATTCACATATATAAGAAGCACACAAAATGCCTGGTTATTTCTAAAGCATACTGCACAGAAAGTTCTTTGTTTTAATTAGAAATCTCTGATGCCCGTAAAATAATATAAGCCAAGATATTTCTTTTCACAGGATTGCATATTCTGAGAAGAGCATGGCCATCCCCCAAAATGTCATTTTTTCTATTTTACCTGAATCCAAGCTGTATCTCACTTCCCCTATGGTCTGACTCCATGTGATCCAATTTTATTTTTCTTGACACCAGCAGTTTTTCATGCTATGTCTCATATTTTCTGATGAGCTAAGGGGAATGTCTCTATTATCTAGTGTGTAGCATTCAAATCTGATAGGTGCAAGGCTCAACTTCCAGCACCTGCCAAGAGGACTCTTGCCCAGCTTACATGAAGAGCCTCCCAAAGAGATGGAGGCCATATGGGTCATACTGCAGTCTCATTCGCACTGCTTTGCTTGGGAGGTGAGCTGCCAATCTGTCTTCTTCTGTGTAAATTTTAGAGAGCACACAGCATTTGTAACTATGAGCCACAGTAACTATCTGTGCAGTTCACCTTGGTCAACATTCTCTCTCCTTGGTGCCTCCTTAGACAGCAGCTTAGGAGGCAGAGGTCCGTGGAGCAGCTTTGGCTGCTCAACCATTTCCTGCTTGGCCTTCGTTCCTGAGAGATAAATGAAGATATTTCAAAAATCGGAACAAATCTCACAAGACAAAACAAAAGAAATAAACACCTCTAGTTTAAGGTGCTGAGCTATGAATGTCTGCTAAGATAAAGCAGGTGATAAAAATGCAAAGTGGCCAAAAAAGGGAAATTGTTCTCTTAGTGACAGATTTAACAGTTTTTCTAGTTATCATTAGTGTTTCAGGAAATAAATCAGTGACATTAATTAAAAAAACAAACAAACAACAAAACAACCCCAAACTTATTCTATTCACTCCAAATACTTGCATTAAATAATGTTATTCAGCACTTCAGGTGATCTGTGCAGGGCCATGAGTTGGACTTTGATGATCCATGTGTATCCCTTCCAGCTCAAGATATTCTATAATTCTATGATTTATAATTCTATAGTTCTATGATTTCTGTCACAAAAGGTGAGGCAATTAGAGTTAAAATCTCTGAGCCAAAGGAGGAACAGTAAAATAGAGAAATGTCCCATGACAGACGTTGCAAAAGCTCCCAGAAGCAGTTTTCTGCTGGATAAACAGATTTTCTAAGAGCAACTATTAACCCTGAGAAAAGGCCGAATCTGCAAGTTGTAATTTTATGCTTCTTTCTAGTTTCCTATTAGTTTATGAATGCATACAATGACACTAATTTCAATCAAAGAATCTCTGATTTGGTTCCAGAAATCCTCTTATTAGTAGCCAATTTTAGCAAATCTCTGAGTCACTGTAATTGTCAAGATTATCTATATCCTAAATTGCAGAATGTGTTAATTATATTTTTTTTCCCTTTAGGGCTGAAAACATCTAGGCATCACACAGTATAAAGCATCATTCCAGTCCTAAAGAACTGGAAATCAGAAGGAAAACATAGAAGAGAGAGCCCTGATGAAGGTGACTTTGAAGAGAAACCGAAAGTGCCATCAGGAAGCTAATGGCTTACAGAAAGATTTACAAAGATTAAGAAAACTGTCACATACACCTAGAAGCAAGGACACCTCTAGGCGACTTCTTCCCCCAGGAATTTGATTTGAAAATAGGTAAACTTGAGACTTCAGAGCAATTTTGCACGTGGACAAGATTAATTTAAATCAAATGCAGGATTATGTAAAACTGAAAAGAAGAAAAACAAATACTGTGATGAAAGGAAAAAAGACAGTCCCAAAGCAAATAATAAGTTCAGACTTGACTCTTAGCTATTGGGCTTGAATGGCACTTAAACAAGGAGCTGGAGAAAGGACGAAATGGGGGAAGTTTAAAAAGGAAGCCTGGAGTTCAATTATAGCCCTGCTGAGTTTGAATAAATGGACAAACATTGCAACAAGATGAGGTACAATGACACAAAAATGGTTCCTGATGTTAACCACAGGCTGGGGACAGTACCCTTGCAATAGACTGGAGGCACAGGAGGAAGAATACACGGTATTAAAAAACAAAACCCAAACCAACCACCACCAAACAACCCCACAACAACAATAACTCTCCTCCCTCCCCCAGTGCAAGACCTCTTAAAGAGCCAATAAAGTTGAATTTGAGGAACAGGAACAAAACACTCTATAATTATGTTTGTACTTGATACAGCTTAGCATTCCAGTCTTTTCCTCTTCAGGATAACATTTCTAGCACCTGCCACATGGATATTGCACAGGGAGTAATTCAGCTTGAAGGATAGCTTTGGAGATCTCTGGTTAGCATTCCAGTCTTTTCCTCTTCAGGATAACATTTCTAGCACCTGCCAATGGATATTGCACAGGAAGTAATTCAGATTGGAGGATAGCTTTGGAGATCTCTGATCCAAGCTCCTGCTCACAGCAGGGTTGAACTATAATCTCTGAGCAGATTATTCAGATCTGTACGCAGGGATGGAGACCCCACAACCTTCTGGGCAACCTCTGGGCCTCCTTCCAACGCTGGTAAAAACCAAGACATAGAGTGCACGCCCAACTAGGGCACACATCTAAAGATAAGTGAGCTTGTTTTCTCTCATTTATAGGTAACCTCTGTGGAAACTGGCTGACAGATCAAGAATGGTGAGAAATGGTTGCAGAATTGGTTACGTTATCAATGTCCTGAGGAGCACTGCCTGAAAAATTCCAGGAGGAAGAACAGACTAGAAAAGAAATGAGGGCTTAGAATGGAAGTGGAGTGGAAGAATTCCTGAAGTGAGTGTACACAGCACAGCTCAGAGACAGGGAAGGAGGTGAAAACACAAGAGGAAACCTGAAGTTGCAGAGGTTGATGACAAGAAGACAGGAGACCCAGTGGGGGGAGTGGAGGAAATGCAACATAGACAAGAAACCCCTGTCCTTTTGGCAGGGAAGAAAAGTAGAGGTGTTCAAGCTAGTAGAGACAGAAAGGATAAAAGCACATCAGAGGGAGAGGGAACATGATTTCCTCATGCTATAAAACTGACCATTATATTTGGTGAGATTTTAGGTAAAAATCCAAATTAAATCAGAAGAGAATCACAGAATATCCTGAGCTGGAAGGGGCCCATAAAGGGATTGAACCCACAGCCTTGGTGCCACACAATCATGTCCGTAGTCACTGCTGTAGGTGCAATTCAGTTCAAGGCACCAGGCAGCTGAGCCACCAAGGCTCATCTGTGCTGCAGAAGGGAGAACAGAAATCTGGTAGTGAGGAAACAGCGTGGTGAAGGATGCAGGAGCAAAGGAAGGATGTGTCTGTCATGAACCCTGCCAGGTGGCTCCTTACTCTGGGAGAAGAGCAAAGTCAGGGTCTGAAGAAGGGGGAAAAACAATTCCCAGCAAATATATGTGCATCAAGAGAAACCTGGATGCAGCTGTATTCTACTCCAACCGTGCACAAGCACCAGGAACTTTCTGCTGCACAGCACCAAGGCCGGGCTAGCACTGATGAGGAGAAAGCCCCTGTTCTGGGTTCCAGCTCAGAGCAGACCCCCTCACAGAGGCACCCTTTAGCACCGAGCGGCGCAGTGACTGCCGGTGCCACACCAGGCTGGCCGCGGGGACGCTCCCGGTGCCAGGGGCGTGTCCGGGGCGTGTCGGCAGGGCCTGGGCGGGCGCGGGCGGCGCCGGTGGGAGCGGGCGGAGGGGCTGCGGCTGCGGGAGCGCGCCCGGCCCCGGCCCCGCATCGCCTGTTGCTGCGCCGCTCCTGGCTGGTAACTATCCTCTGTAGTCGTGCTTCTGGATGGAGGAGGTGGTGATGGCGGTCCTTATTTGTATTATTATTATTTTTAAATTTGTTATTATTGCTATTGTTATTAATTCCCCCTCGGTGCTCACGAAGAAAAGATTAAAATTAAAGTTGCTACGAAGCGGGCTCCTCCGGGATCAGCTGCCGCTCTTTCGGGGGAGCGGCCGCCGGGGGGAGCGGTGGGGACCAGGAGCGGTGCGGGCATCCCGGGATGACCCTGCGGCTGCGGGGAGCGGTGCGGGCATCCCGGGATGATGCTCCGGCTGCGGGGAGCGGTGCGGGCATCCCAGGATATGACCCCGCGGCTGCGGGGAGCGGTGCGGGGATGCCGACGGGGCCCGGCCCGAGGCGGCGGGCGCGGTGCGGAGCCTGCCCGGGGAGCAGCGGGGCTCTGCTCTCGGTGTCACAGCGGTGCCGCGGACTGTACTGGATGGGGTAGCAGCTGTAAAACTGGTGCTGGATGGGGTAGCAGCTGTAAATCTCGTGCTGGATGGGGTAGCAGGTGTATAGCTGGTGCTGGATGGGGTAGCTGGTGCTTCGAGAGAACCAGGTCGAGCGGAGCCAAAACCTTTTCAAATTAATCTCGGCTATATAATTACTTTGAGCAATAGGCCCGGCACTCCTGATTCAAGCAAGTCCCATTTGATAGAGTGTGACAGAAATTTTAGCGGGGTACAAAGTCATTTGAGAGTGACTGTGGAATAGGGCAAAGAGAGAGACAGGCAGGGATGAGTGTGGGATACTGACGTGGAGGCAGTTTTAGCATCTCGGATAACTGAAAATGTTCTCTTGAGGTTGCATTTAGGGACTGATGGGTACTGTGCATCTGTGCTTGGCTCATACATTTAATCTTAGTATTTATTTTTTAAATTCACTTGTGTCCACAGGGTCCCACTAAAGACAACTCCTTTATAGCTGTAATAGTTTTGAAAATTTCTGAAGGGCACTTCCTGTGCCTCACTAAGGAGATGAAGAAGCTGGTTTGCATGTTGCAGATGACTCTGCTGTTTGTCTCCTGCCTGCAAGGTTAGCGTTTCCCTACCAGGCTGACAGCAATCAATTTCCCTCTTTCCTCTGCTTCTCTCCTTCCTTTGCACGTATTCCACTGCGTAAAGTGAGTGGAATAGGCTGAGGGGAAAATTTGGATGTCTTTCCTCCAAAGAAGCTGCGTAAATGAAATTAAAGGCATTGCTGCAGCATGCATAATAGTTACCAGAGAGGGATTATTTAATACACCAAAGCATTTACATTTTTCTTTATGTAATCATCATTCAAGGATCAATATAGTGCCCGAGTGATTTATTTCACCATTGGCCTTTGTGCTTAGCAGTGCGAGGTTGAAAGGAAAATGTCACCACAAACAAACACAGCACATTATCTGTGTGCCATGTGGAAACACGGGCTCTCCCCTGCTGGGCTGTGAGCTCTTTTGGGCAGGAGTGGCAATGCTTGTGTCAGCACCATGGAGCTGCCCTCCCCTGTGTGGTTCTTGGGGCTGGGGTGACACCTCACGTGCCACCCTGGCACCCCTGTCTCTGGGAAGTGGAATGAGGGAATTCATGTCTGGCTTGGGGTTTGGGGTCAGGGTACAGCTGGGGTGAGCATCCAGACCTGGGAGCCCAGGCACACTCCTGAGTGTGCTGGTCATATGTAGCTGCATGCACTGAAGATGGCAGCCTCGGGAAGTTTAGGATACCCAAAGGGTGCCAGAATTCTCCTGATGAAACATTGTGCATGTGTTCCTGCCACTGACAGTGAAATACTGGGTTGCAGACTTCCCTTGCAGGTAAATGTAGAATCGAATATAGGAGTGTGACTTAGGCTTCCCTCCCTGAAGAACTTTTGCATCCTGTATTTTACAAGGAGGAGGGAATTTTGCTCTTATGTGGATTTCTGGCCAAACATTTCCAGGCTGCTGTGGGATTGGTTTTATTCTCCTTTCAGATGAGAGGAATAAGGTGGTCTTTGTGTCTGCAGGATCAAAGCCTGTCTTTTTTTGTTCCAGCATAAAAGATAATTACAAGAGCTGTGCTTAAACCACTATCTCACTCAAAGGCTTGTGTGAGTTTTCCCAGGTGAGAAAGGAGCCCTTTTCCAGTTTCTCTTGCAGAACCTTCTCACAGTGATGGCAGGGGCCATGACAGCAGGTGGATGATGGCACTGGCATCTCAGCAGGACAAGACACATGGGAGGGTCTGTGGCCTGGTCCCCAGCAGTCTCTGTCATGGATCTCCACTGGAGCTCTGTCTTGGGTGACTGCTGGGATGCTACTGCTGCCATCAGCTGCTTCCAAAGTATTCCTGTAACAATGGGTAAGATGTAGTAACTGTGAATGACAGGATCAGCAATAGTGGCAGTCCAGAATGTACACATTATTCCTGAGTTAGACAACAAGAGCAAACTCAGATGAGACTTCCTTCACCACACTACTGCAGCGTGCATGGCTTCCTGGCCATTAATGCTTTCTCCCTCACAGCCCATCCCCATCTCCGTGGTGGACCTGCAATTCCTGAATTTTCCCATGTGCAACTCACACTTCAGGTAGCCCTTGATAAAAAAATAAGTCCTCAGAAAACACTTGCTCTCTGATCATCCATTCAAATTCAGAGAAAGAAGCAGTGACAAGAGAACATGGATAGGATTTTGTGGGAGCCCATGCTTGGAGATCAAAGGGAGAAACTCAAAGCAAAATGTCTTTTGTTTTCCCACAGGCACAGGTGTAACCTGTGATACTGCTAAGTAATCAGATTTATTTATTTATTTAACAGATAACCAGCAGGTTTTTCTCACGAAAATACATTCATTCATCCAAAACTATAGTCTTTTCCTTGTTATTAGAGAATCCACATTTCAGTTTTGAGGGATGGATGAAATAAGTACCAGTTATAACAGTGTGGGTTACCAAAATGGAATGAATTTCACCCACAAGCTAGGACCATGCTGCTGGTCTTCCTGCTGACCTTTAGCCTTGGCAACATAGGGAGCACTTGACTGGAAGATTCACAAATAGGTAACAGCAGTACAAGTTAGACTCAAAGGATGGGTTTCTAAATTGATTGTGGACTCTGCAAAGAAAACATACTTCTTTTCTTGCAGTATTTTGCTTTTATGAGACGTAAAAGCTGTGCTGCCTGTAGGCAGAGCCCCTTACCCAGCCAAGAGCCCTGATATTGGTCCCACTGCATGTAGGCTTTAAAGTCTAAGTGGAATGGGGAATAGTCCTGATGTACACATCTGCAGCCTGTGGGCTTCCTCTTTTCCTTTCTCCTTTACCTTGTAACCTGGTGACTCTGAGTATTTGCAGTGCATTCATTTCCTTCTCACTTACAGGAAGACCTCTAGTCCATTTACTTATGGGAAGAAAGCAGCCCACTTAATCAGCATCTTAAATAAACCCCAATTTATATTTTAATCTGCTTTAGTAATATTTAATCTGTTTCTATTGTGAACATCCTTATACTTTTTTCCCCCCTAGGGTTTTACTCTGAATCAATATTTAACGTATTTGCCTAGTTTAAAATGGATGTGTCTTTTTTTTTTTGCCTATGAATTAAAATAAAGTAGTTTATGTGTTCTTAAAAAACCCTAGTTTCCCCTAACAGCTCTTATCTTGGACCGAGCCCATCAGGAGGAGCCCTCACTGAGTGCTCTGCTGTAAGGCTAGACAGAATAACTCCTGGCTCCTCTTGCCAAAAAGAGCAAGAATCAGAGGAAAGTGTCCCACTCACCAGGTACCCAAAGCCAAATGCCTTGTCCAGATGCCTTGTCCAGGTGTCTGGTGAGGTTGTCCCTCCAAAGAAGCCATCTCTGACTGTGGGAACAGGCTGCCCTGTACCTGGTGGAGGGGGGGATACCTGAGTGCCATTAATTGATAATCCTGGGGGCATCTGCTGCCTAGGAAGTGTTGCAGTAATAACATGGAATCATATGGACAGATGATGCCAGGGGGAAATGAGGCAGAAGAAGAACCACCATGCTGCTCCCTTCCTGATGAGGAGAGGGTGATGCCCACTGAAGGTCTCCCATGCTCGTGAAAGAGTGTGTCTCATAACCATAATCAACCTTTAAAAAGCTTTTATTTAAAAAGAAACTGTCTTTGAATGTGTGTGTCAGTAGGAAGCCTGGGGTTTGGGTAGTATTGAGGTGTCAGTATGCACAGGGCATTTGGGACAAATAATTTAAAAATTCCTGCAAGAGAAAAATACTGTTTTGCACAGTTTGCTTCTTGATAATGGTAAGTGCTTTACATGATGAGGCAGTTATCAGTTTCTTTATTTTTATATTGCAAACACAGTTCTTACATTGCCTGTTTGCCTCAGAGAGATTGCTAGGTCATAAAAGAGATACCAAAGGAGAGATACTTCCCAGAAAATGAGGAAGAGATTTATAGTCAATTAGAGAGAGAAAATGTCCTTACCACCGATCCCTGAGACCTACTTTCAGTCTCCTGTAAGTTACAGGATAGATGACACTTTTAACTTCTGGTTTCTACTATCAGAAGGAATCAAAATATTTGTAATATTAATAATTTTTTTTTAACAAATAGCAGCCTTCTCCTTCTTTCTTTTCCTTCTGGGCATTCATTCAGTTAAAAAGGCTTAATATTGTGATATGCCAGTGAGCCCCAGTAATTTTGTGTGAATCTACACACAAAGTTGGATGAGAAATCAACTTTTTCAAACAAATTCAAAAGCAGCCCTTAAATGAAGGCTGTGATTTTACACTGGTTGTCAGATAACCTTTGCTTGCTGCAATGTTGTGAGTGCCCAAGTATTTGCCTGTGTATGCAGTTCTTACTTAAATCCCAGTGTCCAGACTGTCAACATCCCCTTTCAGAATTATGTGCCCAAGATAGACAAGCAGAAGGTCAGAAGAGGAACGACAACCAATAGTTAGAGTTAGGCCTCTATTTCAAACAGTGAATGGTCTCTTTTGGACAAATGTTTTAGAAAGATGTCTCTCTTTTTTTTCTTTTAAAATTTTTTTAATTATTTTTTTAAATGGGAGAAGTAGAATAGATAAGTTGGCAGCAGCTCAGTTGAGCTAGCTTCTTTAAGCAAACTCAGATTTTTCTCAGAATCTCAGAATTTCTTCACTACTGTGCCTTCACTGTCTACATGCACTTATTTAAATGGGTCTTTGTAGCCAATGGTAACCAGAAATCCTAGTAGCTGGCCACCAGGTGTCTGCCTTGTATTTATCCTCCTATCCTTCCTCTCAGAGACTTTCTTGTGGTGAGATGTGTGGGCTCTCTTGTGTCGGCCCAGGTGCACAGAACCTATGCAGCGGCATTGTCCCAGAAATTTTAGACAGAATCATGGAGTAGTTTGGATTGGAATGGACATTTACACATCATCTAGTTCCAACCTTCCTGCTATGGGCAGGGACACCTCCCACTAGACCAGGTTGCTCAAAGCTCCATGTAACCTGGCCTTAAATCTTCCAGGAATGGGGCATCCAGAGCTTCTCTGGGCACCTTGTGCCAGGGCCACACCCCCCTCACAGTAATTTATCTCTTCCTAATATCTAATCTAAACCCATCCTTTTTCATCTTAAAGCATGCCCTTGTGAAAATTTCTTCCCCTTTAAGTGCTGGGAGTCTGCTAGAAAATCTCCCTGGAGCCTTCTCTTCTCCAGGCTGAACAACCTCTATTCTTTCAGCCTGTCTTCATAGGAGAGGTGCTCCAGCCCCCTGATCTTCTGTGTGGCCCTCCTCTAGATCTGTACCTGCAGGTTTTGCCCTAATGTAGGGGTCCCAGCTCCAGAGCTGAAGCAGCACAGGTAGGAGTCTCATACCAGTGGAGTAGAGGGGGAGTATCACCTCCCTTGATGCTTCTTTTGATGCAAACCACAAGCACACAACCTTTGCTTAAAGGATGACTTATTTTCCAAGGGCAGGTAGGAGGACCTGCTGAAAATATGTCCTTTGGTAAAAGCTGGGGTTTGAGAAGGCAGGTGTGCTACAGAATGCACCTGTGTGCTGGGAAGGGAGGCCATGAAGTTCTGATGCAAGGCTGCAGAGCAGCTGGTGCAGGGGATCTCAGTAAATGGACAATAATTTCTTTCTCATTCCTGAGTCTACATCTCCTGCACTCACTGGAAGAGCACACCCCTGGAGACAGGGTAGCTGTAGCATCATGGTTCTTGTGCCTGCTGTCCTCACCATGCTTTGTCCAGAAATTAACTTGGCAAAGGCGTCCCTGGGCTTTGAGCAGAGAATGCCCATGGTGCTGGAATCCCACTGGGCTATGGAAGTACACTTATTTTACAATCAAAACAACAGCTCTTCAGCAATGGAGGAAACAGAGCTTGTAACATACAGCTGAGACTACTGTGGAAATGTAAACAAAACCTGAATCCAGTCTTTGCAAAGGCACCTGCAAACCCTCTTGTTTAAGTGGGATTTGTAAGGCAGAGTGTGCCCCGTGCAGCTGGGGATGCATTACAGTGCCAGTGCTGCTCAGGAGCGTGGTGGGTCTTGCTGCCCTGGGGAAGGGGTCAGGAGATGGCTGTGGGGGGGATTGTTGCAAGCCATCAGAGCCAGACTCCAGTTTTTCTTCCTCTTCCTGTTGCAATTGCAGGAAGAGCTCACATGCACAGGAGAGACGGGAACCAGGAAAATTGGTGGGATTTTCTTCAGTGTGAGATCTTCGGTGGCTCTGCTATAGTTTGGTGTTTCTGTCCAGTGTTTCTGACAGCTAAAATGGGTATTTCATTACACAACTACTCAGTCATATAATATGTAATGCTGTGAAGTGCTGAAGAACATACCTAGTTAAACCTAAACTTAGATACTCTCCAGAGTAATGCTTAGAAAAGCATTTAGAGTTCCTGTCCTGTCAGAAACTCATTGCTGCTCACGTGAAGCTCATAACTCACCAGGTGGCCAAAGACACAGAAATGCCTGAAGGAGCATTAAACAAGAAAAAGCAAGTTTAACCAGTAGGCAGACTGCTCCTGCCACTCTTGACACTGAACCCTCTTTCCCTTACTATTTGATGATTTGTGCTACTCTTTTATCTCAATTCACCCGTCCTGTGTGCCTGACCTTTAGCCCTGGAGACTGCTCCTACCACTCTTGACACTGAACCCTCTCCCTTGAGCTATTTGATGATTTGTGCTACTCTTTTATTCACCCGTACTGTGCGCCTGACCTTTAGCCCTGGCTAGCAAAGTGGATTGAAATAAAAACTAAGGATGCTCCTTCCTTTTCACCCACACTTTGTAACTCTGAATGATAGTGCTAGAGCAAACTATTCTTCTGTCTGTGTGCTATGTCTGGCTCCTCTTACCTGCTTCTGTCTGTCATCTGGCAGAGTGCAAGACCTTTGGGAAATCTATCTTTTTTCTCCTCTGTCTTTCTTCAGTTCCTGGAACCACAGTGCCTGGAGTCTCCAGGATCTTTTGTAGAAATCAGCTATAGGAAAAGAGAAGACAGAAAGATGTGAAGGAAAAAGTGAGCACCCAGGAGCGGTCTGGAAAAAGTGAGCACTCTGGAGCGTTTGGGCAGCTGTCTGAAACAGTTTGGGTTTTTTCATGCTTTGTGACAGCAAAGAAGGCAAAGTGACCACTGTGTGTGTCACTTGGATAGCACAGGGCTTCTCTCCTGGAAGGCCTTGGTTTCTCAATTCCTGACACCACCCACCTACCCACAAGATCGATACAGTTGTGGAGTTTTTGTTTGCTACTGAATTGTTTGACATTTCCGTTTCCCCCGTGCCTCTTAAACACTTTGTCAAAAGACCGATTAATGTTTGTTTCACGTTTGTCTTTTAGATAACACTCCAGAGATATTTTGTTCTCTTTTTCAAGAACAGTCCTTCAGGGGCTCTTTTGAGTCTTCTGACATTTGAAAACACACTTGATGTCTTTGCCTCATTAGCTTTCAGTGTGCATTGGCCACAGCAGCACAGAAAATGGAGCAGCTAAGTGAGGATGCAGAAACAAGGAACTCCTCTGCTCGTCTGTGGATTTGCTCTGGATGCTCTGCTCAGGCAGCTCCTGGATGATACCCAGAGGGAGCAACACAAGCAGCATCTCTGGAATCAAACTCCTGCACCTGACACGTGTCTGACGCTTCACTGTGGTTCTTGCTTTCCAGTGGTGGGTCTCCCATCTCTCTGTGCTCCCTCAAGAATCTTTCACTTCTAGCAGTGAGCAAAATTAAAGTCTGGTCTTCTCTGTTGTAGCATGTGACTTCTGTAGGATTTCTAACTTAAACAACTATCCCAATATCAAGGGTCTTCCTGACTATATTCTTAGTCAGGTGCTAAGTATGTTGTTTGCTAAAACTTGTTCAGGCTGCCTCAGATTTTCGCTCAGTTGTGTCTTGGCCACCATTAGTGTCAAAGCCTGGCTGCTGCTCTAGAGAGAGACTTTGAGAATAGGAGCATGCTTTTGGGTGGATACCCTTCAGTTGCCCTGCAGGGATTTTGTATTCACATCTTTTCCAGCCTTATCTCAGTGGATCTTCCAAGAAATATCAATGCCAACCAGCAGGAGAGGAAGGTGTTTGACCCGGAAGATAAATTTTAAAAGAACAAACCAAAAAATCAAGGAAAAGCTTCTTTTTGCTTACTTGAGCTAATCAATGCTGATACTGAGAATATAAAGGAATCATAACTGGGCTTTTTTTGGTGCCAGCTATAATCAGTGTTTCTCATTGCTAGAGGGGGCAATGTTTCCCCCCTTCCAAAGCTTTTTTCTCTTGTATTTTTAATTTATATGTGTCATGGAAGAGATTAATCCTAAACACAAGCTCTGACTCAGAAGTCTAGTTAATCACTAAGTAAAAACATTATGAGGACTAATTTGCTCACATTCCTTTACAAAAATAGAGACAACAGATAAGAGTTTGTTGAATTTAGGGCCTTTGTGAAAAGCCTGATCTCAGATCTCAGAATAACAGAATAATAGAATAATAGAATAATAGCATCACAGATTGTAAAAGACCCTTCAGATAACATTAAGTTCAGTGGTAAACCAAGCACTGTGAAGTCCACAATTAAACCATGTCCTTGAGTGCCCCATTTACACATCTTTTAAGTACCTCCAGGGATGGTGACTCTACCCATTCCCTAGGCAGCCTCTTCCTGCCTAGGGAAGAAAAAACCATGTCCTTTTTACACATCTTTTAAGTACCTCCAGGGATGGTGACTCAACCCATTCCCTAGGCAGCCTCTTCCTGCTTGGGAGAAGAGACTGACCCCATCTTGGCTCCTTTCAGATAGTTGTAGACAGATCCCTCCTGTGTTTGATTTCCATATGATACCTTCACCAGAGAAAACCCTCTCTTTATTTTTTGCAAAAAATGTAATCTTTTTTTGTCTTCCTGCAGCTTCAGTAGATGCAGGGCATGTTCCTTCTGAGCAAAAGGCTGACACCAGCACAGGGCATGGATTTCCTAGTGCTGGCTTTCACCCTTCACCTGCAGGAGGATGACCGGTCCCCCTGAAGCAGCTCCAGAAGCAGAACTGGCTCTGCAAACACAACCATGGCAAGGCAAGACTGGAAACAAAACCCCTTTGGTTTGGCAGTGCAGGGGGAAATATTTTTTCTCGGATGTGCTGTAGAAACCCAGCAAGTTCCTTCTGTGTTATGCAAAATTTCCCCTCCTGACAGGGAACTAATAACTGCTTGTAAGTGTTTCTGGGCAGCAGTTCCAGTGCAAAACTTGGGCCCCAGGCTTGCCTGTGAGAGGCTGCAAACAAGAAATGGAGATTCTGAGCGCAGTTACAAAGTTTATGAGGAATGCTGGCTTTAAAGCTTGAGAACGAGCAAGCAGAAACTGCCAGGGTAGGAGTGAGGAAATGACCAGAGGTAGATGGAAAAGCAGGGGGGAAAAGAGAAAATGTGCAAAGGAAAAATGAGATAATAAAGGGAAACATGCCAAAGAAAGAGGAAGATGTGCAATAATATAGCTTTTTAAAAAGCTGAGAAGAAAAAGAAGAAAACTAAGATAAACACAGAGCAGACAGCCGAGGATGTAAAATTTCTAAAATCCTATAAAGTCAGAACATAATGATAGAGTGTTCAAGGAGACATATATGCAATTGAACCCATGTGCACATGACATTTTGTTCAGTGCTACAGGTATTTGTGTGCAAATTTTCATCTGGATCCAAAGGAAATTGAATTATTCTTTTCTTGACAAAAAGCTGCCTGCTGTTCAGGAGAGCAGTGTAATTTATAATTGTGGGTTTTTTTTCTCCTGCCATGGTTAGCAGCAGAAGACAGGTACTTGAAATTCTGGCAGTGGGGTGGCAGTGCCTGAGTTTGCAGCAGAACAGCTTTGTCTTGGCTGTGGCAGCCACGCTGTGCAGGGCAGGGGCCCTGGGAAAGCCCATTATGCTACTGTGTCAAAGCCAACAGTGGTTTACTCACCAAAAACTGAGTGAGATTGAGGCTGAAAGTACATGAGAAGGTTGGTTAACCATGAGTCAGCTTCTGCCAAATCAGATTCTCATAAATTATTACTTTGTTTCCTCACAGTTTAGCAAAAATAACTGGCATAACAAGTGTAATTAAAAATAAAATATGGTTTTTGTCCCATCTGTTTCTCATGCTTTTTTACTCCTGTAAGCCTCTGGCCAGCTGACCCACCAAAGTCATGTTTTCAGGTATTTCATTCCATCACGAAGTGAAATTATTTCCTAAAAGAAAACCAGGAAAACTGGGAAACATATTGAACTGAGTTAGGATCTAACCAAGACACTAGTTTGCTTTTGTAGGACTACCAAAACAGGATAGACAGTATTGTTGCAACAGCCTCCATGTGACACTTCCAGACCCATATCCATCTGGGAATGGGTTTATGAGCTGGAAGAGTCACTGCCAGTCTCTGCTGGACATGTGGACTTGCACGCTTTCCTGGGAGAGCCTTGGAGGTGTGCCCTTCTCCCAGTGCATCCAAACCTGGGAGCTGCCAGTGGCCAGGCTTCTCCAACCTCTTCTTGTCACTCTCTCACCAAGTAAAACCTAAGATTAGCTCATGCACTGTTATTAATATTTCACTACTCCTCCCCTTTCGCAGCAAATGGATGGTTTTGATCAATAATTCATGGCTGGGCGTAGCCTATTAAATTTGAAGTGGGGTGTATGCTTTCCTGTTATTTATTTATCATTGCTTTTATTTTACAGGGTGTTTTTTCCCTTGCTATTTCATTTTTCACTTGCTTAAATGCCTCTCCTTCAAAGTTCAGACTGCTTGCAGGAAATTAATCTTGTGCCTTATGACTTTTAAGTAAGACTAAGCTCTCTGCAAGGGCCTGAGACTGAGCCACAAGGAAAACTTTCAGACCCACTCAGCCACTTCAGTGCAGAAGATCTCTTTGAAACAAATGACTTGGGGAATTTGGTAACAAATCTAACTGCTCAAAGCTCATCTGTGGCCTCAATAGCTGTCTGCTTTTTGTTTCACAGGGATATTTGGCTACTTCTGCTGAGGGAACAACCTGCTCCAAGACCAGCAATCAGGCATTGCCCTGTCCCCTCCTTTGCCAGTGGGAGCTGTTCTGTTGGAACCCTCCTGAACACAGGTTTTGGGGAGTGTAAATATTCCTGGGCTGGAAGGTTGTAGGTTGTATCCCTTAGATAGAAGTGGCCTTCTCCTTTGTGAAAACAGTCTACTCATAACTTATTTGATTTTTGTGGTTCATCTCAGTTCACCAATAAGACAAATTGTAGTGAAACTGAAGTAAAGATTTCCTTAGAAGACTCTAAGACAGATTACTGAGTATAGGACTTTGAAATTGAAAGCTGTACAAGTGTGTGAAATCATAAACCAGTCTCCTGGCCTAGCTTTAACAGGCCATTATCCTCCTGGTAATTCCTGTGCCCAGTGAGGTTTGGAGAGCTGCTGATCTGAGAATTACCCTACCAAAATAATGCTTTTCAGTATGACAGAACTTCTTTCTACATTCCTCTTTCTCCAGCCTTGCCAGTATACAAGCCTGGGTGTCCCACCCTGACCAAGCAAAAATGTCTTGTTGCTGATGGGCACTCGGAGCTGCCATATTTGCTGTGTGGCACAGGCTTCCCTTCATCCACACCTGTGTGCATGGCATGGGCCATCACCCTCGCCATCACCCTCTCCCTCTCCTCTCCTCTCCTCTCCTCTCCTCTCCTTTCGGAATGTCCAGATCAGACCAGAGCCCCATGGGTCTTGGTGAGTCCTGCCATGGACTGTGGTGGTTGAATGAGGGCTGGAGACCAGGTTTCTCAGGAAGGGAGGGCATGGTGGCAGACTCCAGCTGGAGGCAAAGACCTGGCCACCCCACTCCTTCCTGCATGAACAGATTTAGACAAAGAAAGAGAAGCTCATGTTGCACCAAGAGATATTTCATGATATCATGATTCCACCCCCAACAGACCCCAGTATCCATGTTGTGACAAGTTTAATGGGATCACCCAGCTGTGCTTTGCATTCTCAAGGCTTTTTCTGGCATATATAATGCAGGAAGAATACAGTGTAAAAGGTCTGAGTTTCACATGCATTCTGCAAAGCCCCAGCCTGTAGTATTGTCTCTCCTGCAGAGATCACAGGTGGCATTTCAGGGTACCCTGCTAACACAGACCCAGCAGTGGGTCAAATTACCAACTGGCACCTGAGCACATGCCATCAGAGTAATGACTCCTGCTCACAGACTCATTTACCTTTCAACAGCATTGAGGTTCTCAGGGTCCATATTCAGAGGCAGTTCAGTGCTTAAATCACTAGTGGTTACAGGAAGTGTCACTGACTTTCATAGAAACAAGGACAGAGTCACAAAATAACATTGCAATTCAGATAGCATCAAACTGTAGTGGGAATTAGATCCTCTGTACTTATGCATGAGCAAGATATGATTTGTTAAAAGGAGATAATTTTAAAATAATTTCCATTATTTTGATTTGCCCTATTTTTTCATGGACCAGGATGTTCCTCTCAAAGGGTTCATTTAAAATTGTGCTGTCATTTAGTCAGACACTTTGCAAGGTCCACAAGAAGCTTTCATTCATTTGGAAGATCTGTGCTGCATTCCCCACTCTGCTCCCTACCATGCTCTTCCCACCCCAGAGCACGGTCTACACCTGTGACCCAATCAGCTGTGGTGAGGAAGACATTGCATCATATCAGTGTGATTTTGCAAAGGAATGGCTTTTGGAGAAAGTAATTTCCTGAAGCAGAAGCAGCCTGCAGGAAGGCAAAGTTCTTGGGAGATTCCAGTGGGCAGTTAAAAATGTGAGTGCCCAGAGGTGGGTGTGCCAGGAAAGGCCACCCCAGGAATACACTGCCCTCATGCCCATAGGGAAAAGACTGACCTAGAGCAGACCCCAGCTCCCTCTCCAGCTGGGGATCCCTGCAAACCCTTTCTGGCTTCCAGAACACAGCACTGTCAAGTCAGATGAAGCTGCTGGACCTCTTCTTAGGCAGATACCCCAAATCCTTCAAATAAATTCCCATTCATTGGTGGAAGTGGGATTACTGGCTCCTGCATACTTTTTGGGTTGTCACTTAGTTTGCTAAGAAACATCCAAGCTTTGTGGCAGGAGAGCACAGGCAGTTTCTGCCCTTCCCGAGGCACCTGGGGGTGAAGGGGAGCAAGGTGAGACCCTTTGGCAGGTGAGGAGGTTGAAGTGAAAGTGCTCTGTCACTCAGAGATGTGGGGCTGGCTCAGGGGCGGAGGAAGGAGGAGATGACTCGTGGAAGGGTTTGAAGGCTGTGGTGACAGTCTGGCTGATCTGCAGTGAGGTGTGACACAGGCAGCAGGATGGGAGTGTCAGCATGCCAAAAGTACTTGGAAAGAAAGGCCCTTCAGGCACAGGCACAATAAGGCATAGACTTTTGAAGTGGTGTAGTGGTGACAACAGCAGGGAAAAGATTGGTTTTGACCTTTTCAGCTGTGTCTCAGGGGCATGGTCTGTTAACAATTATAGTCCTCCCTCTGCAAGTGATTGAACACAGTGCATGCTAATTTATGGCACTTAATTTATAGACAATCATCTTTGATATTTCCTAATGTCTTTTCCTGTAGTTGGAGGACCACCACTCCTTTCATGCACATAAATCTCAAAGCAGCTGCATTGATATTTTGGCCCTAAGGCTGAAGCTGTAGGTCATGTATTGTTTTTCTGAGGTGGGACAGTAATGGACATTTAACTCAGTCCCACAGCACAGCTCGTCCTAACACCAGCTGGCCTGTTCCTAGCCATAAACATACTTTGTGGCAAAATGCAAGCTATTTATATGGTAGAGTTACAATTCAACACCCTTCAGGAAACCAGTACTACAGTAATAGCCTGCAGTATCCTGCCCTGTTTAAGAAATTACTTTAGAGACATCATTCTCATGGAATTCTACATCATCAGCAATAACATAAATGCCCACCACACAGGTGCAAGTTAACCAGCAAGAGATAACTATCGCACTGTCCCACTGAAATGTGTTTCAGTGCTGCCCAGTAAAATTGCAATTTGTGTGACGCTTCAAGGATGCACAGTGCAGCGTTTAAATACTGTGTCATGACAGGGCTTCAGCTGGGGCTGTATCTAAAGACTACCTAAATTTAATAATACTTGGTGAGACAACATTATTAGCTACACAGTGACAATCCAGCAGGTCTTGAAATGAGGCAGAAAAAGGGATTAATGATCCATGTGTCAAATATGTGTTTTGTTTATGTCTGCCTCATAAATCCATCGTATTTTAAATCTCATCATTGCTGTTCCAAGCTTGTTTGAACACTTCTTTAACACAGCTGGTGCCTGTGGGATGTGCTGGTATTGAATCAGTGCTGAGGACACAGTGCTGGACTCAGTCTAGGTCACACAAATATAAAATACCACACAGCATGGTGGAAACTCTGAGTTTCTCCCCCACCTTCTGCACAAGGTGTAACAACTCAAGAGAGGGTGCTAAGAGTGTTAAGCAAACTTGTCTGATAAGGAAACACCCACCCCAGTTTTCCTGTGCAAGTGGGATGTCAGATTTAGAGCACACATCCCTTTGGTGCCCTAGTCCTTATCTCAGAAAAGACATTGCAGCATTTAGTGGGATGTCATGGAGACCAGCAAAAGTAATTTAGGATTTGGAAAAGGTCTGTAAGTAAAAAAGTTGGGACAAACCATCAGGCTTGTGTAAAATATCCTAGAAAACAAAGAATAGGAGCTGTGGCACAGCCTATCAAATAATCAAATACTATAGAGGAAGTATTTTTTCAACAGAAATGAGTAGCCAAAAATGCCTGGAAAGTGTTTCAGCGTACCTCTGAAGAGAGCAAATGTATGCTGATTCAAGGATGGATCTTAATTATGGAGATTTGTTATTGAAAGGGGTTCTTTGAATCTTTTTACAATAGCATGTGGCTCATGGTCGGGTGAATGACAGTTTTTCATTAAAGACATATATTTTGATAATTGTTTTCACCTACCTGTTTTCAGTGGTAAAAGTCAGAACAGAAGTTTTTGAAAAATCTGAAGGATGATTCTTCAGCCTGTGGAAAGTAGCAAGAATCTTGCTGTTAAGATTGCAGAACATTTCTTAAAATCCCTGTGGGACTGATTATTAACTTTTCTCTCTTGAAGTGTTTTCAGATCTAAGACCTCTGCAATGCTGCATCATCAGGGCTTGAAAGTTGGTTTATGTTTGCATCCATCGAGCACTTTTACATGTGACCCTTGAAATCTGTGTCAGTTGTGAGGTGGTATGAGGAGCACTGTGTTCTTTCTTAGGCTTCCCTGTTCAATAAAAGGTTGGACAAACTGTAGGGAGACAACAGGATGCTACTGGCATGGAGCACAACAGGTCAGAGAACAGGGAGAGAGTGCTCAACTTGTTCAGCCTGGAGAGGAGAAGGCTGAGAGGGATCTTGGCCAACCTTGGATCTACACCAACCTAATCAGAGCCCATAGAGAAGATGGAGCCAGCCTTTTGTCAGCGATGAACACTGATAATGAAAAGGTCACAAGTTGCATCAAAGGAAATTCCAATCACTTGCACGGAAAAAGTTTTCACAGGGAGGGCAGTCTAACGTTGGCAGAGGTTGCGTGGCAGTGCTGAGGAGTTTCCATGCCTGGTGACTCTGCCCCAGCCTGTCCTGGGAGCCAGCCCTGCCTGGTGGATGAGGCATCACTGCAGACCTTGCTGTTCTCTGCCTCAAGTGTGGCTACCCTTACCAGTGAAGAGAGGAAGCGTTTTGAGCGCGCGTGTGTTCCGCGAACGAGAGCGGTAGTGAGAGGAAGCGGCGCAAAGCGGTGGCCCTTATTGGAGGAGAACTGAGGTGAAGAGGTAGAGACCAGAGAATTCTTTGTTTCCTTATAAAGACAAAATCTATTGCACTATGGGGTTTTGTCACCACTCACTTCCCTCTCTGGGCTCAGTCGTGGTCTCGCACTCTGGGGCTTGCCTAGTTGGACTGCAGAACAGGAAGGGTTTCCTTGTCTGCAGTGACAATTGCTTTGCAGTCCCTCCACCCTACAACGTTTGGTTTCTTTAAGCAGTTCTGCCCTTTCCGTTGGATTTTCAGCTGCTGATCTCTTCGTTGCTCTGACCCACTGCCTGAGCCCGGGAGGTAAGATCACAGCATCTGGTGGTTTTTTGGCAAGCTGCCCTCACTGAGAACCCCAGCAGTTTAACTGCACAGGAAATTGTGGCTGCCATGAAAAAACAGAGCAGGTTCTGTATTAGCGTGAAGCATTTTCCAGTAGTCTTGTGCACAGCATTTCTACTGACCTTCAGGAAAGTGTTTGATAGATTTAATTTGGCAGAGTGGCTTTTGGCTGAGTAGAATGGTAGTCTTGGAGTTGGCATTGGCTTGGAAGGGCTTGATAAAGTAAGAAGCCATTATTTAGATTGCAGACTGGATCCATGTAAGAAGATAATTTTAATTTCAGTAATGAAAAATACTGATTCATAAGTATAATGTATTTTGGCTAGTAGTTCTTACAATGTAATCAGCTGGCTGTTAGGACATTTATAACAGGTTTTTAGAAATGTAATTTTACTTTCCAGTGGATAAATAAAACTGATTCATGATAGAGCCTGATTACAGTAGGAACTTCTGCTTTTAAAATGGTGGCATGGGGTGGTCCTAGTGTTATATTTGCCTTCTAAGATCTTGACTGGTGAATATGGTCAGGCTTGTCCCTTGCCTTCTTTGGGATTTCAGCTCAGGCTCTAGATGAATTGTGAGTTGCAAATATATACAGATATTTTAGGTGGTACTGTTGTGAACAGGAGCCTTCAGGCTTAACTGTCTTCTCTGTAAGAGCAGTAGCCTTGCTGGTTTTGTCATATAGTGATTCCCTTGGCACATGAATTTGGTTTGAACATTGATCCAATGGAACTTTAGATCTTTGTTATCATAACCAAAGTCTCAGACCAGGCTGGCTGCTACAGGTGTCAGGTGAAGATGATCTCTAGCAAGTGCAGCTGGCTGCTCAGCAGATGGGGTTTGATCATCTTGCTAAAAGCAGAGCACACCTCACACCTCTAGTGTAGAGAAACTCCAGCATGTTTCACCTTCCTCCCCTCTTGCCTGCCCACAGGAACAGTCTGGCCTCCTGAGCTGGGGAAGCTCTCATGAGTAGACAGGAGATGTGGAAACCCCCTCTGTGGTGGGAAACTCCCCTGAGAAGTGATCCTAGAGCCAGGAGGGGCTGGGAAGTACCTGCCTTCTTGCTGGTAACATGAGCAGGAATTTCTGCTTCCATCCTGACCATAAGGTCCAGATTTACTTAGCTCAGAAGCTGAAGGTTAAAAAAAGGATGTATTATCTTACTGGGATTGAATCTGTTTCCTCAACTGGACTAGATTGTCTCTTTGGACTGAAAATTATTATGGTCATAAAATGTTTGTACTTAAATCTAGCAGTGTTGATCTTCTTCTCTTGCTCACAGAACCTGCCACACACTCCATTGTCTTGTATTTTGCTCTCAATTTTTCTTATACCATTTCTTTCTGATTTCAGTCATGAGCAGCTTAAAACAGCTGCTTGGAGTAGAGTGATCTTGATAGAGAACCTACTGTAAAAGTCTTTACCTTTTGTTTTTTTTTAAAGCATGAAAGAATTATGAAGAGATTGAGTAAAGGGGAAGGAAAGAGATGGGGGAGATCGGGGGATTGAAGTGCATTCAGAAATGCAGCTTGTTTTCATACCCAGCTCCTTCATGCGAAACAGCAGACTCCTGTGAAATGCTGATGCAAAATGTAAAATATTTATCAAAATGAAAAATATTTAGGAAAAAATCTGAAACAGTATTTAAGTGCTGCAGGATGGAGTACAGGAGGGTCTGTTGGATGCTCTGTGCATTTTTGTACTTATCCAAGGGGAAAGCTGTAGGATGGGAAATATATTTTTGCCCCTTGATGAAACAAGTAGGGTGTCCTGGACATGGAGGCTGTGCCAACAAGCAGGAGAGTGGCATGTGAGAGGCATGAGAGGGACATCCAGTGACCAGGCTTGGGGACCATGCCATAAAGCCAAATCATTCTTCAGAGGAAAGGGGGGCGGGAGGACTGTGCCTTCTGCTGCTCCAGGTGCTGCTTGAGTTCCCCACTGCACACTACAGCTCCCAGCACGGCACCACCACAGGATGGGGGTCCAAGCAACAGCACAGCTGGTAAGGAAGGCTGTGTTCAGATGTGCACTTCTTTTTCTGGTCTGATTTTGTGGGTGGGGAGGGCCTGGTCACTGCTGGAATCACTGAGGTGTCCAGAAAAACTGAGGACAGAATTCAACTCCTGGCATGGGAGACACAGCAATAGATTCATAAATCCTTGTGGAACCAGGCAAAAGCAAATATGCGTTTGTATCTAAAAACCTCCTTTTTACAGCTGGAACATGTTTTTAATGTTTTCCATGCACAGAGGAGCTCTTTGTTTGCAAATAAACTGGAAGCAGAGGCTGTTTTCTCTTTTTCCTGCATCAGTTACCAGGATTCTACAGCACATTTGGGTCAGTGCTTCGTGACCTGGCCTCTCACCCTCAGGCTGGAGCACAGAGGAATAGGAAGAGAAGATTTTATCTGTCTGTCCAGGGTTTTATGCCCATCTGCCACCTCAGCTGTGTTGGGGCAAAGCTGGGATATTCTCATACCTATATCCAAAGCAGACCCTGCAGATGCTCTCCTCCCACCCTTGTTAGTGAAGATGGAACTGGGTGGGACAGGGCTTTCCATGCCAAATGGGACACCTCTTGAATGACTGAAGCTGTTTGTCAGTTTGAGAATCAAAATATTCCTTTATCTATGGAAAAATGTTCTCACTTTAAAGCTAGCTAGAGATGAGAAAGATAAGTGACCCAACAAGAAATGTAGTGTACTGGATCAATTTTCTATTTTTTTTTAAGAAAAATTCTACAGACTCTGATTGAAAAATAATATGCACCTAAATGCTGTCTCCCTAGTATGACATATCTGACAGATACAAGACACATAAGGAGAGTATTTATAGGTTCAGAGCTCTGCTTTTTCAATGTCTTAATTTCCTTGAAGGGTTAGCCCTTCCTGCCCCTGAGTGGTCCATTGGAAAGAGAGCTCCATCTCTTTCCAGACCCTGTGGATTTTCCCTTCCCTTCCCTACTGTTGACCAGTATTTGATTTAGGACTCAGGCATCACACTGACAAATAAGGTCCTTTATGAAATGGAACATTAACAAATAACTCATGGGCATTGCTGTGTTCCTTCTGAACAGTGATAAATGTATTTTCTTGGTATCTTTTTTCAAATTGTATAAGAAAAAAAACAGATAAAGGGCAACATCTTAATAATCCCAGTGCCTACATACATGGCAAGATTTGCTGTTGCAGACACCAGTCTTTTAAAAAACCTTTGAGGCAAAGATTGTCATTTATTGTAGGCTACATTATGAATCTTTGTCATGTACTAGGGAGGAAATATTTGCCATATCTTCAGAAAGACTCCTCTTGGTGTCTTGAATGATGATTTAAACAGCATGATGCCACTCAAACTGAAAGTATTGTCATCCAAGCTACCCATTTTTAACAGAGTTGTTAAGGATGTTTCTGTCTACTTTAGGATTTAAAATCTAGCTCAGCATCTTTGTGGAAATTTTAAAAATACTCTTATTTATCTGTAGTTATTTCAGTAGGGAAGGTGTCACAGCCCAACATGCACAACATGAAAAACTAACTTTTTAAAATGAACCACCTCATGTGTTTGAAAATGTTGCAGTTTGTGCTTCTTAAATGATTTTCAAAGTCCTTGTGTAAGAAATGTGTCTAATTGGCATGCAGTTCCAAATGTGTTTGTGTTTGCTGATATTGTCAGCCACGGTGAGTGCCTGCCTGAGTAACTCAGCAGCCTGGAAGAGAGATAGGAACTCTAGTTTTCATCTTACATCATGAGCAGAAAAAAAGCTGTCACAAAAAAAATCCATTCAGTCTGCCTGGAAGCTGTGACACCAAACAAAAATAAAGGGCATTGATGGGATTGTTTGTTTGCCTAAGAAGGCTGGATACCCCTGAGCTACCACTGCAAATGATCACTGGCAGCTCACTTTCATTTAGCATTAAAGCTAAAAATTATCCTATTTTGCTGTGGGTGCAGTATGATCACCCTGCTGGTGCAGGGATGTAAGTACATTATTTTGATCAGAACTGTAAGAGAACAAACAGCTAATAATACATATGTAGGAGAAAAGCATGATAGTAGCAAATATGCTGAGATTGAAGTTTAATTGAGAGATGAACTAGTCTGGATTATGCTAAAGAACATGTTTGGCTGATCATCAACAAGATGGCTTTGCCTGCTACATTTTTGTTGAAGGTTTTTGCTGATGGGCACAAGATGAATCTTTCAAATTGAGGAACTTCTAGGCCACACTGCTGTCATTTTGTAGCACTGCTTCTTCTATCAACTGTATAATTCATCTTTTTCTCACCCTTTAGTGACAATGAAAATGGCAAAAACTCCAGAAGGAAAGATTCGGAACGTAACTCAAAAATCTTCTCTTGTCTCTTCCTCAGCCCTCCACATTGTAGGAAATCAGCTGAGACAAATAATTTGACAGAAATGCATATGGATTATGGACTTATGTGTGGTATCTTATGAGAGAAAGATAAAGGGAAACATTTCTGGGGAGGAATATGCTATCAGGGATATTCTGAAGAGTGACCAGGAATAGGCAGGTATGCAAAGGGGCAATAAACATGGGACAAATATTGAATATGTCCAAGATACTCTTGTTTTCCCTTGTATGTTCTGGCCTTCAGGAGGCTTCAGATCTGTCACAAGAGTTTCTGCACAATTCTAAGGACTCTTTTCTCAATCCTCCCTGCTGATGGCATGATCCAGGGCAGGCTGTGCCTCAGGGGAGGATTGCTGGGGCTGCTTCTTTGATGTCAGCTGGGAGGGAAAGTCTAATGCAGAAGAGAGCTGGGGAAGTATTCCCCAGCCCTTACAGAAAGCTGGACGTTGGAAATTGAATTTGTGAGTGAGATAAGAAGGAGAAAAGGAGCTAGAGCTCTGAGCTCTGGCAAAGTGAAAAGCAGAATTTTGTTTGTGCAGGGGGACAGTCTCACACTGCCCCATGAAACTCTGACAGCTGTGTTTTGCAACACAGATTATTTCATCACTTTCAGAAAAAAAATAAGCAAGTTTGAAGGGAAGATAGCAGGAAATTTATATATGCCAGGGAACATATGTCACTCTCCAACAGAAAAGTTATCATATAATTAGCAAAGTACTAGTGCATGAACAAAGCAAAGCCCTGATGGTAGAAAGTTAGTAAATTTTAGTAGTGTCTTTGACTTTTTTGACACCAAATTCACAGTTAAGTTGTTCCTGACTAAATATGTTTGTGAAAGGCAGTGCTGTCCCATGAAATGGGCTTTTTTGTTTTGAGGAAAGGTACAAGTTTATGTTTATCTATAAAGTGCCATTTCCCATCTTCAAGGTTTTCATTGCCTTGCTTGCAACAAAGCTTAAACACCAGTGCAGTGGAGAGAAGTATCAAACAAGGTAACCATTTAATACAAGTCTTGGAAACCTTGAGGTTTTAATGGCTTTGCCATTTATTATTTATAGTGCTTGGTGGGTGTGCACTTTGCCAAGCAATGCATAACCAGGCAGCTCCTCTGAGGATGGCTTCAAAATCGAAAAGAAAATGAAAGAACATCAATATCCCTGTGTTTCAATTTAGCAATTATGTTCAGGTTTTAAGATTATTTTAGTTCTTCCTATATATTCCAGTCTAAAAATAGTTTGTTATTAGATCTCTTAAAACATCAGTGTGGTCATAGGTTCTTCTGAGGATAAGGTCAAACAAAAGGAAGATTTAGGGCACGGCTGTGATGTATTGGTTTGGAAATGATGGCAGGGAAAGGAGTGCTTTGCTAGAGGCTCTTTTGGTACCAGTTTGCTTGTATTCTCAGCAGCTTAGGTGAGAACCTCTTCCCTTTTTTACACCAGCTGGTAACTCAGCAGTCTTCTGAGGAGGAAAGAGTGTATTTGCACAACTTTATGTTTTGCTTTTGCAATAGCGGGTTTATGCTGCTTGCCAAACTAGCAAGAAGTGTTGCTTCCAGGCAGTGTTGTAATCCGGATGTCCTGAAGCCATCTGAATCTCAGACTGTCTCAGGGAGTTTTCTATTTTCCTTCTGAATGTTTATTACCTTCCATTTATTTCTTGTTGGCAGTTCCACTGCCTTTCTTGCTCTGCCCCAGGGAGGTGTCTTCCCCCCTCAGTATCCTGCCTCAGCATCTAAGCACGTGCTGACTTTCACCTTTTCTCCCTGAGACACTTCGGCTCTCTCACTGATCTTCCATCACACCAAGTTCAAGATCCTTCCTCCCAGCTGCTCCTCGTCTTCAATATCTCGTCTGTGCTGACAGCTGAGCTGTTTATGTTCAGTCTATACCAAACTCCCCTCTGTCTTGCCAAACCTCTCCCCTGCCCAGCTTTCCTCTTTGCTTCTGGCCATACATCACTTTGCTCAAAGCCATTGCCTGGCTCTCACCAGCTGGTTTTCCCTTTGCTTCTTCCTCGGATGGCTCCACAACACATGTTCCCTCCAAAGGAGCTCTTTCAACTTGTTCACATTTCTCATCATCATTGCTCATCCACATATTCTCCTTTGCTCTTATATCATCCTCTCATTTTTTCTCTGCCTGCTCATACTGATTTTGCAAACATTTTGGAGTGAAGCAGTGCACTCTGTGCTTAGAATGCCTTGTGAGTTATGAGTAATTGGATTATTCACCCAGGACTGTAGGATGCTCTCTTGATGGGATGCCCAAAGTATTTTCAGTTTGCATGGGGGATGGTGAAGTGCTGAAAGAGGTTAAACCCCAGAAGCAAATGGCTCTGCTCTTGGCTGGTTAAATCAGTAAAAAATATTGGGCCTGACCTCTCCCACTACTATTCAGAAGCATTTTACACCTCTGTGGGGCCTATTATATTATCATTTAATGATCTAAGCAAAATAACCATTTTAAATTATAGAAGGTATTTAAAATGGCTTTTTAAAGTGTATTATTTTTAAATACCTTTTAAAAAGTATTTAAAGTGGCTTTTTAAAAGGGGATAAAGGGGATTTTCTCTCTCTCTTTTTTTTTTTCTTTTTTTTTTTTCTGGTGTGTTGCTAAGGCTTTGGACTTTTACTCACTTGATTTCCTTTTGTTTTGTTTTTTCTGCTTGAACAATTTAAAAAATGACAGCAATTTTTGGTTGGGAATAACTCTGAAGCCTTTAATCTGAAAATTTTGGTGCCTTTCTGAATCTCACTGTTGTGAAACCACAGTGGGGTATTAATCAGCAACACCCAGTGGATTTAGATACTGGAACTGACAGGCTGAAGTCCAGAGGTGCTGAGGGTGAAACTGTAGAAGCTCCATTGTGTGTTGGAGCAGGAAGTGACCATCCTCAAGTCCAGAGGTGCTGAGGGTGAAACTGTAGGAGAAGCTCCATTGTGTGTTGGAGCAGGCAGTGACCATCCTTCTGTCACCTGAGGACAGCCACCCCTCAGGTGATGGAGGACCAGTCCTTGTTCTTGCTGTGCACCTGAGATGAATCTGATTGCTCAGCTAAGTGCAGTTACCTTCACAGCAGTGGATAAAACTGATCTAAGGAAATCAAAAGGGCTCATTACAGCAAAGCCCTTCATCCTATTATTACTATAAATGTCCACATATGTAAACATGTGTACTACTAATAGGATTCTCTGAATTTAACAGATTACTTAATTACATACCAGAAGTCATAACTTCTTATGCAATCTGGAAGAGGCCATTTTATTTTGGTGATACTTTTTTCTCAAGGTTACTTTGCACAAGTAATGTTATAGGCAAAAACCTGTAGTGTTTCCTACCTCTTAAGCCTGGAACAGTCTTCATGCTATTAAAAGTTGTGTTGCGAATTATATTGCTTGGTCAAGTGACTGGACTAGAAGGAATGACCTTGCAGTGGAATGTGGATTTTCTGGCTGGTAGTGTAAGATTTTCATGTGTACAGGTGCATTTTAGTTAAACCACAATTTGTAAAAACACACAGCAGGCAACAGAAGAAGATGGGCAGTGAGGAATCAGAGGCAGGAAAGATACCAGGAAGCCTGGGGGAAGACTATGGAACTAATTTTACCCTTACATACATACATAACCCACAATGCTTATCATATGGGTTTTTGAAGGTGATCCTTGAATGTATGATGGTTAGAACCAACTGCAAGAGCCATGGCATTAGGGATTCTGCTGCACTTCTCTATTTATCATGGTTGGAGTGAATGAACAGATTTTTTATTGCTGTCTTCATCCTAAAACCACAGTGATTAGGCAGGAAAAGGGTGCATGATACTACTGAAAGGCAGCAGAGAAGAAGTTATCCACATGAGCTGCTTTTGGGCTATTTCAAAGCCGTGTCCATAGTGGTTTTCACAGACACAAGGAATCAATGCATCAGTTCTGCAAAGCATTTTGACTCTGAAGTCCAGATAGGCTGTACATAACTCTGTGTTTTTACAGAGGGCTATTGCAAATCTAGGTTGTTGGGTTTTTTTTTTAATTATGAGTGTGAATTTTAGTTTGGGAATGGTACATTTCTGATTTTTTTCCCTTCATTTGATTACTGTATCTACAGCAACCACAACAACAGGATCAACTCAGGTTTCCATTCTATTCTATTTAAATAGTTGTTTGGTCAATTAATACTTAAAGAGACATAGGACACTATAGTCATTCTCACAAATATAGAATAATAGATAGTCTGTCTCCTGAACAGTTTCCTCATGAATATATGCAAGGGACAGTAGGTGCATGAAAAAGCAGATGGGGATAATGTGGATCTTCTGGCAGTGTATTTAATGATGCCATAAAACAAAGAGAACTTTCCCTTCCTGGTTATTAAGGAAAGTGCCTAGAAAGTGAAAGTCTAATCCTTGCTCTTGTTTTGTATCTTTGATGAGAGGAAAGGCAGGAAAACTCCTTCTGGCCACACATTCCTAAAGCCACCCAGCCTCAGGCACTAACTTAGGCACCTTGGGAGGACAATCCTTATATTCCCCACATATCCAGGGAGAGAAGTAGCTGACTTTTGGGAAGCCAGACCTGGTGCTCTTAGCGCCTTGTGAAGGAGCTTCTCTCAATCCCTCCACCTTGTAAGGGTGAGCAGCCTCCTCATTAGCTACCTAAAGGTAAGTGGTACAAATGTCCCCTGAGGTTCTGGCTCCAGCCCAGAGCCCTGGGGCTGCTTCTCTGCCAGCACTGCCGAAGAAATGACTGGATAATTGTGTTTCCAAGGGGGAATTACAAGAACCAGCACCATTTAGTCCACGTTCTCCATGAGAAATGAAAGTCAGCAGAGGTAGAATTTAATTCCAGTGAAATTAGTATAAATAAAACTGTTGTAATTTTGAGCAGGGCCTGGCAAAACAACAGGAGGGACATGGAATTGTATCTAATCTACACAGGATTTTATCCCTTCACTTGATTTCAGGATACAGAGAGGAGCTGGGTTTTCAGCTATGGCAACCTGCTCCAAAACTTTGAAACCCAAGTGAAAACCTCTCTGTTTCATCACAATTGCAAACTCATAAAGCAGCAAATGAAACAAGTGTCTTGCTCTTGCAGACCTGCCACTCACAGAAGCAAGGATGGCATCGACAGCACACTTCTCCGAGGAGGAGTTGGCAGAGCTCCGGGAGGCCTTCAGCAAAGTTGGTGAGTGCAGCCAAGAGCAAAGGCACTGCTGAGGTGTCAACCTGTGGCTAGCTCTTTTCTCATGGTCTGGCTGACCAGCAGTGAGGAAAAGGAGCTTGCTCCAGCACTGATCTGTTCTGTCACATAAGCCACAGGAAGCCCTTTTCCTGCCACTGCAGGCCCCCCAGATGAAACCACATCAGCTCACTGCAGAGCACTGGCCTCTTACACAGCGGGGGCTGGGGCTGCAGCAGGGTTTGTGAAAAAACTCAAAAGCTGTACAGCAAACCATGTTGGAAATATTCTCAAGTGTTTTCCCGAGAATATTGTTTATCCACAACAAATTATTTGGAAGGCAAAAAGGTTTTATTTTAATGTAAATTGATTATTCCCTATGGAGAGGAAGAGTGTGGGGAGGACAAATATGCAGATGGATAAAAGATTTGAAATCCCTTCACAATGACCTTTCAAGCCCTTTCTAGTGTGTGTTTTCTTTCCAAACCTTTAGACATCTCGTCTGATTTGTCTCCTTTAAAGTCACACAGACCCATCACTGTCTACCCAAATTCTAAGAAAAGGAATTTGTTCTTCTCACAGCTCACTGAACTCCTATCAGCCTCGCTGGGTGATGCCCTCATCAGCTGTCCTTGCTGATGCAGGAGGTGGTTGGTTGATTTCTGAGCACACAGTAGTCTAGCCTGGCAATCTTAAAAATCAGGTCCCTGTGAGTGCCCTGTACACCCAATGCCCTGACAAGGCAAATCACAGAATCCCAGCATGTTTTGGCTTGGAAGGGACCTTAAAGATTTTCTACTCCTACCCCATGGCCATGGCAGGGACACCTTCCACTAGATCTGGTTGCTCCCCCAAAGGCTGGAAGGAAGCTGTCATTCCTCTCCCAGACATTCCCTCTCCAAGTCCAGACCCTTGTGTTGAATGCCATGGTGAGATGGATAGGACACTCTTTGTAATCTGTGTTAATCCGTGCTACTGATGCTGAGAGCTCAGTGTCTTTTTGCAGCATGCAACAAGTGACCCAAATTGCAACTTCCTATGCAGGAAGTCAGCTCACACTGCTTTGAAATCACCTCTGGGGAAAAGAACTCTGCAGCAAAAGAAAGACACAGATACTTAAAAGCCAAATATAAATAACCATATTTATATATACATATATATACACCATATAACTATATATACATTTATCTGTGTCATAACTACAGTGTTTTAACAGAAACTCTCCATGTGATAAACTCAGTTTGCTTTTTTTATCTGTGGAGTTTTTCACTAAGTGGAGAATAAAGGACTATGAACCTGTATTGGTGATCCTCTAATCAAATACTACCCTGTATTGGTGATCTTCTCTACCAAATACTTGCAGGAAGCTCAGAAGGAGTATTCATGTTAGCATTATCACAGAGAAATACAGAAGTTTTTATTTTGAGGATGACCATATGCCATTCCAGCTTACTTCCGATGTTATTAAATCCAGAAAACAGGCCAAAATCACAAATCATAGATAAGTGCATATGTGCATTGTATCAACTTTATTTTCTTTAGCTGTTCTGTGGAGAGGATGCTTCCTCTATAGATCACATTTGTCAGTGTGTAAACCTTGGAATGGCAATTATATCCATTTAAACCTAGCTTTAATGGTTTTATATGTTTAATGAATTTATATGTCTAAACATATAAATTCATCACTGTGAGGAATTTATATGTCTAAACATATAAATTCATCACTGTGAGGAATTTTTTTTGCCTTAAAAAGTGATTGTAATTCTTTCTTGGGTGTGAATAACACCAAAGCAATTGAAAATACCAGATTTCAAGACAACAGATCTTTGTATATAATGTACCTTCCCTTGCGTAAAATAAAAACAGCCTTTATGTGCAGAAAATGTCACTGGGCTGATGTAGAATGTAAAAGTTTGCTTTAATCTTTGCAGACATCAGCGGGAACGGCTTCATCGATACCAATGATTTAACAGAGGTGTTGAAGGCTGCCAATCTCCCTCTCCCAGGATACAAAGCCAGAGAGCTCATTCAGAGTCTGACAGCCACGGGGAATGGCAGGATCAGTTTTGATGAATTTATTTCAGTAAGTAAGATGTTATTTATTTCAGTCACTCAAGGTGATCCCCAGGGCACAGCAGAGGCACAAGCACAGGGTCTCATGGGCACCTCATTAATCCAATGAGTCTCCTCACTGGAAAATTTGAAAGCAGAAAATAACCAAACTAGAAATTCTGCAATTAACTGGGACAAATTATGTGAATACAGCTGCTCACTGCATAAATGTCATATTTTCAGTTTGGTTGATGAACCAAGATATAGTTTTTCAGTTATACTCTGCAAAAAAATGATGTTCTGGCTAGATGATTACAAAAGGTGTAAGCAGATCGAAATGGAAAATTTTACGGGGCGTTTTTTAATCAAAAAACTTCTTTTTCTGCTCTGAACTGGGTCAAAAGCAAATGCTAAAATAGTGGAATTTCCCTCGGGTTGGAGAAATAGGTTTTTACTTGCTCTTTCTTCAAACCCAAACTGCTGTGCTCCAAAGCAACATTTTTATTACTTAGCTGATCTTTGTTCCCTGATTTGAAAGCATAAAAGCTGAGTTTAATCCTTTTGTACTCAGCAGATACACAGATTGTACCCAGAAACCCACTGAAAATACTCAAGCTTCCCTTCCCTATTTATCAAGCAGAGAGAATGTGTCTCCTGGCCCAAGAGATCACTGTTTTAGCTTGGTTTCATTCTCCAAAATTCTAAAATCCTCTCTCATGCTTGAAAGATTTTCCAAGACCTGAAGAGTGATGATGTTGCCAAGTCATTCCGGAAGCAAATCAACAAGAAGGAGGGGATCTGTGCCATCGGTGGGACGTCGGAGCAGTCCAGTGCTGGCACACAACACTCCTACTCAGGTAGGTGCAGCTGCCCACCCTGACAGCAGCGGGTGAGCCTCGGCTGGAACAGCACCAACACTGCCCACTGCTGTCCCTGCTCACCAGGGAGGCAAGGCACAGCTTCCCCACTGCTGGGAACCCATTTCCCTGCACATTTCAGCAGGCACTCATTCTGTAAACTCCCCTTGTATCCTGATAGTTCCTGACTTTTTCCCATGGAGGGCACAACTCCATCAGGGCTTTTCTCCCAGCCTGTTTCTCCAAGCTGAAAGTTGGTAGTTTTTGTTACCTCCTGGGCACAGCCCACTCTGAAGCAGTTCCATGGGGAGGAGGTCCTACCCTTGGCAATCTTCTGCAGGGACAAGAGTGGGGGACTGACTCTCTCTGGGGGAGGAAGAACAGGGGATGCTTCCAAGGACTCCATCCACCTTCATCCCACAGGGCCCCTCCTCTGAGCTACTGGGAGCCATGCGATCTGCTGCTGGTACAGGATAGCTGTGCTTCAGCTCTGCTGAGCTACAGGCACATCTGCCCATTACCCTCTGAATGCTCTTTGTCAGGCTTTTCTAGATATTCCACATGAAGAGGGTGTAATGTACAATACAGAATTGTTTGAAATTATGTGGGATTTCTGTTTAGCAGAGTGGTGCAACAATCCATTCAAATTACTGTGAAAGCACAAATTACCCCTTGCAGAGCTTAACATCTGCACCACACATCTGAACCACATGGACTTCATTACCAGTCTCTGTAATATGCTTGATCTCATGACCCTGGCAACCCCAGCGAGTGGGAAGGGGTATTGAAGGAGTATTGACCAGCTCAAGCCCATTGCTGTCCTCAGCTCCTTTGCTTGTCTCCTGAGAGGTCTCCCATGTGGGGTTTTGTTCATCAGTCACACCAATGGGAAAGGCTCCCCAGGAGTTCTGCCTTTGTCAGTAAAATGATGGCAGAGGCCCTGCACAGCAAACTGATGGATTTGACGTTGTGTCCACAGAGGAAGAAAAATATGCCTTTGTCAACTGGATTAACAAAGCCCTTGAGAAGGACCCTGACTGCAAGCACGTGGTGCCAATGAATCCAGAAACAGATGACCTCTTCCAGGCAGTCGGTGACGGCATAGTGCTTTGGTAAATGATACCTTTCCTTCTCACAAACGGGAACCATGAGTCTGCAAAACCTCACATTTCTGTTTAAACACAACCTGCTGAATTCACATTAAGCTCAGGAGCATTTGCAGACTCAGGGCCTTGATAATACTTGGGTTTTTGTGCTTCTTTTATCTTCAGAAATATAAAGCATATTTCATGCTTAATGAGAATTTTTCCTTGCCTCTGGACAACTACAGTTAGATGAAGTAAGTGAAATTTGAGGAGCTGCTTGGTTTTATTTTTGCCCAAGGAGTTCTAGTGTTTCACACAAAACGGCACAAAACAGTGAGTGCTTCCGCAGACATTTTCTGCACAATAAACTTCTCACACAACTTCACCTTGTGGCATTCTTTGCCTCACACCTAAGTACAATCTGTATGTAGCCCAAAAGTATTGCTTAAGTATTGAGTGCGTGCCTCTGTGTATATATGTAGAAGCAGAGGGTGATAATCTATTTTTGTTAAGCATCTCTCCAGCTCTTAGACTTGTCCTGCAATGTAGAGACCAAAGCTATACTTGTATTTTGTGCACACATAGCTTAGTATATTTCTTGTAATTTTTTTTCTTTTATTTCCAGTAAGATGATCAACTTTTCTGTGCCAGATACCATTGATGAGAGAACAATCAACAAAAAGAAACTCACACCCTTCACAATACAGGTACCTAAACACAACTGAATTCTTTGCTTTTTCCCTTAGGATGCTTTTGTGTAATCACTTAGAGAAAAGACTGGTTCTGCCCAACACAGTCAGGCCAAGCTGTTTGTGGCACAGTGAGATGCTCATGTCCATGTCATAAAAAAACAAAGACTTATATTTACATTTCTTTCCAAACATATGAGCAACCTGACTAACCAAACACAACAAATAATGTTCACCAGATCAGAGCTTTAGATGCTTTTGTGGTAGATGGCATATGAATGCCAAAGCACAGAGATAATACAGTGACCAACTGCAGCTGGAGTAGCTCTCAGAAGGCTGAATCTCTCTTTTAAGGCATGACAATATGCCTTAAAAGAGAGATTCAGCTCTCAACTGCTGAGCTCACAACTGCTGTTGTTGCATTCTGATGTCCTCACAAAAATATTAGCTGTGACCCTGGAAGTGCCAGTGCAACATGCCTGAAACCAGACCATTGCTGTTGCATGCCTTTTACAAGCCAGTATTTCACCTTGAATACTGAATCCCTCCTTTATTTCTATCACATGCACATGTATATGATTTTTTAAATTGACAAAAAGGGTATTAATTTTTGCTACTTAAAGTTTGTTGTGTTTCTCACACAGCAGTCTGTAGAGAGATATTTTTGTATGAGCAACATCTATGTACCTGGTACTGAGTATAAATAGATATATGGAATAGATATGAACCTAACCCAGTTTAGCCCTTAGCTACTCTGATTTGATGGAACATTAGCCAGACTCAAGTAAGCTCAGGAGCCATTAAATTGGATTTTTATGCTGTATACCTCATTTTTCAGTTCTAATCGTTTTGGTCAGCAGCATAACTTAATGATGCAGCTCAGATCAATCCCTGTCACATGTAGACATGATTTGATCAATACAGCTTCCACTTTAACTTAACCCTTTTACACCTGTCTGGTTGAGAAAAGGCAATTAATTTGAAATGGTCCAATTTTTCTAGCTTATGAGAATTTACACTATGTCTGTCTCTGCATTTTGTATCTAATCAGATCTCCCTGTCATGACAGCAGTGCTGAAATTAATGTGAAAAACTGCAAATCTGTGTGATAAATTATGTTTTCCAGGCTTCTCTGCCTGCCTTATTTGCACTCTGTTTACAAAGCCACCTTTTTGCATAGCATAGACCTGAGGATCAGATTTTCTTATTCTCTTTATTTTAAATGGTCAGGAAATGGCAAAGGAACATAATGTTCTTGAAACATCACTTTTATTTCTGCCTGTCACTGTCAATCACTGAATCCCTCAGCTTTCTCTGCACACTCCCAAACCAGGAGTCCATACTCCAAAGTTCAAAAAGAAAATGTCCAGTTATTACCAGTTCTGACCTTGGCTGAACTGCAAGGCTAAAAACTCATCAGGTTTATTCATACTGATTCCTGGGACAGCGTGCTCTTTGCAAACACTGCCAGCTAGCAGCTTACTTGTATCTTAGGTATCAGGGCTTTTGTGGAGTGCTTGGGGAGAGGCGAGCCTGGAATATCAGCCAGTTGGTGGGGTTGTAGCTCCTTTCCTCCTCCACATGTGCAGGACTGAGCAGAGCAGAGTTTGCCCCATGCTGAAGCTACGACTGTACTGGAGCATGAGCTCGAGCATTAGCCCTAGGGAGAGCCTGGCCTTGGTAACCAGGATTGAGCCAGGACATCACTGTGAATGTAGATGTATGCTCTGAGCTGCAGTGCCTTGTGACGTGACATTTGCCACCTCTGCCAAAAGAGGTCCTTTCTGTCTTTGTGTTGAGACCCAGAATCTGCCTGTAAACCCCAGAAGACTCTGCATTCCCCAGCCCCCTGTGGCCAGACATGTATTCTGGCTGCATCAAAAGAGCTGTGGCCAGCAGGTCAAGGGAGAAGGTTCTGTCCTTGTATTCCACCCTGGTGAGCACCCAGAGCACCCACCTGGAGCACTGCCTCAGGAAAGACATGGTTCTCTGTGCTTAAATGCATTTACAGTGAAGCTGCCTGCAGATTTCACTCATTTTGGCTGTGCTCCCTTCCTGTAGCCTCAGCTCTGAAGTTCTGCCTCATTCAAAAGTTCTCATCTTTCCCTAGGAAAATCTGAACCTGGCCCTGAACTCTGCTTCAGCCATTGGATGCCATGTTGTTAACATTGGAGCTGAAGACTTAAAAGAAGGGAAACCTTACCTGGTTCTGGGTCTTTTATGGCAAGTCATCAAAATTGGACTCTTTGCCGACATAGAGATCAGCAGGAATGAAGGTATGTATGGCCCTTCCTTTCAGTGCTCCACTGTTATCACTGCAGACTCTTTAGGATAAAACTCTTAAAAAAATCCCTGGATTTTAATTTTTTTTTCTTCAAGTATTTCTTGTCTGTTTTCTTGACTGGTCTAATTTTCCCTGCTTTTCACAAGATTCATCACTCAGAAGTCCAAGGCTTTCTGTAGAGTTGTGTGTTCAGAACCTTTTCATGCTCACTGGGTTAGGAATGGTGGTTTTTCTCCAAGTATATTGGTGTATTGGTGTATTGGTGCTAAATCTGGGATAAACAAATCTGCATTCAAGAAGCCTGGCTCCTTCTTGCTTTTGATTGTCAAACATCTTTCTTTGTGAAATCATAATTATGGAATCATAGAATAATTTAGGCTGGAAGGAACCTGGGGAGGTGCACCTTGGAGATCTGACTCAGCCATCCAGCTACCTGCTTTCAGCAGTACAACATCTTAAGCATAACATCTTAATGTAGATGAGGTAGCTCAGGGCCTTTTTCTGTGTTTTCTGGGCAGCCTGTTCCAGAGCCCAACCACTCTTGCTCTGAATTTTTTTTTCTATTTGGAATCTAGTTGGAATTTCCCTTCTGGCACCTTGTGTCCACAGCTCCTCATCCTTTTCCTGTGCGTACTGGAAAAATGCAGATCTGACCCCTCTATAATGGTTGAAGACAATACTTGCTCCCCTCTCAAACCTCTTTCCAGGCTAAACAATCCCATTTTTCTCATCCTCTTCTCTTATATCACAAACTTCCATCCAAACATTTTTGTGTCCTTCCGCTAAACTTGCTTCAGTTTGTCAATGTCTCTTTTGTACTGGGGAGCCAGAAACTGGACACAGCATTCCAGGCTGTGTCTCACCAATACCAAAATTCTCCATGAAATATCTTCATCATGAAGGCTGTGGGTGTACCTGCATTCTACACAGCACTTCATCTTGCTGCATGTTCCCCACGCCTCTGGATAGTCCCTTACCCAACAGTGACACTTCTTTCCTCCAGTTTCTGTGCAGGTGTTACCTTCATTGCCTCACCCCTTTCACATTTATGTCCCTTTCATTGCCAGAGCCCCCAGTTCCCATTCCTTTGTAGGTAGCCTTGCCCTGACTATTTGCTATTTTTTTCCTTTCTGGTATTTTCTCCTCATCTAAGACTTCATCTAAGGCTAGACAAGCCAAGAAAATTCTGGGTTTTTTTCAGGTTCTCTCTTTCCCTCATAGCCCTTCTCTGCAGCTAAACTCCCCTTTCATGAACATGGGACCCTGTATTTCCAATGAGCTTTCACGAGTACATGATATAAAGACAGTAATACATCCCAACCTCTCTGGGAATTACCTGGGATGCACTTAATATCATGTTGGATTTTCCCTATGTCATATCAAATGGTGGCTCACAGTAGCTTGGAAGACATCTAATCCACTCAGGTTCTCATCCTTCATTCATATAAGCTTTTAGCTAATAGCAGTTATTCATATTAATTCCCCAGTGAATGTCTTTGAACACGGCAGTATTAAATTGCATTCCATTTTTATTACTGTCATCTAGTTCATTCTGTCTGATTGCCTGATCGTCCTCTGTATTGACTATGCCACCTATTGACTATCATCTTCACATTTTTAGCATGTTGCAAGACTTTGTGCCAAGATAACTGATGCAAAAAAGAAGGAGAAAACATGAATCCAAAAATCAATCCACAATCAACTCCACAAGAATCCTTCTTCCTGCCTTCTGGCAGTGTCAACACTGTTCTCTTCATAAAATCCTCTGTCTACTTTCAAATGCTTCTATTATCCCCCTCTGGTCCAGTTTAACCCCATTGCACCCTATATCAAATTATCTGTGTAACTCCAGTTACGGTCTGTCTCCACTGTTTCCTTTATGTAGCCAATCCATAATTCTTTTGAGGTCTGACAAAAGATACTGGAAGAAAATCAGAGCAATGTAACCCACTCTCCTTTTTTTACCACATTAATAATTAGTTTCCTTGTTATTTCTTCTTTTCAAAACTAGTTCTAAAGCCTTTCATGGTCCAAGGTTTCAAGGGTCAATCCTCCCATTCTGCCTGTTCCTCCTCCTATGAACATAATATCAATTTTTCTATATAAATAGGGTATCTCCTCAATTGACAGATGAATTAGCCCTACTGGCCCACAAGCCCATGAGGTCATGTGCAAGTAGTCCAGAATGCCTGTGCGGATCCAGCTTCAGTATGAAGGTCACTGAGATTTCTTTCATCTAAGCTGCAAAAAACCTGTGCTCATATTTTCATTCCAAGCTTGCCCCTGTGCTCAGCACCACTGCATCCAGCTCTGCACTTCTCAGCACAGGAAAGACTTGGACCTGTTGGAGTGGGTCCAGAGGAAAGCCACAGAAAGGCTCAGGGTGCTGGGGCACTCCTGTGAAGATGGGCTGAGAGAGCTGTGATTGTTCAGCCTGTAGAAGAGAAGGCTCCAGGGAGACCTTTCTGGAGCCTTCCAGCACCTGAAGGGGCTTATGAGAAAGATGACGACAAAATTGTCAGCAAGGCCTGTTGCAGTAGCAAAAAGGGTAATGGTTTTAAACAAAAGAAGGTAGATTTAGACTGGAGGAAGGAATTTTTTGCAATGAAGGTGGTGAAACACTGGCAGAGGTTTCCCAGAGAGGTGGTATATGCCCCATTCCTGAAAACATTCAAAGTCATGTCACATGGGGTTCTGAGAAAACGGATTTAATTGACGATGTCCCTGCTCATTGCAGGGAGGGTTGAGAATCCTTTATAGCTCATGGGCAGTTCTTAGACCACGCTGAAATTGTCTTCCAGTAGGATATGATTCACTACTAGATACACAAATTACAACCTTGTACCAATTTTATTGATGAGACCCTTTTTCTATTTACATCCTCTGTCATGCTAACCCAGCTTGAATTTTGGCAACATTTTGGTAACTCACATTTAGAAAATAGGGTAGAAAAATGTAAAAGAGAGAAAACAGTTATACGTTTTCTTCAACAAGTATTCACATAATTATTTTTAATTTTTTTTCCTGCTTAGCCTTGATTGCTCTTCTGAGAGAAGGAGAGAGCCTGGAGGATCTGATGAAATTGTCTCCAGAGGACCTGCTGTTGAGATGGGCAAACTATCACCTGGAAAATGCAGGGTGCAACAAAGTCAACAACTTCAGCTCAGACATCAAGGTATGAGAAATACTGACCAACAAAAGCAAAACAGCAGCTCTACAGCCAAATTCCTGCCCTCCACTCAGGGACTGTGCACTGAAACACTCCAAGTAGCTGAGACTGCTCTGTCAAACACATGGAGCTGGGTTCATAAAATGCTTACTTTGGGGTTTACCTTTGCACTGAGTAGTATTCCTCCTCTTCCTCCTCACCTCCCAGTTATCACTGCCAGCTCCTGCACACCAGACACATGGGAAAGGAATGGCTGCTGGCTCTGGACAGGGCATATGGACACTGTATTTTCAGTTCTTTGCCTCTATTGCTCACCTTCTTTCCAAATCTCCCTAAATTACTCTTGACCTGACTTTTGTTTGGAAAAGCCTGGACCTTACTCAAACAGGTAGAGAAAGATGATTGGGCATTTCCAGTTCCCCCACTTGATCTTTCCTTCACCTAGGCTCTGTGCTTCTCTGTCCCCACATTTGCTATAGCCCTGAATGCAGTTTTTTGTGAGTTTTTGTTCACTGGGACTATTGAAAATACTACAGCTAGACAGAAAGACACTTGCAAGGGTGCTCTAGCCTGGGCAGCATTATTTCATATACTCAGGACCTCTTGGGCTTGTGGGTGCAGATTTCATCAGAGCTTTCTCTTTAAGGACTTCATTGTTCCCAGACAGATGTAGCTGAACCTCAGTGGTGCCCACTGATGAATTTCAGACACTGAAACCCAGTGTGAGGCCCAGACAGCATCCCAGATCTGTAGAGGGTGTGTAAGGGAGGGTATCTGAGCTGGCTCACAAGAAAGCCAGGGGTTGGCCAGCACACCAACCTCACCAGCCACGACCTGACTTGCCTGCTCCCAGAACAGCATGGGAAAAATCTGGCTCCTGAGGTACCTGGTCTTAGGCTTCACTAGGGACTGAAGCATAAGCACAAGCATTTAACTGAAATACAGGAAGAAAAAAAAAACACCAGGGAAGGCAACAGGAGGGGTAGAGAGTCACATTTAATAATACAATTTTTATTGTAACGGATTTTTTATTGTAACCCAGGTTGGCTGGGTGGAGGTGACTGGAGAATATCCATGAAAAGGGAAGGGAATGGAGTCATTCCCATCTTTCTGTGTGCTGGCCAAAAAGACTGTGGTTCAACTGATTAAATACTACCTACAGCTGAAAACTAAATCACAATTCCGGTGTTTACAGTTGGCAAAGAAGGCACACATTTATTTCAGATTTCTGTGTTCAGACATTCTCTAACTAAGTCTGTCTCTCCACATCACTTCTGTTGTAAATAACCACTTCCTAGGTATGGTGCACAGTAATGCAGATGTAAAATATTTAAAATAACTCAGGTAGTCTGCTTTATAATTTGAAGTGCATCAGTTGGGTTAGTTAGTCAAATCTCTAGACATTAATATGTAGCTTTATTTTCAGTTCTTTGAGCTGTTTTTGAAGTGAGTTAATATTTTCCATGTGTGGAAGCAGTGTTGTAGTTTACAAAAGATTAAAGACACAACATGATAAATCCTTGTCTTGTTCCTGCCCTTTTGCCTGAAAAATGCTGATACTGTTGTCAGTGTTAACTTTCGTCCTTGAAAATTGTGCTTTCTCTTCCACAACTGTTCCAGCCTTGCTTTGAAATCCTCTTTAAACATCTGCTTTCTCCTTCTGCATTTTCTTTTATTAAATCCTCAGCAGCCTGACTTCTACAGCATTATAAAGGTATGCATTTTCTTACCTCTAATTTTATGTTCAGATTAAGTAAATTCTGATATCTTTTTGTTGTTGCTGCCCTTTCTGTAAG
Organism: Passer montanus; assembly: GCF_014805655.1. Lineage (NCBI taxonomy): Eukaryota > Metazoa > Chordata > Aves > Passeriformes > Passeridae > Passer > Passer montanus. The sequence continues at coordinate 6,158,029 of NW_024368374.1, read as the reverse complement.
CTCCACACACAGCATTTTTGTCTCATGTGTTGGGCATTCTCCAGCACATATATATTGGCTGAGGGAAAAAATAGATCTGGCAAACACAGCATAAAGTAGGAATTGTTAAGTGCTTCCAGCTTAATTAATTTAATTATGTAGCCCAATGATCGATGTAATAAAAATGAAGCATGCAGGCACATTGTTCAGGGGAGCACTGGCAAGCAAAGGGCTGAGCTTTAGATGTAATTTTTCTTCCCTTTAATTTCTCTGTCTGTCACAGGACTCAAGAGCTTATTACCATTTGCTGAACCAAGTTGCCCCCAAGGGAGATGAAGAAGGCATTCCAGCTATTACTATTGACATGTCAGGATTAAGGGTAAGATGAGATAAGTTTGGAGTAAATGCCGATATTTTCTGCCCATTACTTGCATTCCTGGCCAACACAGGGCTGTGCTGGGATGTCAGAACTAGCAAATTCTTTCTTGCATTGCAACACGATCTTGGAAATCAGAAATCAAAGCTTCCAAAGAATTAAATTATGCGTTTGGATTTTTTGTTAGATAGTAACTCTGAAACTTCAGCAACCATTTAATCACGCTGATAAACTATTAGCATGTAACAAGTGTATTTAAATACATTTATCTGTGAACTTCATCAAACCATCACATTTATATGGAATATGGCTGTAAAAGCAATATGGTGAGGTGCTTGAATCATAGGCAAAGCCCATTTCACACAGGCATATGGAATATGGCTGTAAAAGCAATATGGTGAGGTGCTTGGGCTTTCAAAGCCCATTTGAAAACACAGGCATGCCATTAGTAAAAGTGGGAAAGGGACTAACTATAAATCCATCAAGGAGCTGCTTTAGCAGCTGGATCCCCTCAAGGAGACCCAGGCGGGGCGGGTGAGGCTGATGTCCGTCTGTGCCGGCAGGAGAAGGACGACGTGCAGCGAGCCGAGTGCATGCTGCAGCAGGCCGAGCGCCTCGGCTGCCGCCAGTTCGTCACCGCCACCGACGTCGTCCGCGGCAACCCCAAACTCAATCTGGCCTTCATCGCCAACTTGTTCAACAAATACCCTGCCCTGCATAAGCCAGAGAACCAGGACATCGACTGGGGCTCCATTGAAGGTCAGGAAAATGCAAATACCTCACGGAGCACCGTGATATTCCCCACGCGTCTCCTTCTGTTTGTGGTTCAGTGCGCTGTAAATTCAGTTAGGGTTTCTTCCCAAAACACTTACATTACTGAAGTGTGGTGTTCTGCAGGCCTTGATTGATTGATGTGTCTGTTGTTTTAGGTGAGACAAGGGAAGAAAGGACGTTTAGGAACTGGATGAACTCCCTTGGTGTAAATCCACGTGTCAATCACTTGTACAGGTAAGATGATTACACTCCCTTCAGATGATAAACACAGCCAGCCAGTTGTTTGCAAGAACATGAAAACTTCTGGAACCTATAAGAATATATGCTGCTTTGTGTTTCCCAGGAAACTAAGTTTATTTCTGCTAATAGTTGAATCGTGTTTCTTTCCTCTGTTTTTTGGACAATGATTTTTTGTTGTTGTTGTTTCCAGTGACCTGTCAGATGCCTTGGTTATCTTCCAACTCTATGAAAAGATCAAAGTGCCAGTAGACTGGAACAGGGTGAACAAACCACCATATCCTAAACTGGGTGGCAACATGAAGAAGGTACAAAAAGCTACAATAGCTCCAGTAGTGATGCCTTATCCTCAGGGAATGCCTAAATAATTTCAAACAGCAATGTGGGTATTCATGTTGCTCTCCAGTCCCAAAGAGAGCACCTTAAATGATTTTTGTGCTCAGTCAGTGGATAATTTTTCATTCTGAAAAAGAAATATACATTAGACTCACTCTCTCTGTTGACAGGTGTAAAATATCTGTTAAGTAAAAAGACTTGACAACTTTTGTATCAGCATTTAGCAACTGTATTTGCAGATCCCTTTTGCTACTGCTTTAGGCACTGATTGTAATGCATCTGGACCGTGAGATGCATGGCACCAGCTTAATTGCAGCTGTCTGGATCTCTGCCCTCCACATCAAATGAAGACAGTGATGATAAGCATTCTTGATCAGATGCATCAAGAACCGATCACACAGTTGCTGCTAAATGCAAAGCTTTCTCCCAACTATCTGGATGAGTAATTGCATCCAGTTAGACCAGAGCGATCAACCAATCTAAAATATTGGCTGGGACACTAATCCTTTGTCTCAGTGCAATGCCATCATGCTGGAAGTACCCATGAGCCATACGCTTTTATTTTCCAGGATAATCTGTTTTTCAGGCCCTGATAATGAAGTATAGCATTTTCTTCTATGTTAAATGTTCAGAATGGTATTTTTGTATTTTTGGGATGGATCTGCCTACTGGTAGTCAATCAGCTGTTTTATCACAGAGCCCCAATGTTGCTGTTTGCCCAGGGGGATCTGGGCTGAGTGATCCAAAGAATTTTAAGTAACAGTGTCTTGTCTTCTTTCTTTTTTTTTCTTTTTCCTATATTTTTTTGATCTTCCCATTAACAGCTTGAAAACTGTGTATTTTCGGGATGGATCTGCCTACTGGTAGTCAATCAGCTGTTTTATCACAGAACCCCAATGTTCCCGTTTGCCCAGGAGGATCTGGGCTGAGTGATCCAAAGAATTTTAAGTAACAGTGTCTTGTCTTCTTTCTTTTTTTTTTTCTTTTCCTATATTTTTGACCTTGCCATTAACAGCTTGAAAACTGCAACTATGCAGTGGAACTGGGAAAGAATCAAGCCAAATTTTCCCTTGTTGGCATTGCTGGGCAGGACCTGAATGAAGGAAACCGTACGCTCACGCTGGCCTTGATCTGGCAGTTGATGAGAAGGTGGGTCAGGCAGCCACGAGCCTCAGAGCATTTTGGTGTGCTCAGTTTGCATTGCAGTCCTTTCCTGGTGCTCTCACTGAGGAGGCTGCACAGGCTACAGCCTTCTCACTCCTCTGTTTGCAGTTCAGTGCCAGGGCACAGTGACCTTCTGCTCACTCCTACTTAAGGATGTGATCAGAGCACAGCTTGTGGGCAAGGCCATTACAGTCAGCTCATGCAGAAGATTATTATTGTCACTATCTGCATAGCAAGAAGAAATAAATGTTTATTGCATAGAAGAGAGGAAAAGAAGTTAAAAGGTCTCTGTATCAGGAAATGGGGACAGTGTCCCAGAAACAAGGAACTGATACACAAGTTTTGTAAGCTGCTCCCTGAATGGGCGTAACTAAGTACCTCTCCCCAGTTTTATATAATTCTCTATGTGTGTATGTTTCTGTGTTTAAGACTGCCATAACTGAAAGTAAAGAGCCTCAGTAGTTAGGAACTGAATACAAACTGAATTCAGACCACAAAGAAAGGTATAGGTTTATCAGTAAGGTAGTTAAAATAGGGATGAGGTGATTACTTACCCTAAATTTGGGATATCCTTCCAAGGTGTATGCTATATAAGCAAAATACTCCAGGCTTGTTTTTATGCTGAAGGTCAGTCTTAGGTGAGCAGAAGGATTCCCTTCTATCTCTAAAATCAGTGATTATTTTTTAAGCACTATGAGGATGAGTAATTTACAATGAGATACATTGAGAAGAATTCCAGGAATTTTAACTAACCAAAACTTTTAACATTCCCCAAAAAGTGATTTAGGAACTAGGGATGAATTAAATCCCGTAGACTAATAACTGTGTTATAATATAAATCATATGCACTGTGGGTGTGTGTGAGGCAGAGGAATGTCAGATCATTGGGATGATCCCAGACACGCTGTGCACATAGAGGACAGTTCTGAGGTTACAGCAGACTTTGAGCAAATATCCTGGCTTCCCTCTTAAGGTACACCCTGAATATCCTTGAAGACATTGGTGGTGGAGAGAAGGTCAATGATGAAATCATTGTCAGCTGGGTCAATGAAACACTCACTGCAGCTGGGAAGGATTCAACCATCTCCAGTTTCAAGGTACAGGATTTTCAGAAGTCTCTGCTCAGGAATCTCTTATTCAGAGTGCTTGTGTGTATGATATATAATGTGTATATGATATAGAGATGTGTGTATGCATATATACACACACTCTACATTGTGATATAACTCACTACTTAGCTTGATTATTTTTTCATTCCCTTTTAAAAGCTTGTTCAAACACACAGGTTTTATTCAAGGGTTATTGTGAAAAAGTAATAGAAATATGACATGAACGCTACAGGAAACACCTTGAATTCCAGTTTGGCTTGGGAAATCAAAGGATGGAGACAGGAATGATGACTGGAATTAAGAAAGAACTGCTGGTTATGAATCAACAGCAATTACAAGTGGCAGTATTAAAATGAACAATAGCAATAACCTGTTAGTACCACCCAGGGGTACCTTGCCCTGTTTTGCAAGGTACCATACAAAGACAGAAATGGACCAGTTCTAGAGTGTTTCCAATTCTGCTAACACATCTATGACACTTCCCAAGCTAGGGAACACTCAGTGGATATAAATCAGCAGCTTGTACCAGGCAAGAACAGATCCATCAAACATCATGTAATGAGTTCAGGAATCACACAGCTGGTCCCTCTCCCCCTCCCATCAGTAGATCTCATTCAGTGTCATCTCCCCGCAGGAAGCAAATGTACTAGCCCTGCACCCCATCTTTTGCCTTAATGACTTTGTATTCTGTGACAAGGTGACCTGCTTCTTGGATGAGGGAAAGGCTGTGGATGTTGTCTACCTGGATTTTAATGAAGCCTTTGACAATGTTTACCACAACATTCTCCTGGAGAAACTGGCTGCACATAGCTTGGACAGTTGCACTCTTTGCTGGGTAAAAACTGGATGGCCAGGCCCAGAGAGTGGTGGTGAACAGAGTTACATCCAGCTGGCAGCCTGACACCGGTGACAGGCTTAACATCTTTATTGATGGTCTGGATCAGCACAGATCAAGTGCATCCCCAGTCAGTTTGCAGATGACACCAAGCTGGGTGGGAATGCCAATCTGCTGAAAGGCAAGAAGGCTCTGCAGAGGGATCTGGGCAGTCTGGATTGATGGACCAAAACTAGTTGTATGAGGTTCAATGAGGCCAAGTGCTGGGCCCTGCACTTGAATCCCAACAACCCCGGCAGTACAACAGGCTTGGGAAAGAGTGGCTGGAAATCTGCCCAGTAAGAAAGTACCTGGGAGTGCTGGTCAACAGTGGCTGAACATGAGCCAGGGTGTGCCCAAGTAGCCAAGAAGGCCGGTGGCATCCTGGTCTGGATCAGCAACAGTGTGGCCAGCAGGAGCAGGGCAGTGACTGCAGCCCTGTACTCAGCCACTCCTCAGACCCTGTGTCCAGTTCTGGAAGTCACAGAGATGCTGGAGCATGTCTAAAAGGCACCAAAGCTGAGAAATGCTCCAGAGCCTAAATCCTGTGAGGAGCAGCCGAGAGAGCTGGGGGTGTTTACCCTGAAGAAAAGGCTCGGGGGAGATCTTATCACTCTCTACAACTTCCTGAAAGGAGGGTGTAGCCAGGTGGGGGTCAGTCTCTTCTCCCAGGTAACAGGTGATAGGAAAAGAGGAAATGATCTTGAGTTTGCAAATGCCCAGGAAAGGTTTAGATTGAATATTAGGGGAAGTTTCTTCCCTCAAAGGGTTGTCAAGCCCTGGAACAAGCTGTCTAGCAAAGTAAGTCACCATTCCTGGAGGATTTAAAAAATGTGTAGATGTGGTGCTTAGGAACACGATTTAGTGGTGGACTGGGAAGTGCTAGATTAAGGGTAGACTTGATCATAAAAATCTTTTCCAACCTGAACAGTTCTATGATGTTTCATCCCTTGGGTAAAAAGAAAAATAAATCCTTGAAAGAGTTCTTAGTCTGCCTTAGATAAAAAAAATATTCTAAGCAGTCCTTTGTGAAGATCTAAATGGTATTTGACTGAACTGTCCATTGCTCTTGAGTCTAGACTCTGGCTTTTTGGGAGGTCTGTCATCCTGTTCTTGCATTTAATTTTCTCTTTCATCTATGCAGGATAGCAAAATCAGCACCAGCATGCCAGTCCTGGATCTCATTGATGCCATTCAACCAGGGTCAATCAAGTACGACCTCTTGAAAACAGAGGACCTGAATGATGAGGAGAAACTAAATAATGCTAAGTATGTTTCTGCCAAGTGGCACTTAGCATGAGTTACCTGCTCAGGCTGGTCTAAATCTGTCTTTAAAAACTACTCTGCTGTCATTTTCATCTGGTACAGCCTCATGTGAGAAATACCACCCGAGTTAGAAGCATGAAGGCTGGGAGTTAGGTAGTAAAAAGAGTATCAATGGAAATGCAGTGTGTAATGTTGTAGTTCCTGCTTCATAAATCCCTTGAAAGGATTTAAATCACTTGGTTTCACAAGCTCCTATTTTCTCATATTAAATTTAAAATTCTTTCAGAGATCAGGGAACAATGCCAGCAAATAGTGAACAGGGATTAGTGACAGCTCTTTAGTCACCTACAGGTAGAACAAGGGCATATTTAAGAGAAAGGGGAGGACAGGATTCATGCCTGAAAAACTGCTTCTTTAGATGTGGATATTGATTTTTTTTTCCCCTGAATGCAAAGATTTCCTAGCAGAGAGTCAATTCTGGGGGCATCTCCCTCTCCTTTCAGAGTTACACAGATCACCTCCTGGTCTGATCATCAGTTTAACTTCTTTTCTATGCGGTAACTACCAAGGAGAAAAGGATGACTGTAAAGCAATCAGAGCTGCCATTATTTTTGTAAAGACTTTCCCCACTGTTCTTTTTCCTTCCATTTCCTACCACCTGTTCTCTTTCTTTTCTTGCAATCTATGTGTGCTTTTCTGTGTTCTTTATTTCTTCATTCCTCTGCTGTTCTTTTCCTCATTTCCCACCCCTGTTTCCCCATGTTCCCAATACTTCTCTGCATTTTGGGGAAAAATTCACAAATGTATGTGCTCTGAAGTGGAAAGAACGTGGGATTTTCTAGCTTTAAAAAAAAAAAAATAGAGAGAAGAGACAAATTCACTGGAGAACAGCCAGTGGCTCTGAGCAGGGAGATGGGAATGTCAACTTGTACTTTCTGGGTATGACTGAAATAACTCCTCAAATGTTGATTTCCAACAATACTTATTTCCACTGGCATCAGCTTTCTGCTTCTATCCTTGCAAGTTTGTTTATGTGCAAAGTCTGACTCTCAGAGATTCAGAGGGAGCAAGATCATACTGGCTGGTTTTGAGGATAATCTTTTAGGGGATGGAAGATTAAATGTTTCGTACCAGGATCTGACCTGCAGTCTCCCATCCTGCAGGCAATCAGTGCTCTAACTATCAGGGAATGCAGTCTGACTTTTATTAGGAATGTAGCTCTTTATGAACCTGCCTCATACATTCCTATAGAAAAGTTTAACTTTGGTAAATCAGTAAAACCCACTCTGGCACTGATCATGTAAAACACTTAACAGGGGGTAAATTATTGCTACTGAACTAATTTCTGTCTTTATGTTTTTCTTTTTTTTTTCTCCCACCCCTGCAATGCAGATATGCCATCTCTATGGCAAGAAAAATTGGAGCAAGAGTCTATGCCCTTCCAGAAGACCTGGTTGAAGTAAAACCCAAAATGGTCATGACAGTGTTTGCTTGCCTTATGGGAAAAGGAATGAAGAAAGTTTAAAGCACAAAAGACTTGCACTGATGCCTGTTATTCACCCTTTAGATTCCTTCAAACTGGACGCTGTTCTCTGTATCAAATAAATATGCAGGGTGCTCATGCTTTTCAGGCATGAATGTTATACATGGTTCCAGGTCATACAGAAGTTGTGTATCTACATGTATCCAGGAAATACTTTGTTGCTTGATTTCTTCGCCTTATTTTTCCATTTTGCTAGCTGTAACTATTTCATATTCCTAAACAAGTTTTCGACACTGAGGCCTAAGCATATCCTTTCATTAATGGATACCAGGGTTTTCTGTGGAGGTCATCCAGTGACAGACAGCTTTTAGGACTATGAAATGTTATACTCTGCTTCTGCCTGAAAATGCCGTCATGCTTTCCGTAGCATTTCTGCCATACTTACCTTCAGTTTGCACCTGGGATAACAAAACAGGTTTCCTCAAGCCAATGCAAGTAGTAGTGACTATTTCTGGAGAGGTAGGATGCTTTGAGGAAATTCTTGTGGAAAGAAAGAAGTGTTTGGTGTCTGTGGTGTGTTGCTGGTATGTAAACTGAGCAGTACTTTTCCCTGCAAGTTATGCCTCTGCCATCCATGGCATTGCTCACAGATCACATTGCTGCTCACCAAAAAACCACACTGCAGCCTGGTCCTCCAAGAACATCCAAACTCTGGAACCTTTGCAACAAACATTCTCCAAGGAATAATTCATTTTTATGTCATAATACACTTTAAAGAGATTGCAGAGCATGATAGAAATGAAAGCCATGTTAAAGAAACTAAGGGAATGTACTCAGTAGCAATACAATGAGAAGTGAACAAAGGGATGCAGAATGACATATTTATGTAGACAATAAAAGTTCAGCTGTTAACTTCACAGACTTGCACTCAAGGGGCTGTTGCTCTGATTCAGGAGAGCATTTATACCTGTGCTAGCATAAGAAACACATACTAAAATGCTCCTCTGAACCCAGACTGGGATCCTCAACAGAGCTAAATCAGCTTTGCTTTGCAGCTCACAAGGCACTGTAAATTTGCCTCAGTTGAGGTCCTAGCCCTGTCTGTGGATAGTCAGTGGGATATATTTGCACTGAATCTCTTCCTTGGCATGAGACCTTTACTGGCCTTTACGTGGATTTTACTGTGGTGAAATGCAGAAGGAGGGAATTTTGCCTTAATGCAATCCCGTTGACACAGTTCTCTCCCTCTCCCCCTCCCTTTCCTCCAGCCCTTCAGAACTGCCTTAACAAAGAACCAATATTCTATGACGTGAAGTCTCTCCAAATAAAATGTTCTATAAAGCCAAATGTGTAGTCCTTGCTTTTAGTAGTGGATGTGGTTGTTGCTGTGTGTCATGGAGCTGAAATGGGGACAGAGGCAAAAATAATCTGTGGGCTCACTGAGAATGTGTCTTCTGCATTGTTACTGAAACCACAGATTTCAGAGAATGGAAAGAATTATTTCCTAGGCCATTTGTGAAAATGCCACTCTGAGACACTGCCAAAGATGGGATATGGTTCTGGCTGGACTTCCAGTATGATCTCCCCATTTGGTGTACTGTCCAACATCTTCTTCCTTTGCCCATAAATTTTACATCTTTAAGCATTCTGCAATGCAAATATGCTGCTTTGTTTCTGCAGGAATGGCCAGATCCAAATCCTGATCAGATCTGACTGCCCTGTTCCTCTTAAGAATTTAATACAAGATGGGAAAAGTACAGCATCCTAAAACCCATTCTGTCTTTCCCAGTATTTCCCAGTGCTGGCAGAGGAGGAGAGCATCCAAAGTGCTATACAATGGAGCTGTCACCCCAGCTTATTGCCCAGGAAGGGGAGGTATGAGACCATGGCCCCTACACTACTCCTCCTCCTCCTCTTTTCAGGGGTAGCACCTGCTGTTGCCAGAGAAGAGGGGTGGCACTGAAAAGGCAGCTCCTCTCCCCTTGTGATTGACCTGGGAGTCCTTCAGAGGTAAACCAGAGAGAGGAGCTCTGACTGCAGAGCTTCTCTCAGGTGGGATGACCATGTTTTGTGTGAGTCGCAGGCACCTGTGTGCATTTGCAAAATGAAGAGACCATTTTTTGTTGGATAAATGGTGTAGAACAGAAAGGACTGGGTAATCCTGAGTGAAGACAGCCCTGCTTCAGGTTCCTTGTGTCAGGGAGATGATCTCTCCCCAGACTCAGGGGCAGTCATGAAGGATGAAGTAGAGACAGATTGGACATGGCAGCAGAGCCAGGGTGAGAAGGATGGCTTTTCCCTTGACCCCAAATGAATGCAGGTGTTTGCCATCCCCGGAGATTAGAAGGGATTTTCAGGCATTTTCCATTCACCAGCTCTTAGCAACTCAGCGTTTTGCACAGGAGTAGGATTTTTAGAGGAGTCTGCTGAGGTGGGCAGAGAGGAGGCTTCCATACATCATGCATTCCACCAGGCAAGGCGTAGGACTTCAGGGGCTCTGGGGACTGAAAGCTGCCTCTGCCTCAGGCTCTGCAGAGAGGCCAGGTGATGTACGGCGTTACTTGAATCGTGTTGTGTGAAAGAGGCTGCTTTTCCTCCTTCCTCAGCATGCCAGCACCCCTCCCCGCCGGCGGGGCTCTGCAGGCTGCTCTGGGGAGCGGCATCGCTGATCCCGCAGCCCTCTTGAATCGTGTTGTGTGAAAGAGGCTGCTTTTCCTCCTTCCTCAGCATGCCAGCACCCTGGCAGCACCCCTCCCCGCCGGCAGGGCTCTGCAGGCTGCTTTGGGGAGCGGCATCGCTGATCCCGCAGCCCTGCAGCAGGGCCAGCTGTCCGGGAGAGGGCACTCGCTGCTCCCGCAGCTCCCAGGAACGGGGGAAAAACTGGATCCTGGGCTATCGGCACAAAGCCAGCACTGGCCAGGGCGCCTAAGGGGGTAAGGGCTGCTGGGAAAGGGATAAGGGCTGCTGGCAGGGACGCCACAGCAAATTCCTCCCACATCTTCAGCCCTGCTTCTGGAATCGCACTTGAAAAATGAATCCGTCACAGAGCCGAAGGTGTGGGAATAGCTGCATTCTGGTACAGGAGTATAAATATTTTCACTCTTCAGTGCATTTCTGTTTAATCTAGTATTCTTACTCATTTGATGGACTTGAAGTTTTGCCTTCATGAACTGGTAGTAGCAGCCTGTAATAAAGGTCTCTCTCAGCAGATGCTGAAGGGGTTAAGCCTATAACAAACATCACTAAAAATACCAGCCAGGATCTGGAATTTTTTTGCTGTTGCTTTCCTCAAACTTTTTCCATCCCTCTTAGAGAAAGCAGCTGTCTTTGGGATTCACTCCCAAATCAAGCTGGCTTTGTAAGCACTTCCATTATTGATTTTCATTGCACAATTAATCATAATTTTCAATGCTTCAAAAAGGCTTAGACACTCACACGAATAAAAATAAAGCATCAGCGTTTAGACTAAATAGGAGAAAAAACCATGAGGGCAATCAATCCACATGCCTCAGGGTACAGTCTGATCACCAGATGGACTTAGAAGGAAATATCCCCCCATAGAGTAGTAAAGTATAATTAGGTGTATGATGAGGATTTTACACCTTCTTGTAAGTCATCTACCCTAGCTAGAAATCATCTGTTCTAGCCTTAGAAAGGGGACAGCAAGCAGCATGGCTGGCTGCTGTCCTCTTGTAGAGATAAAGTTGTCTCTATTTGCTCCAGAACTGGGACTGAACCAAAACCCCAATCTGACATCACTCATCCTTCTAATTCAGCAGCTTAATTCTGTTATGACCCTAATCACACACTTCAGGTCTTGGTGTCCACTGCTGCCTAAAGGAGCAGCAGCTTTGATCTGGCTTCTGCTTGGAAAATAGGACCTTGCAAAATAGATTTCTGCCAGCTGGGCACAAAAAGCATGGGAGCAGCACTGGTCCTACAGCAAGTACCAGTGATTGCTGCCTTCAGCTTGATGGAGAAATGGATCCTGGTGCCTCCAACCCTGCAAACCCATATGCTGAGTTCCTCAGAGTCAGCTCTCTGTCTTCTCACAGTTCTGGCAGCCTCCTCCACCATATGAAGAACAGACTTGCCAAGAATTTGGGAGCATTTTCCTTCAGGCTGCTCAGACACTTCAACCCAGTGCTTTCCAGGCAAGCAGACAAGGCAAGCAGCAGAGAGCAGCACAACTGAATGCCTAACTCTCATTGCCTGCTGTGTGATAAGCCACTTTGGAGCTAAAATTTATCCACAAACTAAGAAGCTGTTCATTAAGCAGAACATGAATCAGAAGAGCATTGTGTACTGGTAAGGTGGCATCTGTGGACTTTGTACAGCTAAATGTGAGAAAACTGTGAATTAGGGCCAAGATCATATTATAATGCTCTCAATTTTTTTTTTATAATTATCAATCAGTGCTCGGTGGCAGTTCTCTTCTGCCACCAGGAAAACTGCTATTCCCCTGGCAATTCCTTTGCTGCTCTGAAAGTAATGCACAGCTCTTAGTTCTTACCAAGTAAAATTACTATTTTTATAAAGGACTGTTTTTCATTGCAGCTTATTTACTTTTGCACCCTAATAACTTTTCAAAGTGCTTTATGAGAAACCTAATTTTTTCCCAGAGTACAAACTACTATTATTATTCCAGATCCATGATAAATTGTCCAAAGCTGAGCAAGGCCAGAATTCACACAGGCCATCTGCTCACTGGTGTTACTACACTATGTCTGAAATTTTTGAAAAGAGCAGAAAGCTACATAATCAATCACACCCAGGCACACTGAACTCCCTTAGGACGGGCACTCATTTAGTGCATTTGTTAAGGATCTAAGGAAATACAGCAATGAATATCTGTAAATGCAAAAAGCACAGAATGGAGCCCCACACATCTACTCCAGAAATTTCCTAGCAGGTGCTTCACATGTGTGGTGCTGCTTTGATTCATGCAGGCAGAAAAGCAATGTGAAAATGAAAAGCAAAACACCCTGTGTGTCTGAGAGGTGGTGGACAAGACTTAGGAGCATCAGCCTTGCCATGCCTTCTCCTCAAGGCCTGTGTTTGCTTGGCTGTCAGTGAAACCATCCTGTGATCAGGTAATGTGCCACTGAAAGGCTCAATCAGCCACAGCAGGGAAAATTGAGATTCCTGGGGAGGGGTGCAGGCCCTGCCCACCAGTCCTACACCCACTGCTTGTTGCACTGTCAAATCACAACTGGCATTAGGGAAACGTGGCCTCAGTGTCCCATAATGCTTCTCAGACCTGCCTGGGGTGATTCTGTCCACACAGTGATCAGATCTTGCACACCAGTCAAATGCCTCTAGAAAATTTGTAGAAACTTCCCAAATTTGTGGTTGGAGCCAAATTCTAGAGCAGTGATGGTTGTCTCTGTGGTGTGGATTTGCTTGCACAGACTGATGGTGGTGGGGACCACACAGGCCCCCACCTGAGAGGGGTGAGTGAAGAGGGCAGGATCTTTGCTCTATGGGGCTTCTCTTCACCAGCATCCTCAAACAGGCCCTGGCATCCTTCAAACAGGTCCCAGCATTCTCCATAAGCCCAAAGGAAGGGTCCCCTCTTCTAATCTCTGCCAGATGCTGTGCAAGAAATGTGAGCAAGTGCAAGGAGTGCAAAGAAGAAAGAAAATTCTGTTGATCCAGCCAGAGACAGGCAGAACACATCCCTGCTCCAGGGCTAATCGCATTCTGGGTATTTGCACACATAACCTTTGCACACAGAGAGGGAGACAGGTGTGCATCCATTCACGTGCACTTGGCCAAAGTGTGCTCCCTGTAGGTGGCACTTGGCCACATTCCTCAAGTGCTCAGAAGTTCTGCTTGGAGTGCTCCTGGGACTCTCCTTGATATCCTTTGTTTACCACAAGCTCCTTGCTAAGACACTGGCAAATAAGTCAATATGTACTGGCAAAAAGACAGCATGAGTTGGACAATGTGTTGTTTGGGTGGTGGTTTATAACAGACCTTCAGGAGCCAGAGCTCATGAAGAAAGTGTTTAAACTGTACAGACACCTTCCACTTACCCCAAATCATGCATGCACTATAGCAGCTTTCTCTCTGCTAACTCAGGAGAGCTGACTGCAAATAGAGTAAAATAAAAAATTAAATAAATAAAATAGGTTGGCACAACAGACACCTCAAAAATGCCAAGGAATCATGTATTTCCAGCCATTGCTCATACCTATCAGCCATGATTGAAACATACTGCTGAGGCGTGTTTCCTCCCAGGTTAATCCATCATTTTCTAGCACAAGCAGCATCTGATTTTTATATTTGAGAATGATGTGAGGGAGAAATACCAGAACAACAGAATTTAGACACAGTCCAGATTTTCCCCTCCTGGTGGTTTCATGGGCTGCAAAATTGTTTCCTGAATGAAATAACAGAGGTTAGTGACATTGGCCATGTATGCAAATGATCACAGTGTCCTACAAAGATTAATTGGTTCATGAATAAAGATGAGGAGCCGAGGTGTGCAGGGAGAAATCATTTATCAATTATATGCCTTGGAAAACTGAAAGATGATGCAGCCTTAACGGCTGAATGGGTTTGAAAGGGGGACTTGTAAATTGAGTTCTAATTCTGTTCTGCCACATTCATAATAAAGAGCTGTTACACTAATTGCATCCTTGTGTGGCTCATGAGCAACAGCACTCAGCTGCATCGCACAGTGAGCAACAGAGATCAGAGTTTAGTTAGATTTTAGTCATCTTCTGCCTCATGTGGGAGGGATGCTCACTGGTTACCTTTGGCCCCATCAGTAGTGATAATGCACCAAAAAAAAACAACGGCAAGAGCCTATCAGCAATTTTTATGAGATTATTTTGCATTTGAATCTGAATTTAAAGAACCAGTAAGGACAGCACAGACTCACTTGGCTTTTATATTCTGCTTCAGTCACACACATGCATCAGCACGATTACCCATCCCTGGAGGGACTCCCTGATTAACTGGAAACAAGAGAATTCTGGAGGATCAAAACCATAACAGACTATGCTAATCCCAAACAAGGAAAAAGATCTGAGGGATGTGGTTGCTGATAACAGCTGACCTTTGCTCTCCCTGCCCCTTGTGAGTGCTTGTTAACAGGTTTACTGTTACGAACACACAGCACCAGCCTAGCATGGGCATTAGCACACACTGAAAAACAGACTCAGATCTGAGAATCTTGATGAGACTTGTTATTTAAAATCTTGCTGCTGGATACTGTGCAAGCCCCAGGATCAAAGAGGACAGACACACTTAGGTCACAGTTGAGTATAAAGGAAATCTTGTGACATTTGGGTTGCTGAAAACCAGGGGTGACACATATGAGAGTCCCTGGAGATTACTCAGTGGCACTGCTACATCTGGCTGCAGCAGTTCAAGAAGTTGCTCCTTTGACTTTTTTAATCTGACAGCTTTCCAGGATCTGGCTCTCTTTCACCAAAAAGAGCAGCTTGCAGGAGCCCAAGCACAGCCCAGCATCCCAGCATGTGCTGAGGGATCTTCAGCAATGATAGATACCCTTAGCAGGGACAGGAGTGTTGGTGTCTGCTGCTGCCACCATTTTGGGCACTGACATCTTAAATCACCACACAAAGATGTGCCAGGTGTTCCTGGTCTGGCTGAGGTACAGCACCCAGTCTCTGGCCAGGGGACGCTGGTGTTACTGCATGTGAATGTGCAGAGGGAGAGGAGAGACAGCATCCAGCCCAAAGAGTGAAGACATCTCTTTAGAACTGCCTTTAATGTGTGATTATATTTTTTAAAGCAATATAATAAAGGCATCAGGAGACTATATATATATATATTACCAGTCCTAATTCCCAGATGCATATTTTTCAACAAAGAAATCAAGAGAATACTTTGTGTGCTCTGAAAACAAAGACCTGCTCATCACTCTTTAAATGAAAGCCTGTGCATGTCCCAAAGTGACCCTAAAAGTTAACGCAAACCAACACTGAAATTGTCCCCCACTAGTACAAGGCCTCTGGTCATATTTGCTATGGCAACACTTGCAAGTATCAGGTCAGCACAGCCCATGGACTACCCAGTGAGAAGGAATAATTAATCCAAGTGCAGCAAAATCTTTGACAGAATTTTTGACCAAGCAGCTCTTCACCAGGGAATGCTGAGTTAACAGAAGTGAAAAGGGTTGTTGGAAATGATCAGTTTTGATGAATTTCCCAGCTGGACAAAAATAGATTTGTTCAAGAATGGAGGGTTTCAAATCTCCTCAAATTCAACTGAAACCTCACCTTGCAACACTTTCTAAATTGAGTCTTATTTCCTCCAGGTTTTAAAAACAGTCTGTAGAAATGCAAGTTAATTTTCAATAAAATAATTAAAATGCCTTAGAAAAAAATCAAGCAGCAGTTAAAATTCTCAAAATTAAATGTTTTTGTTAGCTCAATTGTCTTGACAGTAGCCCTTCACAGTGTTTTTTAAGACTGCATTTTTTATTCCAAGATAATCTGAGAAATATTTCCCAGGTTCTCAGAAGTCCACAAAGGTTATTAAAAGATTTACTGTTGCAGGTAGAGCTTCCTCAAATACCATTTTTCTTTTTTTTTTTGTAGGAAGTATTTCCTTTGTATTCCAGAAACCAAAAAGCAAGTAGGAAATCAGTAGCTTTCAAACACTGTGTGAACAGTTGCTTTGCAATAAACTGGAGAAATTCCTGGAAAAGCCACCAACACTAAAAAAGTCTTATAACTACTGTTTGTCTAAAACTCTCTTCTTGGGTAGACAATAGAAGGTGCTCCCTTTTTCCACTGAATTAACACCCTAAGACATGTAGAGATATGATCCTTTTCTTTCCTTCAATAAGACCAACCCACTTCCATCACCTTTTCAATCTCTTCTGTTAAACCTATCTTAGCAGATCTAATTTTTTTTCATATCTGTGCATGAAACAATTCCACATGAAAGCGTGTCTGGGTGAGCAAGTTTTCTCTCCTGTATTTTATTTTTATTTGACAGCTTCCTTTTGCCTGTGTGAGGAAAGAGCATCTGAACCACTGGTTTAAAAATCAACCCTTCTGGCAGAGTGCTGCCCACTGGTCTTGCTGGGAATGGCCTCTGTATCTTATCAGAACTTCCTGTTTGTTTGAACTTAAACCAGGATAATTAGCTGTGTCTCAGTTAGGTTTGGATTTTTTTGTTCAAGCATGGAACAGAGATGAAGATCATCTATTCTGGACATACCAAATTCACACAGCTTTTGAGCATGTATGGATATCCATGGATAGAGATACGAGAAGCAAATCTTGGGGGCATGCAAAAATTAATAATAATGAGATGAAGAGTCACTTGTACTTTTTCTTGAAAATTAACACTTATGACATCCATAAGGAAAGTACATGGGTGTCAAAGCACCACAAAAACATGTGTCCCACTTGCTCCTTGTTTTCTCTGCTAGGAAATACCAGGAAAATAAGATTTCCTGTTCAGAATTTTTCTGTTTGGACTTAACCTCATTCCCACTGCTTTGAACCAGACTCATGCTGGCTGTGATGCCCTATAAGAGAGATGGATGCACAGCACACTGCAGGACCTCCACAAATATTAAAGGATTACAAAAGCTTTGTGCTTGCTGTTCTTTCTTATGACTGTGGTTTGTAGCTGCAATAAAATAAAAGGCTGAGACGACAAAGTGATTTGTCAATATGAAAATGTTCAAAATGTATTTTATCCTCTCGTACATGGGCGACATCAATATGAGAAGCACCTCCCCAGGGAGCTCTGTCATATTGACTTAGCCACTAGGAGCTTGAGGTTGAAGTGAGAAGCAATATTAAATTTTAACTACTCTTTAAATAACATTTTTAAAAATCAATAATGTGGGTCCCGAACCCTTAGCTTTCCTATTGCATTTGGTTTTGTTGTGAATGCCATGAAGATGAAGTTTTACCTGTTCTTTTTTACTTTTTTTATCTTGGTTCCAGAGAAGCATGCCTTCACTATTCCAAGGTAAAGATTTACTGATGCTGCTGGGTGTTCTAGTGTGTGGTGTGTGGGACAGGGAAAGTACTGATGGAAAATAATTCCAAGCTGCATGAGAAAACATTTGTCAAAGGCTGACATATATTTATTGCCCTTGTAATTGGATACATGGTTCAATTTAACATAAAGATGGTGAAATTATTTTAAGTCTTCTTTGCATCCATAAATCCTGTGTTTTTAATCATATTAAGACTACTCTCTTTGGTCTAAGTGCAAATAAATTCTGTTCATTCAGTACTTTTGAATGCCAATAAAGGGTATTTTGAAACTTAATGGGAAAAATAATTTACTTCATTTGCCTTAAAACAAGATCTTAAATGAATTATTTCTTGAGGTAGAAAGAGAAACCATTTCAGAAAGTGCTAACAATCTGTTTTGTTTCCAAAGCAGCTTTTATGATGTTTTTTCCAGGCATAAATCATTTTTGAATAACCATTTGGTATTTGTACAATGTTTCAGGAGCAGCTTTATTGTTACCTATTGATAAACTTCAGAAATGCCCTGAAACCAAATGCTTTCTTAAAACGTGAGAGCATATGTCAGAGATGAAGACAGGCATAGTGCTTTTATTTTCTGCATGTAGCACTGGTTTAAAACCCTGAAATGTTTTAATAAGTAGAACTAAAAGATAAGTTCCTCATGTGGTGATTTTAAGCAAAGCTGAACAACCTAGGATTAAGTGCAATCTGCTCCCAGAACTAAAATATCTACAGAAATAAAATGTGAATTATTTCTCGTGTCGCTTCTGTGATTTTGCAGCACTCTGCAGACCTGTGAGAGGTGACCACCATTGAGTTCATGCTTTAAAAAGATGATCTTTCCTCTCCCTTTGTGATGCAATCATATTTTGTTGTGGATTGCTAAGGAGGTGGGAGGGTTAAAGTAGGGGGAAACAAATGTGATATTAGGTGAATTCAGTGGAACAATATTGCTCTGTGCTACTTGAAGATTTATTTATTTCATGTTTAAATAGAACACTGAATATCTGACTCTTAAAGAAGAATATGGTGTTTCCCACTGGAAAGCAGGAGCCTAATCCCCCCAGCCCCAGTTACGAAAATGGCTAAAATAATGAGATTCATCTGACCAGATTGAATTTTTTACACAGCTTTTGTAGGAACAAGTCTCCTTCACCTTTCTGTACAGCTAGTGGGGAAAAATATGTGTATTTAGAAGGCAATTCATTCTAAAATAATGAGATTCATCTGACCAGATTGAATTTTTTACACAGCTTTGTGTAGGAACAAGTCCCCTTCACCTTTCTGTACAGCTAGTGGGGAGAAATGTGTGTATTTAGAAGGCAATTCATTTCAGGTTAGCACACACATCTAAATTAGCTCAGGTTAACCCAACCCCTGAAGTGCCTGTTTCTTTATTAAGATAGTGCCCAGCTCAGAAGAAGATATCAAACCCATCTAAGATTAACTGAAATGTAACTTACTCACAGGGTAAGATCTGAGTAAGGTAGTGTGGGGATGGCAGCTGGACTTCCACCAAGAGGTAAAAGGGAAAGGAAAAAGATATGGGAAACAGGGACAGAGCCCAGTGGGACTCTGGCAGAACGCTGGAAGAAGGAATGAGAAGGCTCTTTTCAAGGACAAACTGAAAGCAGTCAGGGAAGAGGGCATGAGAACAGAAAGAAAAGAGGTGTGTTTGAGATGACCAGGTCCAGCTGTACAGGGGCAGCAGGCAGGGCAAGGAAACTGGGGAGGCTGATTCTGAGCATGGTATAAGGATGATAATTAAAGCTTTTGTCTGGATGTTTTCAACAAAGAATGGGAAAGAAGACAGATGAAAGAGGGTACAATGCCAAATCAAAGCAGGGGAACTGAGAAGGGCAACAACTACAGTTTTGGCTGTTAATACTTGCCACACTGAACTCCAGGGAAACTAAGAATTTTGATCAATTTATTCAGTGTATTTATGTCTTATCACAAGAGCTAGGGAGGAATTGTAACAGCTGTTCAGTACTTACCACACTCGGATGAAATATTTGTGCAACAAACAGTGGGATACAAGTACACATCAGCTTCCCCATTATGGTGCTCTCAGGCTGTGGGAATGATGCAATGAAACCAGATCCTGCAGGCCTTTTCTTGGCTCCTGTGTGAAAAGACTCCCTCAGCTATGGGAAGACACTAATTTTTAAAGTAGCCTCAAACACGCACTTCAGAGTGCACTAAAGAAATAGGCAAACTGCCCACCTCGCCTATCCCTGATTGCTTTTTGATGTTCTGTCAAATGATGGTGGAGGGAAAAAAAAAGGTTGGCATGTTGTTGGCTCTGCATGAGAAACAACAGTGATTGCTTGGCGCCTGGCTGAAAGTAAAGATGAATCACCTGGTTGCCAGATGCTGTCAGGCTTCTGCTTGAAATCAGTCACAGCAACAAGCTGTGACAATCATGTTACACTGCTTGAAAACCTTAGTTTTGAGAGCCCTGCCTGTTTTCTTTTCGGGACAGTCTTTGCAAACTGGGCTGGCAGGGACTTTGATCATGCCTGGTTTAAACAGTGCCACCATTTCCACATGATTAGATGTGGCTGAGAGCCAACCCAGCCCAGGAAATGGAAAGAGAGGTCTGACATTCCCCTGAGTCTACTTCTTCTACACACAAAAATTATTGTAATTACCTATCCAATGCAATTTTTTACTGCATGACTTGCAGGACACTGATGATCAGGACTTAATGCAGAGTGCTGTTTTTTTTTCTTTCCAGAAAGTGAATTTTACTTCTGTCACCAACAGTGGTGTCAGATATGGAGTAGCTGGGAAGCACCATGTCATGTACAGACCACAGTTTTCAAACAGAAGGAGAATATAAATTACTGGGCAAAGATGCGGAGGACAGTGGTGCAGGCCATCTGAAACAATACCAGCAGAGGGACACAAATGAGACCAGAAAAACTCCATTGAAGTAGGAATGCACATCTACAAAACATCATGTTTGGCTTTTGCCAAAACTGTGAGGGCTTTTTGGCAAACTGGGAGGGCTGATGTCTCTGTTGAATGGTGACTGAGAAACTCGGGGGACAATAGGAGAGCCATCTTCCTGCCCTCAGCGAGTTTTCAATTGCTGCTGCTGCACTGTGGATTAGCTGGAGCTGGTGGCTGTGGTGCTGGTGCCATCTCCCAGGAGCAATCTCAGTGTTCAGCAGTAAATATTGGCTATCAAAGCCCTGCACCATCTCTTTCACAGATTTTACTGATCAGTACAAGCAGAGGCTGGAACCAGATTCAGCATCTTCACTATTGGAGTGTCTTTGGGTTCATGGCACCCAAGCCAGGGAAGATGAGAGAGACAAGCCTGCTTCTTCCCTTTTGCATGAACTGGAGCTTTTCCAAGAACCTGTGCTTTACCTAAATACCCTTGTTTTTCAGGGATGAAGTTTTGTGGGCTCTCCCACAAACTGATGAACAAGTTGAAGACCTTCAGGATTTACTGAACACCACTGAGGTAAACAGATTATTCTGTCTCTCTGAACTCTAGGCCAAATTTTTCCCCCAAGTGCCCTAATACTGCTTCTCCCTCACAAGAAAGATCTACCCCTCTTCCATTCATTTGTTCTAATACATCAGCTCAGGAAATGCTTGGTTTTAATTTCTCACAACCATCTAATTTACATGTGTTTACATAATGTTTCAGTCATTAATTACATTGGAGCTCATATTTCTCCAATTGATTTTGTGTATTAAGGCACTGCAAAACTGGGAAAACACCAACACACAGTAGAGTAAAAATACATTTGCTAGGGAACCTCAGCACTTTTGACCAGTGTGATCATGACCTGTATATGGCTTGCACACCTTTGAAGATCAGGACTTAGTTTTCAGGGTATTTTTTTAAAGGTAGAATCTAGAAGATAAAAATATCTTAAATAATAATTTTGTATTATTATTACTTCTATCTTTCATTAGATAAAGGACTATTTAATTAAATCGAGACATCTCTTTTCTCGCCCAATCATACCCTCCAAATCTGAAGTCAACACTGCGACAAAGGTGTAACCATACCCTCAATCAACACATTTTACAGGATGATTGAGGATGGGTTTCATATGACTAAGATCTTTTAAATGTGTCTATGCCCAGTCTTCCTCCGTCTTTCTTGGCTCCTATGCATTTTACACCCACCCCAAAATCCTTGTGCTGTCCCTACTAGCATCTTCTAATTCTTCCTTTAAGTTCTCAGAAAGGTCTTGATAACCTTTCTTGCTCTTTTCCACCTTCACAAATCAAGTCACATATACATCTCTTTTTCTGTACCAGTATAAACCTCTGCTCCTCCATCTTTTATTTACTACTGTGATTCTTCACTTGTATGCAGGAGCCCCAAGAATTCAGGAAGAAAAGCTGCAGCACATTCAAGGCACAGAGGCATTGTGATGTTTTCTTCCAAGTCATTTATGGGAATATGCAAACCAAATATTTTTCATGGGTTATAAACCAGAAAATTTGTTTCCATTACTATAAATTGGGGAAGCTGGAAGAAAAAACCAGAACAGGAATAGCAACAGGAAAGGGAAAGGGAAAGGGAAAGGGAAAGGGAAAGGGAAAGGGAAAGGGAAAGGGTAAACACAAGCAGTACCTCCCAACCTATTTTAATGGTTACCATTTATTGTTCAAACAATATTGCTTGTGCAACTGAACCGTAAAGGAAAAAAAATAAACCCTATTGTCTGGTGACTTCATGCTGTATGCCCTAAAAATGCATCCAAGAATTATGCTGACTTTTTTCACACTCTAAATGTATGCCTAATTTACTGCTAACTGTCAGCCCCAGATCTTTCTGTATTATTGGTTCTGAAGTTTCAGTCTTTGATTGAATATGCTGGCTTTTTATTTTATTATTGTAATATATTTAATTTTACCAAGAACAATCTCATTTTCTTACTTTTCTCCAATTTCTAATCTCTGTATTGCTTCTTCAACTTGACTTATATTCAAACCCCTTCTGGCACTTATTTCCTCCCTGATCAAAGTCATCAGAGAATACAATAACTACAAAGACTGGTCTGATCTTCATTAATTCTCCTAGAGCCCTCAGGGAAAATAACTCTCAGCAGACTTGAAAACATGTAACATAATAACCAGCTAAATATATCTATTATACTAGAAATACTATCTCAGAAAAGGTTATGTTCTTGTCTTTGTTCTTGATTTATGATTTTCTGTGCAGAAGTCATTATAAACCTTTCTTAAATACACACATTTCACTTCCAGAAGTAGCAGGATGCTACACATCACAAGGAGCATTAAACTGCTTGTTACAAGCGGTCTCTTAAATTGAAAACATATGCTTTGATTATTTTCAAAATGCTTATTAAATGTTAGTAAGAATATTTTTTCTTTCCTCAGTAAAATAAATTAAATGTTTTTGGAAACTTTGTAGGTCATTCTCTGGCAACCTGTTGTGGTTGAAAACATCCAGAAGGACAGAGAAGTCCATTTCTATGTCAGGGCATCCAGCCTAAATAGCATAAAAGCTCAGTTAAGGCAACTGACCATCCAACACAAGTATGTATTTTTTATTTGTTGTCATGAATGATTCTGTAAAGTTGTTTGTCATTTATTTAACAGGAGGTTGTGCTCTTCCTTTGTTATTCAGAGTCTTGATGAGAGATGTTCAGGGAATTATTGAACAACAGACTGTCAATGACACAGTCAATGCTCGTGGATCTTCCTCATACTACGAAAACTACCATTCAATGACAGAAGTAAGCTGTTTTTGTTGTGAACATCTGTAGATGGAAAGGGTGAAATTTATCTCATGGTTGAGAACGGATATAAAGGGAAAGAAATCATCAGCAGTTAATAATTACCACTGTATTGCACAACAATTAAGAGATCTATTTATTGTAACGCTTTCATAGAGATAGAAAGAAGCACCAGACAAAATCTCTCATACATCTAATTGCCTCAAACTGTCATTCAAGTCAGTAAATAGAGAAGCAAAATGAAGTCACAAAACAAACATGTAAATATTTAAAACATGAAATCAATAACAATTTGAACAAATAGAACTGAACAGGAATTTCAGGGCTACATTTGGACTGTGTTGTTATTGCATCTTACTGTTGGTTTTAACAAAAATTAGAGTCAGACATGTGGTAGGTGAGGTGAATTATTAGTTTTTCTTTCCCATCAGATAAAAATTTTGGGAGGTAAAATGAATTTAAGTCTAGACTACTTTCAGGGATGGAGGAAAACAGTAAAGAGAAGATCCACTTACTAACTTCACCCTTGCAGATCTATCGTTGGATGGAGGCAGTAGTGAAAGTCCACTCTGATCTCCTCCAGAAAATATATATTGGATCATCCTATGAAAAGCGACCGCTTTATGTTCTGAAGGTACACCTGTGACTTACTGCAAAAACTTTCCAAGTACTACTGTAAGCAAATGATGGGGTTTGGCCAGGACATCTCTTTAAATCTATGCCTACATTCTTATTTTTTATGATTTTTAGAGGTCCTAAGTTGTTCTAGGAAGATGCGTTACCGTTGCAAACGCATTTGACCAGATTAGGTTCCTTTCTGGATCACAAGGAAGTTACCACATCTAGGCCATCATGCAAAGGCATGAAATACGGGATACCCTCCTCTGTTGATGATGAAGCAAATCCAGTTTGTTGCCCTGCACAGCTGGTGGAAGACTCACCTGACCTCAGCTCTTGCTGTAGGCTTGGTGCCTGTGTTGGTTCTTTGCAAGCAGCCTGAACAGCTCTGACTGTATGCAAACGTAACCAATGGCTGCATCCTGGCTCAGGATCAGACTGAGCTCTCCTTACAAGACAGATGCTTCTTCTTCCATCTTGGTTACCTTTCTTCTTCCATTTTATGTGGTACCCTTTATAGTGGTGACATTTGAATGCAATCTCTCTTTTTTCAGATTTCTAAAAGCAAGGAAAAATCAAAAAATGCCATATGGATTGACTGTGGTATCCACGCTAGAGAATGGATTTCTCCTGCTTTTTGCCTGTGGTTCATAGGCCATGTGAGTACATAATCACATCTGATTACTGTTTTCAAAGCAAAGCAAAAAATCTTAATGCCATTTAGCTTTGTCCAATTGCATTCTAGGATCCATAAAGCCTTAATCCATTTACTCCAGCACATGATATTTATGTCTAAGCTGCAAGCATAGCAGTGTGTGTGTGTGCATGCCAGTAGATAAGGGTATGTGCATGTGAGAAAAACAGAAAGTCATTGGGAGTAAACACAAAGGAGCTCAAATGTATTATCAAGCATGAAACAAACCTCAAAGCATGTGCAGCAAATTCAACAGAGACATTTATTGTTATGAATGGTCAGAGATGGAGAGGGCATGCCAGGAAAAGCACGTGTTTGGTCATCTGCTAGGGCCATGTCTCTACTGCTGTGAGGATTGCAGAAGTGGTGTTGGTTGTGAGTCATGCAGCACATGGTGACTTGTGTCCATGTTACTGCAACTGGCACTGCCTGGAGCAGGTCAGGAGACACACACAGTGAGCTCAAGCTGTCCTACAACCCTTGGCTCTGCTCTACATGCCTCCCTAGAGCAATAGGTACCCCACACTTGCCTGCTCCAGACATGGCACAGCTTCATACCAGCAATCCACTGGCTGTGATGCATCACCTACTCCTGGGTCTGCTGCTACTGCTCCTCCTGACTCCATGTTTTTCATTGCTCCTGCTTTTTTTCTGGATCTGCAGAGAATAACTCCACATAAGCCACCTTCATCTGAAGGTATTATCCTTGCTAGTGATACCCTCATGTCAGACCTCTAGAACCTGACCAACAACATCCAGCTGAAGTACCAGTTCATGGAAACTAGAAAATCACTGATGGGTTGAGCCTGTAGATTAATCACTGATGAGACGGGCTTAGATCAACCAGCCTTGATGTGTGGCCTCAGACAAATAGCCACACCTATCTTTAGTGTCTTTATTATCTACACTGCTCAGGAGAGGGAACAAAGATGCACCAAAAGAAACAACATCCACAGTTTACAACTGGATTTTAAAATACATTGCCTTGGTCTTTTTGAACTCAAGGCATGTGTACTCAACTCTTATGCTGAACTGCTGACCCAGTCCCTGGTATGGACCAGGAAAAGGCTTCTGAGGCCTTTCTGGCCCAGACAAGGCTGCCCATTTTGCTCAGTTAATGTTCTGAGATATTATTTATTATTACTTTTTCACAAAAGCAAAGTTCACAGTAAAAATAAACTAGATGACACTGAGACTTCACAGTCGTGAGTACTGTAGTCAGAGGAACAACATAGATGAGTCCTTGAAATGTGAATTATGATTTGGCCATGATGGACCTAAATAATGTGGATGATGATAACAATAATAACAATAAAAAATAATAAATTTGTTTATTTTTGTTATCACTCACAGCTATAAAACCTCAATGCCTAAAACTTGAAAGGATATTGCAGGAGTTAGGGACAGATACAGCTGAATGTACCTCGTGACCCACTGATAATCCCAGCGTGCAAGGCTCCACTACACAGAAATGCATTTGCCCTTTTCATGCTGCTCCAAATAATTACCAGCTGTGCTGTCATTTTGCCAGTGACATGTCCCTGCAGCATTTTTCAGAGGTAACAAGCTGAACATTTAGGTTCTCCATTCCTTTGATCTAATTTACGTGGTTTAAATTCAAATTTTATTTCTGTATCTCTTCATGAAGCAATGTTTTAAAATCTGACATTAATACACATCTGCACACAAGCACTAAAATCATCAGCTCTCCCTAGCAAATCCTAGGCATTCTTTATAATGGGTCCACTTTTCATAATTTAATTTTGTTGTTAAGATTGTAGAAAGATTGACATTTCTCATTTAGTCAAAGGAAGACCATTGCCTGAGGATAACTAAGAAGGATTTAAAATGAAAAAAGGTGATCTAAGTAAGGCATAAAGAAAAAACAAGGATGATGAAGGGCTTAGTCTATTCCAATAGTAACAAACCCACTCATCTAGATTAAAATTTATTTCTTTGTCATGGACCAACAACCAGGTTCAGTATCACTAAAGCCCTCAAAATAAGCTGTGAGGAAAATTAGCAATGTAGATCATACTGACTCTTGTCATATAGTTGCATTAAACTCAAAATGCCACCAGAATAAATAATGTTGTGTATGGCAGCCATTTGAAATATTACTTGTTATTTTGGAGCTTGCTGTATTTTGGGCAGGAGGGATGGTTTCTATTACTTACACGGGCTGCAAAAGCTCAAACCTTCCAATTAATAGACTTAATTTCTGTCTCATGACCACCCACTAACACTAAAGAACTGCAGTGTTTCTGGCTGACTGTATCAATTTTTCCCCATGGCACTTCTGAGCAGAGAGCTACTTTGCTATTTAACCATTTCCATGATGTGATGAGCCTCATGAGACTCAAGTAGACTGCTCTGATAATTGCACAATTATTTTGCACATTCCACCAGGTACCTTTGCAGGAGGGTAAGAAAAATAACAATTACAAATGCTTTTAATATGTTTCCCTTGTGCTTTATAGGCAATCCATGTGCGTGAGAGAGATCGGACCATGACAACACTTCTGGAGCACTTTGATTTCTACATCATGCCTGTGATAAACGTAGATGGCTATGAGTACACGTGGAGCCACCCCTCTGTATGTAGACTTTTTTTTAAAGGTTGTTCAAGGTACTGATTTGCTATTTATGGGAACTATCATTGTGCATGGTTAGGGCCTAGTTATAATCCTGAAACTGCACACCCCAACCTCTTACTCTGTGCTTGGAATTTCTGCATCTTTCCCCACAGAAAGCTGGATTTATGCTCCTAAACTCACATACCTGGCCAAACGGTATGTCTCCTGCCCTCCTTCCACAGACCAAATTCCATTGAAATCAGAATGTGACCACTTCTGATCCTACCTAACATTCCCTTTTATCACCCAGCCTTGCTGGCAAGCAGACTGTGGTTTTAGAATCTTCCTTGGTCCTCACTAGCACAGGACTGTAGAGGCACATGTGGGAAGTCACATTTAACTAATCAGCAAGGTGGTACATTGACTTTTCCAGCATTTTTCTCTGATCGTGGCTTGTGTGTCTCTTTCCATAGAATCGGATGTGGAGAAAAAGCCGTTCCTCGCATGGTAACAGCAAGTGCATTGGTACTGACATGAACAGGAATTTTGATGCACACTGGTGTGGTAGGACATCATTTTCTTCCTATTGTACCCCTGCATTACTTTTGTCCATTAAAATTTTTGATTTTGAAAACATTTTCATATACTGTTCTGCGAAGCTAGTACAAAGACAAATGGCACTGAATATCTGTTACGAACCGGTGACAACTTTCCCAGCCTTAGATAATTCTTTCTGGGACTCAGGATTTTTAATCCCCAGATGACACACCATGGAATAACCTCTTCCCAGCACAACAGAGCTCCATGCACCACACCATGATACACTTGGGAGTGGCTGTTGGTGGGAAGAAAGAAAGAAAGAGGGAAGAGGTGGTCCTTGCCATGTCACCCAAGGCCTGTTGCACTGTCCAGCTGAGTAGATGCTCCTCTGTGGTGTACAAACTGATCAGCTCAGTCATCCTTCCATAATGCCTAGCTGACCATGATTTTTTGGCCCTTTGTGATTCTTATGAAGACTATATCATGTTTAATTACTGCAGGCACTTTAGTACTTGACACAATTTTTTTAGTCTGCAGAATAGCTGCCTTTAAATGTTACCCTTAGATCTGATCTGACTTCACTCAGTGCTGACGCTGAAGTCCTGTAATGGATTTCAGTCATTCTAACGTTTAGCCCATTGCTAAACCATCCATGGCTGTTGTATCAAGAAAAACAAGCATTTTTTTGCCCTAAAGATCCTGAGTGCTTCCAAAAAGTTATTTGGTCTTACTCTGAAGATAGAAGTGGTGAATCCTATTTATCTTCTTGATAATTTGTTCCACCATCAATTTTTCTTAAAAATTTTCATTTTGGTTTGTTTCCTCACCTTCCCATTGGGAGTTTGCTTTCCCACAAGATTAAATAATCATGTAGAATTGCCTTTTTCCTATCGTACTTCTAGATTTTAAGATGTGATCTCACGACCATATGATGATTTTAAATGAAGCATATTCATCCTCTCCTCTAAGACTTTTTTATCTAGTCTTTGAATACTTTTTTCTGCATCTTTTCTTGTTTATTAGAGCACAATAGGTGAGAAATCCTTGTAGGCTCACAGAGATTTCTACAAACATGCAAATTCTTTCCACAGCATGGTGAAATCTATGATTTCTTGCATATTACACCATACTCTGCTCTTTCATTTCATACTCTTGCATTTTTCCTGAACAGAAATGCAGAAGGGAAGAAGTAAAGGAGTAAAACTGTGCACTTTTTTTTTTTGGCTAAAGGCCCAGGAGCATCTCACTCTGAATGCCAGGAGATATACTGTGGACCCTACCCAGAGTCTGAGCCTGAAGTGAGAGCAGTGGCTCGCTTTGTCAGAGACCACAAAGACACCATTAAAGCCTACATCACCATGCACTCCTACTCCCAGTTGGTGCTGTTTCCATATTCTTACACTATGAACAGAAGCAAGGACCATGAGGAGCTGGTAAGTCTTCCCACCTCCTGAAGTTTCACACTTATCTCAGAATATTCACCCAGCTTGGTCATTCTTGTAAGGAGGGGGTCACTGTGCTGTGAGGATCAAGAATTAGGAAATTACATTTTTCTTGATGCTCTTAACAACTTTAAAAAGTCTGGGCTGGTCTAGTAGTGTCCAAGTCAGCAAGCTGCTTCTGAAGGCTACAGAAAAATGAAAATATTTATTCCAGATTGACTGTACATCAACAACACCTAACATGTTGCTGCTGCTAGAAGACCAGCGTCCTGTTGTTCTGGACCTCTTGGAAAGGGGTGCAAATTGCAATGTTTGATGGTTTATATAAACTCTGAAATTAATTGGGTGTGTGACTCTGAAAACACCCTTTGCATACCTAAGCGATGAGGTATTCTGGTGGGCACTTGCTACTTTATTAAGGCTTTTTCTAGGGATATTTATTTTAAATTGTCGTAGTGGTAGGATGGAAAATATATCCTGCATATGTAGAATTTTACTTTCTTGAGGCACCAAATGACACAGCACAAACTCTCACTGAAAACAGCGGAGTTCTAAAGAGAACAGTTACTCTTTCCCTGTAAAGCAGAGAGATGTGCACTGATTGTGGGCATTTCAGTCTTCT
This sequence comes from Passer montanus, assembly GCF_014805655.1. Lineage (NCBI taxonomy): Eukaryota > Metazoa > Chordata > Aves > Passeriformes > Passeridae > Passer > Passer montanus. The sequence continues at coordinate 6,128,221 of NW_024368374.1, read as the reverse complement.
TCATGGCTTAACAGTAGGTTCTCTAAAATATTTTCCTGCCATATTTGTCATTATTATTTAAATAAAGAGTGACTTAAGTGCTGTGACAGAAAAGAAAAAATATGAGATGAATGAGAACAAATGGTTTGACAACAGAAGTGGGGATAAGGTCCCATCTATACTTTTTTTATCTGCCTACAGCAGAAATGCAATCTGTAGCATGGGCATATGCTGAAAACTTTTACCACATCCACTAGGTTTTCTAGACCTTTTATATGATTATTGAACTAATGTGAAATCCTGGGCACACTGTAAGTAAATTATAACTGCGTACATTTTAACTATTGTCACAAAGCCCTAAAGGTAATAATGTTTTGTTTAATTTCAGGAAAGTCTGGCACAGAAAGCAGCTAAAGCTATAAAGAGGACAACTTGGAAAACTTACAGACCTGGTGCTGGTGCACAAACCATCTGTAAGTATGACTCTATGGCAATGAAAGGCACAACAATATATCCTTGCTAGGGTCAGAAGACAACTTTTGAACAGAAAAAGTTATGGTTTCAGGCAATTTTTCTGATTTCTCTTCCTCACACAGATTTAGCTCCTGGAGGGTCCGACGACTGGGCTTACGATCTTGGCATTAAATATTCTTTTACCTTTGAGCTTCGTGACACAGGGACTTACGGATTTTTGCTTCCTGCTCGAGAAATCAAGCCAACTTGCTTAGAGGCACTTTCTGCTGTCAAAGAGATCGCTCAACATGTTCTACAAAATTTGTGATGTTGAATATAATTTATTCCAGCATGACTGCACTTAGATTACTTATGAAAATGTAATAAAAAAAAGCTTGCTCCTTTATTAAAATTATTTGTACACAGGCAAAACCCCAGAATGACTGCACCCCCTGTATTTTAGACCACATCAGGTTTTTTCAGCCATACTTTTGTGCCTACATCTACAGTGGTAGCTCACTGCACCACAAGTTATATAATAGAGAGAGCACAGCGTAAGGGGAACAAAGCACACACGTCCCACTAGATAATGGGAATTCCAGGTGAAAGGGTCTCTGACCAACACAGGGCACACTGGGCAGACTCCATCCGCAGAAGAGATTCCCCCATTTAGGTCATTTGTGTTGTTATGGGATTTCATCACAAGAGAACAACCCTCCTTACCACGTCCCCTGTGTGACAGGCGGGGCGGTCACAGCCAGGAGAGGGCACACGAGTGGCCAAACCCCCAGTGCCCAGGGGCTGCTCCACTGCAACTAGCCAAGCCCATCCGCCCTGCAGCCAAGGTTTTTTGCAGCACAGCACTGGCATGAAGACTCTGTAAGACCTTTGTAAGGTGACAGGACAAGGGGCAATGGTTTTAAACCAAATTTGGCAGTTTAGATTAAAAAAGGGGTTTTTTTTACAATATGGCATGAAGACTCTGTAAGACCTTTGTAAGGTGACAGGACAACGGACAATGGTTTTAAACCAAAATTGGACAGTTCAGATTAAAAATAATACGGGTGGTGTGGCACTGGTACAGGTTGCCCAGAGAGGTGATGGATGCCCCATCCCTGGAAACCTTTATGGACAGGCTGGATGGGACTCTGAGCAACCTGTTCTAGTTGAAGCTCACAGAAACACAGGTTCATTGGGGTTGGAGAAGACCTCTGAGGTCACTGAGTCCAAGCTACAATCCAGCACCACCCTGTCAATTAGACCAGGGCACTGAGTGCCAGGTACACTATAAACACCTCCAGCTACAGTGATTCCACCACCTCCTGAGGCATCCGTTCCAACGTTTAATCATCCTTTCTGTAAAGAATCTTATTCCTCATGTACAACTTGAGCCTCCATTGGTGCAGCTTAATACCACCAGGTCTTCTCGTCCTGTTACCTGTTGCCAGGGACAAGACCTAGCTAAATCTCCTTTAGAGGGTTGTGGGGAGCGATAAGGTCACCCCCGAGCCTCCTCCAGGCTGAACACCCCCAGCTCCCTGAGGAGCCCCTCAGGCAATTCCTGCCCGCACCCCCAGCTCCCTGAGGAGCCCCTCGGGCAATTCCGGCCCGCACCCCCAGCTCCCTGAGGAGCCCCTCGGGCAATTCCTTCCCGCACCCCCAGCTCCCTGAGGAGCCCCTCGGGCAATTCCTTCCCGCACCCCCAGCTCCCTGAGGAGCCCCTCTGGCAATTCCCGCCCCCAGCCCCGCTGCCACACCCGCGAGGCGGAGCCACCCGCCTGCCCCGCCCTCCCCAAGATGGCGGCGCCGCCGCTTCCGCCCTTCCCGCCACCGCCCTCCCAGCTGCGACGTCACCGCCGTCGTCATCGTCGTCATCCTCGGCGGCGGCGCGGGCGGCGCGAGGGCCGCCCGGGCCCGCGGAGCGCGGCGGGGGAAGGGCCGCGCTGTCGCCCGGCTCGGGGCGCGGCCGGGGGCTCCCTGAGGAGCCGGTCCGGCAGTCGGTGGTCGTGCTGGAGTCTGCTTCCCGTATAGTCGGATGTTCCCTGGTCGTGGGGTTTTTTGGTTGGATTTTGGTTTTGTTCGGGTTTTTTTTTTCTTCCACTTCTGTAGTGCTCTTCTCCCACTTTCTGGCAGTAAAATAGTTTCTGCTCTGTGTGCTCCAGAGGGGCTGCTAATTTCGCTTGTGTGAATTGACGCATCACCATTCCTTCAGTAGCGCCCAGAGCTGGCTGCCATCCCTTGCAGGGCTTGCAGCCGGGCACGCTGGGCCAGTGTGTTATGGGCGGTCTGCTCAGGGCCTCGCCTCGGGCTGCTCCATGGGGTCTCACTCCACCCTTGATTTCTTGTCAGCCTTCTGCAAGAGTGCTTGAAGGTCAGCTGTTGGGCTCTCCGTGAGCTAGCAACCAGCGCTTTGGGGGGTCTTGGGCTGGTGATGAAACACTCACGGTCCTCTGTGCAGGCGGGAGTGGACAGACAGCCAACGCACCCGAAAACTAAAGACGTGTGGCTTTATGTAGCGTGCCCGAGATTATACACCCTGCTTCTCAGCATGTTTGCTGAGAGTGACGCTGATGTGCTCACCCAGCTCACAGACTGGAGGTGATGTGGCCGGGTAAACTTGGACCTGTCCACACCAGTCTTCGCAGACTGCCCTTTAGTCTGGGGAAACATCTTCTTTGAGTATGAGGACTTTGTCAGACAAGGCATGGAATACTCTCTATTTCCTCATGTGGTGCTGGGGCCTGATGTTTTTATTCACCTGTGGAAAGCCAACCATGGTTTTATACTTGTGCAAATATAATTAGCAGTTGCTTATTGCTACTAATGGAGGATATCATATGTGAAATTAGAAGGGTAGGTTCAAGTTACTATGGTGGTGGGTTACCAGCAAGGAGTTTTTCAATTTGGATTAATTTCTAGTTTTGTGTCAAATGGGCTTCTCTGTGAGTATTTGACTGCTCTTTTGGAGAGTTCCTTATGAATGCATTTTACCACTTTTAGTAATATTTTTAGGTAGTAAACCCATGGAGCTTCTTCAAATATCGCTATTTTATTAGCGATGTGGCATGGAAATGTTAATGCTGTAATAGGACCCAAAATATTTTCAGGTAAAAGCTCTTAATTTAAAAAAGTGCAGGGAACCATTCACAAAGCTGTTACTCAGTTTTCAACACATATTTAGTTTATCAAGGAGTGCTAATAATGAGTTTGTATCTGAACATCTGTAGGACTTTGAAGTAATTTCGCTTGTTATTTGAAATGGCATATTATTTATCTCTTCACAGGTAGGATTTTCTGAAGTGATGTTGTGTGTAGCTTGTGTGTGGTGTGCATGCGCAGACATTATTGACATGCTTATGAGTGATGTCTTGGACTTCCTAAAGAGATTTTTTTTATCTCCCTAAATGTTTTCTTGGTTTTGAACTTTGATTTTGTTCCGTTACATCTCAGTTTTAAGTTTTCCAGTAGAATCCTTCAGGATTCATTTTTTCAGGTGGCTGAATTAGGTTTTTCTAACAGAAAACCAGGCATTTCAGATATTTCTTGATTATGACTTATGTAGTATCACACTGATTTTGAAGAAAAATGTTAAGCATGCTTGACGCCAAAATGTGAGAATATTGGTAAAAAACCCCCCAGGATTTCAGTGAATGCTGTCAATCATATCATGCCTCATGGATTTCAGTTCATTGGTCAGTGCTCAATAGGTGCACTCACTTCTCTCAAGTCTGTCACATTTTAGATGATTCATGTAAATAACACTGTAATATGTTCTCCTTCAAATGCTAGTGTAATTAATGTCATTAACAGATTGTCTCTCGCCCTGGGAAAGTTACTTCCTTTGAAGACTAACATAGGTGCACCCCTGAATGAGTTATCCTAGTGTTATGGTATTCCTAATTTATTTTAAAGGTTGTCATGGATCTTATTTATGCATGGAAAAGTGATAACTTACAGTTAAAATTTTAGGTATAGAATGTATTTTAGGAAGATAAAGTTAACTTGGCTTAGTTTCCGAAACTTCATTCTGTTTCAGAAGTAGCAGAAAGTTCAGTGCCCCTTAGTAGAGTCAGCAGTGCAAAGTCATGTACGTGAAATAGAGAAGTGCATAATATTCTGCGTAGAAATTTTTTAATATTTGTTTTAATCCTGTTAGTAATTACTTGAAATGTTGAGAGTGCTTAAGGCTCAGTCCACACTGGTACTCACAGCTGTCTAATCCCACTTTAGTGTTTGATAAGGAGATGGTAACTCAGAGGCACAGACATGTGATGGACAGTCACTGCACTGGCCATCAGCGTGGGATTGATAGCAGGGCTGTGATCATCAGTGGTGAAACAGCAGAAGGTGAAAATGCTTCAGAAGAGGAATCTTTATGGGATGCTACATTTAAATTGTTTTTAGTTGCCCATTAATGTGCAGTCTGAGAAATTTGGAAATTAAACATGTATTTTTTTCCCCTTACAATACTTGTTTATGAGCAAGGATCCTTCTCAGAAACAAAAAACCTGTCATTATCCATCTGAGTTTTTCAATACTGTTTTAATAGTCTCTTTATTTTTCCAACTCACTTGGTCCTCAAAGAATGAAAATGGGGCTGACTGCATTTACAAACACAGTCTCTGAAATGCGTTGTTTGACAGAGAGAAATTCCTCAGTTTCCCTCAGGATCCTGTGTCTGGACTCTAATCCTGCAGCCTTTGATAACATCTGTATTCACTAGGCAGTGGAGTTGCAGTTCTTGTTACATGAGCGAGGCCCTCATGTGATAATATGTGTGTACAGAAAGTAATGTGCTGTGCACTCACAGCATGCTGGGTTTGTTTCTTCAGAGCAATCTCTCTGAAATATCTCTTCTGTTAATAAAGGGTCTGTTGTTAATTGCAAACTGCTAGATATGGGCCAGACTATGAGGCTGGAATTGACAGATTGCTGCCTGAAATAGCACAGGTTTTTGTTTCTCATTTTAAGTTGTTTTGGTTTTTTTAAATAGGGGGTTTTACAAACCTTAGAAGATTTCGGGTTGAATGGTATTCTTCTTAATTTCTGTCTGCAAAAATACAGGGAAAAAAGGCAGTTGGAATTACATTATCTGTTCAGTTAGGATGATGTTGCCTCTTCATCCTCTCCATGTTTGTAACTATCCTTTTAAGCTAGTCATCATCATAACTTCCTATACAAGTTAATTCCAAAAAGGTACTGAATGCTGGGTAAAAATCAACATTTAAAATTAAAGTTTTGCCTCTGTTTCTTTGAAAATAAAAGTACATTGGAATTGAGGCAAAATGAATGTGATTTTTCTGTATGCTGCTACAATGTCAGTGTGTATTTGTGCATTAGACTCATCTGTCCTTCATGTGTTGAACCCTCTCCCTATGCCATTGCCAGTGTCATTTATCTAACTCCTTTTGTTTCAGATATGGCTCTTTTACCTGTAAATATTTAATCCAAATTAGGCATTTGTTATATGATTGTCTTATTAAAAATGCTTTTGCATGTGTCAGTTGATTTTTATATCTTCTATTGAAAGAATGTGACTGTGTGAAACTGTAGAAATTTAGTAGCTTTTTTCTGAAATTCTGTGAGAATCCTGAAATGGAAGGGTGCTCAGCTAGGTGAGATGTGGTATTGTTTTGCTTTCTAACTTTAATGGTTTATCCTGTCAGACTTTTTAACTATTGCTGCACATTGAGCTGTCCACAATGACTCCTAATTATTTTTCTCAGAAGACTGGACTAATTTGGTCTCATCAAATATTTAGACAAAATCATTTCTCCTTGTGTGCATTGCATTATATTTATTTGCATTTCATCTGCTGTTGTATTACTCAATTCTCTAATTCAGTTAGATCTTTCTGGAAGTATCTGTTCTCCACAGTTCTTACTAACCCAAATAATTTCATACTACTGGAAATTCTAATGTTTGACTGTCTGCTTCCACTAATTGATGTTAACCATTGTTTTTAATGTTTGGTATACACCGTATGGTTAACTTCTACCCTCCCTGAACATCTTGGTTAATGTCTTGATTATCTGAACCTTTTATGAGATAAAATTCTTCAGATAATCAGAGGCTTGGAGTAGGAGTCAGCAGAGCAGAGTCTACTGAGAAATCTCAAATACGCAGTGTAAACTTTCTTTCTTCTGTTTATAATAGCACTCAAGTGCTTCACAAGAGCTTCAACACAGCATTTTGTTTGTAGAAAATGCACAGGTGTCAGACTCCTAGGGAAATCTTGTCATGGAAATAACTGTAGGGTTCAGATAATGAAGTGTCCACGTTTTTACATGATGATATTTTGTTTCTCTGAAATGTAACCTTACCATATGGATACCATGGGAACATATTGCTGATCAGATGGGGAAAATGTGTATTAAATTGTATTAAATGTGTATTAAATGTGTATTCCACCTCACTGGTGGAAGCTAGTTTAAATGTGTATTATTCTGGCTTTATGGATGAACTTTGTCATTTGTAACCTGTTTGTGTATGAGATAGTTTAAGTGTGTGTGTGTGTTCTAAATGTGGTGACGCGTGCTGTGCTTAGGAGCAGAAGGGTAGGAGATTAGTGTTTGGCTAATCATGATCTGCTGATTAATGAGGGTGATGGTACATTGCAGTACAACAAAGAGGTGTGGTTTTGAGCTGTATATAAATTGCTGAGCACCTGGCAGATGTTCCCAAATTGATTTTATTTTTCTTTTCATCAAGTAGAATGTAAAGAATGGAGATTAGTTTTTGAGGTCCATTTTGCCCTTTTTGTACAATCTGTCTGTAGTGCTAAAAATAGATGTTCCTTTTTTTTTTTCCTTAAATATGGTTTGGGTCTTTTTTTTCACTATAACTCCTTCCTTTCTCAGGTAAGATAAGTGGTGACTTCTTGTTTATCAAAGTTATGCTGTATTTCCTTTAAAATCTGTTTTTCTTAATGAGAAGGAGCTACTTTTTGAGCAGATTAAGAAGTGCATCATCATCAAGTTGTGGTTTTTTTTTTCCTAAACTCGTGTAATTCCAAGTAGTTGTAGAAATCAGACTGATAAACACAGGCTGTGGATGATAGCAAGATGGCTTTCAGTAGGTTGTCATACACAAAAAGGGGGAAAAATATAAAGCTCTCATTTTTTTTTTAAATTTGTTTCACACCTAGGAGGTGTTTATGGTGGTTGAAACTGGTTTCTGAGAGGTTGGTGAAATAACATTGAAGGTTCTATTCACTTTGAGTCACTTGAGCTCATGCACCAAAAAAACACTATGAAAGAAAGCATCTGTCCTGTGTGGTGTTTGCTGCCTAAATGAATAACATGTCATATGATCTTTCCCAAGGGGAAGCTGAAGAATCCAAAGCAGGTCATGAAATGAAATGAAAAATTATAATTTCTGGTGTTCAGCTGACTAGTTCAAGTCAGAAGCATTCCGTGTTATTAGATACATTTCACTCACTTCTTTTTCTTTCTTCATCACCTCTGCAGCAATTCTTGCAACGTATTTCATACTATTTTACTCATGTGAGTTCAGTGTCAATAGCCCCAAACTGAAGGATTTTACAGTTTTGCTTTTTTTTTTGGTTGAAGTAGTACAAAATGTCAAAAATTAGAAGGAAGGTCACAGTGGAAAATACCAAGACCATATCCGATAGCACATCCCGAAGACCCAGTGTGTTTGAAAGGCTTGGACCCAGCACTGGAAGTACTGCAGAGGTGAGTTGTAAAAGTGTTCTTGTTTTCCTCCCCACCCCAGCATCTTCTTTTCCAGGATTTATATGGTGGGAAAAGAGTAGCTCACAAGCACCAAATGCTCAGATGTTACTGAGGTTAAATAAAGGTGAAAAGAACTCCTTTAACCTATGGGTGTTCAACATGCTAATGCTAGAATTTTCAAATACCGTGTGTTGTGCCAGCTTCTGGATGGAGCAGTAGTAGTGTGCATATTAATATTTCCACCAACCTAAATTTTTCTCTGCCAGACCTGATGCTCTTTGTTGATTATTTTTTTTTTAATCAATTATATTACTGGTGGACAGAAATTACAGATAAATGGGACTTAATGTGGAGTCATTTGTTTGTTCTGCCACACTCACACCAATGGTATTTCCAGAAAGGAGTGTGAAATTCACCCAGTAATGTCTGTCTCTTAGACACAGTGCCGTAACTGGCTGAAGACTGGCAACTGCCTCTATGGGAACACATGTAGATTCGTACATGGCCCTTCACCACGAGGTAAAGGCTATAGCAGCAGTTATAGAAGGTAAATCAAGAACTCACTTTGAATTCTTCACATGCTGTAGGAAAATAGCTTTTGCAACTCTGTCTTTTGTTTTGTTGTTTTTTTTTTTAAGTCAGATGCTGTGGTGTGCTTAATTGTGTGTTATATCAATAACCAATTGCCTTATAAAGCTGCTTAAAACAATTACTTTGGCAATGTGCAGGATTTTTGTGTGTATACAGCTTTAAAAAATGAATAGTTGATTGGATGCAGATTAACTATATATTACTTGAAATGGGAAGTTCAAGTACCTTAGTACGTTTTGTTTTGGCATAGTGTCACTGCAGCTTTCTGGTATACTTTTCTGTCCTGTACTAAAATGCTGTTTTGCAATTACAGCATTGCTCACACTCACAGCCCTTCTGCCTTTGCTATGTTGCGTGATGAATGTCCATTGTTTCTCTTATGTTGCGAGAAAACACTTTTCTTCAAAACATGCCTTTGTGGCTTTATCTATCAGATATTGAAAAATGTCCTGTATTGTAGGGAGAGATCACAAAAGTTACCTGATTTTTCAAAAGAGAATATTTTTTATTGTGTGTCTCTTTGTATGTTTCTAAAATTTAATTTTTTTTTCCAACTGTCGCTTGTGTGGCATAACATCTAACTTAACTGAAAGCAAGTATGGCAGTAAGCTTGTAGTGTTCTTTCTATAAATGACAGAAAGATGTTATGGTTTTAGCATAGTATCTCTTTCTATGAAGGCTTCACAATTTACAAACAGCTGTCCTTCATAATGCCAGTATTACTTATAGATTGTGGATGGGCACACTGAAGCATCCAAGAGTAAAACAACAAAAGGAAGGTTGGCATGAGGTTAAGGTTCTGTGTTTGGTTCTTTTTCCTATTCATATGGCTTGCTCTTAGGATGATCTTGACTTTGCTTGTTTGATCTATTGCTTCTGAGGCCGTAGCAGCTGGGATACAAATACATAATACTGAGTTTAATGTTGCTTTTGGTTTGTTCAAAATTTTACTCTGTTCTGTGCTGAATGTTCTAAATGAATAGAATGATTTACTGGGAGATATTAAATTTTAAAACAGTTAAAATGTCACTTTCTCCTTGCTCTCAGTATTTGGAACACTCAATATGTAGTTCTGCTTGGTCATTTGAAGAAAAGTGACATTTATTTTAATGATTAAAGCTGTGTTTCTGCTTCACTGTCACCACTGACATTTAAGAAAAATGTTGATTTCCTTCTTCTTATTGCTAACTTTTTTGCTAGGACTATATGAAAAGTCAAAGGACAAGCCTTCCTGCTTATTTGCTTGGCACATTCAGCATTTAATAAAGGCATTCTTAAAAGTAAAAAGGGGGAGGAAGCCCACCACCCCCACACAGTCCCCAAAACAGACAAATGAAAGAGCTCTACCTGTCTTCAAAATTTTCTGCTAATAGCTCTTGGCCAGGCATAGGAAAAGGTGGTACATAATGTATACATAATAAAATGGTGGCATTTTCATGCCATTTAACATTAGAGAGATTTTCACAAATGTTATCCAGGCATTTCAAATGCACTTTTATTGGCTTCAGGCAAGCCAAACTAATGCTGTTTCTGCATCAGTTCAGTTAAAGCAATATTCTTGTTCAAGTGTCTGGGATAGCAAAATGGCAGCGTGTCTGCATGTGTTCAGTCACACCTGCCAGGGAAGTCTCATCTGCTTTGCAAGGAGTTGGGTAGGACAAAGCGTGTCTTGCTGCCTTTGTCTTCATACCTTCTGCCTCAAGTTCCATACCTGCCTGCAGTCAGTCCTGTTGTTAATGGTTGTTAATACCTCCCATATTTCAAAACATCAGCAGACGGTAGGAAAAGTTGATTCTGAAGTATGATAAAGATTGTTCCATTTTAGCACTAATGCTGCCTCTCACAGCACAAATTTTAATCTTGCTATAAAAATAAAACCTAACGTGTTTTTATATGAAGCTTAACTGATGATAGTATTGAGAATTCAGTATGAGACTTGCCAATCTTCCCAATATCAGAATTAAGGAGAAGGTAACTTAAGAGCTATGTGTAAATATGCTATCCCATGAGTAGTTTTGCTCTTTCTGCACTTGTAGATTGTTGGTTAGTTGTTTGGCAGCTTCTTGGCTGGCTCCTTCATGTAATTGTCAGGATCTATGCCATTGCTGGGCCCTTTTCTTAGTCTGACTGATCCTGTTTATTTGGGATGATCACATTGCACTTAAAAACCAAACCAGGCCAGCGGTCATACTAGGAAAGAATGTATGGATTTTGAAAGTTTCAAATATGGGAAATGAAAACAGGGCAGTGTTTCTTGAGCAGTTATAATGTGTGTGTAATACACAAATATTGGTCATCTGCCTCTGTGCACACGTGTGCTCTCACACAGGCACACAGAGATATCCTCAGGCAGGTGTGTTGCAAGGTGTGCCTGTTGCTGGATAGTTGTTCCTGACACTGTAAGAAGTACAGGAGCAAATGAAGTCACTGTTATGAATATGCATTTCCTAAATGCTGTTGAACATGGAGAACTGTGCTGTTGCAGGAAATAATGCTGTTTAAAATAATTTAACTGCCTTAGAATTTGAAATGAGGAAATTCTTCATTTTAGGCTTTATTAAAAAGATGGCCCCAGTACAAAATACTAAAAAGAAATTGCATAATGCCTTTTGTGTAAAAGGTTCTGGCAGTTGCAGTCTAGCCACATCATCTGAAGCTGCAGAGGTAATTTGTCATGATCTGTTGAAGTTCAATAGTGAGCATGACCTGGAATAACTGAAGATCCCTTTTGCACTGGGCTGGGGAAAAGTTATCTAGAAATGAAGCTATGGTACACATAAAAGAAAAATAAGCTAGTAGAACAGCTTGGTTTTCTGCACATTCAGCCAAAGCATCTGAAAACAGTTATGGCTTCCTGAATAATTATTTCTTATAATTTGAGTAATTGTCAGTCTTATTTTATTAGAGTTCCTGGAGGGTTATGATGTCTTTGGGGAAGGAGAGATAGGGTGATTACCATGACTTTGCTTTGGTGTTCTCCTAAAGTTGAAAAAAGCTGACCCAGTGATAGCAAAACCAAACAAAAAATTGTCCAGCAAACCCGAACACTGAACATGGACCATTTAAATTTCTGTGGGTTTTTTCATAGCTTTTATAATATTTAAGTAGATTTGAATAATGCTTTAGCACAATACCTTTTTTTCAGCTTGGGAGGGAACAAAAATTTTTTTGAGTGTAAAATGGTTTGGATACTTTGTTTTTTACTCCAGCCTGTAACTTAAAAAAAAAAATAAATTTTAGAATGTCAGATGTCACTCTGTGAGGTACATGAGCTGCACTCAGTGCATGTTCTCTTGCTTTCTTCTTCAGCTAATGGGATTTTTTCCTGAAGGTATTAGTCTCAGGGAACAATATTACAAATACATTATTGATGATCTTTCTGCCTTTTAGCTTAATTTTCAGTTTCACTAATCCAAATCCTTTGTATTTGTTGCTTAAATATTATTAAAATTAATATTTTTAATAATATATTATACCTAGTGTGGAATTGTACGTCAATGCTGAAAGACAGTTTATTTGTCGAGATAGTTGATGGTTGGAATGCTTCAGAGAGTGTTAGTAATGCAAAGAATTACCTTTTTAATATGGAGGGAGGGGAAAATACCTTGAATCATAACCTTTACTAAATCCAGACACTTTAAAGATCATATAGTCACGCATGCAAAGAAGATAACTTATTTATATTTGTATGCTGACTATTATTTGATCCTTAGTGATGAAAAAAGCAGAGCTTTACTCTTCTGTACATTTCCTCTGATCTAGATTGACCTGTACTTACAATTTCATGGAGAATTAAATGCATTAAAAAATGAGAGTAGTCACTGATCTTTGTCTCTGTAGGTCCTCATGCATTTAACTCTGTGAGGCAGTTTAAAGAATTAAAGTGCAGAGGAGGACATGGAAAAAAAATTACTTTTTCAAATATGTGCAGATTGAAAATGAAATTATATTAAATTACATTTTTGTATGCATTGACAGTGAAAGCTTACCCTTTATGTATAATGTAACAGGAAGAGTGGGAGAAGTTATTTTCTCAATGGAAACTTATTCAGTCTGAAAAGAAAAAGAAACTCAAATGTCATTATTCATATATTACGTATAAGTTTTCTAATCAAAAGACAGCATTAGTATCTTTTTGTGATTCTTTAGTATGAACTGATAGGCACAGATGTAGTACTTGTATATAACCATTTCACAGAGACTCTATTATAATTACAGCTAACAGCCATCACAGAAGTACTAAGCTCAGTATCAAGACAAATGTATATGAAGAGAAAATTTGTTTTCTTCAACTGAAAAGTCATCTGCAACAGTTGCTACATTCCCTTAGCTTAGGAATTTGTTTGAATCATAGAATCACAGAATGGTTTGGGTTGGAAGGGGCCTTAAAGATCATCCGGTTCCAACCCCCCCACCATGGGCAGGGACACCTTCCACTCCACCAGGTTGTTCAGAGCCCCATCCACTGCCAGAGAACATCTGGAACACTGCCAGAGATGGGGCATCCACAACTTTTCTGGGCAACCTGTGCCAGTGCCTCACCAATGCAATGGTTGTTCTCTTGTAAAACATAAGGGGTCAATGAACTCATGAATCCACACTCAGAGGTGACAGAATTGTAGTAGTGTAGGATGTTCCTCCTCCCACATCACAGTAATATCTTTTACAGAAACTATATTGTAAAGGTGCATGACTTTACAATATAGTAAAGTTCATCCAGTATTTTGTAATTAAATAATAAAATAGTTATTAGTGCAAGATGGAAAACGGAAGAGGCCTCCAAGAGTTAATTTCTGGTTCATGGTCTTGCAGCAGTGTTTTCCTCTGTAGCAGCCTCTCCTAGACCATGGGAGGATGGTGCTTAGGTTGTCTCTGTTTGCAGACTTCATCCACATTCAGAGTTGTGCTTCTTTGTGACTGTCGTTGCTAGTCTATAGTAGTTTGATTCTGCATTAATTTTACATACATATATGTAATATATATAGACACACACTTATATAATATATATAAAAGTTGTGGCGGCTTAGATAAAGGAAAAGGCTAAATCTTCAAATATTTGGTAGGAGTGATTGTGAAACATCTGCATGATGATCAGAAAAAGGTTATTTATTCTGGATGGGAAGCTGATCTAGAGTAGTAAGTGAGTAATGCCACATACACATACAAATAATTTTTCTTCTTAGAGTCAAGTCTTTCTTGACTTTCTGAAAGGGTTGGGGTTTTTATAATGCTTAAGCCCTTTAGAATGGAATATTTTCTTACTCATCCACCTTGCTTCTGGGTGGGAGGTTTAGGTTTTTCTGGATGTACTAATAAAATAATAATTAAAAGACAGATAATATTCCATTTAAAATAGTCCCATAGAACTGGTTATATTATGTTTCTGTATTATACAGGTCACCAGAAAGACCCACTGGAGATCTTCGGGAAAGAATGAAGAACAAACGTCAAGATGTTGAGGCAGAGCCACAGAAACGAAGTACAGAGGAATCATCCTCTCCTGTTAGGGTAAGAGTGGAGTTTGCAGAACTCCAGAATCCCTCTGTAACAATTGGGCAGTATGTCCTAGAAATGTTATCGTTGTGACTTGTAATATTGAAAATGTTTTAAGGAACTGATCATTTTGTACATAGCATATCACATTTTTTGTTATGAAGTGTCTTAACAATTGTACCGTTTTGCAATTTTGTAGTGCTTTCTGGTCTCTTGGTTCCCACAGATTTTATAAACCCCACAGACTTAAAATGTGTTATAAATACTGCTAAACAGGTATTTAATAACAGTGCAGACTCTTTAATTATTACCAAGAAAGTGTACTAACCATTGTTTCAGTTGTCCACTATTTTCCCCCCAACACTTATTCATGCATCCCGACTTAAGTTGTTCACTCCAAATTTGCTTTATATGAAACCATGCAGTTACGATTGTGCTGGTTCATTTTGCCTTCCTCCTCACATACTCATCAGGCACCCCAACTGCTTAACTAATGGATTTTGCAAAAAATTCATTATTGTTCTTATTTTGTAAACATCTTTCTGCAACCCTGTGACCCTCAAATATCAAAATTTAATTATTTTTAAATTGTGTTATCTGTTTCTGATGTTACAAACAAATAGGGATAGAGTTCGTAGTGTGACCCTGTACCTATGTAGCAGTAGGACCACTGTGTTCCTGCACCGTGTTTAAGACCATCTTCAAATGAATATTTTTAAAAGGTTTTATTTGTAAAAAATCAGTTTTGCTTCTGCAGGTATTGACAATGTTCTATCATTTCCTCTTGGTCTGTTCCTACTTGTTGTGTAAAATAAATCTTTTATGTCAGCTGTAAATAAATCAGCAGCAGCTGCTATCATTAAATTGAACAGAATGGCTTACCTTCCAATCATGTTTTCAGTTGCTGTTAATTTTTGTAAACTCTCAATCTTTTTACTGAAATGTGTTTCTTTTATTTTCTAATAGTTTGAATAAACTGTTCAGTTATTGAGTACATGGTTGGTGGGAAAATTTTTTTTTCCAACCGTCATTAAAAATTTGCTGTAACTTCTGTCCTGGTGCAACTCTAATTTTGATGTAATTCTTACTTTTGATTAGTTAACCTTGCTTTTTATAGTGTTCTCTTAATGTAATAATAAAATACTCTTAAACAACTAAAACCCAAGTGAAAGTGAACTCGAAGCAAGAATCTAAAGGAATTGGAGAATTAGTGTTAACATATCAAAGAATTATTTATAGATTAAGCACACAGCAGAGTAAAAAATGCTCTGCTTCAATCTCAAAATGGAAGATTGAGGAAACAGCTGAACTTTTGTTTTAGTTCCATGGAGGCAACTCTCAAAATACAGGATATCAAAGAAAATATTCTGGAACAAATAGATGAAGAGGGACAGTCGTCAAGAGTTGCTTTGCAAAGAACCAGAATATCTAAAAGGACAGAAGACTCAAGTGACTGAACTGCTAAGGAAAATATTGCTCCATCGGTAGAGCTGCTGTTATGGTGGAGATCTAATATGTTGTGTTTCCATATTTTATTAAAGCTTTTGGGTTATCAGCAGAGCTTGATAAGAAAACTTTGAAGTAATGAAAGGTAGCTTGTTCCATAAGAAGTTTCATAATTTTGGTTAAAAATAAAAAAAAGAGACCAATCCAAAACATTGCGGCAGACAAAATCTGTGCTTCGCCAGACTACTAGACTGAAACTTCGATGGAGAGTAGTGGTTAAGAGAGAACTGCCTGACATAGGTCAACCTGTTTTGAAACAAGACTTCTGAGGCATATGTATAGATAGTAAAAAAATAGAAGGTATAGTATTTTAGATTTAGAAGCCAACTAAGGGGAAAATTTTAGATTAATTTGAAATTGAATTACACAGAATGCTATTGTAATTCATTTAAAGAACTATAAAGAATGTAGAAAAAAGTTGGACATCCCAAATGTCAAACTTTGCAGAAAATTTGAAAAGAGTACTTGGGATTACTGAAGTCTGAGGAATGCTGTGTGGGTTGGGAAAGATAGTTTTTGGTAGTACAATGGCAGATGAAACTTGGTGTTGGCAAGTGCAAGGTAATGCACAATGAAGAAAATATTTAAAAAAAATGAATGAGTTATTGAAAAGCAACTGAAACCACACAGTAGAAAAATAAGTTATTGTGGACAGCTCAATGAAACCATGTGTTCCAAGTGAAGTCACAGTTTTAGAAGCAAACATTCAGGTATATAAACATGGAATAGAAAATGATTGATAATATGCTGTAGAAATTCATGGTCCAGTTTTATTTGAAATGCTCTTTGGTTGTCATCACCTGTATGCAAGAAAATACAGTCAAAGGTCTTTTTGAAGTGGGCAAAGAGGTGAGAAATAAACTGGAGAGAAGAGAGGACATGGGACGAATGCATATAATGTATGTTTGAGAGAATGTGAGTTAGATGCGTCATATTCATACTTTATCCCAGTAGAAAGAGTGGTAAATTTGAAAATAACAAGGGTTGAAATGCTGTTTATGTTATATATAACAATTCTGCCTGGTTGCCAGAAGATAGACACACAAAGCTGAATAGGTTCCACAAGAAGCTAAGAGAGTATAACTAGTATAAAATCTTTTCAGAAGAGATTTTTATTCTTTGGAGACATAACTAGTACAATCTGTTTCAGGAAGAAACTTCCTATATTGGCAGTTTATAGACTCTCCCTTTTTATTTCTTCATGCTTTGTACTGTTATTTGCAGTGACACTATGCTGTGTTATGTGGACACCTACATTAAACTTAGTTGTTTTTGTGTTTCTTGGATTTGTGTTTGGAGTTGCTTCAGCACTGTATGTTAATGTATGAATCATTATACAAATAACTAGATGAGGTTCCTGCTGTTACTGTATTCAGTTGGAAGACTTTATTTTAAATTTTTCACCGTATTATAAGACAGTTACATGGGTGTGTATGAAGTCTTACCTAAGGTGTTAACGTGGAAGGTGTGTGTGATTTGGGAGAAACAGTGGGAGGAGCTTAACATACATTTAGGAAGGTTTTTGTAAGGAATGTGTATCACTTGTTTCATATCTGTGGATTTTGTCACTGTAGCTTTTATTTCCACTGGAAATAGGACTCAGTGTTGTCATCCATCTCTGAAATGGGAACAAATACCTCTTAATGTCAGGGGAACTTCAGATTCATTTACTTAACGTGTTTCTGTAGCGTGGTAGTAGTTTACACTATAAAGATATTATACCTAGAGCAAAGTGGAACTGTGCTTGCCCAAAAAGTTGTAGCTGTAATATGCATAGTTTACTGTAGGTTTAAAGGAATCTGTGCTTTGGAATAAGTTTGTTTTGTTGCTGCATGTATATGTGCAACCTGATAAGGTTGAAACCGAGGTTTCTGCAATGCAAGAATTGTAGGTTGTATCAGTCGTCTGTTCTTTCCATTGGTGTTGGCAAAGTAACACTTCTTGGCTAGAAGCATGTTTTACAGATTGGATGAGTCCTTTTGTGCTTGGCTAGGCTTTTCTGGCAGTAGTGGGAAATTTATTCAAGTAGACATCAAGTCTTGTGCTGTAGAGTGCTGATCACATGGGACATCGAACTTCAACTTGAATAGACATGAAATTAAAATCTCACAGAAGTCAGCCATAATGTCATGAGTTTTCCCTTTCTTATGTGGCATCTCTCTTAAACATCAACATGAAACTGTAAACATCTACCCAACACCTGCTATGTTTAGCTGTGAGCATATAACTAAAAACAGCATAGACAAAGTCTACTAAATAATTTCCTCTTAAGACAAGCTATAATGTTTTTAAGTAAATAAATATATTATGTAAGTGTAATGCTTCTCATCTAGTAAATGGCATTTCTTCAGAGTCTGCAGAGAAGTTGTTAGCAAGAGTGAATATACAGCATCTTCAGGTACCAGTGACAGTCATGCTATTGGCCTTTAGGAACTTAATTTACTTTATTCTTGGCTTGTTAAGGGAGAGACAAAAAAGGTCTGTAAGGATATGAAGGAAATATTTCATTCCCATAGTATGAGAGAATCAAATGTGTTATGAGTGTAACAAGTAAAATATAAGGAATGTGTTGAAGATTTTTCAGTAAGAAAAATTAGGTGTGTGTTCTAAACTGTCATAAATTAAATTCTTGATTAGCATGCCCCAGGAAAAATATACTCAGTTTCTAAACTGATATTAGTTTTTCAAGGTGCAATGTTGTCAAAATCTTGTTTCTTGACAACTAAACTACATCCGTGTAAAATACCATGCTTTCCCTATATTCAGTATTTCAGTTGGATAGCTGTTTTTGTTCTCAGTTCTTCTGTAGAAATATGATTGTGCCACTACCAAATCTTTCCACTGAAAGGAGAAGAAACAGGCTTTTGCAAGCTGCTTGTATTGGCTTGTAAGTCTGAGGAGGTAGGCATGATACATACAGGTTGTGTAGTTTTTTTAACATGGGTTATTAAATTGGACTTGAAGCATTGACTTGCTGCGCATTCTTTCATGACAAGGTATTTGATGAATTGTCTTTGGGAGATTTTTTTAAATCGGCATAGAGAGATTGTCCTAGTGTTCATATTTCAGTTTGCCAGTAAGAGGTAGTGTTGAATTAATAGAAGCTAGTATTCATATTGAAGAAATTGTGGTTTTGTTTATGTTATAGGACTTAGTTGATGTATATAGAAGAAGTATACAGCTCAGTAGAACAGCTGTGGGCTTCATGGAGGGTGGGCTAGAAAAATAAGAACAGTCTTATGAAAGAAAAGAATGGTTGCAGAGAAGGCTTGTTATACTTCCAGATTTTTAGATGTCATCAGAGTAATTTTCTTTTAAAGTAATTTGCTTTGGGGCATAGTAGAATTCTGGCCCTTAGACTGAATGTCTGTAGTACATGGTGGGACAGTGGCTTAGTGGATGTAGACTTGTCTGCAGTTGATGTCAGCAACCAACATGACTCAGTAAGTTATGACCTTCTGCATAATTTTAGAGATTTACATCATTAAATTAGAGACATGTTTTTAACATTGTTACTGAATAAAAAGGAATAGTTGCATTTTACTCATTTTTGAGTGACTGTCTGCAATTTTGTTTTGTTTCCTTAATGTGTTTCTAAGGTGATGCTAAGGATTTAAATTAAATCATGATCTAAGTCCCAATAAGGACTAGCTAGTGAAATTCTCAGGCATCTCCTTTTCTTGGTGTTTCTCCCACATACCAGCATGAAAGAATCCCCAGAAAAACAAAAGAGGGCACTATGTGGCCTGAGAACAACAGGGCTATGGGACAGATTTTGCTGTTCTGGTTTCCTGTTTAAGAAATTAGCCTGAGATACTTATAAGCTTGAATTTTCTTCTTTTGCTAGTAGTGAAGAAACTTTGTCCTGTATTCCACTTGAGCCCAGGTACATCACACAGAGAATGTTGCTTCAGCAGATGCAGAGGTGCAACTATGTAGCTCTGTATTGGAATTTAGCAGGGGCATAAGAGCAGCACAACATCAGATGATTTGAAATGATATTTTTTCTTGTATGGGTAGTCTCTGGCTTTCTTAGGTGTTCCCAGGACATGGGAAATGGGTGCTACTGCATTAGACAGACTTCTCTTGGAGACAGTGAAAGTCAAACACAAACCTGTCAATGGAACTTGATTTGATTGTGTTGCTTTAGAATTTTTCCCTTCTGCCCGCCAAGGGTCTCTAGGTTTATTTATTATCTCCTCCCCTTCCACATTCTTTATCCTCTGAAGAGTTAAATGGTTCCACTTCTGAGGCTCATCTGCCTTGCATATAAATATTCTTATTTACAGCTGAGAATTCTTACTCAAGCTGTTAAAATTGTACTCTATAAATGTTCATTAAACTTCTGGTCTTTAGAACTTAATCTCTTCTTTCGGTGCCTATTTTAAACTTTATTCTCTGATATGTGCTTGACTCTTGCCCTGCCTTTAAGCCGTCTTATTTTATGAATCCTTTCTTCTCTTTTCCTCATCTGCTATTTGCATTCTGATTATATGAAATTGCATTAGAACATGTAGCCTGTGGAGTTTCTGCTTGTTTAGGAAGGTATTTGTTCAACAAGCTAAAGGGGAAAATGCTTTTTGTACTATGAAAAAACCCCAGCCAAAGTACCATGTAAAATACACCTGCTTCTTCAGGCTTCTTTTAAAATAAAGTTGTTTACTCTAATGTGGCATTTTTCCCTTTATAGAAAGAGTCCTCACGAGGAAGACATAGAGAAAAGGAGGATATCAAAATTACAAAGGAACGAACACCAGAAAGCGAAGAGGAAAATGGGGATTGGGAAACAAATAGAGAAGGTATGTATTGAAGTGACAGTCCCCTGATGCCTCAAAGAGCTGTGAGATTTCTGAGCTGTGTATCAAGTGGAATGCCTCAAGATTTGGTTTCTAAGCAGAATACTTTCATGCAGTAGTAGTTGTTGGGGTTTTTTTTTGAGGAGAACTAACAAGTTCTCCTGAGTTGGACTGCTACAGTGGTTAAACCAAGTAGCTTTAAAAACACAGGCTTTTTTTTTTTTTCACCCCTCTTGACTACTCAGGCAATGAAGAATTTTGGTATAGTGTACTCCGTAGTGAATCTTTCACATTAAAGTCACTAGATTAATCCAAATTGCATTTAAAGTAATTTTGGAACCTGTCAGTCTGAGAAGAAAGTGTAACTCTTTTGAATTCACAAGTCAGCCATTTTTATTGCATAATTTGTAATGGTGTAAACTGTCATTAACAAGGTCTCCATTAGAATAGCAACAGTTGAAGGTGGACATCGGTGAAATATTTATGTTCCAAAAATATTTGAAGAATGCTAAGTGTCTTCCATTTCCTTTGTAGTCACTTCTGTATGAGTTTTTGGGTGGGAGTTTTTGGGTTTGGAGGACTTAGAGTATTTAGTAAAAATTGCATTGTTGCTGTTGGCAGTTTTCTTCTCTCATAAGTTTCTCTTCTGTTAGAGTCCAGGTTGACCTGATAGTGATGTTACAGGAGCTTCTACTGACCTGTGGTGTTTCTGTAGTTTTCTGAGCATGTGTTTCAGAAGTAGTTACAATGTTTTGAGAAAAAAAAGACAATTCTGATCTCATCTGAGGGAATTCACATATAATGAATATATTTGCAATGAAGAAACTACCTTTTATGTAGTTCCTGTATGTAGGAAGGGAGTGAAAGCTAACAACTTTTTAATGGAGTCATCTTAGTCATCTTTTCTCTGACAGATATTTTCCCAAAATGCTTTCCGAATATTAGACTTAAATAGCCATAAACAAAATTAATGTAAACAGAGTGAATAAATTCAATTTTCGGTAAGATTCTAGTTGCCATGTTGGAAGCTTAAGATAGTAACTGTCCATAACTTAATGAAAAAGTGAGAGAAATAGCATTTTTTTCTACTATGAAAACCAAACAGTGATAATGTTGTAAAACCAGATGTAAACTCTTGAAGTGTATGTTCATCCAATGAAAGGGTTAATACATAACTCCTCTCTTATTTTAAAATCAATATTTACATGTAATTAATTAAGTATATAAATTGATTTGTAAGGCAGTCTATTAAATGAACCCCTCTAGTATCGTGCATTGCTATATGAATCTGTTTCATGTGAGTTCCCCACTTGAGTAGTGCTCTACATATTTTTACTCCTTGTGAAGACACACAGTTTTTTTTGTTATTTAAATATAAAGTGGTTTACTTTGTTTGCCTTGCTGCCTTGGATGAATGTCCATGAGAGAAGTTACAGTGTTCTTTTTAATGAAGTTTAAAAGTTGAACTTCAGGTTGTATGGAACTAACTGGAATTACTTCAGGTTTGCACACAGAACTGGAGAAGAAATTTGGCATTCATTCCTTGGTCCATTTATGCAGTGCTTAAAAGTCATGGAAATATTTATAGTTGCTGTCTAGTATGCTGAATGTTATTGTTGTATTTTTCATAAGAAATTGTCTACTAATCTATTTACTTTTTTTCTTCAAATAAAGACTCTGATAATGGAGATGTTAATTATGATTATGATCATGAGCTGTCTTTGGAAATGAAGCGCCAAAAGATTCAGAGAGAACTCATGAAATTGGAACAGGAAAACATGGAGAAACGAGAGGAAATAGTAATTAAAAAAGAGGTTTGTATCATGTAAATGTGAAATAAAAAAGGACAAGTCATCAGCCACTTCATAGGCTTCTAATTGTTTCTCAGAAGACTTAAAGTTTTTGGGCTGAAAATGCACAATTGTGTTACATGATAGTAAATAACTGGCACCTATATAATTAATATGTGACTTGAGTACTTGATGTGACTGTCTGATGAATCATCAGCACAATAGTAATTAAAAAAGAGGTTTGTATCATGTAAATGTGAAATAAAAAAGGACAAGTCATCAGCCACTTCATAGGCTTCTAATTGTTTCTCAGAAGACTTAAAGTTTTTGGGCTGAAAATGCACAATTGTATTACATGATAGTAAATAACTGGCACCTATATAATTAATATGTGACGAGTACTTGATGTGACTGTCTGATCAATCATCAGCAGAGTAACCAAGTTTTTTCCTTTGTGAAGTCAGCTATTAAATGAGTAGGATTTAATGCATTTTAGTGATACAAAACTAGTAAGATCTGTAACAGAGAAGATGGGTAAAAGAAAACACAAGACATTTCTCAATCTCATTTTCCAGCTTGCCTTGTAGTAAGAGAATAGAGTGACAGAGACAAAGCTGTAGGTGTTAGAAACTCTAAAATTTTGGGGAAGACTAAAAAAAAAATCCTCTAAGGATGTCTTTCTTTTTAAAACAAACCTGTGTGTTAGTTGTGAGAATAGTTATTTTAAACCTTAAGTTACAGTTTTTGTAATGTATTACAGAGTGCATCACCTTCTCTTCCTCCACGCTTTATCTCTTGTCTTCTTTTATGCTGGTCTTTGCAAACAATGTGATAAGGTTGAAATAGAGATGTACATGGTTCTCATACTCTCTCTCTTGCTGAATTACATGTTTGAGTGTCAGTATCTTACTGGTTAATTGTATTCTTTCCCTCAAGATTTCTCCAGAGGTGGTTAGATCTAAATTATCACCATCACCATCACCACAAAAGTCTAGCAAATCTCCAAAACGAAGATCCAGTCCCAAATCATCATCTTCAGCTAGTAAGAAAGACAAGAAAGCATCTACTGTCTCTTCACCACTTTTGGAGCAGCAGAGGTCAGTATGTAGATGCATCTTGCAAGAGAGTGAGAATAGAGGACCACATATTAATTACTGGAGTTTTCATAAAGAATGTTTTCCATTTTCCTTCCTTTCAGTGTCCTTGATTATATAAATTTAGGAGAAGATCTCTAAATTGTGCGTTGTGAATCATCTTATGCAGATAATTGCCATGTGGATGTAGTTTTCAATTGATTATTTTCATGGTTTACAAGCAGACCTTTTCTCTTTGAATTTCCCGAATCTTTGTGAGGTGATGAGAAAATAGAAACCATTGAAAAGTGGAAAACACTTCTGTTTGAAATGCTGCAGCCTGTGAAGCAACATCTCTAAATTGAAGAGTTTAAAATTTGACCAACTGCACATTCTGTTGGTATTGCATATTACTGTTCAAGATACAATGTGTGACTTTCAAGGCAGGGAATTTAATCAGAATTCAGAGGATAAGAAGTGAGTGATGGTGGGGGCAGGGAAGAATTAAGGATAAAATATGTAAAAATCACAGGATTTTAACCGAGTGCTGTGCCACCAAAGTCAATCTCCAAACCTGCTTCTAAAGTTCTTGCTGGCATTTGACATTGTTTCAAAATTGTTGACATTGCTCAAAATGAGACATTTTGAATTGTTGTTTGCAGCTTTTAGATAGGAAAGAAATTACTGCAGCAGTGTAACCAGACACATCTGTGTTTGGTAAAATCCCCTATTTAACCTATTTGTTAAAATCCTCTTTAAAATAGGGACAGAACGACATTGTTTCTGCTGCAGGAATGATATAGCATGTGCTGGTATACTACTGACATATGCAGTGATACCTAGTTGATAGGATTTATTTTAGTGGTAAATTATGCAGAAAATACATAATGTTTCATATTGTGAGATGCATACTCAAGAATGTTTAGATGCTTCATCCTGTCAGGTAGTTAACATTAAATTGAAAACATGAGTAGTAAAAGTAATTTTGTGTATGTGGTTGGGTATTGCATTGCAGAAATGGGAGTATAAACAGACAAGGTATTGTATGGTTTTTGTCTTCTGATGTACACAGTTCATGTCAGGGCATTTTATCTTTGAAAACTGGTTCTGTCTGAACAAGAGCAATTCCTAATTTTGTTCACTTCCCTCAGAAAAAAAGTCTATAAATTGAGGAGCTCCATATAAATTTTTACCAACTCTATTCACCTTTCTGTCAAGTTCTGCTATTGAATGGTGCTTGCTAAGGGAGTTGGTAAATCCCATCCTAAAAGCTTCAAGGCCTTTTATGTTACGACTTCCTGTCCATGTCTGAGAAATTATTGTTCAAAATAGTCGTCAACTCTTCATTTTTATATCCCCCACCCTGTTAATTTCTCTCTAGGAGCTCTAAAAGTACCCAGAGTAAAAAGAAAGGTCCTCGTACCCCTAGCCCTCCTCCTCCAGTACAAGAGGAAACTCCCCTGGGGAAAAAACACAAAGAAAAACATAAAGCAAAAGAACGTTCAGAAGAAAAGGCAAGGGACGTGAAAGAGAGAGGGCGTGACTTTGAAAGGCACAAGGAGAAAAAGGAGAAGCAGAGGTAAGTTATCTTGCATTATTAGTTTTTAACTCTAGCCTTGCTTTTAAAATTATATTTTATAGAACACTGAATAATAAGGGTGGTATTACCTACTTTGCCAACAACCTTTCCAGTACTCAGTGAAGTATTTTCAGTATGTTATGTAGGTGGGTTGATAGACTATAACTAACAGATTGGTAGGTTTTAATTGCATAACTTAGTGAGTTTGTAAAATGCCTCTTTGAAAGCTTCATTACTTCTCAAGAATTTGGATCTTCACCAATGGTGCAGGTTGTTTGCCAAAATCTTTATTGAAGTCATTCACTGGTCTGATTGCATGCTTTTCTGAAGTCTTAGAGGACTAATATCTTTACAAGTTGTCAGTGTGCATTTAAACTCTCCCTAATCTTCAGTAGGTTAAAGTATTTTTGAGGTTGTAAAAGACTAGTGACATTTTAGAATTGCTTCACTTTTGCATATATACATATTTATATATAAAAAATGGTGGACTACTGTGACTATTCTGTTATTTCCACTTTTATTCTATTACATCCACTTAAGCTGAAAGATACGTGATCTGCATTTTTATATCCTGAATTTTCTTGATGAAAGTAGGGTACATGTTGTTAAGTCATACTTTGTAACTGGCATAGCAGACTAAGGATTGGAAGAGCAGTGAATCATGTATTTTTAATTGATTAAATAAATTCCAAATAAATTCCACAATTCTTACTTGAAAATATTTTATTTCCCTCATGATTGCACATTCCATTACTGGAAGGAAGTCGCAAGCAGAATAGAACATTCTAGGTAGCGCTGAAAGCATCATGACAGTACTTGTCTTATCACTGTACTATAACCAGGTATTGCTGTGGTGACTAGAGCCTTGTATTTCACTGTTGGATTTTTGTCTTTTTTTCCCCCTACATAATAAAAATGAAGTTGTAATGTCAAATCTCTGTGAGGTGCAGTCAGTGAAATAGGTGAAGGTTTTGATGGATTATTTTCATTCACTTGCTGCTGGGATTAGCCTTTAAAAATGTGTCTGAGCTTGAAGCTGCTTAAATAAAGTTCTGATATTACAGAATTTTTTTTAATAAGGTAGCAAAATATTTCTCCATTGGTAAGAATTCTGTTTTACTACAACATGAAATGTTAGGTAAAATTCCAGTCAGTTTTTTTTTGTTTTACCTTGTTCTAGTTTTTACAGTACAGTGCATATCTTGCATTCTTGTGTTTTGCTAGCTTAAGGTAATTTCATATGTGAAATCATAGGTGGAACAAATGATTGT
This sequence comes from Passer montanus, assembly GCF_014805655.1. Classification (NCBI taxonomy): domain Eukaryota; kingdom Metazoa; phylum Chordata; class Aves; order Passeriformes; family Passeridae; genus Passer; species Passer montanus. The sequence goes on along the minus strand of NW_024368374.1, from coordinate 6,101,993 downwards.
ATAACATAGCTCTTGATAATCACAGGCTCTGTCTTGGAGGTGTCTGTAGTTTCCTAGAAATGTGTTAATGCCATTGTAGCCCTGTTAAACAAGCTGCTGTTTATGTTTCCCAGGGATCCATCTGAAGGCTCCCGTAGACAGAAACGTTCTCCTAGTCCTGCAGATCACTCTGGCAGTAATTCTTCCCCTTCCAGGGAGTACTCACCACCTGCTGCAAGGCGAAAGCAAACCTCCCGAGCTCCAGCCAAGTCAACCACTCACAAACATAACTTCTCACCCTCTCGCAGGTGAGAGGTCAATTCTGTGGATTTCCTTTAATAGTCCCCTCTTGGTTTGACTACTTGTTTATGAGTCTGTTGTGAATGTTTGTGCCTCAAACACTTGAGCTCTGAGACTTTTTTTTTTGCTACTACATGGAAGGTATCTGTCATGTCAACAGCAGAAGTCATGACTTCTGTTGAAGTCATGGTGAAAGGTGTCTGTTTATCAGTTCCTCTCAAATGTTTTGCCTTCAGGTAGAACTTCAGAAGTCTGATATGAGATACAGTCAGCCTGTGAGCCTTTGGGAACTTTCTTCCTCCCTTACCTTCCCCTTTTTAAAAAGTAGAACATGGAAAAATATTTTACCTTTGAGATTGGAAACGGGCAGAGTTTCTCTGTGCTGGAATGGGTAAAGTGATACACACGTCCTGGTTCTGCACCCTTTTCTTGAGAAGCAGGCACAACTGGCTAAACAATGCTGTGCAAAGCTTCTTGCAGGAAGTTTTAGGGAAGCTACCATGTCTGTTAGTTCTTGAGGCTTTGAAAAAAAATGTTTTACCATCCATTAAAATGGAGTAGGCT